>NC_083717.1:139357053-139982053 GCF_028564815.1 Eubalaena glacialis
AGAATAACTCATAAAAGCTAAAGGATGTTTTTTTCCTCTATGATCTCACTACTCTTGCAGGATAAAAGTGAGAGCATTTTTGCACTAGGTATTGTCAAGCTTTGGGCTTGTCACATTATTCAAATCAGACAATAAGAATAACTAATGGATTTCATGGAAGAATAGAACTTTAAGAAAGATAATTTTTTAACCAGACACTCTATCCATTCTAATAGATTACACAATAGCCTCATCACATGTGATAGCAGTAAGCTTTTCTAGGGAACTGAGATAAACGTAGTGACTGGAGAAACGACAAATTATTATCCTGAAATAAAAAGGCTATTATACCATTTATGATTTATGCTACACCTGAGTTTATCTACATGAGTAAGATAAACTTGGATTAAAACGGCATTGGATACTCATTTCTAAAAACATTATGGTCTTATTTCTATCTTACTGAAAATATACATTTCTATGTCCAGGAGTCTTATAGAGGACAATGGGAACACGATCCATGGTAAATAATACTGCCAGACAGATGAAATTTCAACTAACACAAATCAGATAAGTATAAATAGCCATTAAAAATGAATAGTAATAAAAGGGAAATTTTCAAATTTATATTCACCTAGTTAGTTTAAACCCTAAGCTTTACCTGAGTTCATATTACCTGAGTCCTTCAGAACATCAGAGTCACCATTTCATTAATATTTAAGGATAGTATCTTCGGCCTTTTTAGAACAACCTGTTAGTGACAGTGAGCCACTCTTCACCTTGAATACCGGGTTCTCAGAAAACTGTTTCTCCCAGACCTATTCTGCTTCGTGTCCTATTTCTACAGAGTTCTACATCTCTGTTTTAGTCTTAGTTCTTATAAATGCATCATCATCCCAAGGAGTTTTACCTTTTTTCTCCTTCTCCATCTTTATTTAATTAATAAATTCATGTTTGTTATTCTTGTTTGGAGAAACTCCAGAGGATTAAATCACTGGTCAGTACAGGCTTCAACTTAAAACTGAATATTATATATCCATGTCTTAAACATCCTCATCATGAAGACCTTCCAACTGGCTGTGTATGTCTTACACTTCTGCATCAGTCTGTCACTATCTTCTTTGTCTCTTACTGAATTTCTCTTTATTCCCCACCTCGCACTCCCCCACACCTACCTCAAATACCTCACAAGATCCTTCCCTTTTCCTCTCTCGTGCATTGTCTTGAACTTTCATTAATTTCATGTATAAAATGTTTTCAGTTTCTTCCCTAGGTCCCAAACTATTTTTTGGCCTATCCAAACATTGCAAAACCATTAAGATGGTCTCCTAAACAGAGGAAAACCTATTCAGGATCTTTTTCATTACACATTAAGAAATTCTAATTTCTAGCCCTTTATTCGCTCTATCCCCAAATGAGCTATAAGGCAGGGCCTCATCCACTCATTCACCAGAGTAAATTCCTAAGCTATGTGGAAATTTTATTTTTTGCCTTGTGGAATGTAGGATTGATCTTAAGCAAGGTTATTTAGGGTAATCAATTCTATTCCAAAGGTCTTCAAATGCTAACTTATCACAAATGTCTTCATTATTTTTCTTTCATTGTGAGCTCAAAATTCGTATCATAATTATTTTTTCTCCTGATGGCACTCTATAAAATACAAAATGTTCCCTATGAGAGTTTATACTTAAACCATTATCACTTTCTAAATTAAAGCATTCCAAGACCCACCCAAGAAGGAAGGAGAAATGAAGGGGATACTGCATTACTTTAAAATACATTGACCCTATTTATATGTACATATGCAAATCATTTAGGAAGAAAGCATGATTGCAATTGCACACAACCTGGCCAGTCACCTAAATGAATGTTAACCAAAGTATATTTCATCTGAGGATGGCAAGAAAAATAATAAGCCAAAACCAAAATATATCCATCTAGGACTCCTGCTAATTTCTACTAATTAGTAACAGAAAATTCAGATTTCCCAATCTTGCAAGGGTCACAGTCATCAGATTTTACATGAACTTTAAATATTAGACCATAGACCAAACCACAAGAAGAGAAAGCTTTTTTTTCCTTTCTGCTCTTATCTTTATCTTACATGTAAGACTATGAGAGTAGCCAAGACACTTCAACACCTTAATATGTTTTCTAAAATGTTCTCTATTGCTATGACCTGTGTTACTGTGATCCTTCAGTATGTATATGTGATTTTTAAAGGAATAGTTGGGATTTTCATTAATTAATTGATCAATTAGGAGGGTATTGGAAAGATTTCCTCTAATTATAGTCATGAAGATTATATTTGTCACTTATTTGGCTTTTTTTGTTCAAACATTTTAGAGCACATGAAAATATTTTCAAGAAATAAAGATTGGAAAAAAGTTAAAAAAAAAAGAAACATGCTTAAATTGCTTAAATGTAAGTAATGGTCCTGGGCAGCCTCTTTTAAGCAATTTTAGTAAATTTTAATAGGAGATCATTTTCAACTGCAATTTGCCTCATTAGTACCAAAGTATTCAAATGTTTAAATATAACCATTTATCTTTGCTGGTATCATTATTATTGTCAGCATCTCTTGGATTTTTACTTTTACTTTTATTGAATTTTTATTTCTATAGTTCTATTTTTCACTTTTTTCTCCCTTCATATCTCCATTTTCTGAAGATCTATTTTGCCTCGTTCTTATAAAGTTTTCTTTAGGTCTATAAAGATATTCAACCTTTGTTTCTTTTTGAGTTACTTTTAAGTTTATTGCTTCCCACTTGAGATCACTTTCTTTTCTTCCATTTAAAAGAATAATTATCAACATTTTTCTGTTTCTTCCCAATAGAATATATTTTCCTTTCTAATATTTTTTAACCAGCTCTGTAATATGATTTCAGAACTTGGTATTGAAATTTATTTACTTCAGCTTCAAAGGAATGTTATAGACTATTCCTGGAACAAAAAAATAAATAAATAAAGGGTTTGTTTTTCTATGTTCTTTGTAACTTATATATAATAGCTAAACTGAGTCCTATTCAGTAAATTTTAACAAATTACCCACTTTATTTATTTCTTTTTAACCAATAAGTAGGCCTAGGTTCAATCAGATTTTATATAATTCTGACTTTGTCAGGATTTCTTACTGGCAGTTTAAAAAAAGCTGTTCATTGAGATCGACTTAAAGGATATAATTTGAAGAGACAGTAACATATTTCTACTCAGGAATAAAGAATAACTCAGGTATTGTCTCAATCTTGCTTTAGAAAAATCCTCTTGCTTTATCATGGTTATTGGTGAATTTTAGAGGCATTCCTTCTGAATTTATTCATCATTCAGCTACTTGTGCACCTAGTTATTACAGTAATTTTTGTTGTTGTTGCTGTTGTTTTTCCCCATTTGCAAGCCATTTTGGCCTGCCTTTAAATGATTCTCAGTGTGCCCTGTTCTTTCCATTTTTGTGGGTGCTTTTCCCATTACATGGTTTTGTACTTCATCTAGTGTAGTACATGCCACTGCGTTTCAGTTTAGCTTTTTTTTCTCCCTGTTAAGCTCAATGTCTTATGAGTTCAGGGTACAAATTAATTACACCTCTTTGAAAGTATAATTTCCAGGGAAGATAAAAATAAGACAAATAAATAGTGAAAAGGTATCAACGTTTTCTTAAATCCCTTAATGTGAGAACCTTTGAGGTGGTATAACTACTTCAGTGAGCATTTGAGAAACTTAGTATTTATTTGTGCTGTTAAAAATGTTGGAATTAGGTTAGGTATAAAACAAGCTAATATAAATTAAACCGTACACATTGTGTTTATCTTTTCCATTGGACAAAAATCTACAAGTTGGCGTCTAACTTCATGGAGACTGGCCTTAATAAATACAAATATTAGGTAAAAGAGACACGTATCACCTAAAGGATTGAAATCTCTTTGGGCAGGCTTATTAGACATTGCTACTGTATGACATTCAAAAGACACACAACCACCTTTCTCCATATGTCTAGATATTTGATAATTTTTTTATAACCTCTCTCTCCTCGCCAGATTCTAAACCAATTGGAAAAATTCAATAATATGTAACCAACTAGCTTTATTAGCTGAAGCCAGTAATAATTCTTACCCTCTTACCCTGCCTGAAAATACTTAAAGTCAGTCATAGCAGAAAAGCAGGATAGCTACACACTTTGCCCCAGGTGGTGAGGCTGCTCTGGTGGTGTTAACATGGAGGGGAGACAAGTACATGGAGCTCAAGATGTAGAGGATCCGCAGGAGCCTCATTTATAGGTGAGCAGTGACCATTCTTCACTCAGACCAGGGGAGAGCAAGACTTTCCATTCCTAATTCATTGGTCTATTAGTGAGAAGCACTGGGTAAAGAAAATGGAGAGATGGGGGAAAGTTCTAAGAGGAGAGATGTTCAAATATTATAGGCTAAAACATAATAACATATAATCAATGAGGTTAACTTTTTTACTGGACAAAAATCTGCAGATCACATCTAACTTTATGGAGACTGAATCCAAATTAATAGTAAACAGCCAGCAAAACAGAGATACATCTCCCAGACAATTAAAATCTCTTTGATCCCTCTGACAAGCCACATATTCTCTCTTTCCTTAAGGCTCACAAGATTTCTCTTTTAAGGTTTCTTACCTCCACACTGAAAAGAATCTGTTGTAACCTCACAAGGCAGATCCCAACCCTCCTGCTACATTATGACCCCATCCCATGTCCTTGATATTTGGACCAAAGGATAGATCCAGTTCCTCATTCTGTTATTTATTTATTTATTTATTCCTCTTTATAACTTCATCACCCTTTACTATTATGGAGAAATAAAGTACCCTTTTTGGAAGGATGCCATTAAGAAATATGATGAGGGCAAGAAAATTTTTTTTCTCTGTGAGAGTTTCATTTTCTTTACTTTAAACCTTTACTAAATCCAAGAAGCAGGCTTGGGTGGCTTGAGGGTTAGGTAGTATACACAATGAGATTGAAATTAAAAAAGTAGAAGTACTTAACCAAGTGGCCTGTAATGATAGAGTTTTGAATTCAAGAATATCTGTTAGTGTTGTTGGTATAAACTGTCAGTAACTGAAAGATTTTATCAGACCTTCAAGCAAACAAGTTAGCCTGTCATAGTTTCATGCACAAGATTCCTCGGTCACAAAAGGACAGTTTATTACTCATAGCAATAGCACTAGCCAGGGTATCATAATGTTGATTCTTCTAGCTCCTATTCCCACAAGGCATTTGAAAGGTCATCTAACACCTGAATATGTAATAGATTTTATTATAGGAGAGGAATTCTGAGAATGGAGAGACGGAATATGTATTGTTAGAAGATGAGTCTCCATGGGTCTCTTGTATTTCTCCACATCTGGCAAACAGACACTGACTGTCTTTGCTCTGGACAAACATCCTTGGAAAACATCCTTGTGCCTCCCTCTGGAAAAAAGGCCAGGTATACTTAGAGACTTCAAAGAGAGATAGCGTCTCTCTTTGGGGCAAAAGAAAGGCATGCTGAAAACATAACACAGGTTAGTTTCAAGAATCACAAGTATGTGGCCAGAATCAGCTGATTGGACTGTAATAGCAACACTATAATTTGAACAAGTATCAATAGCAGTATGATACCATTGATAAGCCTGAGACTGGTTTAAAGGTTCAATGTAGTCAGTCTGGGTCCATGCCCAGTATGATGTTGCCTCCTTCACCTTACAACAAAAAAGTCAAGTTTGGCATAAGTCATAAGACTTTCGTGCAGTCATAGCCTCTGTATTAGAAACACAGAGTCCTTTATTTTGTGTCCAGGCTATGATATTGATGCATTGCCAAATCTTGTGTGATGATGGGTCCAAGCAAAAATGCTTGCAATCTGCTGTGTATAGGTTCAGTCAGCAGTTAGATTCCAGATGGCCTCATCAGAGAATGGGCATGTACATTTACATGAGTGACCCAAATGATTAGATCAGCAGCTGTGATTTGCCTTCCCAATGTGTGGCCCCAAAAAAGGATTTTTTAAATGTGCTAATCTATAGTTGTCCAAGTGGCAGACTAGGCTACAGTTAACAACCCAAGAATTAGTAAAATTAAACAAGGTTCATCAAGAAATATTGGTCAGACCTATGATAATCCCTTGAGTTATACCCAATGAGTGGAGCATTTACACCCATTTTTAGTTCTGCAAAGCTGGCACTGAGTTTGAATAGCCATACCAGTATAATGGATACCATCTGGTTGCAGCTTAGCTGAACCATCATTAGACCCCTACCAGGCACTTATGGGAATATCTATGACTTGAAGATCTCAATGAGCAGCCAGCTTTGTTTCAGATGGCAAAGTGGGAGATAAAGATTCCCCAAAAGATAGCTGTCACTTTGTTTACTTTCTCATGTATAGTCAAGATAACATTAGGAACAAGCTGGCAGATCCTTCACCCATACCATTTATTTTCTACAAGCAAGATTTTTTGGCTCCATCCCACCTTATTGGTCATTGAATATGAGCTGATCCACCTGTAATGAAAATATCAGACCAGAGAGTTAACGTCCATGGGTTAAGGCATTCAGATGCAACAAGAAACCAGTAGCAATCTAACAGCTGCTTTTAAAAATCAGTGTACCTAGTAGCTATGTGAAAAAGGTGATGAATGTAAAACCTCACGTGGTATCTCTAGAGGAAGTCTACCTCACTTTTCTATAGATGCCAATCAACAAAGTCAGCATTCATAGAGACTTGTATCTTGAAGGCATCATTAGTGTGGTAGGAACCAAATGTACTACAACTTGTTTATATGTGGATTTTCCCAATTAGGAGACTCCCCTCTGTCATTTACGGGGCCAAGAAGCATAAGCATATAACACATTAATTCCTACTGTACATTCATATGTAGAAGAAATAAGAAGAGTCCATTGAATTGGCTGGTAAGACCACACTCAAACTGTCATGTCAAATTCTCTTTTCCACTGAGAACACTGCCGAAATATTATCAGTTTAATTTTGATAAAACTTTTCACACCTCTTGTTCTGCATGGGATGCAGTAAAATGGTGACTTGGATGTATATATCAAACACAGCCATAAAAGTCTGATTGGTTTCTCTTCCCCAAATTCCTCTGCATACTTAAAAGAGCATGCATTTGCTCTCCAGTCCCCCTTGGGTTCCAAGAGAACTTAGCCTCAGATGTATTCAATTACTTCCTTAAAACAGCTGAGGTAGAGATAGTGGGGGAGGAAGCAATCAAAGGGTGTAAAGAAGAAACTTTTTTTTTTTTTTGAGTACTGCGATGGTCATTTATTGGTGCTTAACCAAATAAACTTGCCATGTTTTCAGCCCACCCAAAGCTTTATAGCTGGCAGAAGTGTCATCATTA
This sequence comes from Eubalaena glacialis, assembly GCF_028564815.1. NCBI lineage: Eukaryota > Metazoa > Chordata > Mammalia > Artiodactyla > Balaenidae > Eubalaena > Eubalaena glacialis. Next base: position 139,364,394 of record NC_083717.1, read on the forward strand.
CTGACAGTTTGGGGACTCTTTGTCATAGTAGACAGGGACACATTGCTTTCTGGTGATGGCTGTGGGATTTATGCCCTTTGACTCACATGGTTTTGATTTGCACAGTGACTACCTTGTTTGAGGAGGCATTTACTCCTTCTGTTATGCAGACATTTGCTCCCTCTGTTATATCAAGATAACATTTATTAGATTACCTTTCAGATTCAAGAAAAAGACTAGCAGAATTTCCCTAGGTGTAGGACTAGCTGCAAACATTTTTTTTCTGGATTTCTTTGAGTCAATTTCTCATTCTCCAATGGTTCACCTTCTTCATCATGGAAACTATATCCAGGGCAGTAAGAGTCTGAATAGCAGTCATTGCCTCATCTTTGATTTCCCTGTGGACTTTACTGTCTCAGGGAAATCTCTCTTATAAAACTAGAACCCACTGAAAAACATTCTGAGACTTCTTACTTTCATCTCTGAATTGATCTAAGGTAGACATGATAGACTTCAGGAGGGGCTGAGCTTATGACTGCTCAGCGTTGCTATTTTTCTTAACAAACATTACACGTCTTGCCACCTCGTCTCCCAAGTGAACCAGCCAAAATTCTAATGATACAAAAGGCTTTTCTCCACAGCAGGCACAAAATTTCCTCTCTTATGCTCAATGTAGCAATGTAGGGGTGCATCTCTGTAACTGTTGTTTGAAAAGGGAAAGAATCTTCTGCCCATTCAGGATGAATCTTGGTACTAGTTGTTACAATAAAGTGGACCTGAGACTGATCACCAGATTGATAAGAAAATTTCCCTTGTGCAGGGGAGAGTTTGCAACAAATTAGATGCTTTTGGGGCAATTGTCTTTGAACCTATTTCCTACTACTTAGCAATCAACCCCCTCCCTTACTCATCCCTATTAACAGGTAGTAGCGTGTAGAATCATTTATTGCCCAGTCAACCACAAAATTTAGTCAATATGTTCGTTACCAGTTCATATGGACTTCACTCATATCTTGTTAACTGGCTGGATTAACATCCTTTCTCTTCCTTCCTCTTCCAGAAAGCCTTCCCTTAACAGCTAACAAGTTAGTCTGTCACAGTTTCATGAAGGGTGGTAGAAGAAACAACAATTCTGGGTCACAGACATATGAATTTAGTACTTACAGCAATAGCAATAGTCAGAATATCAACATTTTCTTGTGCTGGTTCCCCAAGCCTCAATTCCCACAAGGTTACATAAAGAGGGCCAAGTAACCCTGCAGGGCACAGTCATTTATGTTACAAGACAGGAACTCTGAGTTTAGGAAACCTGGATAACTTTCATATGGTAACTAAGCATTCCTGTCCTTTGTTCTACAGGAAGATATATCTGTCTCCTAAGGATGTTCACTATACAAATATCCTTGAAAAGATAGTCCAGAACAAAGGTAGCCAGTGCCTCTGCTCACAAGATGGGTAGAAAAGTGATATCATATCGATGGAGATTATCTCCCAGCAAATAATAACCAAGATATAACCTGTGAGTGAGTGATTGTGGTGAAAGGCAAGAAAGTGTTTTTGGCAATTAGGACCTCAAGAAACTGGTAGATATATTTGATTTATGTGCCTTTTATGTGGATATTAAATTCACCATGGATAACAACATGACTTTGTATGGATTAAAACACTGATTTGGATTTTGACATCTTCAATGAAAGAAGAAGAGTGACTGGGAGGATCATGGGAACTTATTTCTAGTGATTTCTAAATTCTTCACTTGCTAGTATAGGAAAATTCCAAAGCATCTCTTCCCTTAGTAACTCCACGGTATTATATAAGAAATAAGTTACATTTTAATGGCTTTGACAAGTTGACTTCTGATTAAGAAAACATTAAGGTAAATTATAACTGCATTTTATGATTTAAGAAAATGTTAAATGAGAAAAAGGAGTGGTATCCAATTATATATACATGTATATACATATGCATAGAAATGTATATACATATATACATATGTATACATATATATAAGTATGCAGACACACACATATAAAGTCTGTGTGTGCATGTGTATATGGACATATGTATATATATATCATATGTACACATGCATAAATATAACATATATGTCATCTACACATATTATATATGTATATGCAGTATATATATGCATATTATAATGAATATTATATATAATGTAGGCAAATAATATTTGAAATAATAGTATGATGTATTTTGTGTAATATATTACAGTATAACATATTTATGTAAATAAGAATTTTTAGAGAAATGTATTAATACTGTTTATAATCTAGAGTGATTTTTAATATCTTTCTTATATGTCCATTTTTTTCCTTTCCACAATAAATCAGAATTATATTTACTAGAACCTCAGAAATGTTTCAAAACACATTTGTTTCTTAGACAAATAGGTAAGTAGCTTTTCCTGCATTTCTTGATGAGTCTTCCCAGACTTGGACTCTCAAAGAAGTTATAATTTGAGAAAGTAACAAAATATTTAGGAGTCAATGCTAAGTACCAAGAGTAAAGAGGGCAAGCTGTCACTGACAAAGCCTTACTCAACCAAATTCTGCCATATCTTTCAGACTTAGGGAAAAAAAAGAAGACCCCCCCCAATTATATTTAACCTATTCTCAAAGTTTAGGATGAATATTCATCAATCTCTATGTTCTGTGGAACAGATTTTAAATCACAATTTTCAGCTGACACAGATCTGCCACTTGAAAAAATGTAATTGTTTCATTCTGAAGAATAATAATTTTGAGTGATTACTACATTTCAGGGGTTGAGATATATAAACATTTTACTAAGAATAACTTGTTTAAATCCTCATGACAAGCCAAAAAGTAATCACTAGTTTCGTTCTCACTTAAGAGATGAAAAACCTGAGGCACAGAGATTTGAAGCAGCTTGTCCTGACACATAGAGCTAGTAAGTGGCAGAGCTGTGAATAAAACCCTGGTGACCCATGCACTTAACCTGATTCTAATTGTGCCTCCCAAGAGTGTTAAGAAGACATCCTCCCAGTGGCCCAGCATGCCCAAATTCTCAGTGTGGCCTGGTGATCAGTAGGTACATTTGCAAATCTTTGAGGAAGTTTGCAAGATGAGAACTATTTTCATGAAAAATAAAACCATTTTTTTATCTTTTTAATACTCATTCTCTCACAGGTGTACAGTAAGAATTTTCAGAAACTCATGGCATGATATGAGCGAATGCAGAACTAGATATGAAAATCCAAATATCTTCTATTAAGCCAGACATTGCATGTAAAATTGAGCTACTCTTCTCACTATTTTCTTATTTGTTTTGGAAAATCTAATTTTTATGTGGTGTTTTAGGTTAAAAAGTTTCTTACTAATATTTTTGAATAGATTAAAAATAAATTTTATAATAAACATTTTACATACATAAAGATAGATTAGATAGATAGATAGATCTTGTAAATTTGAAGTTTAAAATCCAAATAGGCAAAAGTTTTTTGATTCCTCAATTGTTTTTAATAGTGCAAAGGAGACTGAGAATAAAATGTTTCAGAACCACTGCCTTAATGTATGAAAGTAGATTCCTAAAACAGACAGGACATATTTTCTTCATACTCCCATTGTTAATGTCTCTGAGTAGATAGCCATGTCACTTCTATAATCCCTGTCATTGCAGCCTAGCTTGGGGCAGAAGAGAAGGACAATGGTGACTTGACTCTGGGACCATAATTTTTTAAGTTAGGCAAAGGAAAGGGATGTGGAAGTGTCTTCTCAAGTTCTGGCCAGAAAAGCACTACACATAGTTTTAGATTATCAATTAATAAATAGCACTACAGATAATTAAATGCCAGGAATAGGAGAGCTTCTCAGATTGCATTTTCAGTTAAAGGATTAATAAACATCAGAAATTGAAGTAGAAGCAATGGATAGCTCTGCGTGTGCAAGCTCAGTCACTGAGAAGAGGTTCTCACAGAAACAAGTGACCATTTCTGTATATGAAGAAACTATATATCCCTCATGGAAAACTTAGGAGAGTGGGGAGAAAAATCTAACCTAATGTTTCTAAAAATTTTCTACTGTATTTATTCTGTAGCATTCAAAAATAAAAAAATGAAAGCATTCCTTTGAAAATGGTTTGTTCTAGAAAACAGAATAGGTTGTAAAAGAACATCTCTTTTCTCAATAAAATCTAGAATATACAGATAATAAATTATGAAAAGTGAGGTTACATGACAAGAAAAGATAATTTTAAAAAAATCTGGCTGAGAGAACAAACTAATGTAGAGACTGGATAAGAAAAGGAGAGAGTATAAAAAATAATATATACTACAAATTTAGATTAATATTAAATATTGTAATGTGCAGACATATCAAGAAAAAGAAGTAAAAGTTATATGTGAGAAGCCTTCTCACCAAGAGAAGGAAATAGGAAATGAAAGAAGGTGATAAAATAAAATCAACATAATAGAATAAAATGAAAATGCAGTTGTGGAAATTCTGTGGCACTGTCAATGTGCTCAACATGTAGGCAATTTTTTAAAAAATGACCTAACCTCTATGTTTCCTGGGAGAAATATCTGAATTATAAAGAAAGAATCCCAATAAATATCAGAAAGGGAAAAAATAGCAAGATTCCTACAAAGAACCAAAATTCATGCTAATCATACATTTCCTCTCTACTACACATATTGTGAGAAAATAGTAGAACAGTATCTTTAAAATATTGAGTCAAAGATGTTACAAAAATATTGTGAACACACAATAATTCAGAAAGATAGAATCAATTTACCTTTCATGAAAAAATATTTCAGCTGATTAAAAATAAATCAAATATAGAGTTGAAACACAGTTGTAACTGGGAGGAAAAGATTTGAGAATACATTAAATAACATGAAAAGTTTTCAGTTTAATTTTCATTTAAAAAATCAGTAATTGAAATAAATATACACCACAAGAAACACAATTACTTCAGAAAGCTTGTCAATAAAATATCTTACTTCATTCCCTATAAAACTTGTAAAAAATAATTTTAGAATAAATTGACACTATAAGTTCTACTTTCTAAAGCTAATTTGAGTTCTAAGTGTTGAGCATTAGCAGTAGGCAGGCTAAACAGCATAACAGATTTTAGAGAGTAAATATGCCTTTCTGTTTGATATTTCCTAATAATTTATCTCATTCAAGACCAAAAGAGGGCTTAGCTCCTTATTTATATATTCATGTATGTTTAGATAAAAATATATAAATATTTTCTTACATGTAATTTTGACTTTATAATTTTTCTTACAGAAAGAGTATCAAAAGTATTTTTGTTGCCAAAAAACTGGTAAGAACTATAAGAACTAGATCCATCTCAGAATTTAGTAGTTTGTAATTTGAGTAACCATGTGGTCAACTGATATAGATATGAAGTATAATTATTTATATTTTTAATAAGTAAATCTCAGCAAAATATTTAATTACATATTGTAGTGGAAAAGGTGATAAACTGATAGTGTGGGGGTCCATATTGATTCCAGCCTTTGACACTGTTTGGCTGCACCATCCTGAATCAGTAGGTCAGCCTTGTTGGCCTTGGTTCCCTGTTTCTTAAAGAAAACCATGAGACCATTTATTTCTAATGACGGTTACATTATTAAAACTTTGGATACTAATAACACTTTCCTTAGGCTCAGATAAATTGAATTCTTATGTTCTATATTATTATTTAACAATATCAGAGCTTGTGATCAAGATTGCCTTTGTTCAATGGGGTAACATCATTAGTGAGAAAGCAAGATATTTTGAAAAGTTCAAAATGTTATTTTTCTTTTTTATTTACAAATTTCTAGGAGTCTCAATTTCCTTTTCTTAGTAAAAAATTCCTTTGAGATCTCATCCTACTATTTTCTTCAGTAACTTCCTTTTTTGATTGAAATATAATTTACATAATGTAAAATAATTTTTTCTTGTATGGTTTTATGAGTTTTGACAAACTCATGCTGTCTTGTGACCACAGTCAAGACAAAGATCAATTCTATTACCACAAATAATAGAATTTTCTGTCCCTTTATAGCCATTTCTTTTACTTCCCAGACCTTGGATACACTTATCTGTTTCTGTTACAATAGTTTTGCTTTTTCAAAATGTCATATAAATGGAATAATTCACTTTTCAGACTTCAGAGTCTGGCATCTTTCACTTAGCAAAATGCACTTGAGACTCAAAAATATACATATATAGGTGTATATATATATACCTATATATATACTTTTTTTTTTGCTAAGCATACAACTTTTTTTTTAATTGAAGTATGGTTGACTTACAATGTTGTGTTTGTTTCAAGTTTACAGAAAAGTGATTCAGTTTTATATACATATACATATAATATTCTTTTTCATAGTCTTTTATAGGTTATTACAAAATACTAACTATAATTCCCTGTGCTATACAGTAGGTCCTTGTTGGTTATCTATTTTATATATAGTAGTGTATATATGTTAATCTCGAACTCCTAATTCATCCCTCCTCCTGCCTTTCCCCATTGGTAACCATAAGTTTATTTTCTATGTCTGTGGGACTATTTTCTGTTTTGTAAACAAGTTCATTTATATCACTTTTTTAGATTCCACATATAAGTGATATCATATGATATTTGTCTTTGTCTGGCTAATTACTTCACTTAGTATGATACTCTCTAGGTCTATCCATGTTGCTGTAAATGACATCATTTCATTCTTATTTATGGCTGAGTAATATTGCATTATATATATGTATATATACTACATCTTCTTTATCCATTCATCTGTTGACGGACACTTAGATTGCTTCCATGTCTTGGCTATAGTAAATAGTGCTGAATGAACACTGGGGTGCATGTATCTTTTTGAATTATAGTTTTCTTCAGATATATGCCCATCAAATGTCAAATATATTTTTGTGTATAGTTTGTTCCTTTTTATTGCTGAGTAGTATTCCATTATATGGGTATAACAAAGTTGAAAAAACACTGGGTTGTATTTTTTTTTACTGTTTTTGTTGATTACAAATAAATATTTATGTATATATTTTTATATAAACATAAGTTTTCATTTCTCTTGAGTAATACTTAGGAGTGGAATTGCTGAGTCATATAGTAAGTATGTGTTTAACTTTATAAGAAAATGCCATATTATTTTCCAGAGTGGTTGCCTATCAGTAATGTTTGAGAATTCAAGTACTTCCATATCCTCACCATACTTAGCATTTCTGATATTCTAGTATTTATGTATTGTATATTATTGTGATTTTATTTTTATTCCCTCAATGATTAGTTATATTGAGCATGCTTCATGAACTTAGTTGCCATCTGCATCTCTTCTTTGATACAGTATTTGTCCAGATCTTTTGCCCTCTTTTAATGGTTTTTTCCTTCTTTATTTAATTTATTTTTATTTTTTATTTTTTATTGAAGTATAGTTGATTTACAATGTTGTGTTAGTTTCTGGTGTACAGCAAAGTGATTCAGTTTTATGTATATATATATATATATTCTTTTTCAATATTCTTTTCCATTATGATTTATTATAGGATATTGAATATACTTCCCAGTGCCATACAGTAGCACCATGTTGTTTATTTTATATATAGTAGTTTGTCTGCTAACCTCAAATTCCTAATTACTAGATAAATATGAGAAGATTATAAAAAGTATACCAACAACTCTGGCATTAGAAGGTAATGGACAAACAAGAGAAAATACTTCTCAGAGAACTATAGATCCAGTCCATTTGGGAGTGGCTAACTTAAAACTGTTATGAACTCATTTGGCTATATCTGTGGCATGGGACATTTATAGGCAGATGTTTTAGATATTATTTCCAACCTTATTGTACTCTAAAAGGATGGGTTCTGTCATTTTCCATCTCTCTGTTTGAGTCATTCCACTAACTTTCATCTTGCATTATTGCTGAGACATCAAACTTGACAGATACTTTGTGTTTAATAGGTCTAAAGAAAAAAATCTTACACTTATGAAAGCTTTACCAAGCATTATATATATATAACATATCTATATATCTATATATCTATATATATATCTATATATCTCCTTATAGCAACTCAGAAGTCAGAAAGGCACAGTTTTTATCTCCATCTTAAACATGGAGGAAGTCAAAACATAGAAATATAAAATAACAAGCCTAAGGTAACATAGTTAATAATAAGAATTAAAGATAGAATTCAAACCCAGGTAATCTGCTCTCAACATATTCTTTAGTGTCAGAATATAGCAGAATAATCCCGTTTTATTTTCTTTAGACAGTTTGGAATGTGTATTTTTGTTCCCATCATACATTTTGCCAAATACAAATAAATCCTTAATTTGTAAATTTTCTCATATAAAAATCCATAATGACAGCACGTGCATATCAAATCTGTGCTAAAGTACTGGTCATTGAATTATATTGTGAAAAGAATTTTTCAAACTAATTATTATTGCTGAAAATAAAAGCAAAACTATTTAGAAAGTTTTCATGCTAATAAATATTATTCTGAAATTATTTATACTTTTCTAATTGTAAGATATGTGAATATATGGATAAAAGCTATTGCTAAACAATGATTTCTAGGGTTGTTTTTAGCTTTGAACAATAATTCAATATTGTCAACAAAAGTAAAATTTAGGATTGCTTGGCAACAACTTTTTCTTTTTAACAGCTTTATTGTAGTATAATTGCTGTACAATGTTGTGTTACTTTCTGCTGTATAAAAAAGTGAATCAGATATACGAACACATATATCCCCATATCCCCTCCCTCTTGTATCTCCCTCCCACCCCCCCATCCCACCCCCCTAGGTGGTCAAAAAGCACTGAGCTCATCTCCCTGTGCTAAGTGGATTCTTCCCACTAGCTATCTATTTTACATTTAGTAGTGTATATATGTCAATGCCACTCTCTCACTTCGTCCCAGCTTACCCTTCCCTGTCCCCGTGTCCTCAAGTCCATCGTCTACATCTGTCCTGCCCCTAGGTTCTTGAGAACCATTTTTTTCTTTTAGATTACATATATATGTGTTAGCATACAATATTTGTTTTTCTCTTTCTGACTTACTTCACTCTGAATAACAGACTCTAGATCCATCCACCTCACTACAAATAAATCAATTTCGCTTATTTTTGTGGCTGAGTTACATTCCATTGTATATATGTGCCACATCTTCTTTATGCATTCATCTGTTGATGAACATTTAGGTTGCTTCCATGACCTGGCTATTGTAAATAGTGCTGCAATGAACATTGTGGTATATGACTTTTTGATTTATGGTTTTCTCGGGTATATGCACAGTACTGGGATTGCTGGATCTTATGGTAGTTCTACTTTTAGTTTTTTAAGGAACCTCCATACTGTTCTCCATAGTGGCTGTATCAATTTACATTCCCACCAACAGTGCAAGAGGGTTCTCTTTTCTCCACAGCCACTCCAGCATTTATTGTTTGCAGAATTTTGATGATGGCCATTCTGAATGGTGTGAGGTGATACCTAACTGTAGGTTTGATTTGCATTTCTCTAATGATTAGTGACGTCAAGGATTCTTCCAGGTGTTTGTTGGCAATCTGTATATCTTCTTTGGAGAAATGTCTAGGTCTTCTGCCCATTTTTGTATTGGGGTTTTTTTTTTTTGATATTGAGCTGCATGAGCTGCTTGTATACTTTGGAGATTAATCCTTTCTCAGTTGCTTTGTTTGCCAATATTTTGTCCCATTCTGAGGGTTGTCTTTTCGTTTATTTTATGGTTTCCTTTGCTGTGCAAAAGCTTTTAAGTTTCATTAAGAACCATTTGTTTATTTTTTTAATTTCCATTTCTCTAGGAGGTGGGTAAAAAAGATCTTGCTGTGATTTATGTCATAGAATGTTCTGCCTATGTTTTCCTCTAAGAGTTTTATAGTATCTGGCCTTACATTTAGGTCTTTAATTCATTCTGAGCTTATTTCTGTGTATGGTGTTAGGAAGTGTTCTAATTTCATTCTTTAACATGTAGCTGTCCAGTTTCCCAGCACCATTTATTGAAGAGGCTGTCTTTTCTCTATTGTATATGCTTGCCTCCTTTATCAAAGATAAGGTGACCATATGTGCATGGGTTTATCTCTGGACTTTCTATCCTGTTCCATTGATCTATATTTCTGTTTTTGTGCAAGTATCATACTGTGCTGACTACTGTAGCTTTGTAGTATAGTCTGAAGTCAGGGAGCCTGATTCCTCCAGCTCCGTTTTTCTTTCTCAAGATTGCTTTGGCTATTCAGGGTCTTTTGTGTTTCCATACAAATTGTGAAAAGTTTTGTTCTAGTTCTGTGAAAAATGACAGTGGTAATTTGATAGGGATTGCATTGAATCTGTAGATTGCTTTGGGTAGTATACTCATTTTCACAAGGCTGATTCTTGCAGTCCAAGAACATGGTATATCTCTCCATCTGTTTGTATCACCTTTAATTTCTTTCATGAGTATCTTATAGATTTCTTCATACAGGTCTTTTGTCTCCTTATGTAGGTTTATTCCTAGGTATTTTATTCTTTTTGTTTCAATGGTAAGTGGGAGTATTTCTTTAATTTCTTTTTCAGATTTTTCATCATTAGTGTATAGGAATGCAAGAGATTTCTGTGCATTACATTTGTATCCAGCTACTTTACCAAATTCATTGATTAGTTCTAGTAGTTTTCTGGTAGCATCTTTAGGAATCTCTATGTATAGTATCATGTCATCTGCAAACAGTGACTGCTTTACTTCTTCTTTTCCGGTTTGGATTCCTTTTATTTCTTTTTCTTCTCTGATTGCTGAGGCTAAAACTTCCAAAACTATGTTGCATGATAGTGGTGAGAGTGAGCAACCTTCTCTTCTTCCTGATCTTACTGGAAATGATTTCAGTTTTTCACCATTGAGAAGGATGTTGGCTGTGGGTTTGTCATATATAGCCTTTATTATGTAGAGGTAAGTTTCCTCTATGCCTACTTTCTGGAGGGTTTTTATCATAAATGGGTGTTGAATTTTGTCAAAAGCTTTTTCTGCAACTATTGATTTTTTCATATGGTTTTTATCCTTCAGTAGGTTAATATGGTGTATCAGATTGATTGATTTGCATATATTGAAGAATCCTTGCATTCCTGGGATAAACCCCACTTGATCATAGTGTATGATCCTTTCAATGTTCTGTTGGATTCTCTTTGCTAGTATTTTGTTGGGGATTTTTGAATCTATGTTCATTAGTCATATTGGCCTGTAGTTTTCTTTTTTTGTGACATCTTTGTCTGGTTTTGGTATCAGGGTGATGGTGACCTCATGGAATGAGTTTGGGAGTGTTCCTCCCTCTGCTATATCTTGGAAGAGTTTAAGCAGGATAGGTGTTAGCTCTTCTCTAAATGTTTGATAGAATTCGCCTGTGAAACCATCTGGTCCTTGGCTTTTGTGTGTTGGAAGATTTTTAATCACAGTTCCAATTTCTGTGCTTGTGATTAGTCTGTTTATATTTTCTCTTTCTTCCTGGTTCAGTCTCTGAATGTTTTGCTTTTCTAAGAATTTGTCCATTTCTTCCAGGTTGTCCATTTTATTGGCGTATAGTTGCTGTGGTAATCTCTCATGATCCTTTGTATTTCTGGAGTGTCAGTTATTACTTCTCCGTTTTCATTTCTAATTCTGTTGAATTGAGTCTTCTCCCTTTTTTTCTTGATGACTCTGGCTAATGGTTTATCAATTTTGTTTATCTTCTCAAAGAACCAGGTTTTAGTTTTATTGATCTTTGCTATTGTTTCCTTCATTTCTTTTTCATTTGCTTCTGATCTGACCTTTATGATTTCTTTCCTTCTGCTAAATTTGGGAGTTTTCTGTTCTTGTTTCTCTAATTGCTTTAGGTGTAAGGTTAGGTTGTTTATTTGAGAAATTTTCTTGTTTCTTGAGGTAGGATTGTATTGCTATAAACTTCCATCTTAGAACTGCTTTTGCTGCATCCCATAGGCTTTGGGTTGTCCTGTTTTCATTGTCATTTGTTTCTAGGTATTTTTTGATTTCCTCTTTGATTTCTTCAGTGAGCTCTTAGTTATTTAGTACTGTATGTTTAGCCTTCATGTGTTTGTATTTTTTACAGATTTTTTCCTGTAATTGATATCTAGTCTCATCACATTGTGGTCGGAAAAGATACTTGATACAATTTCAATTTTCTTGAATTTACCAAGGCTTGATTGGTGACCCAAGATATGCTCTATCCTGGAGAGTGTTCCATGAGCACTTGAGAAGAAAGTGTATTCTGTTGTTTTTGGATGGAATGTCCTATAAATATCAATTAAGTCCATCTTGTTTAATGTGTCATTTAAAGCTTGTGTTTCCTTATTTATTTTCATTTTGGATGATCTGTCCACTGGTGAAAGTGGGGTGTTAAAGTCCCCTACTATGATTGTGTTAATGTCGATTTCCCCTTTTATGGCTGTTAGTATTTGCCGTATGTACTGAGGTGCTCCTATGTTGGGTGCATAAATATGTACAATTGTTATATCTTCTTCTTGGATTGATCCCTTGAACATTATGTAGTGTCCTTCTTTGTCTCTTGTAATAGTCTTTATTTTAAAGTCTCTTTTGTCTGATATGAGAATTGGTACTCCAGCTTTCTTTTGATTTCCATTTGCATGGAATATCTTTTTCCATCCCCTCACTTTCAGTCTATATGTGTCCCTAGGTCTGAAGTGGGTCTCCTGTAGACAGCATATATACGGGTCTTGTTTTTGTATCCATTTAGTCAGTCTATGTCTTTTGGTTGGAGCATTTAATCCATTTACATTTAAGGTAGTTATTGATAGGTATGTTCCTATTACCATTTTCTTAATTGTTTTAGGTTTTTATTGTAGGTTTTTTCCTTCTCTTGTGTTTCCTGCCTAGAGAAGTTCCTTTAGCATTTGTTTTAAAGCTGGTTTGGTGGTGCTGAACTCTCTCAGCTTTTGCTTGCCTGTAAAGGTTTTGATTTCCCCATCAAATCTGAGTGAGATCCTTGCTAGGTAGAGTAATCTTGATTGTGGGTTTCTCCCTTTCATCACTTTAAATATGTCCTGCCACTCCCTTCTGGCTTGCAGTTTCTGCTGAAAGATCAGCTGGTATCCTTATGGGAATTCCCTTGTATGTTATTTGCTGCTTTTCCCTTGCTTTTTTTTTAACATGTTTTCTTTGTATTTAATTTTTGATAGTTTGATTAATATGTGTCTTGGCATGTTTCTCCTTAGATTTATCCTGTATGGGACTCTCTGCACTTCCAGGACTTTATTGACTATTTCCTTTCCCATATTAGGGAAGTTTGCAACTATAATCTCTTCAAATATTTTCTCAGTCCCTTTCTCTTTCTCTTCTTCTTCTGGGACCCCTGTAACTTGAATGTTGGTGCATTTAATGTTGTCCCAGAGGTCTCTGAGACTGTCCTCAATTATTTTCATTCTTTTTTGTTTATTCTGCTCTGTAGTAGTTATTTCCACCGTTTTATCTTGTAGGTCACTTATCCGTTCTTCTGCCTCAGTTATTCTGCTATTGATTCCTTGTAGGTAATTTTTCATTTCATTTATTCTGTTGTTCATCATTGTTTGTTTGCTCTTTAGTTCTTCTAGGTCCTTGTTAAACTTTTTTTGTATTTTCTCCATTCTATTTCCAAGATTTTGGATCATCTTTACTATCATTACTCTGAATTCATTTTTAGGTAGGTTGCCTATTTCCTCTTCATTTGTTTGGCCTGATGGGCTTTTACCTTGCTCCTTAATCTGCTGCATATTTCTCTGTCTTCTCATTTGGCTTATCTTACCATGTTTGGGGTCTCCTTTTTGCAGGCTGCAGGTTCGTTGTTCCCGTTGTTTTTGGTGTCTGCCCCCAGTGGCTAAAGTTGGTTCAGTGGGTTGTGTAGGCTTCCTGGTAGAGAGGGATGGTGCCTATGTTCTGGTGGAGGAGGCTGGATCTTGTCTTTCTGGTGAGCAGGACCATATCTGGTGGTGTGTTTTGGGGTGTCTGTGAACTTATTATGATTTTAGGCAGCCTCTCTGCTAATAGGTGGGGTTGTGTGCCCGTTTTGCTACTTGTTTGGCATGGGGCGTACAGCACTGGAGCTTGCTGGCCATTGGGTGGAGCTGAGGCTTAGCGTCGAGACGGAGATCTCTAGGAGAGCTCTCACCAATTGATATTACGTGGGGCCAGGAAGCCTCTGGTGGTCCATTGTCCTGAACTCGGCTCTCCCACCTCAGAGGTTCAGGCCTGACACCCAGCCAGAACACCAAGACCCTGTCAGCCACATGACTCATGAGAAAAGGGAGAAAAATAAAGAAAGAAATAAAAATAAAATAAAATAAAATAAAATAAAATAAAATAGTTATTAAAATTTAAAAAAATTAAATAAAAAAAAGTTTTAAAGTAATAATAAAAAGAGAAGAGAGCAACCAAACCAATAAACAAATCCACCAATGATAACAAGTGCTAAAATCTATACTAAGATAAACATAAAAATCAGAAACTAGTCAGTCACATACAGCAAACCCTAAGGCTACATTTGCTCCCAATTCCACCGTCTCAATTTTGGGATGATTCATTGTCTATTCAGGTATTCCACAGGTTGCAGGGTACATCAAGTAGATTGTGGAGATTTAATCCACTGCTCCTGAGACTGCACAGAGAAATTTCCCTTTCTCTTCTTTGTTTGCACAGCTTCTGGGGTTCAGCTTTGGATTTAACCCCACCTCTGCATGTAGGTCACTCTCTGACATCTGTACTTCTCCCAGACAAGAGGGGGTTATAGGAGAGGCTGACTAGGGAGCTCTGGCTCACTCAGGCCATGGGGAGGGAAGGGTACGGAATGTGGGGCGAGCCTGCTGCGACAGAGGCTGGCGTGATGTTGCACCAGCCTGAGCCGTGCTGTGTGTTCTCCTGGGGAGGTTGTCCCTGGATCACGGGACCCTGGCAATGGTGGGCTGCCCAGGCTCCCGGGAGGGGAGGTGTGGGTAGTGACCTGTGCTTGCACACAGGATTCTTGGTGGCTGCAGCAGCAGCCTTAGCATTTCATTCCCGTCTCTGGGGTCCATACTGATAGCCGCAGCTCGTGCAGGTCTCTGGAGCTTGGCTAGGTGGTGCTCTGAATCCCCTCTCCTTGCACACCCCAAAACAATGGTCTCCTGCCTCTTAGGCAGTCCAGACTTTTTCCTGGACTCCCTCCCGGCTAGATGTGGTGCACTAGCCCCCTTCAGGCTGCGTTCATACAGCCAACCCCAGTGCTGTCTCTGGGATCTGACCTCTGAAGCTGGAGCCTCAGCTCCCAGCCCCCACCTGTCCCAGCAGGTGAGCAGACAAGCCTCTCAGGCTGCTGAGTGCTGGTCGGCTCTGATATTCTGCATGGGAATCTGTCTGCTTTGCCCTCTGCACCACTGTTTCTTTGCTCTCCTCCGTGGCTCCTAAGTTTCCCCCTGCCCACCCCCCGTCTCTGCCAGTGAAGGAGCTTCCTAGTGTGTGGAGACTTTTCCTCCTTCACAGCTCCCTCCCAGAAGTGCGTGTCCTATCCATATTCTTTTGTCTCTGTGTTTTCTTTTTCCTTTTGCCCTACTCAGGTACGTGGGGAGTTTCTTGCCTTTTGGGAAGTCTGAGGTCTTTGCCAGTGTTCAAAAAGTGTTCTGTAGTTGTTCCACATGTAGATGTATTTTTGTTGTATTTGTGGGGAGGAAGGTGATTTCCATGTCTTACTCCTCCACCATCTTGAAGGTACTCACTGGGTTCCTCTGGAGTCAGCTCTGGCAACTACTTTTGACTGACAATAAGGCTAAAGAGTGCCAACATATTGAATAAAATATGGAAAATCTACAGCATGGATAATATAGTCAATAATAATGAAACATCTTTGTATGATGGTACAATAGTAACTAGACATTGTGGGGATACCTTGTAATGTAGAAATATCAAATCACTATGTTGTGCACCAGGAACTAACATAGTGTTGTAGGTCAGTTATACTTCAAAAACAAACAAACTCATAGAAAAACAGATCAGATTTGTGGTTACCAGAGGTGGGGGAGGGGTAATTGGAAGAAGGTGGTCAAAAGGTACAAACTTCCAGTTATAAGATAAATAAGTGCTAGGGATGTAGTGTACAATATGATTAATATTACTAACACTGCTGTATATTATATATGAAAATTGTTAAGAGAATGCTGTACACCTTAAATATATACAGTGCTGTATGTCAAATATATCTCAATAAATGGGAAGAAAAATAATAAAGACATGTTTTAATCAAACTTTAAAAAGTGTGGAATAGCCAAACAACCAGTTAGAATTTTATAAGCAGAACACTGGATATATCTATAAACTCATTTTGCCAATAAATTTTGGATTTTGAAACTTCAGTTAGAGAATTTACTAAAAACACTACTGTGTGAACATTTAAATTTATAAAAACAGCAATTTTTTATAACTTCACTATTTCCATCTGTCTCCTGTATCACTTCTTATATTCTTGTAATTTTAAGTCCTGCAATAAGTACCCCATGTCACATTCATTTATGTATTAATAATAATACCTCTTATAAGTCTCACCTTGAGTTGTGTAAATGCCTGCAGTTATAAAGTAAAATATTCAGAATGTAAATTTTCATAGCATGTGATGGGCAGCACTTCTGTAACAGCACTTTTGAATAAGGAGAAACAAGACTAGTATTTGCAGGTCAGTGCCAGGGCCAGGTGTGTGGATTTATTCAAGTGCAAAAAGGATACCATCCACTTGTCTGCTGCAGGGAATGGGAGAAGGCAGATTGTGTGTTGTGTCACAGTTCCAACAGTAATCTGGTAATCTGCCTTAGCTATAAAGGAATAAAGAGGAAAAATGGTGAGGCACCTTGTGAACATGTGAATGAAAGAATTTGGTGTTTTGGAAAAAAATGAGAAATAGTACAATATAGGGTAGCAGAGACATGAAGCATGAGGAGAGAAAAATTTTTCATACCGAAGGGGTCAGGAAGGGAAAAAAATCACGTTCCTATAGATTCTAGACTGAAGTAGGCTAGATCTAGTGCAATGTGACTACAAATATAAAACCCTTCTGCAGAAAGGAAAAATAATATTGTTGATGAGCTCCGACATTGGCTAGGAAAACTAATCATGAGGTGGATTAGAGGGTTTCGTTTTGTTTTGTTTATTTCCAAATTAGTCATAAGTGATAAGTATTATTTCCCGCTACAAAGGAAGGCATAAAAATTCAAGTCTTTAAAAGTTCATAGAAAACCTGAAGTGCTTTGGAATATGCCAGGCCACAAAATTAGGAATTTGAGACTATCTTTTCTAGGCCTCTTGCAATATGGAGGCCATAAAAGCCATTAGGGGTATATACAAATAGTCTCCATTATTTATTAAATTTTATTGGTATAAAAATGAATATTTCCTCTCCCATGTTATCCTTTAAGTAAAAGAACATAAATATAATTGAATCTTCTTTAATCCTTATTATTTAATATTCTTTTACATTTGCAAATGGGGTATATTTATAAAATAAATGATTCAGTGGCCAGCTTGAAGCAGTTTATTATTACTGATCCCTTGTCACTGTACTATTTTTATAACACTATGAAGTTGAGGGCTTGTTCAACACAATTTATTTTTTTTCTCCTCAGCCTTCTGTCTGCTTAAATAATAGAATACAAGTGAACTAAAGAGAAAATTGATAAAATTTCTTCAGTGAAAATATTCAGACGTTATTCCATATCTCACAGGGACATTTTTACTACTAGAAAAAAATATATTTCAGTTCCTTTTGGTTAGTTCACAGTTTAGTTGTTAGGATGTGCATATCATTGAGCAAAGAAGAGAGCAGCACTGGAGATATGTGGTAGACTAAAACCTGACATTTCTAAAAGACATGCAGTCCTTCTCACAAGCAGTTTTCAGAAGCGACATTCATTCTATATCAAAGAATCTGATGCTTGACCTAGAATAGTAAAGGAAACCCCACAAGACTTGCAAACCTACTTTCCAAAACTTGATAAGAGAAAATATGCTTTGAGCTCTACTGCTTAGAAAATTAATGAGTGATTCATCCTAGTCAAGAATGAGTTAGAGTTACTGCAACCCACTTTTCAGACCCCGACGGGTGTGTTATACATAAATAGGGGGTGAGAAGAGCTTTATGTTAATTATAACATTTAGCCTCTTAGCCTGAATTAAAATAAATAAATAATGTGTCATTGTAAGTCACTAAGTGAATCCATATTTTACCTAAGAGAATAAATATAGTTTTGATAAATACAAATTTTCCTGAAGGAATTTATTTTCTGTTATGTGCACAGACACCCTATAAAGAGACAATCTTTGGCTCTGATGGAAAATCAAATTGCTAAGTTATCTTATACATACCACTTTTTCTATTTCTTCATTATTAACCAGTGAACCAAGGCAGAGATGGAAGTCATTAACTACATACTAAGATGATTAAAGCTGTTCATTAGAGTTTTAATCAACTGATCTGGGCATTTAAGTCAAGCTCGCCAATTTACATTTTATGTGTTGAGATGCCCAGAGAACATGCATTTGGAAAGTGAAACCAACTCAGTTTTAAGGAATGATTTGAAATCATTATGAACATTTGAGTAACATGATTGATTTCTTTTTCTTCATTGATCTATAGTTGCTATACAATATTATATATTACCAGTGTACAATATAGTGATGCACAATTTTTAAAGGTTATACTCCATTTATAGTTATAATAAAATATTGGCTATATTCCACTTGTTGTACAATATATCCTTATAACTTATTATATACATAATAATTTGTACCTCTTAAATCCCTATCCTTATATTGCCCCTCCCCTCTTTCCTCTCCCCACTGGTAACCACTAATTTCACTAATTTGTTCTCTATACCTGTAAGTCTGTTTTTTGTTGTTGTTGTATTCACCAGTTTGTTGTATTTTTTAGATTGCACATATAAGTGATATTATACAGTATTTATCTTCCTCTGTCTGACTTATTTCACATAGCATAATATGCTCCAAGTCCATCCATATTGCTGCAAATGGCAAAATTTCATTCTTCCATATGGCTGAGTAGTGGGTGTGTGGGTGTGTGTGTGCATATATATATATACATATATATATATTATATATATATATATGGCAAATATTCTTTATCCATTCATCTGTTGATGGACACTTAGGTTGCTCCATATCTTAGCAGTTGTAAAAAAATGCTGCTATGAACATTGGGGTGCATGTATCTTTTTAAATTAGTGTTTTTGTTGTGGATATATACCCAGAATTCGAATTGCAGGTCACATGGTAGTTCTATTTTTAGTTTTTTGAAAAACATCCAAACTGTTTTCCACAGTGGCTGCACCAATTTACATTCCTACCAACAGTGTACAAGGGTTCCCTTTTCTCCACACCCTTGCCAACATTTGTTATTTGTGTTCTTTTTGATGATAGCCATTCTGACAGGTGTGAGGTGATACTTCATTGTGGCTTTGATTTTCATTTCCCTGATGTTTAGTGATGTTGAGCATCTTTTCATGTACCTGGTGTCCACCTGCATGTCTTTTTTGAAAAAAATGTCTATTCAGGCCTTCTGCCCACTTTTTAATCAGGTAGTTGTTCTTTGGATGTTGAGTTGTATGAGCACTTTATATGCAGATTCAATGCAATATCTATCAAACTACCAATAGCATTTTTCACAGAATTAGAACAATTTTTTTTACAATTTGTATGGAAACACAAAAGACCCCAAATAGCCAAAGCAATCTTGAGAAAGAAAAACGGAGCTGGAAGAATCAGGCTCCCTGACTTCAGACTATACTACAAAGCTACATTAATCAAAACAGTATGGTACTGGCACAAAAACAGAGCTATAGATCAATGGAACAGGATAGAAAGCCCAGAAATAAACCCACACACCTATGGTCAACTAATCTATGATAAAGGAAGCAAAAATATACAGTGGAGAAAAGACAATCTCTTCAACAAGTTGTGCCAGGAAAACTAGAGAGCTATATGTAAAACAATGAAATTAGAACATTCTCTAACTCCATACACAAAAATAAACTCAAAATGGATTAAAGACCTAAATGTAAGACCAGAAACTATAAAACTCCTAGAGGAAAGCATAGGCAGAACACTCTTTGCCATAAATTGTAGCATTATTATTATTATTTTTTGGATCTGTCTCCTAAAGCAAAGGAAATAATAGCAAGAATAAACTGATGGCACCTAATTAAACTTAAAAGCTTTTGCAGAGAAAAAGGAAACCACTGACAAAATGAAAAGATGACCTACAGAATGAGAGAAAATATTTGCAAATGATATGACTGATAAGGGGTTAATATCTAAAATCTATAAGCAGCTCAGACAACACAATTGATTTCTAAAAGTTACATTAGACATTATAGTAACATTATTGGTAGTGCAGGTTAAATGCTTTTCTTCCTTGGTTATTTACAATACATTCCCATTTCTCATGGCTACAGCTCCTTATATATTATTGTTTTGTTTGGAAGAAACCACACCATTCCAATGAATTAATATGCAGATTAATAATTGTTGTTTTAAAATTTATTACTGACAAATTACAAATGTGAAAATTGGCTTTAGTTATTTTAGGGATTACACTTCTTCTCTGAGTACCTAGATGGTATGTAAAAATTCTTAGATGAACCTTGTTATTGGATTCAGATTTGACCATTAGGTATGTGATGTGGCATAATTTCTAAATGACATGACCCTTCTCTAATTCCCTTTTCCTCTGTGGCAAAGTTCTCATTCTTTGAAAGAAGATTGCAGAGAAAAGGATACTTAGATACATAATAGGAGGAAAAATCTTTGGGATTCAGACTTTGCCAGTTTCTTCTTCTAGACCAGTGATTTTTAAGCTGTTTTTAAAACATATATCCTACCACCAACCCCCAAATTTTGGTATATATTACCCCCACATTCTGGTAGCAGGAAACCTACCTTCCCCATCCCTGAGCTGCAAAATATTGAGTTACAGTAGTGGCCTCCAGAGGGGGAGAACAACTTACACCAATGGATACGGAAAGAAAATATTAGGATTCCTCTATGTATTTATTTTTAGAACATCTTTTGAAGATGTTCACTTCTAATAGTTTATGCTGTGCATATTACATTAGTAAATTTGTGTGTATATAGGTACTTCTTCAAAACTGGTGTGTTCATGTTAAAATAACTCCAATAAAATTCACATTAAAACTACTAGACCCCATGGGGATATATTTGATATGCAATGCATTTGTGTAGGTATATTTTTGTAAGTAACTTTCAAAAAATGCATGCATCACCTTTCAAAGTTTCTTATAAGTGCTCTGCCAAAGTCATGGAGGCATCAGTAGAAATAGGTGTGAAAGTTGTTCAAATTCATATATATTCTACAGTTCACTGTCACTATATGTCACTCTTGATAAGCAATTTGTGAAACTTCAGACATGTTTTCATTTAAATTACACATCTGGTTTAGAAAAATATACATTTCTAGATATGTCCATAAGCAGAACATACAATATGACCAAAAGCAATTCTTATTGATACTTGAAAACCATGTGGTGTACATAATACGTATAAAACATATAGAGAAAATTGATTTAAGGCAGGGATATTAACCTGAAAGGAATTAGTATCAAAATATAAGGAGATTACCATACAAACTGTAAAATTTTTTGTTCTATTTCTGTGAAAAATTCCATTGGTAGTTTGATAGGGATTGCCTTGAATCTGTAGATTGCTTTGGGTAGTATACTCATTTTCACAATGTTGATTCTTCCAATCCAAGAACATGGTATATCTCTCCATCTGTTTGTATCGTCTTTAATTTCTTTCATCAGTGTTTTATATTTTCTGCATACAGGTCATTTGTCTCCTTAGGTAGGTTTATTCCTAGGTATTTTATTCTTTTTGTTGCAATGGTAAATGGAAGTGTTTCCTTAATTTCTCTTTCAGATTTTTCATTTTTAGTGTATAGGAATGCAAGAGACTTCTGTACATTAATTTTGTATCCTGCTACTTTACCAAATTCATTGATTAGTTCTAGTAGTTTTCTGGTAGCATCTTTAGGATGCTCTATGTATAGTATCATTTCATCTGCAAACAGTGACAGTTTTACTTCTTCTTTTCCAATTTGAATTCTTTTTCTTCTCTGATTGAAATACAAAATACCCCAAATAGCCAAAGCAATCTTGAGAAAGAAAAATGGAACTGGATGAATCAGGCTTCCTGACTTCAGACTATACTATAAAGCTACAGTAATCAAGACAGTATGGTACTGGCACAAAAACAGAAATATAGATCAATGGAACAGGATAGAAAGTCCAGAGATAAACCCACACACATATGGTCACCCTATCATTGGTAAAGGATGCAAGAACATACAATGGAGAAAAGACAGCCTCTTCAATAAGTGGTGCTGGGAAAACTGGACAGCTATATGTAAAAGAATGAAATTAGAACACTTCCTAATACCATACACAAAAATAAACTCAAAATGGATTAAAGACCTAAATGTAAGGCCAGGCACTATAAAACTCTTAGAGAAAAACATAGGCAGAACACTCTATGACATAAATCACAGCAAGATCCTTTTTGACCCACCTCCTAGAGAAATGGAAATAAAAACAAAAATAAACAATGGGACCTAATGAAACTTAAAAGCTTTTGCACAACAAAGGAAACCATAAACAAAACGAAAAGACAACCCTCAGAATGGGAGAAAATATTTGCAAAGGAAGCAACTGACAAAGGATTAATCTCCAAAAACAAGCAACTCTTGCAGCTCAATATCAAAAAAACTAACAACCCGATCCAAAATTGGGCAGAAGACCTAAATAGACATTTCTCCAAAGAAGATATACAGATTGCCAACAAACACATGAAAGGATTCTCGACATCACTAATCATTAGAGAAATGCAAATCAAAACTACAATGAGGTATCACCTCACGCTGCTCAGAATGGCCATCATCAAAAAATCTGCACACAATAAATGCTGGAGAGGGTATGGAGAAAAGGGAACCCTCTTGCACTGTTGGTGGGAATGTAAATTGATACAGCCACTATGGAGAACAGTATGGAGGTTACTTAAAAAACTAAAAATAGAGCTACCATATGAGCCAGCAATCCCACTACTGAGCATATACCCTGAGAAAACCATAATTCAAAAAGAGACATGTTCCACAATGTTCATTGCAGCACTATTTACAATAGCCAGGACATGGAAGTAACCTAAGTGTCCATCTACAGATGAATGAATAAAGAAGATGTGGCACATATATACAATGGAATACTACTCAGCCACACAAAGAAATGAAATTGAGTTATTTATAGTGAGGTGGATAGGCCTAGAGTCTGTCATACAGAGTGAAGTAAGTCAGAAAGAGAAAAACAAACACCGTATGCTAACACATATATATGGAATTTAAAAAAAATGGTTCTGATGAACCTAGGGGCAGGACAGGAATAAAGATGCCTACGTAGAGAGTGGACTTGAGGACACGGGGTGAGGGGAGGGTAAGCTGGGACGAAGTGAGAGAGTAGCATTGACATAGTACACTACCGAATGTAAAATAGATTGTTGGAAGCAGCTGCATAGCACAGGGAGATCAGCTTGGTGCTTTGTAACCACCTAGAAGTGTGGGATAGGGAGGGCAGTAGGGAGGCTCAAGAGGGAGGGGATATGGGGATATATGTATACATATAGCTGATTCATTTTCTTATACAGCAGAAACTAACACACCACTGGAAAGCAATTATACTCCAATAAAGATGTTAAAAATATATATAAGGAGAAAAAGCAATGAAAGTATGTTTTAAACTTTATCTTAATATTTTATAATACTCTGACTTATTAACTATATAGTTCTTTGTACTGTTTAAAATTATATTTTGTTAATCTAAAATGTAGTAGTTTTCAGTCCCATAAATTTTGTCACATATTTCTTCAATCTTTATATTTATAAAAATTTAGCTGATAAAATAATTATTAGTGATAATATTATTTGCACTCTACTGTTGTCCTCCTTTAATATATGTTTTATTAAAATCTAGGTTAACTTACATGAAGTGTCTTTACCAATACCCCAGGGATTTTAATATAAATTATTCCTAAGATATGTACAAAAAAAAACTTACTTTGCTTTATAATGAATGATGTTTTCTATGATTTTTTCTTCTATCTCTTGAACTGTCCTACAATGTTAATTTTCTAACATTTGACTACATCCTTCCCATTTAGTAATAGTCTGTCTGTGTGTCTCTTCCTTTGCTATTAAGGAAGAACAAAAGAACAAAAGAGTTTCTATCTAGTACAGTGTTTGAAACATAATGGGCACATAATTAATGTGAGTAATGCAGTGATTTAAACAATGTGAAAATATAATTAACAGGAGTTGCAGTAATCAAGGCAGGTTCTATTATTTTTACACTACTATAATTCTTATTTATATTAATGCGTGTTAAACACTTTCTTAGTCTACTTATGATTTTTCTTGCTGTGTGTGACAAACATAAAAGTTGAATAAAGAAAAAGCCAGAAACATTTTTTATTCATTTTATATTTACACAAAGAATAATGTCACTAAACTTGGGGGGCTTAGTAGGCCGCTTTTATTTAACTGAGCATTTTTTAATTGAATAGATGAGGAGAGAAGAGGAGTAAGGTAATTTGGAAGAAAAAGTACTTTGGAATAATAAGCTTTCCATACAAACTTTTATTTTAAATAAAATATTCAGATTATTTGGTCTCCCCCCCACCTGCCTTCTGTCCTAAACACATAACACAGAATTCTTACAAGCTATTCAAATTGTAACTTTTGGATGGGTTGGTTATCTCTCTACAAGAAGCAATGTGATAAAAATAGATAGTTAGAAATACTCTCTTGTCCACTATAACACTACAAAATGTTTCTATGATAGTGTCACCAACCTAGTTAACAGTGATGTAATTGAAAAACATTTTCTTTAATACATATCATTTATGCAATTAAGGAAGTATCCTTATCTTCAAAATTCATTTCTTCTCTGGAGTACGTGTGAGTCTAAATAGTTTCAGATGACAAAATAGGCCATACATTTTCATGTTTCAGATGTGTTTGAAAGAAGATTTGTTTATAATTTTCATAGATTCTCTCCTTTGATATAATTTTACTTATGAAATTTGTATAGAACTAGAGTCTATTTTAGATAGCTCACTTAGGCCTGAATGCCTTTTTCCTACTTACTGTGGATTAATCATTCAGAATCCTATAATAAAATGGTAATTGCCAACATTTCATACAACTTCATTTTGATCATACTTCCCCCGCACAACATTGCTTAGATTTCTAAATGCTTCTAGGACTCATATACTTGTTGATTTGAATCCTCATGAAAATAAGCATATTATGTCACTCTAAATGCAAATCACTTTGCCCACTAAGCTGTATAAAATGTAGATAATGTTGACATGTGTTTGAGGTTGAGAATACAATTCTCATTTGGCATAAGTTTCTCTACAAGTGTGAAAAAACAATGTAGAGAAAATATTTTCCTAAATAATTTTCATTTGTTTTAAATATACCTGTAGCAAATAGTCTTATACTTAAGAATAATCTTAGAAATTATTTAGTTCAAGTATCTGGGTTATGAGAGGCCCAAAGTATCCAAGGAACTTGCCTGTCTAGGGTTACATAAAGTTAGAGCTAGAAAAACTATTTCTCAATGTGCCTTAGGGTCCATTGTCTTTCTGGTTAAGGTCCAATATCTTTAAACCATTTTAAACTGAGAACTTCCAATTGTAGGTAGAACAGGTGTGAAAAGATTCAACTAATTAATATATAATCACATATTAAGAAAACTTGGATATAAAGTAAAAGGATGACCATGTGTCCTTTAAATATCATAGACTAACACAGGGGCCAAATCTGGCCCATCACCTGTTTTTATATTACCTACGGACTAAGATTGTTTTTCACATTTTTAATTGATTGAAAAAATCAAAAGAAGACTATTTTATGACATAAAAAATTGTATGAAATACAAATTTCAGAGTCCATGAATAAAATCGTATGGAAAAATAGCTATGCTACTTTCTTTCTGTATTATCTATGTCTTTTTTGCTCTGCAATGATAAAGTTGGGTAGTTACATCAGAAACCATATATATCACAAAGCCTAAAATATTTATTATCTGAATTTTCATACACACATGCAAAACTTGATGACCCCTGGTCTATCAGTCTTACTCATATATCATTTAATTTTCTATGGGATGTGCCTTTATTTGATTTACTGTTGACTATTTATTAGAGGTTTGTTTCTTGAAGTTACAGGCTAAAATGTAGGTTTTTGTCAAGAGAGAGGCAAATGATGTCTGTTGAGTAAAGAAGGTGACCCCAACGTTTAGGTTTTATTGCTCTATGGGACATAAATCAATCTATTTTCCAACTTAGCAAACTTTTTCCAACTTAGCAAACTTTTCTCAAATGACTATGAAAAATTTCTCAAATGATATGATAAAGAGCTTCACATCTTGCAAGTTCTCTCTTTAATGAGTTAAATCAAACTTTGATTAATGTCTAGTCTATATTTTTATGAGAGGCATGTTTAAACCTTTTGAAAATAATGCTTTGATACATGAAATTATTTTGCTTTTCTAGTAAAGGTAATAGATATACTCTGTTCAAAAAACTTCCCTTCTGGGTAATGAGTTCCCTGGATAGCAAGTTATTATTTCAGTCAACATTTATTATTAAGACTTAAACCTATCTATATCAACATTTCAATGTTACTTGATTCAAAGTGTCACCCTCACTCACTTCTGAAATGGGCATCACTCAGAGTCTTAGTGAGAAGAAATTTTGTAATATGTTTCCCACACTCTCCCTGTCTTCTCTTCTTGTCTTATGCTTCTGGCACCAGGGAATGGAAAAGGGAAAAGTCAAGAGTTAAATGCAGCTACATGTGCCCCATATGAGTTGGCAGTGCTCATTTCTTTATAGGATGGAATATTAACAGCATCTAGTAACTAGTAGCAAGGTTGCTGTCCTCATTCTATTGGTCATCAACCACAGAATGTGTAGCTGATGTGAACTTAATTTTACACATGCCCTCAATAGTTATCAGCTGACTTCATCCCCATCTTATCCAATTTGCTTGTTTCATTTCTCCCCCTACATTTTACTGTTGTACCTTCCAAGTCTGTAGCCCAGAATTTCTCATACATTTGAGTCCCTTCAGCAGGGATACTTCTCTCACACTTATCTCACATATCTCTTTAGAACCAAGAACATGAGCAAGTACGAATTATCTGACTAATATCTGTGTACCAGTTCTCCCTGGAACACTTCCTATACCAGCCAGATAGTAAGTCTGGTGGCTAAACAGTCAGTAGTCTGAGGCACAGAGTGACAGCCTTCTCTTCTCGCAAATATTCATATCAAAATTCTTTTGTCTTTCTGCCTTCAGTTTCAGGGAGAAGAACCAGTCTAATGCCTCCATCCATCCTCCAAGACAGGAAATGGTGAAAGGATAACATCTTATGGTAAATACTGAAATGTGGTTGCCAAGAGAAAAATCTTCTTTTTATGTTTGCCCTCTCCATTCCCATCCACCCCACACACACACCCCGATCTCTCTTCCACAAGGTTTTCAAACTAGTCCAAAAATCTTTAGTCCCTCCCTGGGTTTGTGGAAGTGGGCACATCAATAACCAGGTTCTCTTTGAATTTAGCCTTAGAATTGGTAATGATGTTCTCAATAATGGGCGCTGTCCATTCTTAGAATCTCAACTGGTACTTTACCTCATCCTCTCACCTAAGATAGTACTTTTTTGTGTGTGGACATTCCTGTTATCTTAGCTCAGAAGGGGAATTGGGCAGAGTTTATTGGAAGGCTCACCAAAGTGGCAGAGGTCAACATTTCTCATATATAGCAAAATATATTATGGCTTTGTAAGAAAATATGATGAAAAATACATGTTTTCTGAGTTTTGTTTCATGTTTTAAGCATGAGGGACTGGTAAGAAAAGCTTTTATGGTCTTGTAGATAAGGAAAATGGGCAATTTTAACCATATGAGAAGAATTTAAAATCACAGATAGTTTTATGACTCAAATATATTAATTAGTCAAAACAAAAGTTGTATACTTAGAGGAAGCCCAGTAGGCTCAGGGAATGATCAGTCTCTTCCCTCTGAGATAGAAATGCAACTGGCCCATTAGGTGCTCTTAAGCCTCATGGAGCCTAAATGACTTGAATGTATATACTGCCAAACCCACTGGAAGAGAAATGATTACAAGTTACAGATTTATAAATCATCTCAACATGTTTGATACTATGTTGTATTTTTGTTTTAAATTGAGGAGTTGAAATGTACCTCACTGTCCACAACTATATTGAGTGATATTATGATTGTAGATACATTTTCACAGCTAAAGAATAAACAGCACTAAAACAAATATGTTAGAAAGTTAACAATCTGCCTATTTAATCTATCATTAAATGTCATCATTCCCACCACACCAGACTCTTGAATTATTAGTTTAAAAAAGCAAGCTGTTCATATTTAAAATCATGTATTTACAAAATTCAGTCCTTCGTTGGTGATCACAAATGTTACATGTAGATATCAATTCAATTAAAAAAATAAATTTACATACTTTTCAACCTCGAATATTTTTAAATTTAAATGGAAATAATTTTATGAATAGAATTTAAATATTTTAAATGTTTAACAAACACTTATAGAATGCATGATATATGCTAAAAACAGTTAAATATTTTAATTTTTTGCTTTAAGCACATATTACATGAGGCACAATCTTAAATATTCATTTTAAACAGAACAGCAATGCTTAATTTGGAAATTCCAGTCACTATGACATTTTTAGAAAGATGGTTATTAAATTATTATTTTCTGAAAATAATGCATATATGACTTTGGTAACATATTATGTCCTTAATGATTTGCTACACTACATAACGAAACACATTTTTTTTTTATTAAAAAAGGATCATTTTAGTCTTTTTGGTTCACATTGACTTCTAAAACATTCCTCAAATTTAATAACCAGCTTAGACTATGAGGTAGTTGATTTAAAATGTTTTATTAAAATGTATAATTAAATTAAATGATATACCAAGTGAAGCTCATTCCACTTTCCAGCACTCAAGCAGAATCTACTTATTTATGGTTTTCTTTCTTAAATCTGTTGTGTAGAATTAAATTACAGACAAATATTACATGTACGCAAGCTTCTAATGCACAATGGCTTATGCTTTTCCAGTAACTTCATAATTTGTGTTGACTACAGTAAAGCATCTAGTACCTTTAATTGATCTTATACATGTGAATTGCCATTTAGAAAGCTTTTACCCTTAGTACATGAAGCATTTTAAAATTTACTTGATGTAATGCAACAGAACAATATAATTCAAGTGGGTAAATTCCTTATGTATACACAGTGGAAGTGGCAAAACAAGATTTTACTCTGAACCAGTATATTGATTTCTAGGAATTAACTGCACTAAGAGTTAATACTTCTGTCCTAAAGATAGAAAGAAAGCAATTCCTCACAGTCTAATTTTATGTGTTTCACAAAGTTATTTTTACCAATAGAGCTTAGAGCTTACCTGTTTAGGGTATTTAAATGTATTTTCATGTAATTAATACATAGTTGAAAACACCATCTTCTTATAATGATATATTTAAAAACATATATTTTAATGAGTATTAGTCTCTAGTGTTTTAATATGTTTCACCTGAAACAGCCAAAATCTCTCTCAGAGGCCTCAATTAAAATTATTCCAACTCTTCTGGCATAGTAAAACATTCAAGTCTTTCTGCTAGCTCCCTGATGTCAGCCACATTGATTTTCAAAGTTTATTTTGAATTTAAGTACATATATTCCTTTTTGTCCTTTTTTTTTTAACCCTTGCTTCTATTAAAATCTTTATATTATCACCTAGCCTTAGTGCACAGAGCAGTCGAGAAGTGTTGGTGTGAAACCAAAATAAATATTTAAAATGAACTTTTTATTCGAATCAGGTTGCTATCATGTAAATCACAGTCCCTTGCTAATTTGTATACAGGGCACTTTCCTTTCCCCCAATGATTTGAGGTCACATTGGCCTTGTGATGGTATTATGAAGAGTGGGCCAAGCATATGTCATGTTGCAGCTCTTTCACCCTGTCTGGGAATCAAAACTCTGCCTAGAAATGGATAACAGTAATGTTATTAACATATTAGAGGTGAGCCTGATGAGTCTCAGCATCAAAATGAGAAGGTTAAGTGGTTCATATAAAGATGCCAACAGACACGTTTGAAGGACATATATTTGTTAATGACAAATGATGTAACTTTCCTAGACATTCCCAAAGCAGGAGGAACCACAGCATGTGACTCATCTGAGCAATGCCAGATTTTCAGAACTCCGTAAATCCTTACTGGGATGAACATCAGCTGATGAAGTAGCACATAAGGAATATAATTAAGTCACACAGATACAGACACACACTTTTACACACACATAGATTCTAGTCTCATTCTCTGGATTCTCTCGTTTGTGCCCTTTAGAATCTCCCTGCCTTCTTTAATCTGGCCTGCTGTCCATACACAATTCAGTACAGACTCCAAGTATTTAATGAGAGGCAGAGTGAATTTCTGAACAATTTCCAAGTCGTTCCTACACTTTTTCTATTCCTTAGCAGAACCTAGCCTCAGTCCTGCTGGAAGCTTTAAAACCTTAAAAAACAATGACATATTTTGATTTACTGGATAGGCTCCTTTGATGTGGACCATAAAAATATTGTCTGGGTGAAAATAATATTTTTAAACCAAATTTGGTGAAAGCAAGAACCGTATGGGTATACTTTTAATTGAAATTTAACTTATACAAAAGCTACCTCTTGCAAAATGTGTTCATGTGGCATTGTTTTCTATACCACCACAAGCTCTTAGCATAGCATAATTTGTGCATAAACACACTTAATCCTGAGGAAGAAATTAAAGGTAGGAGTATTATTGCCGATCTGTCACTATGTGCTTTCTATCAAACTTTTATAGTATTTTGCCCTTCCTTTGTTTGCCTGAGATAAGAATGCACTAAGCTTCTGAGCATGACTATGTGTTTTGAGGTGGGAGTAGGGGGATTTTGTGTCTATGTTCAAAACCTGATTGAACAAATGACTTAAGGAACAACATTATGAACATTGTCTCTTCATAATCTGATCCATACTCTTAGAACCTTGAGCTTTGTTTCTTTGCCTAATATTATGTAAATTAGGTTTTTTTGCACACAAGCAGGCATGGGAAACATAAAGCATGGGGAAGAAGAATAAACACAGATTTTAAAATTGTACTCCAGGGGCTTCCCTGGTGGCGCAGTGGTTGAGAATCTGCCTGCCAATGCAGGGGACACGGGTTCGAGCCCTGGTCTGGGAAGATCCCACATGCCGCGGAGCAACTGGACCCTTGAGCCACAATTACTGGGCTTGCGCATCTGGAGCCTGTGCTCCGCAACAAGAGAGGCCGCGACAGTGAGAGGCCCGCGCACCGCGATGAAGAGTGGCCCCCGCTTGCCACAACTAGAGAAAGCCCTCGCACAGAAACGAAGACCCAACACAGCCATAAATAAATAAAAATTAAAAAAAAAAAATTGTACTCCAGCTGCATTTGAGAGGAGGAAGGCAGCTGATGCAGAATGTGAGAGCATCTTAAGGTATGTACATCATAAAGTTGTATTAGACAGAGATAAGCCCATAAAACCCACATCCTGGGGAAGTGTCAACCAAAACTTTACTCTGTTTCAAATTTTTGTCTGTTTTTTTAGTGTCAAACATTCATGCTAAACTACAATGTTAGAAACTCTGCATAGTTAAGAAGGCACAATATGAGTCAAAACTTTGATTCCTAATATTAAAATGTATTTGGATGGAAAGCCAGGCACAAAAGATCATTTCCTACAGAAAAACAAAACTTACCCCCATGTATCTCATAAAAATGTGATGAGAAGAGATGCTGACAATTTTCTGCAGATTAAGGCAGGGTACCTAGAAATTATCTATAGAGTAAGAATTATTATTTGTTTGTCACAAGTAAAATTTCATTAAATGCTAGGTGGCATTTGTGTTATTTTATTGATTGCCAGAAACCTTCTAAGCTCTGTCAGAGTTTCACTTCTACTTTGGTTTTGCAAACCCTATGTTACAAGTAAGAGCTCCAGTATGTCCACTTTTTGATTTTTCCTAACACATTGGGTACTGCTGAAGCTTGGACCTAGCACTGAGAACACATCTCCCCTAGTGAAGGGAACTAGAGCTTGGATCATTCTAGAAGACAAGAAGGGAGGGTGTCAGTTGGTTCTCTCTTTGTGGGAAAGAACTATCTGACTAGATTCAAAAGGGAGTATGAAGAAAGGAAATCTAACTGAGAAAGGGAGTTCGAGTAGAAAGAAAAAGAGGATGTTGAGGCTGAGAGGATTCAAAAGAAATATCCGTGCATTTCTTTCAAATTTTGCTAAGGCCAGCTTTGATCTTAGGGAGTGTTTATAACCCACAAAAGAGGAAAATCTTATCCTTGTTTTATAGTAACAAAAGTTTCACTTTTATACTTTCTTGGAATTATCTTTATGGAAAAGCCTGTAGGAAATGCTATAAACGCATAGCCAAGCATATTTCTGTTTAGTTTAGTTTTGCTTCTGCAGCAGTGCCTTTATGTGTCAGCAGAAATCCACCACCTGAGCAAGGTTAATTTTTAGAAAACTGCTAATGCAGAAATATGAGTAAAAGAACATAGAATGTGATGTAACTTTATTTTCCAATGTGGAAAAAGCCCTATAATTGAGAAACTTAAGCCTCTTACAATGAAAACATGCCATGGGAAACACAAAATAGATTAATAGAGAAAGGAAGTAAAAGAGAATAAGAAAAATACTGAAAAATATCTTTCGAAAAGTTTTGCTTTCAAGTATAAGAGGTAAAGTTACATAAAAGTAACTTTGACAAAACATAAATGTGGCAATACCTACTAGTTTTCACATATATTCCTTAAAAAAACTCACATTATCAAACAATTGTTACTATAGGCAAAATAGTGGCTAGAAATATTTAGTCTGATAATAAAATTATTCCCTGAAGGCATATTAAAATGATAAATTTTGCTAGAAAATTTTAACTATAATATCTAAATTCTATGATAAAAATTCAGATTCAGGTTATGTTTACTTTCAATTTTGAAAGATACAAAGAGATTTTCTTATTCTTATCTTCACAATTAGCCCTGCATTTCTTGAAGAATCTTCCTAGCTTCTGTAGTATAGTGATATACAGAGTCCAAGACTATTCAAAGTAACACACTGAGTTGCTAGTACAATATTTTATTTTTTCTCTGTGTTTTGCTGTTTTGCTATCATATTATATAATCATCAATACTTCTCTATCAAGTATACATTATGTTTTTTAATTAATGCATTGGCTCCAATATATCCATTTCCATAATGAAAACATGTGCTGTTTCACACATAGAAATACTGATACAAAAAACATACTCTTGCTGTCTTCCACAAGAACTACAGTAGCCCAAGTTCCTGATTTCCTAGCTTCTCTCTGGCCCCTCTGTGACCAGAAAAAAATGAGTGCAGGGGCTGTACCATTAGATGATTAGAGGAGAGGTTATGCTGTGAGAAGGTAGGAATAATAATTACAAGTAGAATAAAGGCAGAAAAAGAGACAAACAGAAAGACTGGTAAACAGAGCTAACAAAGGAACAGATGAAGGAATGAAAGGAAGGAAGGAGAGAGAAAAGAGGAAGGAAGAAAAAGAAAAATGAAAGAAAGAAGAAAGAGAGGAAGGAAGGAAGGAGGGAGGAAGGAAGGAAGGAAAAAGAAAAAAAGAAAAGGAAAGGAAAAAGAGAAGAAGAGAAAAGAATGAAAGAAGATAGAGGGGGAATGTGAACATGAAATAAAGTCAGGGTAAGAAAGTTAGAAAAGAACACCACAGTTCTCTCTCTACTTTTCTCTTTCCAACACCCAATATATAAGCAAACAATATGAAAATGTATTTAGTCCAATTTTAAGACTAGTCTGACCCAGAATATAAATAAGGAAAAGTGACCAGTGAATTACTCTTTAAAATTGAAATAAAAATGATGTACATTTTAAAATAACATAATTTCATTGATTTCAGAAAACAGGAAGTGGATGATATATCCCCCCAAATACTTATCCTTTGTGAAGATGAATTTACTATGCCAAAATACTATTACATCATTTAAATCTTCATTAATATGTTACAATTAAAGTCATGGTACTTTGTTTTTTAAAATGTATAATAGCATTGATTATTTTAACTAAAATATTTTATATGCATTTGACATGGAAATTCCATTCAGCATGAAAATCCATTTTAAAAGCAGGATACATTTATATATAATCAATGTTCAGAGAATTTAGTAATATTAAAAATAAAATTCAGGCCTGAGGTTTATTTAGGATATCTTTGGGTCTTAGAAATTTTTGAAACTTTAGAAAATAAAAATCCTGGTAAGCAATGTTAATGTTCTTTAAGACAACATAACATACAAATGTTTATATATTTTCCTTACCTTTTTGTTTCTCCAAAACATCTTCTCAGATTAGTGTGAGGAAACTGTAGTTATGGTACTACTCACACAGTGAAGGGTACCTTTCATAATATTCATAGAATGGATCGAAGATATAATGAGAAAGTGAGAGGAAAGATATGGGAAATTAGATTTACCTTGCATGCCACTTGATATAAAAGAGGTTCCTGGAGCCCTCTGTCTTGCAGGATTTAATGGCTGCCTTTGAATTTCATGATAAAGGCATAACAGCAAATTAACAATGTCTGTCATGGGTAAGGGAAGTAAGATGAACATTTTGTGTGGGTAGGCACTTTACATCCCAATACAAGTGGAAAGTAGACAGACATAAAGGAGAACTACATAATGGACTCCCAAGTTAATAGCAATTTTCAAGACACTGCTATCCTCACCTCACATTTAAACACATGGCCTCTTCAGTAGGGAATTCTGTTGTTTTTATACAGCATGATTCTTCTTCCCTGGTCATATATGATTGGTCTAGGCATGAGCCAATAAAATTCCTTTCCTTGGGAAACTGGAAGAGAAAGAGAAAATGAGAGAGGACAACATCTCTCTGGATAGAAGAATATGTAATATGCAAAAATAGAAACTGTTGATATCCATCATCTCTCAAGTATAGAAAGGAGAAGGGAAAAAATCGTGCTTCAAGTTCCAAGTCTGCATATAAAGCGAAGAATAAAGCAGAGAGAAACAGAGGTTAGAGCAAGAAAAACCTTATAGGTGTCACTGTTTGTTTTTGCTTAGTTTTGTTTTTAACACAACTTGTATTTTCATTAGAATTAATACCATTTTCTTAAGCTTGCTCCGGCAGGTATTCATTTTCTTTTTGCAATGAAATAATTACTATTCAATAAAATAAGTGAAGAGTATAAAACACAATGTGGAAAAGTTTTTCTTCTAATCTTTGAAGAAAGAAAAAAAGTGTTCGTTAGGGAATTTATAAATATAAATGCAAGATACATAGGGAAATCAGTCTTTGGTTATCAGGAATCAGGAAGGTTGGTGCTGACTCATAATTTTTTTTGTCTTCAAAACATGCTTCTTCACATCAACCAGAGGAAACTCAGAACTTCATTGTTTCCCCTTTGTCTTTTGTTTACTTATCCTCTTGTCACTACAGATTTGAGCATTTGTTTCTGCCTTCCACATCTTGGAAAATATAATGATTAACAGATCTCAAGTTTGCATGTTACATGTCCATCTATGTGGAGAAAGGATGCTCTTTTCTATCAGTTCCTATTCGAGTCTCCCGGGGAAGGAAGTCATAGTGGCCATGTCTCAATCAACCAACTTCCTTGGACTACACCCAGCTCTTTGCCTTCTTTGGAAGAGTGCCATGTAGCCAGTGTAAGTCACACCATTGTTCATGTCAGAGTAGCCGGACTCTCCCATTTCCGGTAGATTTAACATCTTGGAAAATGTTTCTTCATTTGCAAAATGTCTCAAAGTGTCAAAACACTCTCTAAGCTTAACATACTATGAAAGAAGAATGCATATTTTGGTTGCTTCTTTCAAGATTTCAGAGGAAAAATATTGAAATTTTGAACACTTTAAACACATACACTAAATTGCATGCTAAAGAGCAGCCATTAAAAATTCACTTAATACTGGGTAGTTACTGTACAGTTCTGTGTTATCTAATGATAATCAAATGCATTCTTTCTCTTTTTTTTTCTTCAAGCTTCGGATTGTTGTTATATTTTAGTATAAATCAAGAAAAAAAAGATTCTGTAGAATCTTAAAAATACTAATATTTATAAAATATGTACACTATTTCTTATTAAATAAGACTTACTTATTTTTGTAAGTCTCCTCTGAGTTTTATATGACACATTTCACAATTATTAAATGAAATAAGTGCTTTTATGAGTAAATATAAATGGGAGGCAATATTATTGGAGTCTACTTTGTGAAGATGAATGATTTCCATACGAAACTCCTACCAAAATTGGCATTAATGTACTCCTAACCAAATATCCCTAAAACACAATAGGCAGTATCTATGAATCATTATTTACTAGAGACATATTCAAAATGAAAATATTAACTTTTTGTTTTAATCATCATAAACTAAAACTTACTTCATTTATTAGTGAGTTTATTCTTGAAGCTTAGTAAAGCCTTTTACCAAAGGCCTTTTATGTTTGTTTTTTGCTAAAGGAAAGAAGAAACCATTTAAGAAATCTAATGCAAGGGAAATAAATCCATGAGCAGAAAAGAGAACATCCGAAAGAGGATGGTTAATATTGACAAGCTATAGGTAAAATTTGCAGTTGTGAACAAAGAAGTAATCAAAGATCTCTCTCAAGATCATCAAAGGCATTTCCTAAACACTTATAAATCTCAACTGTTTATCTCCAAATCAGATGTTTGTTTTGAATTCTAGACTGATTTATCCTACCTATAACTAAATAAACACCTCCACAGGCATGATTCTTCTAGAGTAAAATTTTCAAAGCAATCTAATTTTTCCACCCCTCAAAACTTGAGCTTTACCTCCT
This sequence comes from Eubalaena glacialis, assembly GCF_028564815.1. Classification (NCBI taxonomy): domain Eukaryota; kingdom Metazoa; phylum Chordata; class Mammalia; order Artiodactyla; family Balaenidae; genus Eubalaena; species Eubalaena glacialis. The sequence continues at coordinate 139,401,451 of NC_083717.1, forward strand.
TATTCTATGCCTCTGAAAATCACTCTGCCATGAATCCAGTTACCAAAGCTAGAAACCAAAAGTGAGCCTAAGTTTCTCATTTTTGTGTATTGCATGTCCAAACATTCATGAAGTGCTGTTATTCAACTTTTTAACCATTCCCCAGATCAACTTCCTTCTCTCCATTTCACCACCGTTGAGTTGATCTCAGGTTTATGTTTCATTTCAGCCATTGAAATACCAATACCCTGTCTCTGGTTTTTTACTCTTTTAAGTCCTTTCTCCACAGTTCTATCAGTACATTCTTTTCAAATAAAAATATAATCATAGCATGACCTACTTATGTTATTTGTACCTCGATAAAAATATCATTTTCTAACCATATCTGACTTTTAACAGTACTGTACCCACCTACCCATCCAGACACACTAACTGACATGGGTCTTCACATTTTATATTACATCAGTATTGAACTACTTGTGGTTTCTTGAATATTACCTTCCTTTACACCCTTGCAGCAGCCACCCCTAACTAACTTTTCAATGATCTGGTTAAAATATCTTCTCTTCTTTCTCATAAATAGTTAATGGCTTATCCTCTGCTTCAATATGTATTGTGTACATATTTCCATTATGGAAATAAATTATCTTGGTAATACAAACTAAAATAAAAATAAATATATATATATGCACACAAATGCATCCACTTATATATGTTTATATGTAATACAAATCTACCTGAATATACAATAAGATATTACAGAAGCTAGACTAGTGCCTAGTATATCAGAGCCATTCAGAAAATAGATGACTAGTAATATTTGAGTTTTATGCATGTTCTGATAAATACCTAAGCTGTCACAAGGAGTTATATAATATGTTGATGATGTAGAAACAGCACACTTGAACCAATAATTCTAATACTTCACCTAAGAATATCAGCAGAAAGAAACATGACTGTCAGTTGAAATAAGAATGTTAATACGAAAAAGAAAGATGTGTTTTTTTAGACAATCTGATAAAGTGTGAATACCCATAATGTTTACACGAAAGTATAGGAAGTATTAAATACCAGATGTTAAAATGATTTATATAGATTCACATATAGTTAACTAATCTTTGAGAAAGGAGCAAAGGCAGTACAATCAAGAAAAGACAGTCTTTTCAACAAACGGTGCTAGAATACATGGACATTCACCTACAAAATAATGACTCTAGATACAGTCCTTACACACTTCATAAGTATTAACTCAAAATGGATCAGATATAAATGTAAAATACAACACTGTAAAATTCCTGAAAGTTAACGAGGAAAAATCTAGATGAACTAGGTCATGACAATGACTTTTTAGATAAACATCAAAGTCACGACCCATGATAGAAATAATTGATAAGCTGGACTTCATTAAAATTAAATATTTCTGCTCTGTGAAAAATACTGACAAGAGAATGAGAAGACAAGCCACAGACTGGGAGAAAGTATTTGCAAAAAACATATCAGTAGAGGACTGTTATCCAAAATATACCAAAAACTCTTAAAATTCATAAATAAGAAAACAAACAACCTGATAAAAACCCAATTAAAAATGGTCAAAAGGCCTGAACAAACACCTCATCAAAGAAGATATATAGATGGTAAATGAGCATATGAAAAGATGTTTCATATCATAGTCATTAAGAAAATACAAATTTAAACAAAGATGAGATACCACTAGATGCCTATTTGGATGGCCAAAATCCAAAATACTGACAGCACCAAATGCTGGTGAGGATATGGAGCATAAGGAACTCTCATTCAATGCTGGTAGGAATGCAAAATTATACAGCTACTTTGAAAGACAGTCTGGCAGTTTCTTATAAAACAAACATTCTCTTTTCATATGATCCAGCAGTTGTACTCATTGGTATTTATTTACTCAAATAAGTTTAAAATTTAAGTCCACACAAAAATTTGCACATGCAGCTTCATTCATAATTGCTAAACCTTGCAAGCAACCAAGATGTCCTTCAGTAGGTGAACAGATAAATGGTGGTACTTCCAGACAATGGAATACTATTCCACGCTAAAAAGAAATGAGCTATCAAGCCATTGAAAAGACATGAAGGGAACTTAATTGCATAGTACTAAGTGAAAGAAGCCAATTTGAAAAGGCTACATATTGTATGACTCCAACTACATAACATTCTGGAAAAGACAAAACTATGGACACAGTAAAAAGATCAGCGGTTGCCAGGAGTTAAGGGGGAGGGTGTGATGAATAGGCAAAACACAGAGGATTGATAGGGTAATGAAACTATTCTGTATTATACTGTAATGATGGACACATGTCACTATACATACGTCCAAATCCATAGAACATGCAGCACCAAGAGTAAAGGGCATTGGCTGATAATGATGTGTCAATGTATCTTCTTGGTTATAACAAATGTACAACTTTGGTACAGATGTTGATAGTGGGGGGGGGGCGCTGGTCATGCATGGGAGCAGAGGGAATATGCACTTGCTCTTCAATTTTGCTGTACATTTAAATCTGTTCTAAAAAATTAGTCTATTTAAAAGGAGAAAATATGATTTACAAAATTCATATAAGTCAAATACAAAATATAGTTTATTAGATTTAAAACAAGGGACTTTTGAGTGTCAACACATAATTATCAATATTGATATTTTAATTACTTTTTTGTCTTAATAAAGCATTCAGATATATGAAATATGCTGCATTAAGTAATATATTTCTCTATGACTGCATTCATTCTTAGATTTCACAACATATTATCTGTGAACCAAAGAAACACATTTATATTCTGCATTTATTCTTACTTGAATATGAAGTTATATGAGATGTTACACTTACTGGATGTCATCATTTGAGTATTAAATTTCATAAGATTACAGTTAGTAAAATCAAATTTCAAAAATATTCCCACATTATTAATTAAATTATTTTAAGAATAGTGTTTCATTTTTAAGACATGGCAGATCTGTTTCAAAATTCATAAAAGTAAATATCCCAGGCTAAAATGGTACTTAAATAGTGTCAACATAAAGCCAAACATTTATGCCAATATTGAAATTTATATATTTTTGACTGTTAAAATTGGAGTGGTATCTGCGTTTACCATTCCATGTTTCATTATATAAACTTAATTTTTGGAGGAAAATCAATTCAACATTATTCTTCATGTTAGAATAATAAAATATATAGAAATACCTTTAAATAGATCATATAATAACCTATCACTAACTGGAAGTAAAATCATGAACAAATATGAAAGCTTGTAGTGTTTTTCAGTTGAAATAATAATATTTTCCTGCATGTTTCTAAATTAAACCATAAAATGTACTAGGTATTTGTGAATTATAAATATGAGATTCCAAACCTCAGATAGTCAGATATGCAGATAGTATCACTAGCATGTCAGCTAAATCAGATATTTTTGTCTTGTTGTTCATCTATTTTATACATTATTGCGTATCTCACAATTATAATCAGGTTTGGTACATGGTAGGCACCTGATAGATATTTACCCAATTAATGTGTAAATGAATGTTTGAATAAATGAATGAATGTTTATATTTATAGTCAAAATAATTGAATCGAATACCTAGTCCAACTTTTGGAATACAAACTCCAAAGAAATTAAAATCAGATTTAAACCTGAAATTTCTAGGAAGACAATATATTTCAAACGTTAGCAATACGGCATAGTATACATCAAAGAAAAACTCTTTTGTTACCAAATTCCTAGAAATGTTTGACATAATAAAATCTCCTTTTGAGTGCATAGATAAGTTCATAATAAAATAAAGGTTATTTTAGGCACAAAACTGTAAAGTGTCAGAGAGGATAGCTAAAGAAGTTAGCGCTGTTCTTAGGACCTTAGCCCATCCCATAATGCACTATGGAAAGCCAACTGATGCTTTAAATTATGTGCCTGTATAACTTTGATAAAATAAATCAAATTCAATGTATTTAGAGTCAAGAATTATTATAAAGAAATAATAACAGAAAAAAAGAAGTAAGGAAGAAAGGAAGAAATAAAGAAAGGGAAGGAAAGAAGGAAGGAAGGAAGAAATAAAAGGGGTATAAAGCATTAAAGAAAAGAAAGACTGGCAAGAAAAAGGAGCATAGTGAGGATGCTTCCCTTGTTTATAGTTTTCAGCTGAGGAAGATGGCTTTGTCTCATCATGCCATCAGGAGGTGGCAGTGGGGCATAATATGTAATCTTCACCTATTAGTAATTAGTTATTATACACAAAAAAGTGTAGAACTCTATTAATTACATGTTTTTGCAGGTTATAATTTTTCCTAGAGCCACAACTGGGCATGAATGACCTCAGGGAACTCTCCAGACCTTTTACCTCATTACTATTACTTCAGCCAGAAGTATGTTTGCTCTCTTTACTCCATTCAACCAAATTACACTGTGTGCCTACCAAGTCAAAAGCGTTCTGCTAGGATCCGCAAGGCTTACAATGGTAAAGTACTTTTTCTACTATCAAACTGCTCCAGTCTAGAGAAAGAGGAAGCAAATATTCAAATTAACATTATAAAATGCTAATAATAATATTTGACTGAGTTAGAAAAAAATGAACTATTTCAGGTTCAAAACTAAAGGAGGTTAAGTAAAGTAAGAGTACAGAAAATTCTTCATGAAGCTAGCATTTGAGCTGAGTATTGAACTGAGAGAGAAGATAGGGAAGGTGAGTCAAGGTTTAGAAAAAAGTCTATTACCTCATTTTAGTCTGGAATGAGCTGCCTGTGATGATTACAAATCAGGAATGCCTCTGCTCTGGCCAAAATAAAGCTTGTTACAGGCTAATCAGACTAGCAGAGCCACTGAGCTGGAAATCATGGAGGAGAGCTTATAAATGGAGAGTGAATTTCTAGATAGAATGAGCGTCGGTAAACTGTAATAATCAGAGGGACAGAATACCCACCAGTATTGTGTAGTGCTGTAGAAACTCCAAGCCTCACAAGTAGGCTGAGCAGGTAAGGAGCAACAAATGCTTCAGGAAATGCGTGAGAATGGACTAACTAATGTAAGATCTTTGAATTCTGTTGTCAGTAGCTAATTGGTTATGAGGTTTAGACAGCAGTGTCAGTAGAGATCAGAGGTAATATTGCAAGGAAATATTTAGTGAGTAATAATATCATTAACATTTTGTATGTGTGTGTGTATGCAAGGTGAAAGGCACTATTATAAATTTGTTCTATATATTAACTCATTCTCCCAAGGACACCATGAAGTAATTTATATTAGTTTCGCCATTTTCTCAGTTGAGAAGATTAAAGTTTTGAGAGATGCTATGAAGGTTAGAAGCTGCATGGTAGACAAAAGGAGATAATAACCAAGGGCTTGCCATTATTACCTATATCACTCCTTCATTCATTCAGCAATACTCTATGTCTAAAATTGATCTTAAATGCTGCCGTTCACTATTGACTCAGCACTTCACATGAGACATAGTGTCCCTGCCTCATACGTAGAGAAGGGTGGCAGAGTTAAACATTTTATGAAATATTTTATAAATAAACATTTTATAAAATAGGTCCCAATGACAAAGCTGTCTTTGGAGCTGATAAATTGTCTTTTCTCATTTGTTAGTGTTTCTTTGATACCAGTGGTTTAAAAACACCTGAGTTTGTCTTACAGATTATAGGGCTTCTATTTTAGAAGAGAGTGTTATCCTGGTTACCTTTACTCTGTATTATATGTGTTAGAAATAAATATATCCTGATAATGTCTATATCTAGACTTTGCCTTATGGGTTTTGCGAACATCTAAGATCATCTCTAACAATTAGAATAAAGTTTTGAAGAGGCTGGAATTGAAGGATTTAGAGGCAGTGGGATTGTGTTAGCAAGTACAAAGAAAGATGCATTCTCAGAGTTTGGAGAAAATCAAGAGTGAGGGTGAAACTGCAGGGTGAGATTCACACCGGTCTGACATTCTATTAGGGCTCTTCTTCAGGTAGGTGAGATGCTGCTCAGTTGACCTGGGGAAAATATGGGTACATTCAATAAAATAACAAAAGTGGAGGTGATAGGACTACCTTTACTTTACTGATGGTGACTGGTCAGGAAATGGGTACTTAGCATCAGGTGATAAATAAAATTTGCCAAAATATGGTGAGAGATTAGATGACATTATACCACATCTCTCCAATTTTAGGAAAAAAATACTGTGATTTTGCATAATAAAAACAGAATATGAAGGTAACAGATAGTGGACTCACCAAAGTCCAACAATTGGAAAATATTTGAACTACAGGGAAAAAAGGTGAAAAATATCTAGGTTTTTGTGAACCTTGCTGTGAAAGACTTTAGAGATTAGGTTGGGTAAAGTATGAGTGGAAGCCACAAGGATATTGAAGACTACTGACATCTGTGGCAGACAAGTTAATAAGGTTTGCAATAAATAAAATTAATGGGAATGAGACTGGTAGAAAGGCTTGAGTATGTAGTGAGAAAAACTATTTCAGAATTGAAAATATAAGAAATAGGACATTTCTGATAAAGACACAGTTTAATTTTAGTTATTTGTTGGTTGCCTAAAATACAGTGAAGATTGTTATAATTAAAAAATCTAAAGAACAGTGAGACCAGAATTTTAGAAGAGTCTTCACTGTGCATTTTTAAGATTAAAAAAATGATGACAGAGGATAAGTTGAATAAGAAAATTGTAATCTATGAGCTGAAATCTTTGAAGAAAGTGGATGAGTGTCATGGAGTTTGGTAAATGACCTCAGTGACAAAGATGGTAAAAGTGGTATCAAGATATAAATCACTTGGAAAGGGTTGTTGGGAGACAGAAGTTCTAGGGGAAGAGAGAACCAAAGCATATTCTGTTCTTTTGCTAAAGTCGTGAGTACCGAAAAAAGATTGGAAGGAAGAGCAGCTTACTTTGAAGAGCAACTCAAAAGACTAGAAAAGCTTACAATTAATGAGAGATTGTATATGAAGAGAAAAAAATGACAAGGGAGTTTGTTCATGGTAAGGGAGTTATCAGGAAGTGATTCCAAAACTTAAGCACAAGAGAATCCTATTCTAATGTACTTTATACGTTGATTTAGTACATCAAGACAAAAGAAGAGCCATTAAAATTTAGTAACTTTCTGTGCATCACTATTTATTTTTTCATTCAAAGATAATAAGGACATAATATTCTACCATGATCTTTATAATGTCTATCAATTATTTGAACTTTGCTACTGGCACAGTAAAAATTCAAACACATTCAAATAAATTCAAGGGTCCACAAAAAATAATACATGATTGTTAATGAGGTTTGTGAATTAAAACTGTCTGGAATCACAATGATCTAAATCTTGTTGTTATGAGGTATTTACATTCAAGTCCATGTAAGTCATTAACAGAAGTAATCATATTCAATATACTGTTATACAAACTTCAAATACCATTCACATGGAACTTGTGGTTCATTGACTGTCAAATGACAAAAATAAAATATTACTGTGATTGTTAATGAATGAAGCTTAAAACAATACTTAGTATGCTAGAAAATACTTTTAATTACAAATGGCATTTACTTATCTTGTTTTGGAAGTATCAGATTATATATTACAAGGTTAATAAGGTAAAAATATTGGAACCTTAAGTAGCCTTATCATGTATCATGAGAGCTAAAAAGAACTATCATAAGTGGTATAAACTTAAATTTTACTGAAATCATAGATACATCAGTATCTTTCAGTTATAAAATATTACATGTTTCTAGAAATCAAAGGCAAATTCTTCAGTTCAAGTCAATAACTCTGTATTTCACATAATAACTCCTCACATATTTAAATGTTAACCCTTTTCCAATCCTATTCTAGTTGCCAAAGATATAAGGATGAACCAAAAATAGTAAAGATGACATATTGTAAACTACTATAAAAATATCAACTCTTTTTTTTAAATTAATTTATTTATTTTTGGCTGTGTTGGGTCTTCGTTTTTCTGTGCAAGGGCTTTCTCTAGTTGCGGTGAGTGGGGGCCACTCTTCATCGCGGTGCGCTGGCCTCTCACTATCATGGCCTCTCTTGTTGCGGAGCACAGGCTCCAGACGCGCAGGCTCAGTAGTTGTGGCTCACGGGCCTAGTTGCTCCGCGGCATGTGGGATCTTCCCAGACCAGGGCTCGAACCCGTTTTCCCTGCATTAGCAGGCAGATTCTCAACCACTGCGCCACCAGGGAAGCCTCAACTCTTTTTTTATATTGAATATGTTTGCCAATATCAGTGCACCTGGAATAGTTTAAATAAATGTCTATTAAGTTGTCTTAGTGGGATTGTTTGATATTTGTTTAAAGTAATGTACATTAGCTTCCAAATATGCTATCCCAGGTATGTGTGTATGTATATATATTACACAGTTGACCTGTAAACATCATGGGAGTTAAGAGACCTGACCCACTGAGCAGTTTAAAATCCGCACATAACATTATACTCCAACCTCACATCTGATGTTCCACATCCGTGATTAAACCAACCACAGATGGTGTAGTATTGTACTTACTTATTGAAAAAAAATATACATATAAGTGGACCTGCACAACTAAATCTCATGGTGTTCAAGGGGCATCTGTACATTGTTTCTACCTAAGTGCATTTTCTAAGGCAGTTCAATTTAGAGAGAAAGCACAAAGCTTAACATGAATGATCATGAAAAAAGATATCTTAGGTACACTTTAGATATTTGTAAAATATTATTTGCAAGCTAGTTGAAGATTCAGTATAGTCCTAAATTCCATACAGGATAAATATATTTTTGATAGTAGTAATTTCCAAATTATAATACATTGTCAGAATCACTAGAATCTATGCTATATAAAATACTGATGTGCAGACCTTTCCCCTGGAGATTTTTTTTAAACAGGTGTTAGAGGACTCAGATATGTGCATTTTTAACAGAGTCCTCAGGTGATTCTGATGCTTAATAATATTTCGAAACAATTGGTCTCTGGTATACTTTACTGATGTCATGAAATTGCATTAAATTCAACCATTTTTCAAGTATTCGCAGGGAGAGTTCCCACAAAATCTTTAAAAAAAAGAATTTGGCAAAAAATGTAATCATTTTTTACAGAATAGAACTAATTTACTTCAAAAAATCAAAAAAATGTGAAATCTTATTGGGGTCAATTTAGAACCGTTAATGTGTTCAAAATATGTTAAAACAATGAGTTGTTTTTGTTTTAAATAAATCATATACTCTATACTGTATTATTTTTATAGACATGGTTAGTAAAACATTAACCAGGACTATAGTTTCCTATAAAAAGGAGATTTAAGCTATGTAAATACTTCATAAAGATTAATATTCTGAAAGAAACATATCAATTTCTATATTCCAGATAAAATAGCAGTCTGGGTAAATTATCTGCATAATTTAAGATCAAGAAAGATAATTTTGACATAATTACCTACTGAAATTTTGTTACTTTAAGAATTCAAGATAATTTTTTCACATAATTATTTTAATCCACCACTTGATTGTAGTTCTTTGCCCAATTTTATAGACACATTCATGGGTATGGCCTTAAGATGTGTACAAAAGTAGGAAGTTATAAGGAAGGAAAGCAGGAAATGAGATTAAAGTAAATATGATATAAATATTGGTGAATTTAGGAATATGGTACCACATACCTGGTACTTGCTAGATTCTGTAATACATTATTGTAGAAGAGAGACATTTTTCTACCCTCTTCCCTTTTTGGTAAAAGAGTGTCATGTTGGGGATACACATTTAAGGGGCAAGATCTCAAGTGTAAAGTATCCTGGATCACTCTGCAACAGTTGGAGACTGTCTATTCCTAGGTCCCTAGAACCTGGAAGTTATTGATAATATTAAGCTGTGCTACTCTGATTCTCCCTATTGAATATGGGTTTTTCCTCTTGTCCCTTAGGACAATGAAAAGTCTATCTTAGTATGCTAAAACAATTTGGTGATTTTAATAGTGGAGACATCTGTGTTTAAATGATACAGACACAATCAATACAAACAAACAGTTCTTATTCCATGGAGAACAAAGAAAGTCAAATAGCTTATTTAGTATTGTGAACACCAAGTCTTTTTTCAATTTTCAGGGATTTATCCGTGGACTTTGTCAAAGATAATCTGAGTAACTGAGGCTGTTATTACCTTGGCTGTACTCAAACTCCCTCTTGGGAAAACTTAGATCTTATATGAATTACAAAATGAAATGGCTTTTCCTCTGTGATGAAAATGGCATTTTCTTAACTCACATCCAATATCTATTTTTCATTGAAATGATTTATTCTTTATCCTCCTATTCCAAATCAATCAACTGTTCATTATAATAATATTGTTTTTAAAATTAATAATATAAGAACTACTGTTTACAAAGCACTCAACATATAGGTAGTTTCTCAGGTCCTCAGAAAAATTCTGTAATTCATAGAAGACTGAGGCTCAGAGAAGTTAATGAGACTGTCTAGGATCAGGACTCAAACTCATATCTGTCTGCCACTAAAACCATGCTCTTCACGGTGCCATGTTTTGGTGACAGTAAGACAGAACTTTATCTGTCTATACCCAGATGAGACACTAATAGCTCATTGGTTAAGCATTCAGATTTGGGAATGAAATAACTAGCTGTCTGAGAAAGCTTACCCTAACTTTTTCTTCCATTTCCCTCATCTGAAAAAAGGAAATAACAATAATATCTACCTCATAGTATTATGAATATAAATAAGAATATATATTCAAAAGCAATTAGAAGACTTGAGATCAGCACATAATAACTACCATTTATTCAGTATTTACTAGAACTTCATAGACTTTGGAGTAGGATTACAGTGAATAAACAGGTATATAGTTAAACTACCTGGAAAATAATAACGGTTAATAGATCCAAGTTTGCACTTAATCTCAAGAAAGATTCACTGGATTTTTTCATTGTTCCCTGTAAAACTAAGCATATTATAAATTAAGTAATGATTAAGGAATCAAGTTATGAAAACAAATATGACTTCATAGACCTAGAATGATTTTTATGATTTTTCAAGTTGCATTAGACTTTCCAGGAAAAGACATATGTATAATGCAGCTTAAAAGTTGTCAACAAAAGTTTAAGTGGAGACTATGAGTTGATTAAATATGCACATTTTCTGAAAAGTTAAGTTGTGTGTACATTAAGAGAAGAAATTCCCTATCAGTACAAGGCAATAAAGTACATTAAAATGAATAACCAGGTATATAATTAACATCATGTACAGAAACAAGTAATGAGTAAGGATAATTAAAATTTAAATCCAAAATTAACGTATGCTAGTAGGATACATTATAAGACCTGGGTGCTCTTCCTAGCAGGGCCTCTGTATTAAGGCATAAAGAGGGTAATGCGAGGCTGACCACTTATTTTTTATTTTATTTTATTTTTTACTTCAGACTGAAAAATATTTTTATTTTTATTAATTTGTTTTGAGGAGAAATAACAAAAGTAATTACCAAACACAACTGCCAATGCAAAATGCTTTACAGATTACACATTACTGCTCTTGAATTGTGACTTGAAATCAGATATTTCAAAAGCCATTATTGTGACTATGCATTTTAAAAGTTTATTTTCTTTGTGACTTTTTAAATTAAATTTTTTTAATTTAGATTTTAAGGATGTTTTATAGAAGCTGAACGTTTATTTTAAGTGCCCAGAAATAATTATTTTTATATGCACAAAATAATGTTAAGACAATAGCTTCCCATTTGACTTTTTCAATTCGCAAAGATAAAAAGAACAAATGTAAAGAATTTAAAGTCACAGATAAAATTACATCTGGATCTTACCATTTGCAAAAGTGTCAATACCTGTAAGCAATTGTTTCCTCTCTCATGTTTATATCCAAGTACACAATGGGTGTGGGGGAGTGACTGATGATATACATAAGCTGATTTCCACACCGCTACTACTGTCACCACACCTTGCACTCAGAGACCCAAACTGAGTGGCTATTCTTCCAAACACATGTTTTAAAATGTCTCTAGATGCGAAGATCAACTAGGACAAATTGATGGAAATATTATTGAGATCCTACTTATAGGTATGACTTAATGAGCATGTAAACTCTGGCAATTTTATGTTCATGTGACATTATTACTACCTGCACACTGGGGTTACATAATTGGGTAATAAACATTTATTATTTTCCTAAAGATCTCTCTAATTTAATGACTATGAATTTAAACAGAATATGTCATTATCAACATCACAGAGAGTTTTGAAGATTTGAAATAATCTATACAAAGTGCTTAGAAGAGTGTTTGGAAAAGAGTTCCCTGATATTATTATTACCATTTTATAATTATTATTACTTTTATTTATTTTTGGCTCTTGTTCAATATGTTATTACCTAGGGCAGCGTATTCTGTATTTCTAGTTACTCTGAGCCCTGGATACTACTCCTGTAATAGATAAAAGAAATGTGTTTTATATTGAATAGTAGAGAACATAAATATAAAGCCTAATTTTTTTACAGATCATCAATACATCTTTATTTTTATTTGAAGTCTCTGCACTTAGATAAAAAGGACAGTAGAGCAGGGAGGACCTTGTATTTATAGAAAGTGTCAAAGAACAGGATCTCTTCTGTCAGGTCATTGCTTGTGATCCTAGGGAAAAAAAGCTATTGAGAAGGAAAGAAAATAACAACAATATGTCTCTAGAGGAATGTGAGTCACATGTTTGGCAAGAGACTCACTGACTGGTTCACAAGGGCTAATAAAACTGAAAGAAAATATTTTAGTGAACCGGTGCTTTGACATAGAAAGAATAATACTGGATGCATTGATTGAAAAAAAAAAAAAATCAAGAAAATCACAGGGAAGTAAGAGGCAGTAGTTTTGAACTTATACAGCTTTAGGCCAAACATTGGATTTGAATAAGAAATCAAGTGGCCTGGACATTTTAACACAAGAAGGTAAATATAATCTTACAGTCATAGTAGGTATAATGGGATAGGATTTACAATTAAAACATCCCATAGTAAGTTCATACACAAATGGACTTGACAGAGTGAAGAGTAACTTGTCATGAAGATATATACTTTTACAGAAAAACATAAATGTGAGACTGCAAAAAGTATAAGATGCTAAAATAAAAGCCTCCTCTTCCAGTCTCAATCCAGTTATTTCATCCCACACCCCATGTGCCAGTGACAGAGATTACTCCCCTTCCTCTGATCATACCAAAGGGTTTTACAATCCCAAACACTGCTATAGTATTTTTCTCCTAGAATGCACAGCAGTCAATACCTAGATATCCACTCCTATTTTTCATTCAGGAGCTATTGCACTAAAGGTTTTCTAATGCTTTTCCCCTCTCCAAACACAACACAACACAAAAACAACTTTAAAAGTTCCATGAAATGTTATGTAGATTTGATTCCAATCTTTGACACATCCATTAGTCTGCCTCTCCTGCTCAATGGAGCTCCTAAAGGGAGACACTGTCTTCCTTCGCTTCCTGTCTATTTGCATAGATATTGGTCAGACACTCTGCTAGGTACTGAAGATACAGGAATGGGAAAGATCTCAGCATGTGAGGGAAAAGATGAGCCAGTAGGTTTGGGCTAAGAGAAAACATGGGTTGTTGCTAGAAAATCTTGGTAAGCCATGTTAAAGATTGGGAATTTTACCTTAAATGAATGAAAATTCATTGAAGTATTTTAAGACTTGAAATTCCACAACTAGATTTGCAATGGATGATGAAAAATGGATCTATAAAAGGGAGGGTAAAAGCTTGAATTTGGACATATTAATTAGACAGTGATTTTTAAAAGGCTATTAATTAATAAGCTATTAATTTATAGACTGAGGACAAGATTGTGGCTGTATCAATGAACAGACAAGGATGGATTCAAGAGTTATATAATTCAAGAGTCATAGTTACACACAATCATGCATTTTCTTATGATTCTCCTTCTGATTGCATATATATTTGGTGAACATCTAGTTGTTTTTCAAGACTAACTTCAAGCAGCATACACAAGGTTCAGTTTATGGATCATCCCAGATCTGCACACTTACCTTCTTGTCTGGTCCGATCTGCCCTAGCATAGACTTCAGTGATTCTCATGGTCATGTGAGTTATTGCTGCTGCTGCTACTGCCCCTGAGGCGTCTTTCAGGCACACCCTATAGACACAAATATTCCTGCCACCTCTTGCCTCCACATCTGGGGCATCACTCTGATCTGGCATGACAAGTAGCAAGACTCAACAGGTGTTCAGCATGAATGCCTGGAAATGATGGAGAATTATTGCTCATGGTGGCAAATTTTTACCAATAAAAATGAGAGCCAGTAGAAAAATTTGTCTGCCTTTGTCCTCCTTCTGCTCCACAGACCATTCACAGGGACTTTGTGAAGATACCCTGGAAAATAGAGAAAATAGCTTATCCGAAAAGTGTGGCCAGCTTTTATGTGTTCCCCTCTTCCTTGTTTCAGTCTCCTTTTTGCTCCTTCCTAAGAATTGTACTCCCTAATAAAGTTTTATCAATAAGTTTTTTCCCTTCTGTCTTTGTTTCATGGGGATTCTAGTCAAAATCCCCAACTTTTCAGTGGCATTCATCGTTCATCATGGCCTAACTCTAGGTACCATGGGGCACTTCTCCTTTGTTCTTCCTTCTACAGAATCCCACAGAGATATTCACACAGTATCTATAAAACTGTATTGTCACACTTTTGTTTAATTTGCCCAGCTACTTCTACTAAACATTAAGCTCTTTGAAGATGTTGATGTCTCTGACAGCTATCAGAGGACCCCCAATACAGTAAAAATATTTAACCAATATTTGCAGAATGAAGGAATAAATATAAGAAGCAATATAGTCATAGAAAACATTACTGTAGGGAATTTAAGATCAAAAAATGGGGAGGAGCTTCAAGATGGCGGAAGAGTAAGACGTGGAGATCACCTTCCTCCCCACAAATACATCAGAAATACATCTACACGTGGAACTGCTCCTACAGAACACCTACTGAATGCTGGCAGAAGACCTCAGACCTCCCAAAAGGCAAGAAACTCCCCACGTACCTGAGTAGGGCAAAAGAAAAAAGAAAAAACAGAGACAAAAGAATAGGGACGGGACCTGCACCAGTGGGAGGGAGCTGTGAAGGAGGAAAGGTTTCCACACACTAGGAAGGCCCTTCGCGGGTGGAGACTGTGGGTGGCGGGGGGGAAGCTTCGGAGCCATGGAGGAGAGCGCAGCCACAGGGGTGCAGAGGGCAAAGCGGAGAGAGTCCAGCACAGAGGATCGGTGCCGACCAGCACTCACCAGCCGGAGAGGCTTGTCTGCTCCCCCGCCGGGGCGAGAGGGGGCTGGGGGCTTCGGTCGTATCCCAGGGAGAGGACTGGGGTTGGCAGCGTGAACACAGCCTAAAGGGGGCCAGTGCGCCACAGCTAGCCGGGAGGGAGTCCAGGACAAAGTCTGGACCTGCCGAAGAGGCAAGAGACTTTTTCTTGCCTCTTTGTTTCCTGGGGCACGAGGAGGGGGGATTAAGAGCGCCGCTTAAAGGAGCTCCAGAGACGGGCATGAGATGCTAAGGCTGCTGCTGCCGCCACCAAGAAGCCTGTGTGTGAGCACAGGTCACTATCCACACCCCCCTCCCGGGAGCCTATGCAGCCCGCCACTGCCAGGGTCCCATGATCCAGGGACAACTTCCCCGGGAGAAAGCACAGCGCGCCTCAGGCTGGTGCAACGTCACGCCAGCCTCTGCCGCCGCAGGCTCGCCCCACATCTGTACCCCACCCTCCCCCCCGCCTGAGTGAACCAGAGCCCCTGAATCAGCTGCTCCTTTAACCACGCCCTGGCTGAGCGAAGAACAGACGCCCTCAGGCGACCTACACGCAGAGGCGGGTCCAAATCCAAAGCTGAAACCCGGTAGCTGTGGGAACAAAGAAGAGAAAGAGAAATCTCTCCCAGCAGCATCAAGAGCAGCGGATTAAATCTCCACAATCAACTTGATGTACCTGCATCTGTGGAATACCTGAATAGACAACGAATCATCCCAAATTGAGGAGGTGGACTTTGGGAGCAATGATATATATATATTTTTCCCTTTCTCTCTATTTGTGAGTGTGTAAGTGTATACTTCTGTGTGTGATTTTGTCTGTATAG
The DNA here is from genome assembly GCF_028564815.1 of Eubalaena glacialis. Taxonomy (NCBI): domain Eukaryota; kingdom Metazoa; phylum Chordata; class Mammalia; order Artiodactyla; family Balaenidae; genus Eubalaena; species Eubalaena glacialis. The sequence continues at coordinate 139,417,571 of NC_083717.1, forward strand.
CTTTGCTTTTACCATTTGTCCTAGGGCTCTGTCTGTCCTTTTTTTTTTTTAAATTAAAAAAATTTTTTTTCTTAATAATTATTTTTTATTTTAATAACTTTATTTTATTTTATTTTACTTTATTTTATTATATTTTATTTTATCTTCTTCTTTCTTTCTTTCTTTTTTTCCTCCCTTTTATTCTGAGCCGTGTGGAGGACAGGCTCGTGGTGCTCCAGCCAGGCATCAGGGCTATGCCACTGAGTTGGGAGAGCCAAGTTCAGGACACTGGTCCACAAGAGGCATCCCAGCTCAACGTAATATCAAATGGCGAATATCTCCCAGATATCTCCATCTCAATGCCAAGACCTAGCTCACCTCAACAACCAGCAAGCTACAGTGCAGGACACCCTATGCCAAACAACTAGCAAGACAGGAACACAACCCCATCCATTAGCACAGAGGCTGCCTAAAATAATAATAAGGCAACAGACACCCCAAAACACACCACCAGATGTGGACCTGCCCACCAGAAAGACAAGATCCAGCCTCATCCACCAGAACACAGGCACTAGTCCCCTCCACCAGGAAGCCTACACAACCCACTGAAACAAGGTTAGCCACTGGGGAGAGACACCAAAAACAATGGAAACTACGAACCAGCAGCCTGCAAAAAGGAGACCCCAAACACAGTAAGGTAAGCAAAATGAGAAGACAGAGAAACACACAGCAGATGAAAGAGCAAGGCAAAAACCAACCAGACCTAACAAATGAAGAGGAAATAGGCAGTATAGCTGAAAAAGAATTCAGAATAATGATAGGAAAGATGATCCAAAATCTTGGAAATAGAATGGAGAAAATACAGGAAACGTTTAACAAGGACCTAGAAGAACTAAAGAGCAAACAAACAATGATGAACAACACAATAAATGAAATTAAAAATTCTCTAGAAGGGATCAATAGCAGAATAACTGAGGCAGAAGAAAGGATAAGTGACTTGGAAGATAAAATAGTGGAAATAAGTACTGCAGAACAGAACAAAGAAAAAAGAATGAAAAGAATTGAGGACAGTCTCAGAGACCTCTGGGACAACATTAAATGCACCAACATTCGAATTATAGGGGACCCAGAAGAAGAAGAGAAAAAGAAAGGAACTGAGAAAATATTTGAAGAGATTATAGTTGAAAACTTCCCTAATATGGGAAAGGAAATAGTTAATCAAGTCCAGGAAGCACAGAGAATCCCATACAGGATAAATCCAAGGAGAAACACGCCAGGACACATATGAATCAAACTATCAAAAATTAAATACAAAGAACAAATATTAAAAGCAGCAAGGGAAAAACAACAAATAACACACAAGGGAATCCCCATAAGGTTAACAGCTGATCTTTCAGCAGAAACTCTGCAAGCCAGAAGGGAGTGGCAGGACATATTTAAAGTGATGAAGGAGAAAAACCGACAACCAAGATTACTCTACCCAGCAAGGATCTCATTCAGATTTGACGGAGAAATTAAAAGCTTTACAGACAAGCAAAAGCTAAGAGAATTCAGCACCGCCAAACCAGCTTTACAACAAATGCTAAAGGAAATTATCTAGGCAGGAAACACAAGAGAAGGAAAAGACCTACAATAATAAACCCAAAACAATTAAGAAAATGGTAATAGGAATCTACATATCGATAATTACCTTAAATGTGAATGGATTAAATGCTCCAACCAAAAGACATAGACTGGCTGAATGGATACAAAAACAATACCCATATATATGCTGTCTACAAGAGACCCACTTCAGACCTAGGGACACATACAGACTGAAAGTGAGGGGATGGAAAAAGATATTCCATGCAAATGGAAATCAAAAGAAAGCTGCAGTAGCAATTCTCATATCAGACAAAATAGACTTTAAAACAAAAACTATTATAAGCGACAAAGAAGGACACTACATAATGATCAAGGGATCAATCGAAGAAGAAGATATAACAATTGTAAATATTTATGCACCCAACATAGGAGCACCTCAATACATAAGGCAAATACTAACAGCCATAAAAGGGGAAATCGACAGTAACACAATCATAGTAGGGGACTTTAACACCCCACCTTCACCAATGGACAGATCATCCAAAATGAAAATAAATAAGGAAAAACAAGCTTTAAATGATACATTAAACAAGATGGACTTAATTGATATTTATAGGACATTCCATCTAAAAACAACAGAATACACATTCTTCTCAAGTGCTCATGGAACATTCCCCAGGATAGATCATATCTTGGGTCACAAATCAAGCATTGGTAAATTTAAGAAAATTGAAATCGTATCAACTACCTTTTCTGACCACAATGCTATGAGACTACATATCAATTACAGGAAAAAATCTGTAAGAGATACAAACACATGGAGGCTAAACAACACACTACTTAATGACCAAGAGATCACTGAAGAAATCAAAGAGGAAAGCAAAAAATGCCTACAAACAAATGACAATGAAAACACGACGACCCAAAAGCTATGGGATGCAGAAAAAACAGTTCTAAGAGGGAAGATTATAGCTATACAAGCCTATGTAAAGAAACAAGAAACATCTCAAATAAGCAACCTAACCTTACACCGAAAGCAATTAGACAAAGAAGAACAAAAAAACCTCAACGTTAGCAGAAGGAAAGAAATCATAAAGATCAGATCAGAAATAAATGAAAAAGAAATGAAGGAAACGATAGCAAAGATCGATAAAACTAAAAGCTGGTTCTTTGAGAAGATAAAAAAAATTGATAAACCATTAGCGAGACTTCTCAAGAAAAAAAGGGAGAAGACTCAAATCAATAGAATTAGAAATGAAAAAGGAGAAGTAACAACTGACACTGCAGAAATACAAAAGATCATGAGAGATTACAACAAGCAACTGCATGCCAATAAAATGGACAATCTGGAAGAAATGGACAAATTCTTAGAAATGCACAACCTTCCAAGACTGAACCAGGAAGAAATAGAAAATATGAACAGACGAATCACAAGCACTGAAATTGAGACTATGATTAAAAATTTTCAAACAAACAAAAGCCCAGGACCAGATGGCATCACAGGCAAATTCTATCAAACATTTAGAGAAGCGCTAACACCTATCCTTCTCAAACTCTTCCAAAATATAGCAGAGGGAGGAACACTCCCAAACTCATTCTATGAAGCCACCATCACTCTGATACCAAAACCAGACAAGATGTCACAAAGAAAGAAAACTAGAGGCCAGTATCACTGATGAACACGGATGCAAAAATCCTCAACAAAATACTAGCACACAGAATCTAACAGCACATTAAAAGGATCATATACCCTGATCAAGTGGGGTTTATCCCAGGAATGCAAGGATTCTTCAATATATGTAAATCAATCAACGTGATACATCATATTAACAAACTAAAGGATAAAAACCATATAATAATCACAAAAGGTGCAGAAAAAGCTTTTGACAAATTCAACAACTATTTATGATAAAAACTGTCCAGAAAGTAGGCATAGAAGGAATTTACCTCAACATAATAAAGGCCAAGTATGACAAACCCACAGCCAACATCGTCCTCAATGGTGAAAAACTGAAACCATTTCCACTAAGATCAGGAACAAGACAAGGTTGCCCACTCTCACCACTATAATTCAACATAGTTTTGGAAGTGTTAGCCACAGCAATCAGAGAAGAAAAAGAAATAAAAGGAATCCAAATTGGAAAAGAAGAGGTAAAGCTGTCACTGTTTGCAGATGACATGATAGTATACATTGAGAATCCTGAAGATGCTACCAGACAACTACTAGAGCTAATCAATGAATTTGGTAAGGTAGCAGGATACAAAATTAATGCACCAAAATCTCTTGCATTCCTATACACTAATGATGAAAAATCTTAAAGTGAAATTAAGAAAACACTCCCATTTACCATTGCAACAAAAAGAATAAAATATCTAGGAATAAACCTACCTAAGGAGACAAAACACCTGTATGCAGAAAATTATAAGACACTGATGAAAAAATTAAAGATGATACAGATAGATGGAGAGATATACCATGTTCTTGCATTGGAAGAATCAACACTATGAAAATGACTCTACTACCCAATGCAATCTACAGATTCAATGCAATCCCTATCAAACTACCACTGGCATTTTTCATGGAACTAGAACAAAAAATTTCACAATTTGTATGGAAACACAAAAGACTCCGAATAGCCAAAGCAATCTTGAGAAAGAAAAATGGAGCTGGAAGAATCAGGCTCCCTGATTTCAGACTATACTACAAAGCTACAGTAATCAACACAGTATGGTACAGGCACAAAAACAGAAATATAGATTAATGGAACAGGATAGAAAGCCCAGAGATAAACCCACCCACATATGGTCACCTTGTCTTTGATAAAGTAGGCAAGAATATACAGTGGAGAAAAGACAGCTTCCTCAATAAGTGGTGCTCGGAATACTGGACAGCTACATGTAAAGGAATGAAATTAGAACACTCCCTAACACCATACACAAAGATAAACTCAAAATGGATTAAAGACCTAAACGTCAGGCCAGACACCATCAAACTATTATAGGAAAACATAGGCAGAACACTCCATGACATAAATCACAGCAAGATCCTTTTTGACCCACCTCGTAGAGAAATGGAAATAAAAACAAAAGTAAACAAATGGGACCTAATGAAACTTAAAAGCTTTTACACAGCAAAGGAAACCATAAACAAAACGAAGAGACAACCCTCAGAATGGGAGAAAATATTTGCAAATGAAGCAACTGACAAAGGATTAATCTCCAAAACATACGAGCAACTCATGCAGTTCAATATCAAAAAAACAAACAACCCAATCCAAAAATGGGCAGAAGACCTAAATAGACATTTCTCCAAAGAAGATATACAGATTGCCAACAAACACATGAAAGGATACTCAACATCATTAATCATTAGAGAAATGCAAGTCAAAACTACAATAAAATATCATCTCACACCGGTCAGAATGGCCATCATCAAAAAATCTACAAACAATATATGCTGGAGAGGATGTGGAGAAAAGGAAACCGTCTTGCACTGTTGGTGGGAATGTAAATTGATACAGCCACTGTGGAGAACAGTATGGAGGTTCCTTAGAAAACTAAAATTAGAAGTACCATACGACCCAGGAATCCCACTACTGGGCATATACCCTGAGAAAACCATAATTCAAAAAGAGTCATGTACCGAAATGTTCATTGCAGCTCTATTTACAAGAGCCAGGACATGGAAGCAACCTAAGTGTCCATCAACAGATGAATGGATAAAGAAGATGTGCCACATATATACAATGGAATATTACTCAGCCATAAAAAGGAACAAAACTGAGTTATTTGTAGTGAGGTGGATGGACCTAGAGACTGTCATACAGAGTGAAGTAAGTCAGAAAGAGAAAAACAAATACCATATGCTAACACATATATATGGAATCTAAAAAAAGAAAAAAAAATGGTCAGAAGAACCTAAGGGCAAGACGGGAATAAAGATGCAGACCTACTAGAGAATGGACTTCAGGATACAGGGAGGGGGAAGGGTAAGCTGGGACAAAGTGAGAGAGTGGCATGGACATATATACACTACCAAACGTAAAATAGATAGCTAGTGGGAAGCAGCCGCATAGCACAGGAGATCAGCTCGGTGCTTTGTGACCACCTAGAGGGGTGGGGTATGGAGAGTGGGAGGGAGGGAGATGCAAAGGGAAGAGATATGGGGACATATGTATATGTATAACTGATTCACTTTGTTATATAGCAGAAACTAACACACCATTGTAAAGCAATTATGCTCTAATAAAGATGTTTAAAAAAAATCAAAAAATGTTTTTACGTCATAAATAGTTGTTATGCTTCTTAATATCAGAAATTCAAAACTATTAATCTTCCTCTCCTTTTTGTTTTCCCTTTTTAAAATTTTTATCACACACAGTGCTTTCTTACTTTAAATTTCTGAGCTTTCTTCAAATTTAAAACACCATTGTTCTTATTTTTCCTTTTTTACCAGTCCTATTATCTCCAATGCTTTTCTCATGTAGCTAGAGTATAATTATCATTGAGAGTAACATTGACAAACTCGAGTCTCCAGGGATCATTAAATGTTGAAAAGATCTGTAAAATAGATGACAGAAGGGACTATAAAAAGCAAGGAATATTTTTCCAACAATTGCTAAAATACTATACTCTTATTTAGGTAATATAAATAACTATTTTTAACTATAGGAAAAATACCAAGGAAGATAGTAAAAACATTTCAGATTTTTATAAAGCACTGCTACCCAGTGTGGAATCACATTTCATTTCATTTATAACACTGGTATTATTTTCTCCTTTATGATAATTTTGGCAATAGAGGATTTTCCACTACAATCAGATACAAAAATAAAAGAACCTGAAGCTTTTAACTAACTGCAATTACAATCATTTAATTTGTTTTCTTTTATAAGGAGCCTTAAAAAGAACTTCAGACTGATTTATATATTTAATTTCTATTTCATCTTTCAGTATTTTTCTTATCCCAATGTGGCATTGTGAAACTATGAGATTATGGACATTGTGAGCAGAGTTAGTTACATTCTCGTAGGCCTCTATCAGAGAATTTACTACCATCATAATTAAAGTTGATGTGTATGACTTATGCATGGTAATAATTCTTCAAAGAAAGGTTAAAAATTAACATAATGATACATTTTAAAATGGAAGAGCAGACCATAAAATTATTTCTAATATTTCAATAAAAATTGAGCAAATATATGTTTGCCATTGTGTTGCTCTAAATCTCTCATGGTTGCATCTCTCATGTTCACCACATAATTCAAACAGTAGTTAGAATTTAGCATTATCCAAACTGATAATTCATAATTAGGTCTGAGTCATTAGACTCTTTCTTCCCCAGTTTCTTTGTTTCAAAAATAAATATAGTTATAATAATTTAACACCTCAAGATTAACAAGAGAATTGCTCAAAAATTATTTTAATCCTGTAATGGTTGTTCCTATGGTTCCATTGAAACTTGATTATTGGCAAAGATTTGTTAAGCTAATACAAATGGCTCTACATTTTCTGGCATTTCCCCCATCTCTTCTACAAATACATTTTCCAGTCAGTGAATTATATCCAAACAAGGGAAAAATAAATAAATCAGTGAATCCAAAACACCATAGATGCCTTTAGTTTTAACTGGTTCAGTCTTAACTGGCTTTATTTTCACTAAATTTGATTACTTCAAGAGAACTAAAAATTTTATTTGCATCTGTACTTGCTTTCTAATTTGCTACCTTCTTAGTTAGCACATGATAACAAGCATACAACTGTCTATATTGAATTGTCCAGAGGACAGTAGGCACTGGTGGATCTGTTCATAAACCAAGACATTGTACTTTTCTAATTTAGGTATTTTCTACTAGTGATGCTCCAGCAAAATTATGTTCCCTCTGTCTTTTAATTAGTGCAAGTTAAAATGGATTTTCTTATTTGGAAATTACATTTGTTTGTTGTTACTTGGCACTTCAGTTATTAGTGTTCATTTTATCAATTTAAACAAAATCAGAATATATTTGATAGCTTGATTAGAGTTCTGAAAATTACAATTAAGTCTCGATAAAGGATCATGCCTGTATAAATGTGGAAAACACTAATTACTGTCACTTTAGTGACTTTAATATAACTTCTATCTCTTTTAATAATCTTTTCTACTTTCCAGTCTCTTATTTTTATGGCATATAAAGGCAGATTATGATGATTTCAAATTCAGTAAACATGTACTTAAAGACCTTTTCCAAAAAAGGTACCCCCCTGGACTCTTCTGCCACTTCCATGGTATTAGATCAGTTACTGATGTAAATGATTTTTAAAATATGCTATTTAATAAACAGATTGCTGTTTTATGACTGTATTAAATTTATTTTGGTCAAAGTCTTTTAATAAAAAGAAGACACTCAACCATTCCAAAAAAATGTCAATAGAAAGAAATTATGGTCAGACCAATATTTTCTCCAGTATAGCACCTACACAGGAAAATTATGATGAGACTCATTCAGAATATTTAGAAAGCATGTGACTTGCCAAAGTTACTCACTAATTACCTCCCACAGCCATAGAAATCCTATAGTTAAAAAAATAATAAGGAATATCTAAGTTTAGAAAGCATAATTATATCAGGTATATTACATAGTTACTATGCAGTTTTTTCGTTTGTTTCTTTTTAATTTTTTAATTTAATTTTATTTATTTTTTATACAGCAGGTTGTTATTAGTCATCCATTTTATACATATCAATGTATACATGTCAATCCCAATCTCCCAACTCACCACATCACCACCCCCACCCCCTGCCGCTTTCCCCACTTGGTGTCCATATGTTTGTTCTCTACATCTGTGTCTCAATTTCTGCCCTGCAAACCAGTTCATCTGTACCATTTTTCTAGGTTCCCCATATATGCGTTAATATACGATATTTGTTTTTGTCTTTCTGATTTACTTCACTCTGTATGACAGTCTCTAGATCCATCCACATCTCTACAAATGACCCAATTTCGTTCTTTTTTATGGCTGAGTAATATTCCATTGTATATATGTACCATGTCTTCTTTATCCATTTGTCTGTCAATGGGCATTTAGGTTGCTTCCATGAACTGGCTATTGTAAATAGTGCTGCAATGAACATTGGGGTTCATGTGTCTTTTTGAATTATGGTTTTCTCTGGGCATATGCCCAGTAGTGGGATTGCTGGGTCATATGGTAATTCTATGTTTAGTTTTTTAAGGAACCTCCATACTGTTCTCCATAGTGGCTGTATCAATTTACATTCCCGCCAACAGTGCAAAAGTGTTCCCTTTTCTCCACACCCTCTCCAGCATTTGTTGTTTGTAGATTTTCTGATGATGCCCATTCTAACTGGTGCGAGGTGATACCTCATTGTAGTTTTGATTAGCATTTCTCTAATAATTAGTGATGTTGAGCAGCTTTTCATGTGCTTCTTGGCCATCTGTATATGTCTTCTTTGGAGAAATGTCTATTTAGGTCTTCTGCCCATTTTTGGATTGGGTTGTTTGTTTTTTTGATATTGAACTGCATGAGTTGCTCGTATGTTTTGGAGATTAATCCTTTGTCAGTTGCTTCATTTGCAAATATTTTCTCCCATTCTGAGGGTTGTCTCTTCGTTTTGTTTATGGTTTCCTTTGCTGTGTAAAAGCTTTTAAGTTTCATTAGGTCCCATTTGTTTATTTGTGTTTTTATTTCCATTACTCTAGGAGGTGGATCAAAACAGATCTTGCTGTGATTTATGTCAAAGAGTGTTCTTCCTATGTTTTCCTCTAAGAGTTTTATAGTGTGTGGCCTTACATTTAGGTCTTAAATCCATTTTGAGTTTATTTTTGTGTATGGTGTTAGGGAGTGTTCTAATTTCATTTTTTTACATGTAGCTGTCCAGTTTTCCCAGCACCACTTATTGAAGTGGCTGTCTTTTCTCCATTGTATATTCTTGCCTCCTTTATCAAAAATAAGGTGACCATATGTGCATGGGTTTATCTCTGGGCTTTCTATCCTGTTCCATTGATCTATATTTCTGTTTTTGTGCCAGTACCATACTGTCTTTATTACTGTAGCTTTGTAGTATAGTCTGAAGTCAGGGAGCCTGATTCCTCCAGCTCCGTTTTTCTTTCTCAAGATTGCTTTGGCTATTCGGGGTCTTTTGTGTTTCCATACAAATTGTGATAAAGCCATATGATCATCTCAATAGATGTAGAAAAAGCTTTTGACAAAATGAAACACCCATTTATGATAAAAACCCTCAAGAAAGTAGGTATAGAAGGAACTTACCTCAACATAATAAAGGCCATATATGACAAACCCACAGCCAACATTGTCCTCAATGGTGAAAAACTGAAACTATTTCCACTAAGATCAGGAGCAAGACAAGGTTGTCCACTCTCACCACTATTATTCAACATAGTTTTGGAAGTTTTAGCCATAGCAATCAGAGAAGAAAAAGAAATAAAAGAATCCAGATTGGAAAAGAAGAAGTAAAGCTGTCACTGTTTGCAGATGACATGATATTATACATAGGGAATTCTAAGACTCTCCCAGAAAACTACTAGAGCTAATCAATGAATTTGGTAAAGTAGCAAGATACAATATTAATGCACAGAAATCTCTTGCATTCCTATACACTGATGATGAAATATCTGAAAGAGAAATTAAGGAAACACTCCCATTTACCATTGCAACAAAAAGAATAAAATACCTAGGAATAAAACTACCTAGTTGTTACTTAGGAGTGATCAGATTTGGGGGTTTTGTCTGAAGTTTGACAGGGGTGAAGGATGCAAATATTAAGTTGTCATCCTAAATACCAAGAATCTGAACATTCCTCATGATAAGTTATCTAGAGACATACCAGGACAAATATCTGAAACAGGGGCCAAGTTTGTAGTGATAAGCTGACTCTTTCCTGATAATAGCCTGATTGTCATGGTATTTGAAGGGGCTTAAACTAAAAAGTGAATGAAATGCTACAGTGAGAGAAAGAAGTCACCTTGAATTATATAAGCCAGTTCAAAGTAAACAACTTATATTTAAGTAGGAAATCTTCATACATATGCTTTCAAGGTTCTAACAACCAAAGATGATAAACAAATCTAATTTCAAACATATTCTATGTTTCCCCTCTTTTGCACATATGGTAGCATAGTTTACACTGTTTTCTGCAATTTTTTAAATAAAAATTTCTTTGAAATAATGTCATACAAATACACATTGCATAACAGTATATTGTAATTTTGATCTCTAAGTTCTTTAAATAGCACCTATAGGGAAACATTTATGTTTAACGCCCTTTGGGAAACATTTATGTTGTTTTCAATTTTTAGGTATTATAAACAATTCTATAATGACTAGAGCATATATAAAACTGTCAAGAAGTAGAATTTCTTTCTGATCAAAGGAATGTACAGTTATAATTTGGGTTGATTTTCCAAATGCCCTACAAAGAAATTATATTATCTCATACTCCCATCAATAATACTTGAGAGTGACCTTTCCCCTATAAACTCAACAAAGAGGAGTGTTATCATACTTCTTGAGCTCTGACAATGTGATAAGTTTAAAAATGATATCAATGAAATTTGTATATGCATTTTCTCAAATTAAAGAGATATTGAGTACTTTTATTATATATTTAGGATTTTTTTCTATGAATTAATATTCTTTGAGGTGTTTTTATTTGGTGATTAAACTTTTTTATCCTTATTTATTTGAAGAAATGTTTTATTGATTGGGAACACTGGCCTTTTTTTCTGTGATATAAATTGCCAAATCTTTCTTCTATGGCCATTCACCTTTACTTGCAGAATATGTTTCTTCCTGTAGTTTATTAATTTTTTATGTCTTCTGGGATTACATTAAATTTCTAAAGACTTTTACACACTACAGTATTTAATAGAATTAAGAAAATAATTTTCTTACAGATTTGCCTAGTGCTTTCATGGTTTTAGTTTTCATTTATAAATATTTGACCAGTATGGTGTATATCCCAATGAAAGGGAAGAGGTAGGGGTCCAACTGCATTTACTCTTCCAAAAGGCAACCCAACTGTCACAAAACTACTTACAAGAAGTATCTTTAATTTTTTTGTTTATAAAATTAACTAGTTAAAACAGTAGCTTTCACATTAAAAAAAATGGATGGATTTGAAAGAAAAGACCCATTACAATAGAAACCCCCCAAACACCTTGAAATTAACAAGAAATAAGTGAATTCTATATGAAGAGAGCTATATGTTCCTAAATCTATAAAATGACATCACATTAATGAGTGGAAAGCTGACATGTACCATGTTCTTGGGCAGACAATGAAACATTAAAAAGACACCAATTTCCACCAAAGTAGAATTGACCTTTGAACAATGTGGGGCTTGGGGGCACCGACCCTCCATGCAGTAGAAAATCTGCCTAGAATTTATAGTCAGGCCCTCCATATCTAAGTTTCACATATGCAAATTCAACCAACTTTGGATTGTGTAGTACTGTACTATTACTATTGAAAAAAATCCGCATATAAGTGAATCCTTACAGTTCAAACCAGGGTTGTCCAAGGGTCAATTGTAAAAAGTTTTGTATCCCTCTGGCCTGTCAATAACCAGTGTTGCTGGACAAACCCTTGTGTTTCTTATTATGACTGCAAGATGCCCTTAGCAGTAACCATTAGGGAACTTTGAAAAAAAAAAACAAAAAACAAGGTTTATTATTCACAAGTCCTAGAGGGGGTATGCAGCACATCTGGAGCCACAGAGTGAAGTTACCAGTAACGAAAGAGAGAGAGTGGGGGCCTAATGTTGAGAGTTTAAAGGTGGGGGCCTATGGTTTTGCACATTCACTCTTCACTGGTGAATTTAAAACATAAGAGTGGGAATTAAAATGAGGGAAGAAAAGAAAAAAAAAAGAAGAAAAACCCAAGTGGCCAAATGGTCAGTTATCTGAATCAACCAGATCCCTAAAACAAAGGAAATATTGGTGGGAAGGGAATGAGATACAGCCTGGCTTTTTATCTAGTTGTGTGATTGGCATGTGTGTTTTAGAGATAGCCATCTTTGAAGTAGATACCTCTTTGTTTTTGTTTTGTTTATTAAGATAACATTGGTTTATAACATACAAGTTTCATGTGTACAACATTATATTTCTACTTCTATATATCCTATATCATAACCTAATATAAAGAACTCATACAACTCAACAACAACAATAACAATGAAAGCAACCTGATTCAAAAATGGGCAGAGGAGGTGGATGTCTCTTTGAAGCGGATACCTTAGCAATCAAAGTTTAAGTCAAGCACTTGCATTACAAAAAAGAAAAAACAACCATCAGGGCTTGCGCTACATAACACTAATAAATAAACATGACCTGAAGAAAATTAAAATAGGATGTTTTTACAACTAGGTAAATTTCTATAGAAAAATAAACAAGCAATCATAGCTAGAATAAAAATCTCAAAAAGAAGAGTAATAAGAATAATCAAGACAATGAAGCATGCTGGAGTTATTATGCTATGGAGCTGAAATAAATAAAACAGTGTGGCATAGTCATGTAATTAGAAAGGTCAGTGGAACAAATTCAGAAAATAGAATAGTTCCATAATCTCCTATGGGATTTTAAAATATAAGAAAGGTGACAACTTGATTTGTGAGAAATAAACATGCATTATTCAATAAGTCAGGCTCCATTTCAGGGGCATATCATTTCAGAAATTTATATTAGTATCTTTTTGTGAATTTCAAAACTAATTTTTCTCTTTTGTTAGGTACGAACCCAATTCAATTCAATTCCATAAATAATTTTGCATTCCAATTAAGTACACTGTGCTGTGCAAGGAACTATTGAGGACACAAAGAATTAGCTATCTATCAAATGAAAAATTTTATATAGCTAAGACATGTACAAACATAAGAATTTAAATATAAATTTATATGTATAAGTCCAGTCCATAAAAGTATTACTGACTGTGTTATTGTCAGGATTCAGAAGGTCTTCATTTTGTCAAATCCAATAGTCATTCATGTGTCTTTGTAGTATGCATTGTCAGAACTGCATTTGATGAAATTTAGCACTCCCATCATCTTTTTTTTCTTTTTTTTTCTTATGATCAAATACTCATAACACAAAATTTACCATTTAAACTATTTTTAAGTGTACAGTTCTGGGGCATTAAATACATTCAGGTTATCATGCAAACATCACATCATCCATCTACATAACTTTTCCATCTTTACAAACTGAAACGCTGTACCTTTAAACACTAACTTCCCATTCCCCCCAGCAGCCTAGCCCCTGGAAATCACCATTCTACTTTCTGTTTCTATGAATTTGACTACCCTGGGTATCTCAATCAGTAAAATTATACAATATTTTACCATTTATATCTGACTTATTTTACTTAACATAATGTCTTCAAGTTTCATTCATGTAACATTTTTCAGAATTTCCTTTTTCTAAGCCTGAAAAATGTTTTACTGTATTTTTATACCACATTTTGTTTATTGATTCATCAGTCAATGGACACTTTCACATTTAGGCTCTTGTGAATAATGCTGCTATAAACATGGGTGTACAAATATGTCTTTGAGTACCCACTTTCAGTTCTTTTGTGTAAATAACTAAAAGTGAAATTGCTGTATCAGATGGTAGTTTTATTTTTAATTTTTTGAGGAATTGCCATACTGTTTTCCATAGTAGCTTCACCACTTTACATTCCCACCAGCAATGCACAAGTGTTCCAATTTCTTCTATGCTTGCTAGTACTTGTTATTTTCTAATTTTTGATAATAGCCACAACAATGGGTATGAAATAGTATCTAATTATGGTTTTGATTTGTATTTCCTTATTGATTAGTGATGCTGAGCATCACTTCATGTGCTTATTGGCTATTTATATACCTTTTGGGCCAACAAAAATCCTACATAGAAGAACGATTTTAGCAGTTGTATCAATACAAGATGAGATAAAGAATTCCAATTACTTTGGGAAAATACGCCAGAAGAGACCTAATGCATGTTCAGACCTGAAGATACAAAATCTGTTTAATTATACTTCTGAGCTGTCTTTGAATAATACCAGATGCTTTCCGTGTTATGTTTGATGTGTAGTATGTATCTGAACATAATATATTACTCAGAATTTTTGAAAATTAGAAAAAATTTAAGAGTTTCTGCCCATATCTTTCAAGGGTGAACCAGAAAGGTAAATTTTTGTTTCAACTTATGTTAATTTGGTTTTAGACAACCTTTTTTCTCCCCTTTAGACTTAACATGGTTTCACTTTTACTGTTCTGGTCTAGTGAAACCCTGAATCTGTGCCTCACTTTTTCTTACAGCTAATTCTGTGGCTCATGTAGAACTTGGAGACATGTGTTTCTTCCAAACATCTTATTTATAAGAAAACATGATAAAAAGCACCATGTTCTCCAATGAAAAATAATCAATGACAATGTTATTCTAAAATTTATCTTCAGGTGTGAAAATATATGTTCATTTGTTGTAAATTAGAGATTGCACTTTGAACTTTTGCCAGCAAAAATATTCATGTAATCTCTCTTGAATAAGAATAATTCCAGATAAAGTTTGTTGATACCTTCCTGTCTTTTTAAAAGAAATAGCAATATAAGACATATACATAGATAGTTGGCATTACACTTCCACTTAGCCCTTGACTCCATTGTCAAACAGACTTTATATATATATATTTTTTTATTTTCTCCCCAAGGATATTTGACTCACAAATTAATAGGATTCCCAGCGTTGTTCCCCTTTTTTTATGTACCATGCACCGCAATTCAGGCCATCTCCTCTGTCTTTTGTGCCCCCAATACCACTAACAGTTGAAGTCACTGAGAGAAGTTGAGCCTAGAGAGAACAATGGAGTTTACAGCCCTTGGAGGGGTGGGTGTATGTGGGTGTAGGTGTGTGGAGGAGGTATCTGTGTGTGTGGTGTGGGTTTGCATGTGCACATACGTAAGTGATAGAAGGTCAATGTTGAGATTCACTGAGTACTTTCTTAATGCTGGAGAAGTTGAGTGTTTCTAGGTCACTACTTGGAGATATAGCTGTGTAGTTGAGATGTGGTGCACTGGCACTACTGACTCTTTGAATGTAAGAATACTTGACCTTGTTGATCTAGACATTATCCTGGGAATATGTCTGAGAGGCAGATAATAGTGAGTACAGGTATGCGGTGATGGAGGAGGAATATGTAGAAGAGAGGAACTGTAACAGACAGGCTATTTTAAAAGATAACACGTCTATGAGACAATGTGAGTTACAAGGAATTGTAAGTCAGAGAGAATTAGGGTATGACAGACAAGGTGCACAGAAAAATCAGGCTGCAGATGTCAGAAAAGGAGTACATGTGCACGACAGCACAAGTGGGAAGCAGACAAGAAAATAAATGAGGGGAAAGCAGAAAATAGGAATATTTAGGGTTGAAGAAGACCAGAACTAGTAGGAAAATATTACTCTAGAAATTAATTTTTATTATCATGATGTTTCAGGTTAAAAACATACAAACAAAAAACCCGATTAGTTTTTTGATGATAAGAGTAATTGATTTAAATTGTATGGGGAACTTCCAGGAAACATAATTTTAGGAGTGGTAAACACAATGACAAAATAATCTTCAGTATTTTACTATCTCTGTTTATTTACAATCACCCTGAATAATGGGAAGGAGTGATAGAAAGCCAGAAAAACTGAATTTCTTTCCAGTATTTACACAAAAGTTGTAACATTTGATTTTGGAAAATGGCATTCTAATTTAGCTTTTCTGTGTGAAACAGATTTGATGCATTGTTTCACTGCCTAGGAAATTGATTTCCATAAAAACTTGGTGCCCTTCCTCAGTGCTCCTCAAAATTGTTTCTATAAATCCACTCTCAACATACGTGCTCGATGCAACGAAGGAGTGTTTTCTTTTCTCTATTCCCCACTTTACCTCTCACTACTCGAGATCAAGGACTGTACCTTATTTACCATTACATTCTTTGATACTAAAAATTAATGAATAAAAGAAGAGGGAAATCCCATGTTAGATCCTGGAACTAAAGGCTTTCAACTAGAACTGTGAGATAGCACACGCCCAGAGGGTGCTGGCCACACATTAGATTTTGTGGGTACAATATCATCATTCCTGGTTGCCTGTACAAATCTATCCTGTTAATTCGTGGTTCTGAGGGTGGTTTACTCCTCTGGATATATTCTCTGTTCGTAGGCATACACAAATGTGGAAGTATTTCCCCCTTCATAATTTCAGAGATTGTATTATAACAATATTCAATCTGTAATCTTCCCAGATTTATAAACTTGTTTACAATAAAAAATAAGTAAAGCTAAGAGCGAATCTAATTATATTAGTGAGACATGAACTCCCAATTTCCCCCAATGACTATACATGTAGATAAATGTAAAAATATGCCAGTGATTTATTAAATTGGAGACACTGTGAAATATTATGTATTCTTACATTCAACAAATTATTTTTAACAGCGTATTATGTGCCAGGCTGTCTTCTAGGAGGTTTGTGTATACAGCAGTGTAAAGGATAAGTTGCTCCTCTGTAGAGGAAGCAAAATAATAGACGTTTAGCAGACTATGCTATTTTTTGTTTAAATTGAGAGACACTGTTTGTCATGTCCTATAAGTACAGACTGTAAAACTCATTTTCAATGTGTATACAATAAAGGAAAATATGTTTTCAACAATTTTTACTTTTTGCAAGTAGCATAATACTTTAACAGAATTTTCAGAGAACAAGTTCATGATTTTTTTTTAACATCTTTATTGGAGTATAATTGCTTTACATTGCTATGTTAGTTTCTGCTGTATAAAAAAGTGAATAAGCTATACATATACATATATCCCCATATCCCTCTTTGGTCTCCCTCCCACCTTCCCTATCCCACCCCTCTAGATGGTCATAAAGCACCGAGCTGATCTCCCTGTGCTATGCGGCTGCTTCCCACTAGCTATCTCTTTTACATTTGATAGTGTATATATGTCCAAGCCACTCTCTCACTTCGTGCCAGCTTACCCTGCCCCCTCCCTGTGTCCTAAAGTCCATTCTCTACATCTACATCTTTATTCCTGTCCAGCCCCTAGGTTCTTCAGAACCAATTTTTTCTCTTAGATTCCATATATATGTGTTAGCATACGATATTTGTTTTTCTCTTTCTGACTTACTTCACTCTGTATGGCAGACTCTAGATCAATCCACCTCACTACAAATAATTCAATTTCATTTCTTTTTATGGCTGAGTAATATTCCATTGTATGTATGTGCCACATCTTCTTTATCCATTCATCTGTTGATGGACACTTAGGTTGCTTCCATGTCATGGTTATTGTAAATAGAGCTGCAGTGAACATTGTGGTACATGACTCTTTTTGAATTATGGTTTCTCAGGGTATATGCCCAGTAATGGGATTGCTAGGTCGTATGGTAGTTCTATTTTTAGTTTTTTAAGGAACCTCCATACTGTTCTCCATAGTGGCTGTATCAATTTACATTCCCACCAACAGTGCAAGAGGGTTCCCCTTTCTCCACACCCTCTCCAGTATTTATTGTTTGTAGGTTTTTTGATGATGGCCATTCTGACTGGTGTGAGGTGATACCTCATTGTAGTTTTGATTTGCATTTCTCTAATGATTAATGATGTTGAGCATCCTTTCATGTGTTTGTTGGCAATCTGTATATCTTCTTTGGAGAAATGTCTATTTAGGTCTTCTGCCCAATTTTTGATTGGGTTGTTTGTTTTTTGATATTGAGCTGCATGAGCTGCTTGTAGATTTTGGAGATTAATCATTTGTCAGTTGCTTCATTTGCAAATATTTTCTCCCATTCTGAGGGTTGTCTTTTCGTTTTGTTTATGGTTTCCTTTGCTGTGCAAAAGCTTTTAAGTTTCATTAGGTCCCATTTGTTGTCTGGCTAATGGTTTATCAATTTTGTTTATCTTCTCAAAGAACAAGCATTTAGTTTTATTGATCTTTGCTATCGTTTCCTTCATTTCTGTTTCATTTATTTCTGACCTGATCTTTCTGATTTCTTTTCTCCTGCTAACTCTGGATTTTTTTTGTTCTTCTTTCTCTATTTGCTTTAGGTGTAAGATTAGGTTATTTATTTGAGATTTTTCTTGCTTTTTGAGGTAAGATTGCATTGCTATAAACTTCCCTCTTAGAACAGCTTTTGCTGCATCTCGTAGGTTTTGGGCTGTCGTGTTTTCATTGTCATTTGTTTCTAGGTATTTTTTTGATTTCCTCTTTGTTTTCTTCGGTGATCTCTTGGTTATTTAGTAGCATATAGTTTAGCCTCCATGTGATTATATTTTTTACAGTTTTTTTCCTGTAATTGACGTCAAGTTCCTGATTTTTAAATAACATTGTAAAAAAGCTGTAATTCAAGAGGTTTGAAGGTACCCAAGAGATAGGAAACTAGGTCATGACATTCCTTTGTTACCAGGGAAGCAATCAGCCTATCAAGAACTTTTTCATTATATTGTATAATATCTCAGGTTGAATCACTGCAAATTATAGATCACTGCAAATTAAGATCACAATTACAGATCACTAAGAAAGAAAAAAGGCAAGATAAGAAAAATAATTTAGTCATAGCTATAAATTTTACAGAGTAATCATCATATTTAAAATACTGTATCCTAAGGCAATACTACTAAAGCAAATCACTACTGAAAGCATCTTTGGTATCTGAAAATCGAATCTTTGCTCAATTTTAAATTTATATGTAGTGCACAATGGATTTCCTTGTGCTGTGTGTTGTAGCAATTGCCTGGCCTGTGCCTTGAATAATGCACTAAACATTTTCATATCGATGCCACTACTTTTCTTCATTTTGTCAGCTCCCTGCTTGGTATTACTTCTCTAAGCTTATTCTGGAATGTGGTCATGTCAGTAAGATGGCACAAGGAGTTTATTTCATTATTCAAAGAAAATGTTCCCCTTTTAAAGACAAATATATTTTTGTGAAAATATCATTTGACTTTAGAATTTTCTCTTTTCCTTTCACCCATTTTTTTCTTTCTTCTTTCTTTTCTTTTTCTCTCCTTTCTTTCTTCTCTCTCTCTTTTCCACTTGATTTCTTCCCTCTTTATTTTCTTATTAGCATTTTTAGCTTCATACTCATTGATTACTATCACTCTGTCTTGACTTTATCATCTCACTTACGGTTTAGGTTTATCATTAAAGGCCTCAAAATATTTTTTGCCCTTAGTTTGTCTATACTACTGTACACATTTTCTATGTATATACCTAATATTTTTTCACTTTAATTATTTTACTCTGTTTGCTACAGGAAACAAAGCATCTTTTATGTTCCCACAATTCTCTGCAATACATAAAATATGTTCTCTTTTTCCCAGAGAAAAGAACTAGCGTGTGCAGGTGGAGACAATTTCAGAAGTATGCATGCCATTAATATGATATAAGAGTAAATGTTATAGGAACAAATCATCTATTCTAGGATATCTTCCCTCTCCTCTCTATATACCAGAAGACAGTCAAGGACAAGAAATGCTGAAAGGAACCAGAAGGGAAAGGGAGAAGGAGAGTAAGAAAAGAAGAGCAAATTCAAGGAAAGAAATGTTGGAAACTTTCCTCTCACACATTTTTCTTCCTAGAACAATAACTAAGCCTTATTGTTCTAAAGACAAGCTCTTCTAACCACCCTGGGTCAATGGACAATGGAAGACATCCCCCAACACCACCTTTTGCCTTTGAGTTTTAAGATTAACTCCATTAAAGAATCAGGCTCCTGTAGCGGATGAGGATGAGTAGAAGAGAGGCTGGTGACTTGAGTGGGAGAGGAGGAGGCGTGGTCAGCCCCTAGGGGAGGATTCTTTAGACTGGACACTACAGGAGTGGACAATTCCAAGAACGGGAGAAACATCCCATGATTCTGCCATTGGCAGGAATTGAGACACTCCCACCAAGTGCCTCAAAGGTGGGGAGAGGATGTGTGCATGCAAGAGGTGGCAGGTCCTAAAGCCCAATGAACTTGAGAACATTTGTGAAGGAGCAAGTGGAGAGCACAATGCCCAACAAATGGAAAACATTCTCAGCTGGCAGCAGCAATACTGATAATAACAGCAACCACTTAAGCCTAAATACTAAGCCCGTCTAGTCTGAGTAAGATCTTGAGATTCCATACACCTGGCTGTAGGCAGAAAAATGCCCTCTTTCCAAAAATGCCCACATCCAGATTCCTGGTAATTATGAATATGTCACTTTACATGGCATAGGAGCATTAGGTTGTAAATAGATTTACAGGTTGTAATCCGTTGTTTTTAAAATAAGGAGAGTATCCGGGGTTATCCAGGTGGGTCCAATGTAATCACAGGCTTCTTAAAAGTAGAAAAGGGAGGCAGAGATGATGATCAGGGTCAGAGTGACGAGATGTAAAGAGAACTCAATCTGCTCTTGGTTTTGAAAATGGAAGAGGTCTATGAACCAAAGAATGCCAGCAGTCTCCAGAAGCTGGAAAAGGCAGGAAAATAAATTCTCCTCTACAACATTTCTCTCCTACAAGAAATGCAGCCTTGTCAACACCTTGATTTTAGACCCATGAAACCTGTGCTGGGCATCTGACCTACAAAACTGTAAGGTAATAATTTGTTGTTTTAAATCACCAAGTTTATCTTAAGTTGTTACAGCAGAAATACAAAACTAATACCTCAAAAAGAAAAAAAGAGGGGCATATTGAAAATTTACTGTTAGTGTTCACCATCAACTTTAATTTGAGTTATCAAAATAAGAAAAGTAATATTACACATGTGTGAGTATTATGGAGCAAACTCACACCTATCTTATAAATCCTTGTCGAAAATAGTCACCCATATGTAAAAGCCTCACTTAATGTTGAATCACACAAGTATACCTCCTTAGGACCCTCAACTCAAATGTTTAGATGAAATGTGTGTTCCTATCTAACAAAGAGAAAAATTGCCTCCAGCAAATAGAAGACTTTGCATATATGTATCCTGAAAGGAGGTGCACTGGAAATTTAAACCCCCCCCAAAGCTGAGGCCATTTATAATGGAGCCCAGGAGAGCATTTAGCCTGACTCAGCTCACCGGGGTCAGTGTCATGATTGACCCCAGTCAAGTCTGCAAGCAACGCTGGGGAGCCCTTTTATTGCTCAACTGTCAGCTGCAAAGAGCTTTGCAATATCCTGTAAATACCGTATAATGAGGAGATTTTGTTCTACAGGGTAGCTATTACATGGACAAGAACTATAGAAATCCCGTGTTTAGACTGAAGATCAAATCCTCAGCAAGTAAAGCTTTGTATTGCCACCCTCGTAAGCATAAAAGAAAAGTGAAATACTCTGAACTTCCCCACAATATGTTTTCCTGCCTGTCAGGTTTCTGCCTAAAATACATCCTAGTGACTGGAGCTAAAATACATCCAGGTGGGGGCTTCCCTGGTGGCACAGTGGGTGAGGGTCTGCCTGCCAGTGCAGGGGACATGGGTTCGATACCTGGTCCAGGAGGATCCCACATGCCGTGGAGCGGCTGGGCCCGTGTGCCACAACTGCTGAGCCTGTGCTCTGGAGCCCTGAGAGCCACAACTGCTGAAGCCCGCGTACCTGGAGCCCGTGCTCCACAACAAGAGAGGCCACCGCGGTGAGAGGCCCGCGCGCCGCGACGAAGAGTGGCCCCTGCTCTCCGCAACTGGAGAAAGCCCACGCGCAGCAACGAAGATCCAAAGCAGCCAAAAATAAATAATAAAATTTCTAAAAATTAAAAAAAAAAAAAAAAAAACATCCAGGTGCTAATATTGGCAGAGGGCTAAAGGTAATAAAGTTCTACCCAGAGCAGAGCCGCTGGGCAGCAGATGGAGAGTGATTCCATGCAGA
Source organism: Eubalaena glacialis (assembly GCF_028564815.1). NCBI lineage: Eukaryota > Metazoa > Chordata > Mammalia > Artiodactyla > Balaenidae > Eubalaena > Eubalaena glacialis. Next base: position 139,439,993 of record NC_083717.1, read on the forward strand.
TCCTGGCACGTGATCCTTTATACACAATGTAGCACATCCCATAGGTGCTAGAAGTGTGAGAAATATTTGCTTAGGTCTGGGTGCATTCACCCATAAACTGATGCTTAAGAAGGAAAAAAACCTCCGTGAGAGGAGAAAAAAAGGACTACAGTATAATGCTATCATATACATGATGGGATATTTATAATGCACTCACCACAATTTCCCTCTTATTTCATTTTTATATGAAAAAAATTATAATCTACCTCACCAAGATCCATTTTCTGTTTCACTCTAATCAAAGTCTGTGCCTGATAGAGTCACATCCTTAAGAGCTGTGAAGGGCCACTCGATGTCAAGAGGGCTCACTCTGCTGATCCTCTCCAACAAGACAATGTTGAACTATTTTGTCAAAAACAGAGAAAGGGAGCCCATAGAAATGTTTTTTTTCCAAGGAGGAAGTAGAAGCTTTCCTCTCCTGGGGAAAACTGATATTGTTAATCCTTCTCACATAAGAGCACAAATACTTTATTCTTTGAAGAGAATGCTAGAGAATGGCTTAAGTTTAGGTATTCATTCTATATCCTTTATGAGTCCACATAAATAGGCCTGGAAGGCCAATTCCAATTACATGCAAGGAAGGTCTAACCTTGCATACTCTGTTAACTCAGCAGCCTTCCTAAGTGACCCCAGGGGCTCACCAATCTTCGCACTCCTGGTATCAAAGCTTGCATCAATTTAACAGTTATAACTCTGTACCAATGGGGGCAAGTTCTTCTTACTTGAAAATTTTCTTTTAAGTGACTAAGGAAGAAAAAATTTGTTGACACATTCACAAGGAACATATATAATAGAAAATGCTTGGCATGGGACTGCAATTTAGAGATGTTATTTAGTGAGGAAGGGTTAGCTTTCAAGATACAGTGGAATTAAATGTCTATTAGTTATCATTTTTACTAGTGCAATTAGATAAACATGAAATCCGCAAACCTCCAAAAATATAATATATAACCAGTTATATCACAAATCCTAACACTAGTGAATTATTGCAGAAAGTAACTCACAACAGAAAAGAAAATATATCATTTCACAGGAAACTGTTTAGCTAATGACACAACCAAAGGCTAGAATATCTTTTTTATGCACATGTGTAAATGATGATTCTTTTCAGTATATATATTTTTTCAATATTCCATGTTAAGAGAAGACATTGTTGCATTTCAGTTTTTTAAAAAATCTATACAAGTAAGGTTTAGCTAAATTTTGAACAAGAATAAATAAAATCTAATCATTTAGAATTAAAATGATACATTTAACAATAGGTAAAAACAGACGTGTAGATTGCTAAGGAAAATGACACAGTGCAATTATTTTTTCCTTTTGTCCAGAGAAAATTTGTATGAAATAAAAATGGGGAAAAGGCCTAACAAGTATATATTTTCAAAGACTTTTAGAGCAGTATCAGATTCACAGCAAAATTGAGAGGAAGGCAGATATTTTGACAATAATGAGTACATGAAAAAACAAATAAAAGAACACAATAGTGCCTTCCCAACTATGGCTTCCCACAACTCAGAAAAATTAAACTAGTTGGACTCATTAATATATGATTTTTGGCACACAAAAATAGTTTTATTTTCAAAGTCTGAAAAAAAAACTGAGTCACTACATTAATTTACTGAGGATTTAATATAGCCTATTAGAAAGTTATAGTGTATATATGTGTAAGGTGGATTTATTTTCTCTATCATACAAACATCAAGAAGAAACATGGTTAGAATCTACATTTAGGGCTTACAATTAGTATAGAAGAACTGGAGTCACTACAGAGACACTCTCCATGGAAAGGCCTTGCTTCCATAGACAGATGACTGAACCAGGAGACTTCATGACCAATCGGCAAGGGGCAACACTCATTACAAATTCTTCATCAACAGCTGGAATTCTGGGGGCTCCTCTTAGGATTTCTGAACTCCCACCCTGCCCAGCTTCCACTCTGAGATCCAAAAGATGGAGAATGGAATTTCAACCAATCTGGGTATATTAGTACTAGAAACTTACACTAGTTAAGTGTAAGAAAATTTAGAAGTATGGCATTATTTGCACTCTAAAGGAAAAGGAGCAAGCAATTCTTACCTAAGATTTCCTTCTGGACAGCTCCAGTGTGAGTCCAGCCAGCAGCCTGTTTAGCATGTCACTCGTCATCTTTTTCTTTCTATATAAAAATATTCTTCCTTTTCATTTTCATAACAGGCAGAACTTTTAGAGAAATTTTATGAGAGACTCTTAGCTAAAAAGTTATTCGTGCTTTTTTTTGGTCATTTTACTACTTTGGAAATAGGGAAGAAGTGTCTCTAACAATGATAGGAATGACATATTTGGAATGTTTTAAAAAATATAAAAGATCTTTCTATTTACCCAGCTCACGATGTCTAAAAGGGACTGCATGGTTTGCAGGGTAGAGGAGACCACCTGACAAGGGGATAAAGGGAAATTGACAATTGGAAAAAACGTCATCTGGAGAAGAAATAGAAAAGACAGCATATCCTCACAATCTGTTTTATCCCTCTGTGTTGGTTAATTTTATGTGTCAGCTTGACTAGACTAAGGGATGCCCAGATAGCCGATAAAAGGTTATTTCCGGGTTTGTCTGTGAGAGTGTCTCTGGAGGAGATGAACATTTAAATTGGTAGCCTGAGTAAAGAAGATTGCCTTCACCTATGCAAGTGAGCATCATCCAATCCACAGAAGGCCTGAATAAAACAAAAAGTAGAGAAAGGGTGAATTCACTGTCTCTGCTTGAGCTGAGACATCGATCTTCTCATGTCCTTGGACACTGGCACTACTGGTTCTCCAACCTTCCTACTCAGACCAGGACTTACACCATCGGTGCCCCATTCTTGGGCCTTTAGACTTAGACTTATACCTTTCGCTTCCCTGCTTCTTAGGCCTTTAGACTCAGACTGGATTACACCACAGACTTTCTTGGTTCTCCAGCTTTTAGGTAGCAGATGGTGAGACTTCATAATTGCATGGGTCAATTATATATATTATATATATTATATATTATATATATAATATATATATTATATATTATATATAATATATATATTATATATTATATATAATATATATAATATATATATTTCTACAAGTTATGTATATATATACATATATATGTACACATATAGATATCACCCATTTCCACAAGTTATTTGGTTGAAGAAGCATAACATAACAATGAGACTGCTAAATTGACATCTTCCTATTGTCATTGATGGCAGTTATTAGAAGAAGGTTGTAGCCATAGAAAAGCCAAAATTCTCTTCTTCTCAGTTAAAACACATCTTCCATTTTTTTCCCTTCAATACCATTTTTCTTCAAAATGAATACAGGCCTGGATTTATTAAAGTTTTAGAGACATAAATCTAGAGAAACATGTTAAAGTCAGCTGAAAGATGTAGCTTGAAGTATTTTTGAATGCAATGTGTTGGTGGGAATCTTAGAGGGAAGTTCAGGGGTTGAAGGAGATATGAACGATGCTTTTACCACACTCCAATGCTCTTTTTAAGTAGAAGAAGCTACCTTCATGTAACAATACTGACTTAGATCCATTCATTTACCCACTACACAGGGGGAAAAATTAAATGGCTTATGCAATTGGTAAGTTTAGGATAAAGGAAGGCATATGTTGACCAGACATTTTTTCATTACTCTCAGTAGTGAGTTACCCAGAGGGAATATGAGTCTGCTTTTCTCCTCCAAGTGTAGGATCTATCCTTAAAAAAAGATGCCTGTATCAGCCTAACCCTGCTAGGAATGCCAGTCATAAGCATAAAACTCAGTACTAGGAAAACCATTCACCAATATCTGCTTTGTCTTCAATATACATGTTTGTCATTGTTTTTCAACTAGTTTAGCATTTGGGTAGAGGAGGGTAGTGCTATTAATTGAGCCTCCTTTTACCTCAACATGTAGGGCATGGCTGAAATATGTCAGCAGTAGAATATGGAGGAGCAAAATGAACATTACAGAAAGATTATTGTTGAGATGAGGTATATGTGTGGTGCCCAGAGCTTATTTTTATCTGGGAAGAACATTTCGAATCTGCTGTTTGTAGATGCCTACTTCAAGCAATTAGGCTGGTTTTCACAACTGTATAAATGTATGGTTGTTACAGTTGGCTTTTACATGTTTGCCTGGGCAAGAGATAGGAAGCCTTAGGCTTCTTAATGTTTTATCTTGGCAGGCCATTGCAGCTTATTGATGCTTTATCCCCAAGTGAGTGGCTATTTCTCTGGGTCATCAACTGTTTCTCAATATTTAGGCTGCATGTGTCAGACCATAAATAAATGGTCATGGGCCTCAGCAATCACAGGAGACCTACAGACTTAAACAAGGGCAAAAACATGACACATGTTTGAACGTGGCTAGAGGTTGACTCAAGCAAATTTGAAGTGCAAGTGTAACCTCAACAAGTGCCAACCACAAGAGACTTGGCAAGTTAATGCCATCTAGGCAAGCCTCCGCAAAAGGGGTGGGATTTAGCAGGCTCAAATAGCTTCAGGATGCAGACTACTGGTGCTTGACCATGAATTAATTATATGCTTGTAGCTTTTCCTGTCTCAATTATAGGGAACAGAATCTTCCACATTTAAGTCTTTCATATAATAGAAACTAAAAATTTGTTCCTTCAGAACTTTAAGGCACCTAAGTTCTGAGTGTACCATGGAATACTTAAGAAGTTCTAGCTTTAAATAATTAATATCAGGCCTTGCTAAGCATTATAGATTGGTTGTCCCCAAAATCCATTCTCCATTTAAGCCATGAGGGATTTCTGAGCATGTAGTTTACCAACATTCTCAAAAGTCAAAATAAGTTTAACTCAAAGTATTGAACAGTGAGTTCCAGGGCCATACAAGTATTTTAAACGAATACAGCAATTGCCTATTCCCTAAGAAAAAAGTCCAAGGTAATTCCTGAAATTAATACTCTAAAGAACAATGGGGAGGCACATGAGGGCAGTATCAGGAAGTATATTAATATATTGAGCCCAGATCTGGATTTGATGCTGGTTGACATTTCTCGATTCAAGAAATTGAAAGTAGATAAGATTCATTGTCACTAGTGAATATTTTGTGCAGATCCCCTGAGACAAAATCTAGAAGGTTATGTTACCAGTACAGGCCACTAAGAAAAGGGAAATAAAATAGAGAATCATTTTGCAAATATTACTAGCCTTATATATATCATGGAAGGTAAAGGACAAAATTAAAAAACATATTAAACTGCTATTCAGGGATGTCTTTCTGAAATGCATGAATGAACTAAATAGAAAGAAAGAAAATATGACAAATATACCACATTGCTGCCAAAAAAGCAGCTTTCTGCATCATAGAATAAGGAAGCATTTTATATACTGCTATGATATAATGAAAGTGGACAAAAGTACATAGTAGTATGAATAGAAGGATATATTAATTGCTCATAACCTAAGAAATATATTTGGGACAGTGCAAAAGAAATTGATAATCTGGAGAAGCAAAGTGAATGCTTGAAGGAAAAGGAAAGGAATGAGCCTTTATACAATGTATTCTTTTGTACCCTTTGAATTGACTATGAATGTTTATTGAAAATAAATGAAATACCCTAAAGAACACATGCAAAAAAAAAAAAAAAACTTGTTAGAAGTAATAAACAATTCAGCAAATTTCCAAGATCCAAAATCAGCACACAAAAATCAGTTGTAGTTTATACACTAACAGTGAATAATCCAAAAAGAAAATTAAGAAAATAATTCCATTTCTAATAGCATCAAGAAAATATTTAAGAATAAATATTTTTCCTAACCAAGAAGATGAAATAGGTATACACTGAAAACTACAAAATATTGCTGAAAGAAATTAAAGAACATGTAAATAAATGAAGACATTCCATGTTCATGCCTTGGAAGATTTGTATCATTAAGATGTCAATACTATTCAAAGTAATCTACAGATTCAATTCTATCTCTACCAAAATTCCAATGAAGTTTTTTAGCAAATTTATAGGGCAATAAATTTGGTTACTCTTTTATTTTATTTTATTTTTTATTGAATTATTGTTGATATACAATATTATATGCTACAGGTGTACAATATAGTGATTCACAATTTTTAAATGTTATACTCCATTTATAGTTATTATAAAATACTGGTTATATTCCCTGTATTGTGCAATATATACTTGTAGCTTGTTTTATACATAATAGTTTGTACATCTTAATTCCCTACCCCTATATTGTTCCTCCCCCATTCCATCTTCTCACTGGTAACCACTAATTTGTTCTCTATATCTGTGAGTCAGTTTCTTTTTTGTTATATTCATTAGTTTGTTGTATGATTTAGATTCTACATATAACTGATACAGTATTTGTCTTTCTCTGCCTGACTTGTTTCACTTAGCATAATACCCTCCAAGTCCATCCATGTTGTTGCAAATGACAAATTTCACTCTTTTTATGGCCGAGTAGTATTCCATTGTGTGTGTGTGTGTGTGTGTGTGTGTGTGTGTGTGTGTGCGTGTGTATATATATATATATATATATATATATATATATATATACACACACCCCACATCTTGTTTATCCATTCATCTGTTGATGGACACTTAGGTTGCTTCCATATATTGGCAGTTGTAAATAATGCTGCTATGAACACTGGGGGGCATGTATTTTTTTGAATTAGTGTTTTTGTTTCTTTTACATATACACCCAGGAGTGGAATTGCTGGGTCGTATGGTAGTTCTATTTTTCATTTTTTGAGAAACCTCCATACTCTTTTCCACAGTGGCTGCACCAATTTACATTCCCACAAACAGTGTAGGAGAGTTTCCTTTCCACATCCTCACCAACATTTCTTATTTATGTTCTTTTTGATGATACACATTCTGACAGTTGTGAGGTGATAACTCATTGTGGTTTTGATTTGCATTTCTCTGATGATTAGCAATGTTGAACATCTCTTCATGTGCCTGTTGGCCATCTGCATTTCCTCTTTAGAAAAATGTCTGTTCAGGTCTTCTGGACATTTTTTAATTGGGTTGTTTGTTTTTTGATGTTGAGTTGTATGAGCTACTTATATATTTTGGATAGTAACCCCTTATCAGTCATATCATTTGCCAATATTTCTCCCATTCAGTAGGTTGTCTTTTCATTTTGTCAATGGTTTCCTTTGCTATGCAAAAGCTTTTAAGTTTAATTTGGTTCCATATGTTTATTTTTCCTTTTATTTCCTTTACTTTTGGAGACAGATCCAAAAATTATTGCTATGATTTATGTCAAAGAGTGTTCTGCCTATGTTTTCCTCTAGGAGTTTTATGATTTCCAGTCTTACATGTAGGTCTTTAATCCAATTTCCATTTATTTTTGTGTATAGTGTTAGAAAATATTCTAATTTCATGTTTTCACATGTAGCTGTCCAGTTTCCCAGCATCACTTGTTGAAAACATTGTCTTTTCTCCATTGTATATTCTTGCCTACTTCACTGTAGATTAATTGATCATAAGTACATGAGTTTATTTCTGGGCTGTCTATTCTGTTCCATTAATCTATGTGTCTGTTTCTGTGCTAGTACAATACTGTTTTGACTACTGTAGCTTTGTAATATAGTCTGTCTCCCAAGACTGAACCAGGAGGAAATAGAAAACATGAACAAACCAATTACCAGTAATGAAACTGAATAAGTAATTTAAAAACTCCCAACAAACAGAAGTCTAGGACCAGATGGTTTCACAGGTGAATTCTACCAAACATTTAGAGAAGTTTTAAAACCTATCCTTCTCAAACTATTCCAAAAATTGCAGAGGAAGGAATACTTCCAAACTCATTCTATGAGGCCACCATCACCCTGATACCAAAACTAGACAAAGATATCACAGGAAAAAGAAAATTACAGGTCAATATCATTAATAAATATGGATGCAAAAATCCTCAATAAAATATGAGCAAACTGAATCCAACAATACACTAAAAGGATAATACACCATGATCAAGTGAGATTTATCCCTGGTATGTGAGGATTTTTCAATATCCACAATCGATGTGATACACCACATTAACAAAGTGAAGAATAAAAACCATATGATCTTCTCAGTAGATGCAGAAAAGAGTTTTTGACAAAACTAAACATCCATTTTTGATAAAAAGTCTCCAAAAAGTGGGCATAGAGGGGACATACCTTAACATAATAAAGGCCATATATGACAAACCCATAGTTAACGTCATACCCAATGGTGGAAAGCTGAAAGCATTTCCTGTAAGATCATGAATAAGACAAGGAGGCCCATTCTTGCCACTTTTATTCAACATAGTATTGGAAGTTCTAATTACAGCAATCAGACAAGAAAAAGAAATAAAAGAAATCCAAGTTGGAAAGGAAGAAGTAAAACTGTCACTGTTTGCAGATAACATGATATTATTAATAGAAAATCCTAAAGACACCACCAGAAAACTAGTAGAGCTCATCAATGAATCCAGTAATGTTGCAGGATACAAAATTAATATACAGAAACCTGTTGCATTTCTATACACTAACAACAAACTATCAGAAAGAGAAGTTAAGGAAACAATCCCATTTACCATCACATCAAAAAGAATAAAAGACCTAGGAACAAACCAACCTACGGAGATAAAATACCTGTACTTGGAAAACTATTACACTGATGAAAGAAACTGAAGAGGGAAAGATACACTGTGTTGGTCCCAGCTTGCCCTTCCCCCCTCCCCATGTCTGCAAGTCCATTCTCTATGTCTACATCTGTGTTCTTGGATTGGAAGAATTAATATTGTTAAAATGACCATACTACACAAGGCAATCTACAGATTCAGTGCAATCCTTATCAACATACCAATGTCATTTTTTACAGAACTAACACAAAAAATTTTTAAATTTGTATGGAAACACTAAAGACCTTGAATATTCAAAACAATCTTGAGAAAGAAGAACTGAGCTGGAGGAATCCAATTATGTTTCTTAAAGAGATAGAGCAATCCATCCTAAAATTTACATGTTATCACAAGAGAAACTGAATATCCAAAACCATCTTGAAAGAGAATAACAAAGATGAAGGGCCCATACTTTCTGATTTCAAAACTTGTTATAAAGAAATATTAGTCAAAACATAGTGGTACCAGAATAAAGACTTATGGCCCAATGGAGTACAATAGAAATCCCAGAAATGAAAGCTTGTATATATGGTCAAATGATTTTTGACAAGAGTGTCAAGATCAGTCTTTTCAAAAAACAGTGTTGGGAAAATTGGACATCCACATGCAAAAGAACGCATAACACTTACCTAACACTATTTATGAAAATTAACACAAATTAGATCAAATACCTAAATGTAAGCTCTATAATCATAAAACTCCTAGAAAAAACGGGGGGAAAGCTTCAAGACATTGGGTTTGAAAATACTTTCTTAGATATGACACCAAAAGTACAGGCAACAAAAGAAAAACTAGACTTCATCAAAACTGAAAAGTTTTGCATCAAATAATACTATCAACAGAGTGAAAAGGCAATCTATAGAATGGGAGAAAATATTTGCAATTCATACATCAGAAAAGGAATTATTATTCAGAATATATAAAGACCTCCTAAAACTCAAAAGACATACAAACAAATCAATGAGTAAATTGGCAAAGGACTTGAATAGATTTTTGTTCAAACAAGATGGCCAATAAATACATGAGAAGAAACTTAACATCACTAATAGTTAGTGAAATACAAGTCAAAACTTCAATAAAATACCACTTCACACCCATTACGGTGGCTATTATCAAAAACAAATGGAAAACATAGAGTCATCAAGGATATGGAGAAAAATGAATCCCTGTGTATTGCTGGTAGGATTGTAAAATGGTGCCTTTGCTATAGAAAACAGTCTCATGGTTTCTTAAAAAATTAAACATAGAATTACTATATGATGCAGCAATTCTGTTCTGGGTATATACAAAAAAAATTGAAAGTTGAAACTCAAACAGATATTTGTACATCCATGTTTATAGCAGCATTATTCATAATAGCCAAAAGATTGAAATAACCTAAGTATCCATTGATGGAAGAATGGATTAAAAAAATAGAGTATATATGTACAATAAAATATTCTTCAGCCTTAAAAATGAAAAAAATTCTGACATGCTGCAACATAGATGAATCTTACACCATTATGTTAAATGAAATACTACAATCACAAAGGATAAGTTTTTTTTAAGTTTTGTTTTTTATTTATTTCTACATCTTTATTAGAGTATAATTGCTTTACTATGTTATGTTAGTTGCTGCTGTATAACAAAGTGAATCAGCTATATGTGTACATATATCCCCATATCCCCTCCCTCTTGCGCCTCCCTTCCACCCTCCCAATCCCACCCCTCTAGGTGGTCACAAAGCACCGAGCTGATCCCCGTGTGCTATGCAGCTGCTTCCCACTAGCTATTTTACATTTGGTAGTGTATATATGTCAATGCTACTCTCTCACTTCGTCCCAGCTTACCCTCCCCCACCTCCATGTCATCAAGTCCATTCTCTATGGCTGTGCCTATATTCCTGTCCTGCCCCTAGGTTCTTCAGAACCATTTTTATCTTTTAGATTCCATATGTGTGTTAGCATACGATATTTGTTTTTCTCTTTCTGACTTACTTCACTCTGTATGACAGACTCTAGGTCCATCCACCTCACTACAAATAACTCAATTTCATTTCTTTTTATGGTTGAGTAATACTCCATTGTATATATGTGCCACATCTTCTTTATCCATTCATCTGTCGATGGACACTTAGGTTGCTTCCATGTCCTAGCTATTGTAAATAGAGCTGCAATGAACATTGTGGTACATGACTCTTTTTGAATTATGGTTTTCTCAGTGTATATGCCCAGTAATGGGATTGCTGTGTCATATGGTAGTTCTATTGTTAGTTTTTTAAGGAACCTCCATACTGTTCTCCATAGTGGCTGTATCAATTTACATTCCCACCAACAGTGCAAGAGTGTTCCCTTTTCTCCACACCCTCTCCAGCATTTATTGTTTGTAGATTTTTTGATGATGGCCATTCTGACCAGTGTGAGGTGATACCTCATTGTAGTTTTGATTTGCATTTCTCTAATGATTAGTGATGTTGAGCATTCTTTCATGTGTTTGTTGGCAATCTGTATATCTTCTTTGGAGAAATGTCTATTTAGGTCTTCTGCCCATTTCTGGATTAGGTTGTCTGTTTTTTTGATATCGAGCTGCATGAGCTGCATGTATATTTTGGAGATTAATCCTTTGTCAGTTGCTTCATTTGCAAATATTTTCTCCCATTCTGAGGGTTGTCTTTTCGTCCTGTTGATAGTTTCCTTTGCTGTGCAAAAGCTTTTAAGTTTCATTAGGTCCCATTTTTTAATTTTTGTTTTTATTTCCATTTCTCTAGGAGGTGGGTCAAAAAGTATCTTGCTGTGATTTATATCATAGAGTGTTCTGCCTATGTTTTCCTCTAAGAGTTTTATAGTGTCTGGCCTTACATTTAGGTCTTTAATCCATTTTCAGTTTATTTTTTTGTATGGTGTTAGGGAGTGCTCTAATTTCTTTCTTTTACATGTAGCTGTCCAGTTTTCCCAGCACCACTTATTGAAGCTGCTGTTTTTCTCCATTGTGTACTCTTGTCTCCTTTGTCAAAAATAAGGTGACCATATGTGCATGGGTTTAGCTCTGGGCTTTCTATCCTGTTCCATTGATCTATATTTCTGTTTTTGTGCCAGTACCATACTGTCTTGATTACTGTAGCTTTGTAGTATAGTCTGAAGATGCTACCAGAAAACTACTAGAGCTAATCAATGAATTTGGTGAAGTAGCAGGATACGAAATTAATGCCCAGAAATCTCTTGCATTCCTATACACTAATGATGAAAAAATCTGAAAAAGAAATTAAAGAAACATTCCCATTTACCATTGCAACAAAAAGAATAAAATACCTAGGAATAAACCTACCGAAGGAGACAAAAGACCTGTATGCATAAAATTTTAAGACACTGTTGAAAGAAATCAAAGACAATACAAACAGATGGATAGATATACCATGTTCTTGGATTGGACAAATCAACATTGTGATAATGACTATACTACCCAAAGCAATCTACAGAATCAATGCAATCCGTATCAAACTACCAATGGCATTTTTCACAGAACTAGAACAAAAAATATCACAATTTGTATGGAAACACAAAAGACCCCAAATAGCCACAGCAATATTGAGAAAGAAAAACAGAGCTGGAGGAAGAAAGGAAAATTTTGTATGATTTTACTTAGAAAGGGACTTAGAAGAGTCAAATTTATAGAGAAAGAGAGAAGAATAATGGTTACCAGGGGATTTAGGGATGGGAGAATGGGTAGTTATTGCTTTAATGTGTTTAGAGTTTCAGTTTAAGATGATAAAAAGTTCTGGAGATGGATAGTGATGACGGTTGCTCAACAATATAAATGTGCTTAATATCACTGAGCTGTACAATTAAAAATGGTGAAAATATTAAATTTATGTGATATATTGATATATTTTACCACAAATTAAAAAATTATGAATAAAATTCACCTTTAAGAGAGGAAAAAAATCTTTTCAGCCTTCCAAATACTCTGATTCTAATACCCAATCCAACTTCATTGTTTTGAGGTAACCACAGGTAACATGTTCTTGCTTGATTTTCCAGGTATCTTTTCTGGAAATATAATTATGTGTATGGATATCTGTGTGTATTTGAGGGCCAATGAGTGACAAATATTGTCAAATTGCAAAGAGTAAAACCTTCCCCCATAACAAAGGGAGAGCATTATAATCAATCCTTCAAATAACCATTTTGAACACCAAAGTCCAGTCCATATAAGAAATTCATTGAGGAAAATCTCATGATCCTGGAGAGTACTGTGGTGTCTTATTACTTCTGTGTGGAAAAGGAGGATGCTTTCATGTTCAAAGGCATGTAAAAGGCTGTAAAGAATGGCTGCTTGCAGGACAATGTTGGGGAAATGTAATTAAAAACACAATCTCCTCCAAATCCAGCAAACCTCTCCAGAGAAAGAAAAGAAGACAATTCTGTATTAAATATGCATCAAACCAGAATGTGATGGGCATCACAGGCAATCTGTTAAGAGTTTGAAAAGACAATCTTTTATGATAAGAGGTAGTTTTGCAGTTTGGAACTAGACACCCTGAGGAAGTCAGGCTTCTACTTCCCACAGAAACAGAATATACTATCTTGGTGTATACATTTCAAAACGATGGTTATCAGGTCGTTGAGAAATACAGGCCAAGGTCATAAAGTTGGCTAGAGGCTTATTCATATTTTAAGAAGTTTTACATACATTTCAAAAATACAGATAAAGAACTTTATAATTACACCTCTTCTAAGTTAAGTGCTCTAAAAAAAAGAGAGGTGGAGGGACTCTTCCTTTACTTTTGCTTATTTTTCAACAGGTTGAAAGACTTCTTATTTTTCATTTGTATTTGCCCTTACAACAGGCATCATAACGTCAGATTGAATTCTTACTATATCTCAAAAATTACACTAGCCCACACTGCTATGAGAGCAGAGTAACGGAGATTTCTTGACCTGGGGATCTTGAGAGTTAAAATGCCAGACTCTCACCTGGAAAAATCAGAAGCAGGAGGGTAGAGACAGCAATCTTCAATAACAGTGCAAAAAAATAGAGGGAAATAATGGTATAAAGTAAAATTTCATGTGGATGCCATCTTGAAATGCTAAATGCTAGGAGAAGTAGATGTCAGGCAGGTAACAACCAAAGGAGCATAAAAAGGGAGCTCTGAAGAGGTAAAACAGAGGAAGCAACACTCAGGGAGTGTTTGGGAAGTGAAGACAAGAAGCTCAAATATATTAAGTTCACACACACACACACACAGACACACACAAAACCTTTTATACACTTTTTTAAATTCATCAATCCCAATAGCCACATTTGGGACACTTTCTGTACCAGTCAATTATTTTAGTTAGAACTTGGTCTTAAGGCTAAAATAAGTTTGATCTGGAATGTAAATTTTTTCCAACTTCTTCAATGTACAGAAACTGTTTTAGAAATAAACATTATATGATTTTTTGGTTTAAATGGACATATGATAATGCTTAGATATTCTAGTGTCCAATATGGTCATAGTTGTCTTAATAACCAAAGTCAGTTTTACCATCTTTAGAAACCTCACCAGGGACAACCAGATCTCAAACTACTATATGTGTAAATGAATGCTTCCTTTTGCTTCACATCTGAGCACTGTACTGTTTTGGATTATACTTTGTATATTTATGCTCTGATTTGCAGTAGCTTCTCATGTTATGGAATCGATTTGCACTGAAGAAAACCTAAAAAAGAGCAAAAAAAAAAAAAAAAAGGCAAAGAGCAAAAAAAATCAATACACTCAACCAGGATATATGTCTGTGTGTACCATTGTGCATTAAGTTTTCTAGGAACATGCTGTTTACTACCACTATGCAGCTTTATGTCTTTATTTAGGTAAAGTTTTCTTTTGTTATATCTTTAATGGATTTCTGTTCCATTTTTCTGTTAGATTTTCAAGAAAACCCTCTGTGAATATTCTTGATATTTTTTGTTTCTCTTCCACATGTAGAAGACATTTGTTTCTTTGGGTGACTTTCACCAGCCTGTTCTTCATGGCATTATATACATGTTCAGTGACATTCCTTTTAAGTTCTTGCTGTTTTTAATGTATTTCTCATTTTTGTAACAGTTCAATTGTTTTCTTTGCTTCACTTATCACTCATCTTGTTTTGTTGTGTCAGAAGTAATAGTGGCAAGTGACTAAAGAACATGGATTTTGGATCCATAGTGCCTGGAATCCAACCCTATCTCTGCAGTGTAAACTTGATAAAGTTACTTTACTTCTCTTTAACTCAGTTTTATTATCTGAAAATTGGGAATTATAAGAATGCTATCTACATTTTTAACTAAGGTATTGCTAAAAGGATTTAATGAGCGCTTAGAATACCTGACAAGAGAGGATTGGAGCACTTAGTAACTGAATACATAGTAACCACTATATAAATTACTTATTATTTCTTCTTTGAATATTCTCCTCTCTTTTTTTTGGTTGTGTTGTAGAGGTTTTTTTTTTGTTTTTGTTTTTGTTTTTTGCATATTTGTTTAAAAGAAGAGAGTTTTAAATATGCCTACTCTTTTCCTTAAAAAATTATACTTAAGTATGAGCTAAAGCATCAGCAAATAAATTATACTTAGAAAGCTAAAAGTCAGGTGAATGCTGTCCCATTTCTGGGGAGTAAATCAATGAAAATGAACAGAATTGCTCAAAGATCTTTGTGATGGCACGTTTATTTCTGAAATGTAGCTGAAAACTGAGCCTTGTGTCTTCTTGCTTCATTTGCAGCAGATTGGGATCAGATGGGAGTAGGGGATAAGGATTTTTGGGTCCACAGAGTCTTAGGAGCTCCTTCTGCCACTCTCTGGAGTTAAATATGGATCCTGTAGAGACAGCTCTTGTTTCTTCCAGGGATAATTGAAACTGCCAACACTTATTGATCATTCATTCAGTAACTATTGAACAAATATTTATTGAATGCCTCCTACATAACATTGATTGTGCCAGGTGCTGGTAATACAGCAAAGAAGAAATGAGGGGATGATATTTCCAAAACGCTGAAAGAAAACAATTGCCAACCAAGAATACTATACCCAACAAAACTGTCCTTCAAAAATGAAGGAGAGATAAAGACATTCCCAGACAGACACAAGCTAAGGAAGTTCACTAGACCTGCCTTACAGGAAATCTCAAAAGGAGTTATTCAAGTTGAAATGAGAGGACACTAAGTAACAACATGAAAACATATAAAATATAAAACTCACTGGTAAAGGTAAATATATGATAAAATTAAAAATACCCTAATACTGTCATGGTACTGTGTAAATCACTTTGATCTCTAGTATAAAATTTAAAAATTAATAATATTAAAAATAAATATAGCTACAAGAGTGTGTTAATGAATGCACAATATAAAAAGATGTAAAGAGTGACATTAATAGCATAAAATGTGGGGGAGAAGTAAAAGTGTAGACTTGTATTCAATTGCATGTAATTAACAGCTTAAAACAGACAGTTTTTTACGTTTACATATATGATGTTTTATGTAAGCCTCATGGTAACAACAAAGAAAAAAATCTATAATAGTTAAACAAAAGATATAGAGAAAGGAATTAAAGCGTACTACTACAAAAAATAAATTACAAAGGAAGGCAATAAAAGAAAGAAAAAAATTTTTTAAAGTCAGAAAACAGTTAACAAAATGGTTATAGAAAGTCCTTACCTATCACTAATTACTTTAAGTGTAAATGAACTAAATTATCCAATAAAAGACACAAAGTGGCTGGATAGACAAACAAACAGAAACAAGATCCAATAACATGCTGCTTACAAGAGACTTATTTTAGCTTTAAGTGTACACACATGGGTTGAAAGTGAAGGGATGGAAAAAGAAATTCCATGCAAATTGTGACTAAAAGAAATTAGAAGTGGCTATCCTTATACTTGATAAAATAGACTTTCAGTAAATATCAGTCACAAGAGACAAGGAAAGACACTATGTAGTGGTAAAGGGGTTAACTTATCAAGAGGATGTAATGATTGTAAATATATACATACCCAACATTGAAGAACCCAAATATTTAAAGCAAATATTAATAGACTTGAAGGGAGAAATTGACAGCAATACAATGATAGTAGAGGACTTAATTACCCTACTTTCATACTGGATAGTTCATCCAGACAAAAAATTAATAAGGAAACAGTGGATGTAAATAACACTATAAATCAAATATCCTAATAGACATATAAACAACATTCCATTAAATAGCACCATATATTCTTCTCAAGTGCACATGGAACATTCTCCAGGATAAATTATATTTTAGGTCACAAAACAAGTCTTAACAAATCTAAGAAGGCTGTAATCATAACAAATATCTTTTCTGACCACAATGATATGAAACTAGAACTCAATAATAGGAGGAAAACTGAAAAATTCAAAAATAAACAAGTAAAACTACATTAAATTAAAATGTTTCTGCATGCAAAGGAAACAATCAACAAAATAAAAAGGCAATATATGGAATAGGAGGAAAATTTGTAAACCATGTATCTGATAAAGGGTTAATATCTAAAGTGTATAAGAAACTCAAACAAATCAATAGCACAAAATAAAAACAAAAGCAAAAACAAAAAAGCCATACAGTCCAATTAAATATTGGAAAAAGACCTGAATAGACATTTTTCCAAAGAAGACATACAAATGGCTATCAGGTACATGAAAATATGCTCAACATCACTAATTATCAGAGAAATGAAAGTCAAAGCCACAATGAACTATCACCTCACACATGTTAGGATGGTGATTATCAAAAAGACAAGAGATAACAAGAGTTGGCAAGGGTTTTGAGAAAAAGGAACCCTTGTACAGTATTAGTGGAATGCAAATTGGATGGATAAAGAAAATGTGATATATATCAACGAGATGTTATTCAGCCTTAAAAAAAGAAGTAACTTCTGCCATTTATTGCAACATGGATGAACCTGGAGGGAATTATCCTATGTGAAATGACAGAAAGAGAAAGATAATACAGTATGGTAGCACTTATATGTGCAATCTAAAACATAAAAACAGTCAGACTCACAAAAGTAGAGAGAATGGTGGTTGCCAGGGCTGAGGGGTGGGGGAATGGGTGATCAAAGGGTATAAATTTTCAGTTATAAAATAAAGAAGTTCTGAGGATCTAACCAATGGCTGATGACTATAGTTAATAATACAGTATTGTATACTTGAAATTTGCTGAAAGTCTTAAGCATTCTCATCACACACATGTTTGCTATGTCTCTTCCAAATATATTTTTGCCTTTAATCTGTCTTTTAATGTTTTTCTTGATAGCCGAATGTGATGTACTAGGTAAAATGAACTGATGTAAATAAACCTTTAGTAATGGGTGATAAAGTGTTGGGGGAGGGGAAGTATGCTATAGTTGTTTTATTAGCTCTCAGTCTTTTAGCGAGCCTGTGTCCCTGGGCTGTGAACTTGACATGTGCTTCTCAGCACTCCCTCCCCCTTAGGTGGAACAGGATGGCTAGAGTAGGCTGGATTTGGGTATGTCCCTTCCTCTATGTGGAAGGCTAGACCCACCTAGAATTGGCTATTTCTCTTCCCTCAGGTCAATTAGGCTCTGATAAATCCCTACTGGGTCAGATTCAAGTTAAATACTTTCTCCTGAGGGCATACCTTGTTAAGAACAGCATGTCCTAGAAAATTTCAAAATGGTTCCTTTTCTCCTCCTGCTGGAAGCATGAGGGTAGTTTTCTCCACTATTCACTGTGAGAACCTGGTAAAACTCACAAATGTGTGGGTCTCCTCCCCCACTATGATTTGGCCCCCCTGGAGTTTTCCACATTGAGCCTCCAGAAATTCGTCAATTGCAGTTCTGGTTTCTCTATGCCAGCGCTGGTTTCCATTAAGGTTTCAGCTTGTGGATTTCTGCTCAGGTAAGTTATGATTCTCTGTATTTGACCATCAGTCTCTCCAATTTGAGGGGGTGGGGTAAGTTTTTGCTTACTTCTCTTATGGATCTAAGAGTTGTTGATTTTTCAGGTTAGCTTTTTACTTGCTGTTAGGACAGAGTGACGATTTCCGAGCTTCTTAAATGCCTTACTGGAAACCATTAGTCCCAGCTTTTAGCTTTTGAGGTGCTTCTATGGTCTGTTACTTCATTTTTTGATAATTATAAATAAGTTAAAGTCATTAAGGGGTTCTCACTGAAAAAAAAAACAAAAACAAAACAAAAGCAAAATAAGTCTTTAGAGTGTTTTTTTCTTTTAATTTTGAAGTTTTAAGAGATCACATTTTATGTAAAAATCCCTTTTCACGTCTCTCCACAGCCCCTGAAATCAATGCAATGCTTTGATTTTGACCATGCTAATCTTCATGCAATTTTTGATCAACATCCTGACTGCAATGGCTGTTTATAATCCCTCCAGAACAACAAAACATATCCACCATCTTACCAGCTGATAACTATTCTGTGTTACCTTGGGTGTTTCCTTGAAAGTATCCCCAAACCATTGTAAACCTTGCACTTTAATATCCAGCATGACACCCTTTATTTCTTCACAACTAGTCTGGCACTATCACTTGCAAGTCTTTTATCAGTTACTATGGGTCAAAACCATTAGCCCAAAGACACAATTTATGGAAAGAGTGAGGCATGGTGATATAAAGAACACAGGTTTTAGAACACATTGAAATTAGTGTAGTATAGGAGAGCACTGAGATCAATTTCACTTACACATACTTGTATTTGTAAGTGACAAATACAAACAAATGATGCACTGGGTAGAATTAAACTTTAATAAGTGTGTATTACTCTTTTCCCACTTCAGGTGGAGTGTTTTCCTATTACACTTAGCTAGCTGGGACACCGTTTCAGAAAATTTCCTGGAAACTTCCGTTCACTGTTCTGGTACGGACTCTCGAGCTAAATTCCTCAGCCTCAGATCCTGATCCTCATTTGGTTTTGTGATTTTGGTAAGTTACTAAGTTATGTGTTTCTAAATTTCATCATCTATATAATGGGGGGGGGTGTCAAAATGTTTTATGATAATTGAATGGGGCAAAGTAAAGAGTGTGTGATGTATTTCAGGCAAAGATCAGGAAAATGAAGAATCAGTGAGTTAGAAATACTGAGAAATGATAAGTAGAGTTGGAGCTTAGACCCAGAGCGTAGCACTGTGGAATGGAGTAGCAGATGGAACTGATGTTTGAGATTAGAATGAACTTTATAATCTAATGAAACTTACAGTTTTTAAAGTAGTATGTACTGCTTTGTGGAAGCAAAGAAAGGCCACTGAAGTTTTTTAAAGATCAGATCGAATATGTTAGTTTAGAAAGAATTTTGTAACTGAGTTCTTGAGGATGAATTTGAAAAGATCAAGAATGGAGTCAGGGAAACCAGTTGAGAGGCTAGAGATGCTGGTGGGTGTATAAGAAGATATTTGATTAAAAAAACAACATGGAATGTTTTTTGTTTTATATAGGGTTTCATTAATAGTATATTCAAATAAATAGGAGCACATTATTGATACTCATAAAAATAAATAGTAAATAAGGTATCACCTCTCTGTTTAAAGCCATTTAATGTTACTTCATTTTCTGCTGCAAGTACAACAAAGAGCTTTTACATAGCTGGTACAGCCTTTCATAATTTGCTCCAATTTAGCTCTTGTATTTAACTGTAGTTTTCCTTCTGCAACCTTTATATTTAACCACCTTGTTCTCCTTACAATCCTTAAATCACCATAAATTCTCAGTCCTCCATTGCTTTTGTTATCACATGAGTGTAAAGTTAATTTCTTCTTCCTTTTCATTTTTAAAGTCTATAAATTCCAGTTTAAGCATCATCTCTTTCTTTCCTTTTTTGCTTCCTCCATCCCTTCCTCTCTCCCATTTCTCCTTTCCTTCCTTTTTAAAATGTATTTTTGTATTGATTTTTTTCGTACCTACCACCCCTCTCCCCTGTTTTATCATACCTAACAGTCACTTCCCTTAATATAATACCTATCACAGTGTGACATGCAATCATTTGTCACTTTCATTTATATATTAGGAGAGTCTCCCTTTTAGGGCTTTAAGTTTGCATCAGTCTGTAATTCAAAGGGTTATTAAAATAGTTTA
Organism: Eubalaena glacialis; assembly: GCF_028564815.1. Classification (NCBI taxonomy): domain Eukaryota; kingdom Metazoa; phylum Chordata; class Mammalia; order Artiodactyla; family Balaenidae; genus Eubalaena; species Eubalaena glacialis. The sequence continues at coordinate 139,460,736 of NC_083717.1, forward strand.
CTTATTCAACCTTGTTATTTCTCTATTTGTGAAAGTTTAAAACACAGACAATGTTAGCACTGACTCTTTTTCAGTTTCTGTTTCTTCATTTCTATGGCCTTATTATTTATCTCCTTGTGATTTGTTTTTTAATTAAAAAGAAATAGTTCAAAAAAGATGAATACATATGTATGATTTCCCCCATGAGGTCCAGATGGCTATTGGGTAATCATATAATCAAGCATTTGGAAATATGTGGACTAAATACAGTGCACTGTATAGTTAAAGAAGCCTGTAAAGGCTCAAGCAATATTGTCCCAACATATACCCATAAATCATTGCCTTCTCCATCAGTGGTGTCCTCACCTCTCAGCCTTAGAGCACTATTCATTAACAACCCCCACTGTTTTCTAAGACTTGCAAGCCCTAGCACACTGTAGTGCATGCCTGGTGGGAAGTTGACATGCTCTGCAGAAATCTTAACATCCTGAAAAATCCCTTAACACTAAGCTATTGTTACTGACATTTAACTGTAAAAAGTTGGGAGACAGAGAGAGAGAGACGGAGATGATTTGAAAGAGAGAGAAAATGAGAGACAAAGAGAAAAAAATAGAAAACAAAGTTTAAAATGTTGTTTATGACATATGTCCAGCATGACTAGATTCAGAAGATACAAATTACAAATGTGGGGGGTTGCCTTTTGTCCATGTTGATGAAAATGTAAGACTGTGGACAAAGTTGCACTTTCACCAAACAGCATTGATGAAAGAAGCAGAGATTGTTTTTTGGAAGTTTTCATAAGACGCCTTAGATTAGGCATCCCAGCAGGATCTGAAGTTCACAGACATTAATGTCCAGACATTCCAACATTTGCTACTCAAAATTAGACAACCTACTATAAGTGGAAATACTCCTCACTGCAAGCTGTTGTGCATAAAAATTTTTGTCATTGGAGGTGCATTGGTTAACATGCATTCCTTCCTCAAGCCTTAGTTCAAATTCTATCTGCTCTTGAAGATCTCTGTCAGTATCCAACTAACTTTAAACTGTCTCTATTCGATTTCTTTTGCATTCAGCTCTATGCATTATTTCCTAATATAAGACCTAAGAAATGTTCATTTGTTCTTCCCTAAGCAATGGACACTATAATTTTAATATCAAATAAAGGGCCCTTTCTTATAACACCCTTAACTAAAGACTTATGGCATCAATATCAGACTAAACTTCTATAAGCACTACAAGGGACCAAACTCAGTACATGTATAAGGCAATCAAACTATTTTACCTGATTAAAAAGTAAATGTGAGATTATAAGTTAAAAAATATCAAATGCATATCCTTTATGAAAAATCTCTATACTGCTTATTTAAATTGGTGTTTTGATTAGATGGGTGGTAGAGTTCCTGGTAGTTTTATCCAATAATTCATTGAATTGCAGAAATTCTGTGTTATAGATTAAAAGCAGGTACATATGCTTTGACAATTATCAGACAAGAGTAGGACTAAAATAATCCAATTCATTTTAGAGTAAATTAATTAACCAAACTGTTTATTGATTGATTCGTTACTTCAGCAAATGTTTATTGAATGCCTAATCAGAAACCGTATGTTGTAGTGAAATGGCAAACAAGAAACTTTCATGTTCATTTCTTAATATGATCATCCCAAATCAGTGTGGATGTAGGCTCTAATAGTGCCAGTGGAGAAAGGTCCAAAATAGTCCTTAAATACATCTCTGGTTTTTGAAGCCTCTAAATCCTGTATCATAAAATATGGTTAAAATTTTAATTGAATTTTTAAAATCTTTGAAGTCTAGTAATTTATTACCATATGTATTGATGTTGAATGTACTTTACTAGTTTTTTCTGGGACATGGTATATCTTTTCCATCTGAAGATATGTCATCTTATATCTGGAAAGTTTTACTAAATTATATTTTTAAATAATTTTATTATTTTGCTTTTTTGGAGAGGTCAATTATGTATATACTAGATTGTATTTGTTTGTCTCTATAATTATCCTATTAATCACTTTAATGCTTACTTTCTCCCATATCATTTTACTTTATTTTTAAATTTTTGTTCTCCCTATACTTCATTTCCAGTGATTACAGAAACATCACTGTTTTGTGCATTTCCAAATTTTTCTATTTTTTACTGTTTATTTTTTTCCCAGGGCTTTGATTTGTCACTTTATACATCTCTTTCTGTTACCTCAATATTTCTTCCCTGTCAGTTATTTCTAATTTGTACTCTAGCCCCATATAGGCCGATAAGTTACTGCTCTTTATTTTAAAGTTTTAGTAATGCCTTTTTCAGGTTTCTTGTCTTCGCAATATTCTTCTACTAAGTATTCTCTTCTGTCCCTCCCTTCCTTCCTTCTTTCCTCCCTTCCCCACTTCCCCCTTGCCCCCTCCCTCCCTTCCTCTCTCTTTCTAGTATAATATATTAGTATAGACCTTATCCTGGCTCCTTTTTAGATTATATATTCTTTGAAATAGTTGAGTATTTTCTAGGACTGGCTGTAAGACAGAAGTGTATGTGTGTGTGTGTGTGTGTGTGTGTATGTATGTATGAGGTAGGAAGAGGATGGGGGCTGTTTTTTAAGTCAGATAATGAGCATTGTTCCTATGCCCAGGAGTTTTGTTGTGTAAGCCTATTGTGCATTTAGCTCTACCCCAACCCAATTACCTAAGTTATGTAGCTGTGGGGCTGTTCAAAATTCAGTCTTTTTTTTCTCTCAACTGTAGGAACAGATTTGTCCTATGAACCAAATATGGCCTGCCTATGGTGTTTCTCATTTAGGTCCATTTCTGCTGCATCTTAGGCCAAAATAGCATCAGAAAATCTCCTGGTGACAATACCCACATCTGTTGTAAACATAGGCTATGCCCTCACTTTTGAAAACGGTACTATTCCAGCTCTTTTCTGAGATCCTAGTCCAGAAATCCTCTCTCTGCTTCCACTTCCATTCGTCTTGTTTTATCTCCTCTGTTCTGGCAGCTCTGCCACCTAATTTGTGTTTTGTAGTTTTTAGCTCTCTTCATTTTCACTGAAGATGGTACTTGCAGTTTTTATTCTCCTGTATAAAATAATATCTCCCTCTGCTTATAATAGCATGGAACATGTAATAAAAAGTGCTACCAAATCATGATGCAAAAACAGTGCTTTCAAACACATTTATGTTTTACACTGTGTGAAGTTTTTAGCTAACCAGGCCAAAAAAAGAATTTCTTAAATTTCTGTCCCTTGAAGTATACTAATATTAACATTCTATATAAAATACCAGTAATCAGGGTTCCCTATTATGTCTTTTACAATCTCTAAGTAACATGATGCAAAATTTTACATTCTTTTTCAAGAATAATGACTTCATAATGCTCTTTTGTATTAATATGTCTTATACCCCTCTAGATTACGAAGTTCTTTTGTTAAAAATAATATTTTACACATCTATATGCCTTAGCAGAGAGATGGGTACATATTTGGCTTCTAAAATGTCCTTATAAATTAAAGCCCTATAAATGAATGTTAAAAAGTTAAAAGCTATTTTAACAAAATATTTGAGATGGAAGACATTTATATATTCAGAGCCTCTATTTTATGAATCTAATAGGAATAGACAACATAGTATATGATATTTATCACAGCAGGTGTCTAAACAATCATTATTCTCAGGATGTTTAAGGTTAAACACTATAATTTTATAGCATTTAATCAAATCTCACATATCTAAAAATTATTTTCCAAATCCCTATCCAGGTGACATTGCTCATAGCTATTAATCTCAGCCCCATTGTTCAATGACACAGTGGACATCAAGGCTTGGACAGTACTTATAAAACTAAAGATAAAACAAAGCAAAATGATATATATATATATATATATATATATATATATATATATATATATATATATATAGTGATTTAACTTTGTTGTCTTTCCAAGATAGCTAAATTTGGGTTTCAGTAAATATCTTGGAAATCTTAGATGCTGATTGAATCACTTACACAATCTTTATTTTCAATACATTTTGGTTAAATAATTCTAATTTTGCTTATGTTTCAACATGTGATTTAAATTTCTTTAATTTAATATTTTCCTGTTTATCTGATGTATCTTTCCTCTCCACAGAATCCTTACTATATATTTCCCTTAGTTGCAAGTTATTTTTCACATTATACAAGCATAAGTATGAACTATTCAATAAAAATATAATTCATGAAATGTATGTAATTCATCAGTCAGCCATTTGCCAAACTAATAGCTCTGCCCTGACTAACTGCCTGAATATTGAAGCTGGTTCCAAGGAGCAGATAGGTTCCAATGTCCCAGATTCATAAAAGAAGTAGAGTCCAGGTGTAGTGTGCAACCCAACTGCCAAACCCACACCCGACCTCTCCAAAGTACTGATCTGAACTTGTGATGCCTTCCAGCCCATCAGGAGACTTAATTATAGCCAAGACTTATTCCTTCCCAAATTCCTTTATTTGTTTTAGACCAAAGGAGGTCACAATTCGATTTTTTGTGACAACATTATCTCTGTTTCCTAACAGTGGCTAGCCTTCCACACAAATTGAAAGCACCTACGGAAAAAAGCAGTCAACTCTGAAAATGAAAACAATAATAAAACGTTTGAATAAGTAATGTATGCACATAGTACAACATTTAAAAGAGAATAAATTTTCTTCCTTAATTTTTTTTCTCTTAATACCTCAAACACTCAAATAGAGTATGTTACATTTTTCTTCCTGTGTATACTTCTAGAAATATTCTGTTTACAGAAACATAATGTTTATATTCTGTCTTTTACAAAAATGGTCCCATAACATACACATTATTCTTGTTTTTTCACTATTATGTATTACTATTCTGTATATGTACATATTGTAGAGTTTGGAAATTGGGGAGTAGAGGGAGAGTGCTCTGGAATATGACTCAGCCAGTGGAGTTGTCCTTCAACGAAGCAACAAAAAAGGGGGAGGGGGTTGGCTCTTTATACCTCAGTGTCAATCAATCCTGAGGAGAGGGAGGAAGTAACTTCCTTGAGGAAACAACTTCAATTAGCCAAGTCCAATGAGCAATCCATTGTAGAAGAACGGCAGCCATAAGCTATGAATATCCACATTCATAGCAACTGGAGGATGGGTGTACTGACCCACTAGAGAGAACAGGGTGGAACACTACATTACTAGACATATGTTTTACTTTAATAGTTTGATAGTTTTACTCAATGCTTGCCTCATTTGTAAGTCATTAAGGGGCAATCCAAAACTATATCAAGTTGAAGGAAATCCATAAAATAGACATGAATCAGGAAGAGACTACAAGATGACCTTGAAAAAGGCCTTCAACAAAACCAAGATAATACACCACGATCTCATGCATAGCCCACAAAAAATGAGAACTTAACTTAGCATCCAATCCCTCTATGCCCTCCACAGAACGTGGAGAACGTGTGGTTCTGCATAGCACAGGGCAGGGGACAAGTTCTCAATCAACAAAATAAGGACAAAAAACACAAAAAGCAATGAAACCTAAGATCACTGAGAACAAAGGAAAAGAGTTTGGACTATGTAAGCCAAGAAGAGAGTTCACAGTGCTGACAATGAATGCTTAATACAGGAACAGGAGTCTGAGTTAGATAAGTAAAAGTGTGCTCAAGAAATTTTTGAGGAAATGAGAGAGGGTGATGAATAAGTTGCTTGTTTTTTAAAGCTAGCTGGGATCATGTTACAAAAGCAGATTTTTTTAAATGGACTTATAAAAGGATTTATGCTCAGAAGACAGTAAGTTTAATGTAAAATGTAGATGGCCTAGGCAGAGAGATGCAGGAAGATGAAGTTGGACATGTGGGTTAGAGTCAGATTGTGAAGTCACTATAAAATAACTACAGTCCTTTCATAATCAGAACAATCAGAAATGTTATTTCAAATTGGGAACTTGCATTGATTAAAACTTGGTGATCTCTATAATGTAGGTTTTGTTTTACTGGGCTGGGAAGTCTGTTCATATGTTAATATATTAGGCTAATTCAGATTACATAGTTTACGTAATGTGTCCCGGCAGATAATTTGTACATCCACGTAATTCAGTTGTGCTCATGATATCATATTTTTAAAACAATGTGCTAACATTTGTTATTTAAAGATAACAAGATTTTACTTTATTGGACATTATTGCTAAGAGCCAAGATGAAATATATTTTTCCATTTTTATGTCAAAGTGACAAGATACTGATTTTTTTACCTATCATTTAAAAAATAACCTATATTTTCTTCCTTTTTTACATATTAAAATGTTATTTATAAGTCTTTATATTTTATTTAAAATAATTCTACACTGGCAAATGTATTCTTCCTTTAGACATAAACTTAGTGAGTATTTGATGAAAATTTAGTCAAATGATTGTTGAATCATTTACATCCAACTGTATTTCAAATCTCATCTTGATCTATGGGTAGAATTTGAAGACTCTGATCACTCTTACCTCTCCAAAATTTATGAGGCTTTTAGGATAGTATGATTTCCTCATTTTCTTTTGACTTTACTGACCCTTTATTTAATTACCTTTGCTTATTCCTACTTATCTCCCCAAACTTTTATTGCTGGTGCCTCCAGGTTTCCAATCTTGAGTCTCTTCACTTTCATGTCATTTAATCTCTTGATGATCTCATCCAGGTTCATGGCATTAAAAACCATCTAACCACTGGGGAATCCCAAAAATTACATCTCCTTCCTTGACCTTGCACATGAACATTAGACTTACATTTAAGCAAACACTCAATATCTCATCATTTTTTTTTAAATTTTATTTATTTATTTTTGGCTGTGTTGGGTCTTCGTTTCTGTGCGAGGGCTTTCTCTAGTTGTGGCAAGTGGGGGGCCACTCTTCATCGCGGTGCGCGGGCCTCTCACTGTCGCGGCCTCTCTTGTTGCAGAGCACAGGCTCCAGACGCGCAGGCTCAGTAGTTGTGGCTCACGGGCCCAGTTGCTCCGCGGCATGTGGGATCTTCCCAGACCAGGGCTCGAACCCGCATCCCCTGCATTGGCAGGCAGATTCTCAACCACTGCGCCACCAGGGAAGCCCTCTCCTCATCATTTTCATCTCAAATTCCAACTCCATCCAAACACCAATTGCACCTCAAATTCACCATTTTTAAAAGTGAATTCTAATCTTGGCCCCATGACTGCAAGTTCCAAAATCTCTCCATATTAATTCATGGTTGTTCCATCTTTCTGATTGCTCAGGTCAAATTTTGGAGGCACCTAAAACACTTTCCTTGTCTTCTTTTTGACTTCCAATCCTTCAACAATATTTTATTGGCTCAACATTTAAAATAGGACTAGACTTTTACCTCTTCTTAATACCTCCACTACCACCATCTCAAATCACATACATCTCTCACCTGGGAAACGGCAAATGCCTTTTAAAGCCTGTTGTAACTCTTGGTCCTTTTCTGTTGATTTTCATCTCAACTGCCAGAGATATCTTGTTAAAAAGCAAATTGGAGATTTTACCACCCTGCTCAAAAGACTCCAAGGTTTCTGGTATCACTCAAAATAAAATAAAAAGTCTTAAAAGCCTACAAGGCCCTACATCATCTGCAATCCCAGCTACTTCACCAAGGTTATCTTCTGACACTCTACCACTGCTTCCTATTCCCATCATGTTGGTTTCCTTGCTGTATTTCACTGCTGGTTCAAATCCTTTGCACTTGTTGTTCCCTGTTGCTGAAAGTCCCTTTTCCCAGGTAACTGTATGGCCCATTTTTCTGTATTTCGTATGTCTTTATTCAAGTACTAACTTCTCACTAGAAAATTGCTCTCCTCTATCACTACTCTTTTCTACTTTATTTTCCTTTATAGAAAACTGGGCTTCTAGTATACTATAAATTTTTATACTTATTTTTTATCTATCTCCCTTTCTGCAATATAAAATCCATGAAGTCAAGGGAGATTTTTTTATTTTTATATCTTTGCTTCTAGAACAATACATAGAATGCATTTACTAACATTTAATAAATAAATAAAATTATTTGTTATAGTGCATTAGTTCTATAGTGGTGAATAATTATAAATACATTGTACAATGTCAAATGCATCTGTAATTAAATGCCATGAAATAAAGAGGTGCTCAAAGTTGTTTTCACAAGTATATTCATCAAGGCATTATTCATAATATTTAAGCATTTAAAACGACTTAATTTTTAAGTAGTTAAATTATTGTCCCTGTTTATAGTGAAGTACAATAAAAGTATTAACATCATACTATATTTATAAGTAGTAAGAGAACATGGGAAAGTCCTTCAATTCTATTTATGAACATGTTAATAGCTTAATTGTATGTCATCATAAACATGAACATGCATGTACACACATATATTTCTTTATATATATTTATATATGTATATGAAGAGAGAGAGAAAGGAAAGAAGGGAGGGAGTGAGGGAAGAAGGGAAAAGTTCCTCTATTATGCATAGTAAATGTTAAAAGTAATGATAGATAGATAACTATAGATAACTTAAAGATATTTTATAATTTGCCTTCAGGGATTTGTACTTTATATTAAAGAAGTATATGTACTAGAAAACATGATGTTAGTTGTTTCTTCACATATTTAGTCCGTAAATAAATTTGGAAGACCATGCTACAAGTTGACTTTAAGTGTAAATTATTTTATTTAGCAATGCTTACACAGTTAGAATAAAATGTTGCAGATAATTTGAATATGTGTCAGGTTTTTGCACCTTACCAGAAGTAGTTAGAGTCTTTGCTTACCTACTTTCTCAAGTATGTCACACAGCTTTTATTTTTGATACACTGAGGGCAGTTTTATGGGAAATATTGAATTTCTCTACAGGCACATCAGGTCACAGACCACTTTAGTTTTCTAGCATCATAGTGAAAATGTCCTCTCAATTTTTAATCACAAACATGGTGAGGAAAAATAATTGAGCCCAAAATTAGAAATACAATAAAGATATTGCAAAAGCAAATCCAAAGAATTGACTTTGAAATATGCAAAGATGCATTCCTTCCAAATGTTTTTTTTAAAAGAGTTCTTAAAAATCTGTTTCATTGTTTTATATGCCTGTCTTCAGACAGATTCATCATATGGTCTGCAAGTACTGCGTGACCTTTTAGTTTCTCCGATGAATACTGAGGTTAAAGGATCATTCAGGCCCTTGGCAATATCAAGCTTTTCTGCATTAACATGTCCTTTTGCCCTTTAATAGTGTCACTTATTTTTGCCTGGTTATCTCCTTCTCATATATGTTTTAAGTATTATATGCTGTTTTATTTCTGACTCACTTTCACATATTCTCTTATGTCATTTTTTATACTTCTGAGGGTTTTTTTGTTTTTGTTAAAGTGTTTTTGTTTTTGTATTTTAACTACAGATAAATATTTCATCATTATAAAACAATACTTTGCAGACAATTTTCTGCCACAGGGAACAACAGAAGTCCATATGTCTCTATAAAAGAAGTACTGTTTTAAGAGGGAAGATAGAGAAAAACATTTTCCCCAAAAAGGAGTTTGACTTAGTTTAAAGACTTCCTCCTCCTCATTAAATTTTATTACACCCTGGGAGCCTATGATCTCATATAATTCCCATTAACCAAGATGATGATCTAAAGGTGACAGGCCAGGAAACCTGCAGGAAGTCATGAAGAACACGATTGCGTAATCTCACCTTCATGTAGTAAATGATAAGGTTACCAAGGAATCCAAATATGAAGGAAAGGTCAATATAAAGTTCAAATCCAATTTCTTCTAATTTTATAAAATAAATCACTCTAAAATCTCTTTGGAATATTGAGACTGAAAAATATGGTCAACTGCAACCAAGTCTGAATTTCCATATACAAAGTCAAAGGAAGAATTGAACATTATGTAATGTCTTATTCTATGATCTGGAGAATTTTATTTTCCTTCAGTTTTTTATAAACTTGGCCTACTTAAACTCAGCTATTGCATCCTTTTATATAAACTAAACCATGAAAATTGTAATAGTAAATGCCATACATGAACAGATAAACAAAGAAGCATAAGACCATTTATGAGTTACATGACATATTAAATCTTCTTTAAAGTATTTATCATATGTAATAAAGTTCAGAGATACATGTACATCTAGAACAATTTTGCTTATCACATATAACAAAGTAAATAGTGATTAAAGGTATAATACCCCCCTAAAAAAGACACCATAAAAGATAATATTGAAGGAGGAAAAAAAGAAACTAAGTAAAAATCTTAATTCAATCAGGCAATTTTAAAAATAGACTTGTGAAATTCAGTGATATTACTGTTACTTTCCTAAAATTGCTGACTACTGTTTCAGAATCTATTTGTTTAGATATCGCTCATATTATATACATTTCAAATGGCATTAGTTCAAATAAGGGATTATTAATGTTTTGTTGGTTGGTACTTCACTTTATGAAGTCTCATCTTTTAATAATTTTTTATCAATATCCATCCTTTGAAAGGCACTGAGAAAAGGAAATACAAGTATACCTCATTTTATTGTACTTCACTTTATTGCACTTAGAAGATTTTACAAATTGGAAACTTGTGGCAACCTTGTGTCAAGCAAGTCTCTTGACACAATTTTTCCAACAGTGTTTGGTCACTTCATGTCTCTGTGTCACATTTAGGTAATGCTTGTAATATTTCACACTGTTTCATTACTATTATATTTATTATTGGTGATCTGTGATCAGTGAGTGATCTTTGATGTTACTTACTACTATGACCCACTGAAGGCTCAGATGATGGTTAGCATATTTTAGCAAAAAATATTTTTAATTGAGTCATGTACATTGTTTTTTAGACATAATGCCACTGCACACTTAACAGACCGTACTGTAGTGTAAACATAACTTTCATATGCACTGGGAAACCAAAAAATCCATGTGACTTGCTTTGTTGCAATATTCACTTTATTGTGGTGGTCTGGAATTACCTCAAAATATCTCCAAGGTATGCCTGTAGTGAATAAGACAAGGAACATGCCTGCTATCAAGAAACTTGCTTCTTTTGCAGGAGATAATAACACAAGATGAATTACAACAATGCATGGGGGAAAGAGCCATATAGGAGTAAGAGATAAACTTTTTTGGATGTTAGTGAAGGTAGAAATTATTTCCTCTTAAAAATATGATTTATGGCATTCTTTCTGCATGACTAAGAACCAAACAGAAAACATAAAATGCTATCATAATCATAACTTGTTTGATATATCTTGGTGTTTTAGTGTGCTTTATGCATTTATTCTGTACTATAGCCCTAAATGATTCAGTACAATTTTGTCTGAGTTGAATGTCTAAATTAAAAATAACAATAATAAAGAGAAATAAGAGAGAGAGATTGAGGTACACACTTCCAGTTGCAAAATAAATGAGTCACAGGTATGAAATGTACAGTGCAGGGAATATAGTCAGTAATTATGTAATGTCTCTGTATGGTGACAAATTATAACTAGACTTATTGTGATAATTTTGAAATGTGTAGAAATATTGAATCACTGTGTAGTTTAACAGGAACTAGCATAGTGTCATAGGTCAATCATAATTCAAAAACAAACAAACACACTAACTCATAGAAAAGGGATTAGATTTGTGGTTACCAAAGGTGGGGGACTAGGTGAGGGGAGAGGGAATTGGATGAAGGCAGTCAAAAGGTACAAACTTCCAGTTATAAAATAAATTAGTACTAGGGACGTAATGTACAACATGATAAATACAATTAATGCTGCTATCGATATATGTTATATATAAAAGTTGTTAAGAGAGCAAATTCTAAGAGTTCTCATCATAAGGAAAAACAACATTTTTCTATTTAATTTTAAATCTTTGTGAAATGATGGACATTCACTAAACTTATTGTGGTAATCATTTCATGAGGTATATAAGTCAAATCATTATGCTGTACACCTTAAACTTACTTATTGCTGTATGTCAAATATATCTCAATAAAAGTGGAAGGAAAAATAACAATAATAATAAAGTTACTATTAGGCAATAGCCACTAAAATATGAGATACCCTGAAAATATGAGATACACCTGTAAATATAGTTTACATAATTCAGTACATATTTAAAGGCTGGTTTCTCAAAGTAGTTTCTTTGAATAAAGTTTATGATGTGTTTTAGAGTAATTCTACCTGTTCTATAGGAGAATATAGATTCTTTGGTTATGTTTTTATTTTTAATGTTAATTTTACGTCAAATTTTATAGTATTATGTAATTTATTTTGTGACTTTTTTACTCATTTAACCTTTAAAATTGAGATATAATTGACATATAATATCATAGTACTTTCAAATGTATAACATATCACTCAATATTTCTACATGTTGTGAGATGATCATCACAATTAGTCTAGTTAACATCCATTACCACACATGGTTACAGAATTTGTTTTCTTGTGATGAGAACTTTTTAAGATGCACCTCTCTTAGCAACTTTCAAATATACAATATAATATTAACTGTAGTCATCATGCTATACATGATGTACATTCCCAGGACTTATGGATTTTATAACTGGAAGCTTGTACCTTTTGAGCACATTTACCCATTTTGCCCACCCCCGACCCCTGCCTCTGGCAATCACCAATCTGTTCTCTGTATCTATGTTTGTTTTTGGTTTTTTGTTTTGTTATTTTAGATTCCACATATAAGTGAAATCATACAGTATTTGTCTTTCTCTGTCTAACTTATTTCACTTAGAATAATGTCCTCAAATTCCATCCATGTTGTCACAAATAGTGAATTTCCTTCCTTTTCATAGCTAAATAATATTCCATCGTATTCATATGTCACATTGTCTTTATCCATTCATGCATCAGTGGGCACTTAGGTTGCTTCCATGTCTTAGCTATTGTAAAAATGCTGCAATAAACATGGGGATGCATATATCTTTTCAAAGTGTTTCATATCCTTTGGATAAATACACAGAAGTGGAATTGCTGGATCATATGATAGCTCTTTTTAAAATTTTTTTGAGAAATCTACATTCTGTTTTCCATACCTGCTCTACCAATTTACATTCCTGACAGTACACAAGGGTTTTCTGTCCTTCTTATTCTCATCAACAATTGTTATTTCTTGTCTTTTTGATAACAGCCATTCTGACAAGTGTGAGGTGAAAGATGATATCTCATTGTGGCTTTCATTTGTATTTTCCTGATGATTAGTGATATTGAGCACCTTTTCATGTACCTGTTGGCCATCTATTGAGATCCTCTGCCCATTTTTTAAATGATTGTGTTTTGTTTTGTTTTTCTAATAAGATGTATGAGTTTTTTTATATATTTTAAATATTAACTCCTTATCAGATATATGATTTGAAAATATTTTCTCCCATTCAGTAGGTTATCTTTCCATTTGTTGATGGTTTCTTGTGCTGTGCAGAAGCTTTTTAGTTTGATATAGTCCCACTTGTTGTTGTTTTTTCTCTTTTGTTGCCTTTTCTCTTGATGTCAAATCCAAAAAAAAAAAATCACCAAGACTGATGTCATGGAGCTTACCACATATATTTTTTTCTAGGAGTGTTAGAGTTTCATATCTTATTTTCAAGTCTAGAATCCATTTTGAGTTAATTTTTGTATATGGTCTAAGATAGTGGTCCAATTTCATTCTTCTGCATGTGGCTGTCCAGTTTTCCCAACACCATTTATTGAAGAGACTCTCCTTTCCTCCTTGTATATTCTTGGCTCCTTTGTCAAATATTAATTGATATAATTAATTAATACATGCATTTATTTCTGGACATTCTATTCTGTTCCATTGATCTATATCTCTGTTTTTACGCCAATACCATACAGTTTTGCATACTATATATAGCCATGTAATACAGTTTGAAATCAGTGAGTGAGATGCCTCCAGCTTGTACTACTTTGTCTAGATTAATTTAGCTGCTTAGAGTCTTTTGTGGTTCCATACAAATTTGGATTATTTGTCCTATTTTAGTGAAAAACTGCCATTGAAATTTTCATAGGGATTGCATTGAATCTGTAAATTGTTTTGGGTAGTATGGATATCTTAACCATATTAATTCTTCCAATCTATGAACATGGAATATCTTTCCATTTATCAGTATCTTCCTTAATTTCTTTTACCAGTGTCTCACAGTTTTCAGAGTATAGGTCTTTCACTTTCTTGGTTAAATTTATTCCTAGATATTTTATTATTTTTGATGCAATTGTAAGTGGAACTGTTTTCTTAATTTCTCTTTCTGATAGTTAATTATTAGTGTATAGAAATACAACAGATTTTTGTATATTGATTTTGTATCCTGCAACTCTGAATATATTTATTAATTCTAACAGTTTTTTGGTTGAGTCTTTAGGATTATCTCTTCATAATATCATATTATCTGCAAATAGAGACATTTTTACTTCTTTCCAATTTGGATGACTTTATTTCTTCTTCTTGCCTAATTGCTCTGGCTAGGACCTACAATACTATGTTGAATAAAAGTGGTGAGAGTGGGCATCCTTGTCTTATTCCTGATCTTAGAGGAAAAGCTTTCAGCTTTTCACCATTGAGTATAATTTTAGCTGTGGGTTTGTCATAAAAGGACTTTATAATATTGAGATATGTTCCCTCTATATGCACTCTGTTGAGAGTTTTCATCATAATGAATATTGAAATTTTTCAAATTTCAATTTTTCAATTGACATAATCATATGATTTTTATCATTCATTCTGTTAATGTGGTATATCACCCTTGTTGATTTGCAGATGTTGAACCATCCTTGCACCCCAGGAATAACTTTCACTCGATCATGGTGTATGATTACTTGTAATGTACTGTTGAATTCAGTTCGCTAATATTTTGTTGAGGATTTTTGCATCAAAGGTATATTGACCTATAACATTTCCTTTCTTGCAGTGCCCTTGTCTGGTTTTGGTATCAGGGTAATGCTGGCCTTGTAAAATGAATTTGGAAGTGTTCCCTTCTCTATTTTTTTAGAAGACTTTGAGAAGGATTGTATTATTTTTTTCTTAAAACTTTTGGTAGAATTGACCAGTGAAGTCATGAGGTCCTGGACTTTCATTTGTTAGGAAGTTTTTTGATTACTGTTTCAACCTCCTTATTAGTCATGGGTCTGTTCAATAGTCTTGGTAGGCTGTGTGTTTCTAGGAATTTATCCATTTCTTCTATGTTGTCCAATTTGTGACCATATAATTGTTCACTGTAGTTTCCTATGATCCTTTCTATTTCTGTGGTATCAACTGTAACATCTACTTTTTCATTTCTGGTTTTGGGTCCTCCCCCTTTTTTTCATGTCAAGTCTAGCTAAAAGTTTATCTACTTTGTTTATGTTTTCAAGAAGTAACTCTTAGTTTCATTGATCTTTTTTATTGTATTTTTAATCTCTATTTATTACCACTCTGATCTTTATTTCTTCCCTTCTATTAACTTTCAACTTTCTTCTTCTTTCCTAGTTCTTTGACGTTTAGAGTTAGGTTGTTTATTTAAGATATTTGTTGTTTCTTAATGTTAACTTTTTATTCTAACTTTTTGTTGCACATTGTTTACTTATTGATTGAGACTAAACTGCTGTGACCAATGGACTATGTGTGTATTCTAGAATTACATTTCCCAGAATCCCTTTCTCTCTACTTTCAGTTAGAATTGACCTAAAGAGGAATTTACATGAGAGTTGAAAGGCAGAAGTTGAGCAGTGGTTATTGCTCTCTAAAGAACATTGCAGTCACATAAAGTGATGCAGTGACAGACAGATGCAGAGACAGGTGCATTTCATCTAGGACCTTAGTCTTCTCTTCTCTGTGTATTTTTCTTTCTGCCTACCAGGGGCTTGTTGAACAATTGCCACTGGCCCACAAGTAAACTGTTGACTGTATACAGACAGAGGCAGATTCTACACAGTGGCAATAGCTTCCTGTAGACTTCCTCATCCACATCACATTTTGGAATCTGGACAGGCTTGCCATCTCAAAGTGACCACTTGACAAATCCTCTGATTCTCCTCTCTTATGTGGACCTTCACTTCCCCATTTCCTTTCCCAAGTGTATAAATTCTAATTCCCATAACTTTGTCCCATAATATACTAATTTTGCTTTCCTGAATGAATCCCAACTGATATACAACTAACAATTTTCTACAACAAATATTTGCGTTACCACATAGGTTTTAACAACTAGAAAATCACATAGTTATCACAATAGAATGCACTAAAAAAACAGGTTACTGAATGTTACATTTTAGGTACTTTATTTTTTAGTGGGAAATATGGGGAAAGTGGTAGGATTATTTTAAGTTAATAAAAAAATAGAATTATCAGTAGTGACTAAACCATAAATTCCATACTCTTTTCACTTTCTATAAACATAATTAAATGTAGATTTGAAGTTACTAAGAAATTAAATGTTAGTGAAAATTTTCTTGAATAGTGAACAACAAAATACAAACTTAATAGACTTATTTTGAGGTAACATGCTTTAAGATATCATAGTCAGTAATATGTCCTTATTCAACTTCTCATCTTTCTGTACCCCATAATCCTTTACTTATAATAATTGTAAGAATTGTCATCTGACACATAACAAAATACCCTGAACTGTAAAATATTAGAGTGACCCTATCTAGAATTGAAAGAAAAATATATAAGAAATTCCTGAAAAAATTTTTAGATTTTTATACTTATCTAAACTAAAATATGAAGTTAAATATCATTCTATACATTCTGCAATTTTGAATCATTCTCCACATATCATTCCCTTACTTTAAATAATAGAATTTTTCTAATGTTTTAGGGATAATTTGATACTTATTTGATACTTATACTTATTTAATTTGATACTGTGTGGGAAAGAAAGCATAATAAATGGCCTGTGACATTTTCCTTCCCTACTTGGAGGTGCCTAAAGTGATGAGTGGTGTTGGAAATGCCCAAGAGAATGAATGATCTCCCTCCAACCTTATTATATACACTTTAATAACATTTAATAATGTAAAGACATAAGGAGTCTTTGCCTTAAAACTTTCTTCTTAGCAAGGTATTTTAGGCTGTTCAAATTAATTAATGTAAATAAACCTGGAGTTTATATTTTGGGACATGGTTGAATGAAGAGTGGATATTATTTACACATTCCTTTTCCATATGTGTGACTCACAGATAAAACTAAGAAGCCATAAAGCAACTTTGGAGGTCAGTGTTCAGCACACATTGTTAGGCACTCATCTGTTACTCTGAAACCAAAATACATCCCAGAACAGAGAAAGAGATAACATGGAAGCTGCATATGACAGAATGAGAGCCCGCTCAGTAAAACACGCTATGTTTGTGTCTATGTCTTGCTTGTAGATTTTTAGTTATTTTCAGTGTTTGCTAAAACCTATGATTTGTGTGAGCCTGCTTTGATAATTTGATAATTTCTATATGCATATATTGAATAGTTTAAACTCTCAAAAAGTAATAAGGCATAACTAAAATGAGGTACTGTTAACCTCTAGCAGATAATCCAAAATTTTTGAAAATGATACCCACTTTGGGTTTCCTGTGTTGAAAAACATCTGTTGAAGACTTAGGGAAACATTGCATTGAGAAACACTGACAGGCATAGTGTATTTATGATTTTCTGGAACATGAATCAGTGATTAAGTCCAAGCCAGTTGCTTACAATCCAGGGTTTGAATTGCATCTATGTTATGAAATTTTCTGCTCTATTTTCTTTATTAACATCATCATGTTTTGGGTTTTGTTTTTACCATTCTTTTACTTTGCCTCTTTATTTTCATCTTCACCTAAGTATTTTTTCTATCTTCTTTATCATCCCTCTATTGGTATGGAAACTGTAGATTAAATTTCTCATCTGTAAGAATTCCTCCTTAATTTCTGTCTCTTTTTTCTCTCAGATTATGTATAAATATGTACCTATCTACAATTTATAGTGTGTATGTAATATATATTTTATAAGATATATAACTCTATATGTACATTATACATGTATATATTTAGCTATTTGAGAGGGGATTGGAGACATTGTGCTTCTCTGCTCCTAACTACTTCAGTGTGAATTTCTTAAGAACAAGGATATTCTCTTATATAAACATAGTACAAACAAGCATCAAAATTAGGATGTTTAACATTAATAAAATACTATTACATAGTTCAAAATTCATATTGAAATATTGTCATTTGTCTTAATAATGTTCTATTAACTTTTTCCCAGTCCAGGATGTAATCCAGGATCACAAATTACCTTTAATTTTCATGTTCCTTTATTTAATTTAATCTGGAAAAATTACTAAAACTTTCTTTGTCTTTCTTTAACATTTTTGAAAAGTATACAGGCCAGTTATTCTGTGGGCTTTCCCTCAATTTGAGTTTGTCAGATCATTCCTTATAATTAGATTCAGCTTACAAATTTTCAGTAGAAATATCAGAAAAGTGATGTTATGTCCTTGGTATATCATATCAGGAGCCAGATGTTGGTCTGCTCTCATATCAGTGATCTTAACTTTACCACTGACTTACAAGTCTGTCCACCAGGTTTATTTATGTTAAAGTTACTATTTTTCTCTTTGTAATGAATAAACAATTTGCAATGAGATACTTTGAGACTAGTTAAATATATGCTTGCTCATCAAATTTTACTTACTGCTTTTAGAAACCATTGAGTTCCTGACTTCACTGTTCCTTCAACATTTATTAGTTGACATAATCAACATTCATGGAAGAGCTTTCCTTTCTTCCTTATTTTTTAATTTATTTACTTTTCATTCATTCATTCATTTATATCATGAACTCATGTTTTCAATAAGTTACTATTGTATTATTATATATTTAATGCTCAAACTGCTGTATATTTGTCTTCAAATTTTAATCTATAGTACACCTTAAATGGATCAAATAAAATCTACAGTTAATCAGTATACCTATCCTCACTCTTAATTTTGACGAGAATCTTATTATCAACTAGACATTATGCTCCCCAAACATATTATTGATATTTAAAGTTTTCGTTCTATTCTGTCAGTAGACACATGAAATTGTTTATTATTATTATTAAGCAATAATTTACTAAAATGATTTATTAATATTTTGACTCACTATTAATATTTTGGCTCCATGATTTCCCTCTGGGTTCTGTTTTCTTTAATAATGAAATTCATTCTTTAAAATTTCACTTAGGGAGGGACTGAGGGTGTTATGATCTTAGTCTTTTTTTTTTCCCTCACACATGATATATGACTTGCCTGATTTATAAAATTTAGAATGATAGACATTCTTATCCAGCATTTTAACCTATTTATCATTCTCTTTGTTGATCTTAGTAAAAATTTCTATGTCAATCAAAATGTCATTTTTTGGTAGGAAATTTATCCTTTATCTCTGGAAGTTTTCAAGATTTCATTATAAATCTTGATGGTCTAGAGATTAAGTATAGTGTTTAATTATTAAGTATTGTGTTAACTTATTATGTCCATTATTATGATGTCCAAATTGCACTATATTGCATTTATTTTCAATCTTAAGCTATGAATGCCACTTAAATGGGCCAAATGAAATCTATAATTAATCAGAATGCCTATCCTCACTCTTACTGTTTATATTTAAATCTTTGTACTCAGGTCTTTAATCTCCATTGTTTCCTCAGTTTTAGAAAATTCTCAAATATGTCTTTAAACATTGGTTTTGCTCCATTCTCTCATTTCCTTCAACTGCATTTTCCTTAGATTACTGCTATGGATTCTCCAAATATCTTCTATCTGTCTCCAAGGCTATCCACATGTTTTAAAAATCCTTTTATTTCTACTTTCTAAATCATTTACATGTCCTCTTAATTTTCTAAGTTACTTCACTTTTTAAAAATCTTGTTTCATTTTATTTTATTTTTTCATTGTGGTATGAACACTTAACAAGAGATCTAAATTAACAAATTTTAAGGGCATAGCACAGTATTTTAAAATTTCTTTCCAATGTAATTGAGGAATAATTGACAAATATATATTTATTTAAAGTATATATATAACATGATTTGATGTACATATACATTGTGGAATTATTATTAAGATCAAGATAATTAACATGACCATCACCTCACATAGTTAACTCTTGTGTGGGTTGGGGTGCTGTAAGAACATTTAAGATATACTCTCAGCAACTTTCAAGAACTCAAAACTGTAATAACTGTATTATAACTGTATAACTGTATAACTGTATAACTGTACAGTAATAACTGTATTATTAACTGTAGCAACCATGTATTACATTAGATCCTCAGTACATAGTCATAACTGAAATTCTGTACACTTTAACCTACATTTCTTCATTTCTCCCTCCCCCCCAGCTCTTGGCAACAATCATTCTATTATCTCTTTCTGTGATATTGGCTTTTTTTTTTTTTTTTTTTCAGATTCTATGTACAAGTAATACCACACAGAATTTGTCTTTCTCTTTCTGGATTATTTCACTTAGCAGAATGCCCTCCTGTTTCATCCATGGTGTTTCAAATGGCAGAATTTCCTTCTTTATCTAGCTGAATAAATTTCCATTATGTATAGTTTTATATCATATACATAATATACAAATATTTGTATACTATATATATGTGAGATTTCATATATACACACACACACAAACGTATATACTACATTTTCTTTATCCATTCTTTCATTGATGACTCTCGGGCTGTTTTCATATCTTGGCTATTGTAAACAATGCTGCAATGAACATGGGGGTGCAGTTTTCTCTTTGAGATAGTGATTTCATTTCTTTCAGATATATACCCAGAAGTTTAATTGCTGGGTCATATGGTAGTTCTATTTTTAATTTTTTGAGGCACAGTCATTATGGAAAACAGTATGGTGGTTCCAAAATATAGTATTGTTAGCTATAGGTACAATGCTGTGCAGCAGATCTAGAACTTATTCATCTTGCATAACTGAAACTTTATACTCATTGAACAGCAACTTCTCATTTCCCTCTTGTATCTAGTTGATTTTATCCTATTTCACTTTTATATCAATGAATGTATTTAAAATTTTCATATCTACTTGAATATTATTTTTTCATTTTTGACTTAATTGGTTTGATGATTTCTTTTATATTATTTATCTCTGTAAACATACTAAAATAGTTTTTTTTAATTTACTGTCTGAAAATTCCTCTTTTGAATTTTGGATTTTGATAGCTAACCTTCTTAGCATTAGATTTTATCATGTAGTTTGGACTTTTTATTTCTAAGTTCATTTTACATAGAATCTCTCTCTTTCTCTCTCTGCCTTCCATCATTCTTTCCATCTCCCTTCCCTTCCCTTCCCTTCCCTTCCCTTCCCTTCCCTTCCCTTCCCTTCCCTTCCCTTCCCTTCCCTTCCCTTCCCTTCCTTTCATTTCCGTCAACTATCTCCCCTTTCTATTTTATCTCTCCCTGATTACTTGTTTTGTAGCTACCTCAGTAGGCTCATATCATACTCCAAAAATGTATCTCAGATACTGTTTCTGAGTGACTGCCAGATACTGGGAATATGGCAGATTCAAAAGCATGTTAACTCAGGTTCTGGTAGTAAGACTTGCCTCCCACCTTCCTGCTCTTCTCAGCTGTACTTCACGGTGGGTTTGGATTATACCTCACCCAAATCCCTGGCTTCAGTCTGTAAACATGGCTCTGGAGCTCAGTTTCAGAACTGAGGAACTCAGAGGAGTTCTTTTGGCACCTCCATATGACCACCTGTCATGATCTTGAATCCCACATACATATAGTCTCAACCAGGCTTACTGATTTGTGAGGGCATGCTGTTTCTGGTACATGAAGAAGTTTTCTCTAAGCTATGCTGTCTTTTAATTTTTGTCTTTTAGTCTATATGTCTAGAGTAGGAAGATTTTTTTGAATTGAGACAAGAACTCACTTGTACCATTCTGATCCATAAGTTCTTATTTGGTCTTCACAAGACATATTTCAGTCAGTTATTATAAATTGTATAATGGGATAATTGAAGTCCAGAAATCTTAAATCACTAGATATTAAGTAGTGGATCTGGAATTTGAACTGAGATAATTTCAGATTCCAAAACCCATTTTCTTTCTAATCTACCAAACTTACCCTCTCAGAAACTAAACAAATGCATTTTTATTCCCTCTTTGCAAGTAAAGCCATAGGGTAGGTATCTGATGTCAAAACTGAAATTTTTACTCAAATGTTACTTTTAAGTCTCCAATTATCACATACCCGTCTTTTAATTCCTGGGGATAACCAGGAAAATCCCTGCTGATAATAAGAGTTCAGACATTTCATACGCAACCACAAATGCTACCACACAACAGTGTTATCCATAGGGAGTACTACAGCAAATTTTTTTTGTGTGTGTGAGGAATACATTCCATAGTTTATTCATTAATAGATTATGTATACTTAAAACATTAACTTTCCTTGAAAATCTATTATTAAGTCATATTTATGTATGGGTATGTTTCTACATATATCTTCAATTAGATAGGAAATTATGGAGTTAAAGGAGGACAAAAAAGTAAAATATCCAAACAACTTTCAGTTTCTTCTTAACCCAGTAGTACTAAAGTTCTAAAAATAGCATGATACTCTGAAAAAACCAGTAATATAAATTGTACATAAAAATGTAAAGCATTGTAATCAAACAGATATTAGAATTTAAATCCCTTTAAGATTTTATCCTGAAAATGTGGAAAATCTGAGAATTCATATTAGAAGGAACAGACTTCGTTCACTATAGAAAGCATTTCTTTTTTTTTTTTTTATATTACTGAATATAGTTTAATTAAGCCAGACCAGTTTTCTTTTTCTTTTTTTTTTTAACATCTTTATTGGAGTATAATTGCTTTACAATGGTATATTAATTTCTGCTGTATAACAAAGTGAATCAGCTATACATAAACATATATCCCCATATCTCCTCCCTCTTGCATCTCCATCCCACCCTCCCTATCCCACCCCTCTAGGTGGACACAAAGCACTGAGCTGATCTCCCTGTGCTATGTGGCTGCTTCCCACTAGCTATCTATTTTACATTTGGTAGTGTATATATGTCCATGCCACTCTCTCACTTCATCCCATCTTACCCTTCTCCTGCCCTGTGTCCTCAAGTCCATTCTCTATGTCTGCGTCTTTATTCCTGTCCTGCCCCTAGGTTCTTCAGAATCTTTTTTTTTTTTTTTTTTTTTAGATTCCATATATATGTGTTAGCATATGGTATTTGTTTTTCCCTTTCTGACTTACTTCACTCTGTATGACAGTCTCTATGTCCATCCACCTCACTACAAATAACTCAATTTCATTTCTTTTTTATGGCTGAGTAATATTCCATTGTATGTATGTGCCACATCTTCTTTATCCATTCATCTGTTGATGGACACTTAGGTTGCTTCCATGTCCTGGCTATTGTAAATAGAGCTGCAATGAACATTGTGGTACATGACTCTTTCTGCATTATGGTTTTCTCAGGGTATATGCCCAGTAGTGGGATTGCTGGGTCATACGGTAGTTCTATTTTTAGTTTTTAAGAAACCTCCATACTGTTCTCCATAGTGGCTGTATCAATTTACATTCCCACCAGCAGTGCAAGAGGGTTCTCTTTTCTCCATACCCTCTCCAGCATTTATTGTTTGTAGATTTTTTGATGATGGCCATTCTGACCAGTGTGAAGTGATACCTCATTGTAGTTTTGATTTGCATTTCTGTAATAATTAGTGATGTTGAGCACCCTTTCATGTGTTTGTTGACAATCTGTATATCTTCTTTGGAGAAGTGTCTATGTAGGTCTTCTACCCATTTTTGGATTGGGTTGTTTGTTTTATTGATATTGAGCTGCATGAGCTGCATGTATATTTTGGAGATTAATCCTTCGTCAGTTTCTTCATTTGCAAACATTTTCTCCCATTCTGAGCATTGTCATTTCGTCTTGTTTATGGTTTCCTTTGCTGTGCAAAAGGTTTTAAGTTTCATTAGGTCCCATTTGTTTATTTGTGTTTTTATTTCCATTTCTCTTGGAGGTGGGTAAAAAATGATCTTGCTGTGATGTATGTCATAGAGTGTTCTGCCTATGTTTTCCTCTAAGAGTTTTATAGTGTCTGGCCTTACATTTAGGTCTTTAATCCATGTTAGTTTATTTTTGTGTATGGTGTTAGGGAGTGTTCTAATTTCATTCTTTTACATGTAGCTACTACAGCAAAATTTGATCCACATTTTAACACCAAAGTCACATAGCATGTCAAATGCTAGGAAACATGGGGATGTTGTTCTTTTATTTTGACAAGCATAATCAGATGCTATAATGATAGCAAACATATATAAAATCTTTTAAAATAAAATCATACTCAATTTATTTTCCCTTTTAACAGTCCAATCATTTCATTTTTAATTAACTTGGCTACAACTTGTTTGCTTAATATTATTCAATAATGTTCTCTTAAAATTGATTGCTTTATGTCTCTACGTATATATATTATACACATGTACCTAACACCAGAAAGCCCTTGATGTGACTTATTATTGCATAAACATTTCTTCTCTAGGGAAAAAAATTCTACAACAAACAGGTTAATTTATTCCCACATAAGGGAAGAGAAATTAGTAAATTTATCAGTAAACTAAATTTTCCCCTACCACTCTTTTTATAAAAAGGCATCATGTACTTAAAGATTAATACATCTGTAAAATGAATGTGGCTTCCTTCAATAAAAGCTGTAAACAAAGCATATTTGAAAAAAGGTATTGTTAATATTATAAGTTATTTATTATTATTGTATATAATTTTTCAGAGCATCTTCTTGCAAGATTTTATACTTTTTTTTTCAGTTTTGAAAATGCTGCTGCCCTGGAGACATTACTGATTTTCCCAAATGTCTCATGCATTCGTCATTTGCTTCTAGGAAAAGATACTATAAAAATGAGCAGGAAAAAATTTTTTGTGAAGCTGCATTATTTTCTAGTCATTTTATTCCCAGGACACTAAACACTGATCAGTGATTTTTCACATCACATATATATTTTATATAGAATACACATTTTGTCCTCTATGTCTCTCCCTTCGTTTGTTAATAAAGATTATATACTATATTACCTTTGTACTCTATATTTGTGTATACTCAACAAATATTAGGATAATAGTTGTTAATATGATGATGGTATAAATATTAATGGCTTGAAAACCCTTAAAAGGAAAATTTTTCCTATGACTTAGTTTTAACTCTAATTATTTAATTCATGTTTTATACATACACATCTATTTTAAAATAATATTCTTATTGATTGAAGAAATTTTAAGAGTGATATTTAGTAATATATATATGCATATACCATATATATATATACACATATATACGTATATATGTATATATATATGTATATATATAAAAAACAACATAACTTTTTAAATGTCCTCTAACGATGTGAACTTAGGGAAATTTGTCTAAATATTTCAGTCAGACAATAAATATAAGACTAGTTAAGGAGATAGGTTTTTATTTAGTGGGACCACAATTCAAGTTTAGTGCTGCCAATTACTTTTAGATCTTTGGCAACTTGATCTTTCTAAACTGCAATTTCCTCATCTGAATGAAGAACAATAATATAACATTTAAGGGTTTGGGGTTTTTTTAAGTGTCAAATAGGGTAACAGTTTAGTACTAAAGATACTGTTAGTTGTCTGTCTCGTTTGCTGCCATAAGGTTATAACGTAAGAAACTAAGAGCCTGGGTTCTGCAGTCAGGTTGTCTGGTTTCAAATTTCAAATCTTACACTGTGTAACCCTGAGCAAGTTACAGTGATTAATGAATGTCGGCCTCAGTTTTGTTATCTGGAGCAGATGACCCATCATCAACATGGGGCAGGTGATAACTATGAGCCCCTACTCATAGTGCTTTTGTGAGAATAAGATGAAGTAGTGGTTTAAAATATTTAGAAATAGCACCTGTCATTACCATAGCACATAACAGCTCCTGTCATACATACAGTAGATGCTGATTAAATGCTGTTTGCATAAATGAATAAAAGCTAACACTAATTTTTATATTTATTAATTTAATTTTATATTTTACATTTCTGTTTACTAGTTAAATTTATTTAGGCATAAAAATTAAGTTCTTCCCATTTCAGCAATGAAAAATTAAAATAAAATATAGGTCTCAGAAGATTCCCTAAATCTATAATCCCAGATAGAACAGAGGTCTCACATCAACTTGCTCTCTAGGCCCACCCTCATTCTATCCTGTGTTCATATTCATCTTAGTAACTGCATCACCTGTATATTTTCATATTGGCACGAGCTAACTCTGTTTCAGCTCTGGTATGCAACTGTATGTTTTACTTAGAGATTATTTGGTCATGATATATCTCTATTTGCTATTGTTTCAACTGCCTAGATGTTTACAAAGAAACAAACTCCTAATGGCTTAAAATTAACTGTACATCTCCCATAGTACATTAATTCATTGGCTCGGTCATGTCATCATGGGACCATGTTCTTTCCACTTCTCTGCTCTGCCATCTTCCGTGTATCACCTTTGATCCTCATAGTAACTCCCCTCTTGACAGGGTAACTGTAGCAGATCCAGGAGCAAAATGAAAGTAGAGAGATTATTTCTGAATTATAATTTTTTTTCTGCAAAATGCTTTGTTCAAAATTCCCTCCTGTTATTTCCTATCCCAAGCATTGCTTCTTTCATGCATTCTTGACTGGAACTAAGTCATTTATCACCCCCAAAACCAATCACTTCCAGAAGGAATGATTGGCTTGCAGTTTTCAGGATCTAACAATGAGTCTGAGGGAAAAGGATGGACACCTTTGACACTCAGGGCTCTGCTCACATGAAAGATGGGAAGGAAGAGCTATTGCGTAAACTATCAACAGTATTAAACTTGAGATGCCAAGTGGCTTTTCTGGACTTCTATTATTATTATCATTTAATAATGAAAAACAGGTCTTTTAGCTCAACCTCAAGCAGTGGTCCCTTAGTTAGCTTCAGAGAAACTGTAGGCCTCAGAGAACACAATTTAATAAATTTAATAGCCACTGAGGGGGAGAGATAAATTGGGAGTTCGGGATTAACATATATATATATATATATATACACACACACACATATATATACACACACACACTACTATATATAAAATAGGTAAACAACAAGGACCTACTGTATAGCACAGGGAACTATACTCAGTATCTTGTAATAACCTATAACAGAAAAAAAATCTGAAAAAGATACATATATAACTGAATCAGTTTGCTATACATTTGAAACTAAAAGAACATTGTAAATTGACTATACTTCAATGTAAAAAAACCACTGGAATAAATACCCACAGAAGTCCATTTCAGCTTTGAATCTTAGGAAAATGGAAAGAAAAATATAGAGAAAGAATAAAAGTTGAAGAGCTGCATTAGTTTCCTGTGGCTTCTGTGACTTAAAACAACAGAAATATATCCTCTCACACTTCTGGAGGCCAGAAGCCCAAAATCAGTTTCATTGAGCTAAGTTAAGTCAGCCGGCCATGCTCCCTCTGGAAACCCTGGGAGAGAATCTGTTCCTTACTTTGTCCACCTACCTCCTCCTCTTCTATGTGCATCAATCTTCCTCTGTCTCTTTCCTGTAAGAATTTGTTTGACTACACTTAGAGCCCACCTAGATAAATCTTTGTCAAGACCCATTATTAAATCACATCTGCAAAGACCCATTTTCCTTTTAAAGTAACATTCACAAGCTCCAGGGATTAGGACCTAATATCTTTAGGTGACCTTTATTCAGTCTACTACTAGGGTATATTGAATAGGACACATTAAAGGGTCAAAAAAACATATAAAGATTTTTCTTGAACACAAGAAAGAAAAAAAAATAATAATGTTATAAACAATTGTGAGGTTTCCCTATTCATTGATATCTTAGAAATATATATTTTTGTGAGGCTTCCCTATTCATTGATATCTTAGAGAAATATATTTAAAATAATCTTCATTACCAAGGCTGCCAAACAACTGATGCTTCTTCTTTAAATTAATTTTCAGTTCCATGCTATTGAATTTTAATGGAGAGGTTTGGATGGGAAAGAATATCAATAAATAAATTCTTCCTGTGTTAAAACAAAACTATATAATGTATTTTATTAGTCTACATTTACCTTACATGTTGAACAAGTATATGTAAATATATAGATATGTATAAAGTAACTAAAAATTTTGCATCAAGACACAACTTTATTTTGGTCTCCAACAGTTCCTTCAAATACATTTACTGCTGTAAACTCCCCTGCCCTTTAATGTAGCCTAGAACAGGACAGTAACCCCCCTGCTAATTCATAGGTGTTAAAAAGTCCTTTTAATAATAAACAGAAATACATCTCAAGCCAGTAATTAGAACATTCTATCACACGTATGCTTACGTATTGATGTTATAAATAGATTTAGAATTATCTCTTCTTTTTCTTCGCTGTGCTCTTTTATGTGGTACATCTGAAGTGGAAAAGGGATTCCAACAAGTTTTTCTTTTCCTCCTCTTTCCCTACACAACTCTCCTGCACTCACTAGAGCTGTTTTACTTTCAGCCAGGCTATGAGTAGATGGAGAGTAAAAAGTCAGAGGTAGGACAGTAATCCTTAGGTTAGGTACCCAGAGCACTTTGGGCCTGATGCAGGCTTAAAGCTGGTATCCCTAAATTGCCTGGACAAGATTGTGCTAATTCATTCATGAGCATGTTGTAGCTTTTCAGCAGTTCATTCCTGGACTACCTCTGCAGCAGTTTCCTTATAGGAATGTCTGTATTTTTATTCTAAGATGTAATTTCATTCCCCTTTGTGACCTACTGGGTGGTTTGGTGGAACAAAACCTCTTTGTGTTGGAACCAGCCTCTTTTTGCTAAGATTCACTTAGCCTTATTGAAAATGGTCCATGGTACCCCACTATGGACAAAAGATACAATGGAAACATTTAACAATCCAACAAACTCTGGAAGTTATCTGGGCTCTGTTGCTAAATCAGTGAGCCCTGTAACATTTCATCTCCACCCTAGAATTCCTGAGGGAATAGGTGAGGGGTTGGAATTCAGACATCCATCCATAATTCCACTATAGTATTTTAAAATGTGGCTCAGCCATGAGTCCTTGATCTAGACTGCAATGGACATATTTACATGTTCTAATTTTTCAAACCCTGATGAGTAGGGTAAGAGCCTCATAGGGCGATTTTACAAAATCTCCCCTTCTCAAATTTTGATCTCTCTTTTATATTCTTGGGGGAGGTGCTAGAACTCAAAAGTGGTGGATCATTTTCTCTGAAAAGCTCCATATGCATATTGGTCTCACAATCATTTTGGTATCTAATTCTGTCTCACTGACATTTCAAAAGAAACTGAGGAAGAATGAGTCCTTTTTAATGTCCTGTTATAAAGGTTTAAAATGCAGGAAACTGGCATATTTTTGTATGTAATGGAAATGGTTGGGAGTGCTATATTTTTAATAGACAGCAAAAATGCAAATAGAAAAAAAAGCTCTCTTAGGGTTTTATATTTTACTTTTATAAAAAAAGAGTATCATATTCAGATTAAACTGAGTCAGGCATCATCACATCAGAGTTACTCCACAGAGAGGAAATTAAAGCCTGAGTATTCCAAGTAAAAGGCACATTATAGCTTTTCAAACACCTAATTTCTGTCAGTGGTGTGGGAGATATAATGACAGGTAGCACTTTTGCAACTTAAGTGGCTCTTATACATCATCTACTTTTAAATGGTGTAAACTGCTTTGCAACTTTTAATTTTTCAATCTTCAAGGAAGTATAAGAGTAGAGCAATCATGTACATAAGATCATCATCATACTTTTTTTAGTCTTTCAAAGCAACAGTTTATGACTCTAATAGTACAGAGTTACATTTCATGATTTTTGCACTTAGATTTTTTTTCCTCTGGTTAGGCAAAAATATGTTAAATTATTTAAGTTTTTTCTTATACTAGTATATACCATTGGACCGTATAACTTAAGTAGGGTATGATCTGTTTGCCTTTAAAAAGAAAATGATATGTGTAAGAGAAAATAATATTGAGTAATAAAAATCAATGAGTATTTTTTTAATATATGTGTTATTGCCTATGTGGAAGAACCTCCAATATTTTAAATGTAAAAAATTATAATTTCTACATGACATCATCAACTAATTGAGAAAAATGAGACTGAAGATCTCTAATACAAAAGAGGCAATCCTAATGAGTGAGTGACAATGACAACACATTTGCTTAATAAGTATTTCTCATACTATAGATTTTACCCTGGATAAATTTAGAGATCTTGACTTTGATGATAATTTAATTTCTGTGACAACTGTTTTTACCTAATTTGTGTTTTTTGAATGGAGAAATGATGACTAGTTTCTTTCCTTTAGATTTTTCAAATATTTTTTTCTATGTATTTTTAAATGGCCCAGAAATAAATTGCTTTAACACAAAGAAAATAAAAGTATTTTAAAATTAGGCAACAAAGTAGTCAACAAATCCATTTCCTATAAATAAGGGAGAATCTGATCTTAGAAGAATTTTAGTGATAAACAGTTATTGCCTGCATTTGTTCAACAAATAATAAGTAGCTATTCTATGTCAAGCACTATGCTTGGCACTGAGACAGAAAACATATGTTTCCTAAATTCACTCAGCTTAAAAACCAAAGAGGCATGGTGACCATGACAATTTTTCCACACATAAATAAATATACAATGACAAATTATGATAAATTCTGTGGGAAAAAAAACGGTAAAAAATGAAAGACCTGATTTATGTTGGAGTGTCAGGAGAGTCATTCTCCAAGAAAACCTAAAGGATAGTAGAGCATGGCCAGGTGAAGATTGGATAGCCAGTCTTTCCAGTAGTAGGATAAACATGAGCATGTCCTGGAAATAGGAAAAGGTTTGGCGTATTCCAGTGAATATGAGTAGGGAAACAGCATATACAGAGATTTTCAAGGGAATCAAGGGGTAGATCTTCAACATCTTATTTTTGTGATGAATACATGCATCTGGAACTTGGAAAAGAATGAAGGTGAGTGATAGAAATCTGGGAATCAATAACATGAAAAGACTTTACAATTTACGAGTGAATGGAATCACCCAGGAGCTATCAGGGTGAGAGGAGAATGGGTCCCTGAGGAACTCCACCATGTAGAGAGGGCAGAAAGGATGAATGTCAAGAGCTATGCAGGTTTTTTTAGATTCCACATGTAAGTGATATCATACAGTTTTTGTTGTTGAATTCGTAGAAACAGAGAATGGTGGTTACTAGGAGTTGAGGGATGGGGGAATTGGGGAGATTTTAGTCAAAGTGTACAAACTTGCAGTTAAAAGGTGAATACATTCTGAAAATCAAATACATAGCATTGTAATTATAGTCAGAAATACTGTGTTATATACAGTGGCCCCTTGGACAACGAGGGTTTGAACTGCAGGGTCCACTTATACACAAATTTTTTTCACAAAATCTGTAACACAGTACTGCATGATTTGTAGTTTGTTGAATCCAAGAATATGGAACTGTGGATACAGAGAGTCACTGTAAAATTATAGACACATTTTCAACTGCAGAAGATTGGTGCCCCTAACCCCAGCATTGTTTAAGAGTCAACTGTACTTCAAAGTTGCTAATAGACTGGACTGTAAATGTTCCTAACACAAAGTGATAATTATGTGACTTGATGGAAGTGTTAGCTATCACTACATTATGTAATCATATTGCAATATATAAATGTATCAAATCAACAAATTGCATACCTTAAACTTACACAATGTTATACGTCAATTAAAAAAAAACAAAACAACTATGTAGGGTCCGAGATTTTGCCCCACTTACAAGCTCAATATTTAGCCTGGAAGAATTTCATTAATACCAATAGAAAACATGAGACTCTGACTCTATAAATAAAGTCTATAAAAGTACACTTTATTACCCATGTCTCAGCAAGTACCATGAGTGTCAGCATATTTACAGCAGTTCTCCTTACCCCTAAGTCCCACGGGTCAATGAGAAAGGGCCCATATTGATGCCCACATATGCATTGGGCTGGGTTACAGGTCAGAAACCCTAAGATTAGGAACCCGAATCTTTTATAAAGGATAAAGTCTTCCTGCCTTTTGCTTCTGAGGGAGACAATACCTTTATTATACTGGACAGTAAGCATACCTCCAGATTAAGACAACATCCTGATCCTCCAAGGTTGTTTGCTATACACATATCCTTGTAAAGGTAGAGTGAAACAAAAAGAAGTTAGTGCCTCATACAAGATGTGCAGAAATGCAAAAGACCCAGGAAGAATTGTCTCTTAACAATGAGAAGACTGCAAAGGACACTTGGAAAAAGCAAGAAAAAAACAAATGTAGAAGCCAAGAGAGAGTGTTAAGAGGAGGAAAAAGCAGTCTGTGGTGGCAAATGCTGTTGAGAAAAAAACTCAGATAATAACTGAAGCATCCATTGTATTTAGCAACATGAAAGTCATTATAAGTGATTCAGTTAATATTTTTGTTAGCATACAACAGAAAATGACTGACGAGCAAAAAAGGAAAGTTATCATACTTCCTTTTGTTGGGAGATTCCTGGTGATGCAGGCTATCTAAATGTAATGATTAATAGCATCCCAATTAACTCTCAAAAGTGTCATGATTTGGACTATAAACTATGTTTGCTTAACAGAAGAGTTCATCAGAGTAAAACAAGAGCAGAGTATCTAAGGTCAAGGATGATAGCAACATGAGCTGCCCCAAGGCCTTTCAGTAGGAGGATCTTATGGACATTTTCTGGGGGATGACTGATCAATAATAGTTTTTAGTTTTTATATCTCACTATTTACGTGTTTAAATCGTATTTAAAGATTTATAAGTAGTTCAGTTTGGTTTAGCTGACTCTGCACTTATTTTAATCAGCCCTAGCCAGGAGATATCAGAAGGATGAAAGAAATTTTTACTGGAGGAATCTTAATGAGCCTGCATCTATCTCACTTGATGTTTCCTACACTGATCATAAAAAAAGTCCAATTTAGGTGGCACTGTAGAAGTAAAAGCCAGTTTAGGTTGGGTGGAAATGTGACTGGGGAAAATAAAAAAAGAAGAAGACTAGAAAATAAATAGAAGACTGCATATCCAGACAATTCCTACAAAATATTTGGCTCTGAAAGGGGATAGGTGAGTATATTGGCCATAAGATCAGGGTGACAATTGCTGATTTCAAGGACTGATGTAGATGCGTAGGGGTTGAAGACATAGGAAAGTCTATAACAACTCATGTAACTTCTCTGAGACATCATTAGTGGTGAGGATCCATGGTACACACAGAGTGATTGGTTCTTGGCAGGAAGAAGGCATTTCATCCATTGTAACCCAACGTAGAAGAAGAACACCGCTACAGATACAGATGAGTTTAGAGATTTGATGTCAGGAAGATAAGAAAGCTCTTAGCTGATGACATTTACTTTTTAGGTGAATTATAAAATAAGATAGTATGCTGGGAATCAGGTAGGTGAGGGAGAGCTTTAGGATTAAAGGTAGAAAACACATGAAGTTGTTTCAGAAGCTAGAAAAATGAGGACAAAATAAAATTCTGGGCAATTCCGAGACCTCAATTCATATCACTGTTCATAAATGTATAGTGTTATCAACTTGCCAGCTATAGGATTCATAGTGACAGAGACCATATTTGCATCAATTCCAAACCAAATAATGACATATGTAGTCTATTGATAGCATGTAAGATTTTAAATCCCAGAATATATGATAAATCTATATTTTCTGGCTTCCTTTCTTAAAAGATATTAGTAAAAATTACTGGGTGGTTCTTTCCTTTTATATTTGAACATATGGTAATTTTAAATCTGGAGAGTAAAAATATTTTAGAAGAAATAACAGGATTATAAAAGCACTTTTGTTCTCTCCATAAGTCTCATGTCTCATGTATTATTCATAAGTGGCAAGAATTAGGGAGCATTTTACTCTGCAAAACCAAAAGTTTCCAAGGGAGAACCCAGGAGAGAAGGAAATACGTTGCTTACAGTGATTGTGTGGGCCTGGTTCAGAGCATTCATTTAGCAAACATTGGCTACATGAAGGGGAAAAGAGAGAGAGAGAGAGAAAAGAAATGTGTAAATGAGTGGGATAGAGACCAGAAGAACAGACTAGTAGTTTATTTATTTTTAAAATTCTTATTCAGGGTATAGAATATTTATTTGGCTAGGCTGTCCATTGGACACTATATCTCAGAAACCTAAGCATGATGTTAGGTGCAGGATACAAATTTATTTCTCAATATCTTCATGCAATAATTATCCCCTTCTTTTCCGGCAGTAGTTCTTCATGGGTTGAGGGAAAAGGAGAATCAAGTCAGTTAAATTGCTATTGTAGGTCTCTTCATTTTTCTTCTCATGGGGCATGAGATTTAAGTTGTAGGAATTAATCATATTTTGTTTGAATTTGGTTATATCATCTGTAATGAATATTTCTTGTTACCCTTTAAACTCTTCCCTCTTTGTATTATGAAACTGTCCACTTCCCCAGGAATCTATAAGTTCTTCTTTAAGAAATAATCAAATCACGTGAGAGTTCCCACTCAGGTCTGTGGCTGGTTGTATAAGAGTGAATTTAAAACTTATTCATATCTCTTTATCAGTATTTATTAATATTTGTTGATTTCTGTCCCCTAAAACTTATCCGGTATACATGAGATATGTAAACTCATCTTTAACATAATATGAGTCTCTATATCAAAGCTGTGATATTACTTTGCTACAAAGAGATTATGTGCCCTTCTCTGACTCTCATTTGACCACATGTCATATCTTAAGTCAAAATGAAGAAGTTAACAGATACTGGGAATAGTTACTCTGTGGCTGTGAAGTTTTCTACTTCTGCTTTTAGTGGCATATAGTTACATTTTATACTTTATCTCTTCATAGATTTATAGTTAATGCAATTATTGAAACATTTTGTATTTCAATATAGCATTTAGCATTGCTATAATTCCTACTTGTGCTGTTCTTTTATCTTTACTTATTCTCCTTTGGACTGAGGTGAGGGGGGTTGTTTATCTGTTTGTTTTAATTTTAACATTTCATTTCTATCAACTTGTTATGAATACTCTTTATTGTTATTTTAATTTTTACACTAGAGATTATACTATGCACCCCAAAATTAGTCTATATAAATTATTATTTTATATCCTCCTAAACAACACAAAGACATTAGCATATTTTAACTTTAATTCTTTCCCAATTTATGTGCCACTTTTGTATATATTTTACATATATATGTATATGTGCACACACACACATACACATACACATGCATGCACAGCCAAGCCATGATTGGTATTTTTGCTAAGTCATTTGTATGTATATTTGCCTGTATATTTATCTTTCAAACTTTTTTTATAATTATTTTGTTATTTTTCTTAGACCTGGTGGATGTGTTTGTATCAAATTCTCTGATTTATTTTACTGAAATTGGATTTATTTTTACATTCAAGTTATATTTACTGTGTATAAAATTATAGGCTGTCACATTATATTTAAGCATGAGGAATTGATTCTATTGTCTTCTATGTTCCATTGTCCAGTTGAATAACATGATCTCATTGTTACTTCTTTAAAAGTGATCTGCCTTTTTTCTCTGTTTTAAGATTATTTTATTGCCTTTGATTTGACATAATTTTAACTAAAATGTGGTTTTTTGTTTTATTTATTTATTTATTTATTTATGGCTGTGTTGGGTCTTCGTTTCTGTGCTAGGGCTTTCTCTAGTTGTGGCAAGCGGGGGCCACTCTTCATGGCGGTGCGCGGCCCTCTCACTGTCGCGGCCTCTCCCGTTGCGGAGCACAGGCTCCAGACGCGCAGGCTCAGCAATTGTGGCTCACGGGCCTAGCCGCTCCGCGGCATGTGGGAATCTTCCCAGACCAGGGCTCGAACCCGTGTGCCCTGCATTGGCAGGCGGATTCTTAACCACTGCGCCACCAGGGAATCCCTAAAATGTGGTTTTAAGTTGCTTCTTCCTCATTTTCTCTTGCCTATTCTTCTTTTATCCAAGTACAATTAAGGTAGACTTTTTCACTATATCCTTACTATCTTTTACCTCTCTTTTGTATTTCCCACTCATGCTTCATTTGCATATTTTCCTTAGGCCTCTCTTTCTATTCATTTGAGATTATTTTATTAATCTTTATTAATCATACTTTATTATGATGTGTATGTGAAAATATAAAAGAATCCACATAACAATAGAATTTATAGGTGAAAAAGAGAAGATACTACATACAAGGTCAATCTATAAAACTAATTTTTATTTCTATTGACTAGTAGCAAACTAATATAACATTAAAATTTTAAAGTGTCTGTTAGAATAGCATCAAAAATCATCAAATGTAAATCTATAAAAAGACATGCAAAATCTCTATGCTGCAAACTAGAAAAAAATTGCTGGAAGACAGTAGAGAAAACCTACATTTAATGAAGAGATACACCTTCTGGTATTATAATCTCTGTTCCTGATCCAAGTGCTTGGTTACATGTATGTGAAAATTTGCATCCCTACTCATTTATGATATTCATGCTCTTCTTAATCCATGTTACACTTCATTGAAAAGTTCATTAGGAAAAGTAAACAGGACATTTACCATAGACGACATATGAACAGACAATTCTTACAGAAACAAAAAGGATTAAAACTGCTATGGATAGAGATAGATTTATAACTATAAGTATAGATATATATTCATTCCACACACTAAAATGACATGAAGAGCTTTAAAGGAATTACTTGACAGATCCCCAACTTCCATGAATTCCATTTTAAAACTGATCTACCAAACATCTGTCTTCAGCCAAGAAATTGTGAGGTTCTCTTTTTCCTCTCCCACTTAAAAAAAGCTGAAAATAATATTTTTCACCCATTTTGAATTTGAGTAGCATGTATTAAGGTGTTAAAACTTCCAAAACAGCAAAGAAAAGATAACTTGAGAGATTGATGTTTATAAAGCCTCCTGATCAAGGCAGCGTGCACCAATTCAGGCTTCATGTCTTTCCCTGTCTCAGAAATATTTCTGTTACGGAAAGGCATTACATTAAAAACAGGATGTTTGACCCCTAGTGGTATGTTCTGAATTCAGATATTTTTTTTGAGTAGGGCAACAAGTGTGATGCCAATTTTAACTTAACGACCTTGTTTTTCCATACCCTCTTCATTGTCAAAGAATGCATTGCTCCTATGGAAGTGCCCTGAGACAGCAAAAGATGATCAGAAAGAAATAGTGAAGATGGTGGCACTAATTGTTATCAGATGACAAACTCAAAGCAAAACACCATGCTTGCTGTTAACCTGATGGCTCTTATCTCTTTCTCTTGCTCTCTCTTTTTTTCATTCTAAAAACTCTCTCTCTAGTGAATAGAATGTTCAACCTTGTAACAAACTTTGTAACAAACATGCTGCTGGAAAATACAGACTTGCTCTCACCTTCAGTATCCACATTTTCTCCATTCCTGGGAATGAGTATCATCTTGGTGAATATTCTCATTCATGAATCAGCTCTTTCGCAGTTGCATATTATGTATGATTTCCAAAAATGCAATTAAGAATATAACACCCAGAACTTTAAAAAATGATATTTTATTAATTGCAACAAATTCCTGTTTCTCAGAGGTCTGTATGCTGTTCCAATTTTGTCTTAAGCATAATTAAAAGTTATTAATTACTAGACATAAAATAAAACTACTATTCTAGATATATATTGTGATTTTGAAATGTCCACCTCTTTCAATTTCTCTTACCATTTGTTACGCTTTTATTAAAATTGGAGTATAGTTGATTTACAATGTGTTAATTTCTGCTGTACAGCAAAGTGATTCAGTTATACATATAAAAACATTGTTTTTACATTATGTTCCATATGGTTTATCATAGGATATTGAATATAGTTCCCTGTGCTATTCAGTGGGACCTTGTTGTTCATCCATTCTGTGGTTTACATATAGTGGTTTACATCTGCTAACCCCAACCTCCTACCCCATCCCTCCCTCCTCTCCCCTCTCCTTTGGCCACCACAAGTCTGATCTCTATGTCTGTAAGTCTGTTTCTGTTTCATAAATAGGTTCGTATCATATTTTAGATTCCACATATAAGTGATAGTATTTGTCTTTATCTTTCTGACTTACTTAACTTAGTTTGATAATCCCTCAGTCCATCCATGTTGCTGTAAATGGCATTATTTTGTTCTTTTTTATGGCTGAGTAGTATTTTATTGTATATATGTACCACAACTACTTTATCCATTTATCTGTTGCTAGATATTTAGGTTGTTTCCATGTCTTGGCTATTGTGAATAGTGCTGCTATGAACATAGGGGTGCACGTATCTTTTTGAATTACAGTTTTGTCCTGATATATGCCCAGGAGTGGGATTGCTGGATCATATGGTAACTGTATTTTTAATTTTTTGAGGAACCTCCATACTGTTTTCCACAGTGGCTGCACCAACGTACATTCCCACCAACAGTGGAGGATGGTTCCCTTTCTCCACACCCTCTCCAGCATTTGTTACTTGTAGACATTTTGATGATGGCCATTCTGACTGGTATAAGGTGGTACCTCATTGTAGTTTTGATTTGCATTTTTCTAATAATTAGCAATGTGGAGCATCTCTTCATGTGCCTGTTGGCCAGCTGTATGTCTTCTTTGGAGAAATGTCTATTTAGGTCTTCTGCCCATTTTAAGATTGGGTTGTTTGTTTTTTTGTTGTTGAGTTGTGTAAGATTTTGTATAATTTGGAAATTAAGCCCTTGTCAGTCGTGTCATTTGCAAATATTTTCTCCCAGTCTGTAGGTTGTCTTTTCATTTTTTTTATGGTTTTCTTTGCTGTGCAAAAGCTTGTAAGTTTGATTAGGTCCCAATTGTTTATTTTTGCTTTTTATTTCTATTTTTGTTTTTCCTTGGGAGACTGACCTAAGAAAACATTGGTATGATTTATGTCGGAGAATGTTTTGCGTGTGTTCTCCTCTAGGAGTTTTATGGTGTCGTGTCATATTTAAGTCTTTAAGCTATTGTGAGTTTATTTTTGTGTATGGTTGTGAGGGTGTGTTCTAACTTTATTGATTTACATGCAGCTGTCCAACTTTCCCAACCCGACTTGCTGAAGAGACTGTCTTTTTTCCATTGTATATTCCTGCCTCCTTCAGTGTGGGTTTATTTCTGGGCTCTCTGTTTCATTGATCCACATGTCTCTTTTTGTGCCAGTACCATGCTGTTTTGTTTTGTGCCAATACCATCAGCATGGCACTGTCTCACATCTCAGGGTTATGCCTCCTGCTTTTTTTTTTTCCTCAGGATTGCTTTGGCAATTCTGGGATTTTTTATGGTTCCATATAAATTTTAGGATTATTTGTTCTAGCTCTGTGAAAAACATCATGGGTAATTTGATAGGATCGCATTAAATCTGTAGATTGCTTTGGGTAGTATGGCCATTTTAACAATATTAATTCTTCTAACCCAAGAGCATGGGATATCTTTCCATTTATTTGAATCATCTTCAGTTTCCTTTATTAATATCTTATAGTTCTCAACATATAAGTCTTTCACCTCCTTGGTCAGGTTTATTCCTAAGTTTTTTTGTTGTTGTTTTGTTTTTTTGGGGGGGGATTTTAAAAGGGATTTTTTTCTTTACATTCCTTTTATGATATTTCATTGTTAGTGTAAAGAAATGCAACCTATTTCTGTATGTTAATCTTGTATCCTGCTACTTTGCTGAATTCGCTTATCACTTCTAGTAGTTTTTGTGTGTAGTCTTTAGGGTTTTCTATATGCAGTATCATGTCATCTGCATATAATGACACTTTTACCTCTACCTTTCCAATTTGGATACCTTTTATTTCTTGTATGATTGCTGTGGCTAGGACTTCCAGTACTATGTTGAATAGAAGTGGTGACAGTGGGTACACTTATTTTGTTACAGATTTTAGTGGGAGGCTTTCAGCTTTTCACCATTGACTATTATATTGGCTGTGGGTCTGTCATAAATAGCTTTTATTATGTTGAGATATGTTCCCTCTATACCCACTTTGGAAAGAGTTTTTGTCATGAATGGATGTTGAATTTTATCAAATGCTTTTTCTGCATCTATTGAGATGATCATGTGTTTTTTGTCTTTTCTTTGGTTGATGTGGTATATCACATTGATTGATTTGCATATGTTGGACCATTCTCTTGCCTTTTAAAGTATTTTTTTTTTTTTTTAATTTATTTTTGGCTGTGTTGGGTCTTCGTTTCTGTGCGAGGGCTTTCTCTAGTTGCGGCGAGCGGGGGCCACTCTTCATCGCGGTGCGCAGGCCTCTCACTCTCACGGCCTCTCTTGTTGCGGACCACAGGCTCCAGGCGCGCAGGGTCAGTCGTTGTGGCTCACGGGCCCAGTTGCTCAGCGGCATGTGGGATCTTCCCAGACCAGGGCTCGAACCCGTGTCCCCTGCATTGGCAGGCGGATTCTCAACCGCTGCACCACCAGGGAAGCCCTCTCTTGCCTTTTAAATTCACTTTGGTCTGTACTACAAAATTCAAATTTTGTTTAAATGTGTGGTCTTTTTAGTTATGTCAAATTAAAAATATATTAAGATGAAAAATTTCCAATGTGGTTATGTTTACCATAACATCACCTAGTTATAGCTCCATCAATAAAATGTCTATCTAGATCAAAGTTTCTCAGCCTCTATATTATTGAAAATATGAGCCATATAATTTGTTGGTGTGGGGAACTGTCTTGTGCATTTTAGGATATTTAGCATCATGCGTGACCTCTACTCACTAGTTGCCAGTAGCACTTCTTCCTTACCACTCCTCCTCCCCACCAGTATGACAATCCTAAAGGTCCCCACACATTGCCAAATATCCCCAAGGTTGCAAAACGTTCGCCCATTGAGAATCACTGCTCTATATGAAAGGTTACCAAGTAGAAGTATTAGTATTTTCTAAGTGTTAGTAAAACATTTTTTCCTCAAATATTGAGAATGTGAATGACTCTAATATCTGGGTATCAAATCCTCTTGCAAGACAGTTTCAAATTTGTTTCTTCAGCATAATGGAAAGGAAGAGCTAAACAATTTGTCAGTCAATGATCATGGACATTAATTTTTAGGGTAGGTCTTTATTGATTTCTTTGGCCTATTTGCAAAATCCTATAAAATTCAAAGAATGAGTTTAAATAATTTTCCAGTTCTATCTTTGCACATATATGTGCAAGTTTTCCCAACACTCACATCTATAAGTGTGAAAAAATAGGATTAGAATTGATTAAATGAGAATAATTGAATAAATGAGAGTAATTTATTATTCTCATTTCAACAATAATTTAATTTATTCAAATATATGAGTCAAGTGAAGAAAACTACCTCCATAAGCTTTATAAGATACATTTCTAATAAAATGATATCCTTAATTCTTAATATGTATTAATATTAGAAATATGTTTATTATGAGCTACTTTGTTCTAATAATGATTATAAAAATAACTCATTTTGGAAAAATTGTTTGAACACTTGGCATTATGACCACAAGAAATAATAAAAAATGCATTTAAATTTACATATATTTTTCTTTAGAGCTGTATGATAGTGAAATCAATGAGACTTCAGAATAAACATATTAACTTTAAGATAAATGTCTGTAGGAGAAAAGGAATACAAATAGGCATTCAAGGGAAAAAAGAAGTAAGCTTTCTGGCTTTTACAAAAGAACTAGTTCATGAAATTATTTGAGTATTATAGAGAAACTAACCGTTCTAAGGACTATGGAAACATGTGACCAATTATATATTTTAGATACGCTGTCAGGAGCAATTGTAAGAGGTTCTGATAAGGATTTATGCAGAACAAAATGTCAGAGGAAGCTTGATAAAGAATCATGAAGCAATAGAATATTAGAGTTAACCTGATAACGAATTATGAAAAACAGGGTATCAGAGTAAGCTCAAAGCTACTGATGTAGGCTTCCCTGGTGGCGCAGTGGTTAGGACTCTGCCTGCCAATGCAGGGGACATGGGTTCGAGCCCTTGTCCGGGAAATTCCCACATGCCGCGGAGCAACTGAGCCCTGCACCACAACTACTGAGCCTGCACTCTAGAGCCCGTGAACCACAACTACTGAGCTCGCGTGCTGCAACTACTGAAGCCCATGCGCCTAGAGCCCATGCTCCACAACAAGAGAAGCCACCGCAGTGAGAAGCCCGCGCATTGCAATGAAGAGTACACACAACTAGAGAAAGCCCACACACAGCAATGAAGACCCATCACAGCCAAAAATAAAT
This sequence comes from Eubalaena glacialis, assembly GCF_028564815.1. NCBI lineage: Eukaryota > Metazoa > Chordata > Mammalia > Artiodactyla > Balaenidae > Eubalaena > Eubalaena glacialis. Next base: position 139,503,024 of record NC_083717.1, read on the forward strand.
AAATGAAATAAATAAATTAAAAAAAAAAAAACTACTGATGCAAATTGAATATCTGCTGACTACTTACTAAAAGTGGGATATATATAACAATTGTAGCTTTAACTGCATATAAATGGAGCAAGAAATCTACTAAACTCCATAGAGTTTAGATTTGCTGGCCCTATATAAATTCAGGGTATCTGTGGTGGTCAAAAGCAAAAGTAAAACAAAAAATTCTCAGCTAATTCTATATTTTTGATTTGTCATGTTCCTTTAGGGCTTGATTTATTTTCTTCTTGAAAATATCAGATGTTAAAGTAATTAGACACTATTGAATACTTTTAAAGTGGCTATGAAATTTTTGTTTAAATTATCCATAATTATAGTATACCAAAAAGTAAAGAATTTGCAACTATTTTAAATTATAATAAAATGTTAGTTATTAATGTAGAAATGTGTTAAGAAAAGGAGTGTATTCTTTTAGGGGTTATAAAAGCCAAAATGGTTTGAAAATCCTATGCTGTACCCTAACAGGCATATAAATCCTGCATAAAACCAAAAAGTTTTCTCAGAAAACTTTAAATAATGAAAACAAAGTTGAAATATTTAAAGAAAATTATAGGCATATTTTATAAATAGTCCAATTACTTCAAGTAGTGGAAAATGATTTTATTGATGTAGCTATTTGATTGCTATGACTGTTTTATTGATAAAACTGATGGAAATAATTTTAAAATTTTAAATAGCTGAAAGCTTATTCCACAAAAGATTATCATATACACTGATTATATCATATACATTATACTGATATAATCAGTGATACGTAGAAAACACGTAGAATTTAAACATGAGAAAGTCCAAATAGTTTTATTACCTTTTACCTGTTTAATCTTAAGCATATCTCTTACCTCTTTAAATCTTAGTTTATTACTTAGAGTAAGAATAAGAATATTCTATTTGTTCTGAGAACTTTAATAAGATTAATATTGGTTCTTGTCCTTTCATAATAATCTTAACTTGTTTTGAAATTAGTGTATGTACTTAAAATCTATTCTGTGATAGAATATCTATTAACATTTAAAAAAAATCAATATATAGGAGCAATAAACCATCTTCTTAATATTTTTATAAGTAATTTTACTGAAGGCAACCTCTTCATGCATAACTTTTCTGACCGCATCCGTGTAACTCATGGATGCAAATCCCCTGAGACTTTACAACTGTTAATTATCAACAGTCACGTATGTTCCTGGGAAATCCACAGGTTTCAAAGTCTAACACTTTTCAATCATCATTCTTACCAAGAGATTATTGATAAAATATCATGCAATGTATCTTGAAAGCTACCAGAGTTGTAAGAATGCTATCTGGGTAATGTTCATATAAATGATGAGACTAATATTCTTTCTGACAACTTGCCAATTACAATGTTGAAGAAGAATGAACAAAATCTAACATAGACCCATTATTTATATTTCTTTAAAATCATTATGAAAATAATTTGAGAAATAATTCAGGGAAAAATACAAATAAGCAAACAGAAAAATTAGCCACTTGAAACTATCCAACAAATCAGCTTAAAATTTAGAGAGATAGTATAAAAGATCAAAAGAGAGAATTATGAGATAATAATATTTTTACTTTTGATCTGAGTTGATAGTTGATTTTTTGTGTTTACCCATATGAATTAATAATTAATTATTTCCTGATAACCATCTAAACACAAACTATTCTCTTTTTCCCAGGTCTGGTAGAAACTATTACTATAAATCATAAATTTCAGACAATTATTAATTGTGGATGATCATATGATTCAACATATGCATGCCTCTTTATAGCTTTCAAAGATTTTTCATCTGATGTAATCATCCTAACATCACTGGGAATTTATTATTAAAATATTCTAATACGTAAATGAAAAAGTATAGCTATAACTTGTAGCTAAGACTCTAAATAATGCCTTCTGATTTCAATGTAATTTATGAATAAGTATAAAATAACAATTTTTATAAAACAGCATATAAAGAGGGAAGTAGGAGCTTTTCAGGAACAATCAAATTTGCTCATAATATATGTTTTCAGGATAGTACAACATCAGCAAACTTGATTCCTTTGCAGGTCAAGGAAACCTGATTTATCCATGTTTTGGTGTTCACAAAATAAAGTGTATAAATACATCTTGAAAACAAATCTTTCAGACGCATAAGGATAACTACTATAATAACAGACTAGCATAAGGCAAGGAACAATACTAACTAAAAATGTTTAGTTAGCATGCTCCTTCTTGAGATGTGAAATCTAGACTCCACTTTCATTTTTCTACACCAAATCAGAGAGAAAGATTATTGTATTGGGTAGGTGTAATAAGATGAAGAATACTTTTGTAATTCTCATAATATTGGAGAATTGTAAATAAGTACATTGTAGTGAAGAACATGATTGTCATCTCTGTATTAACTTATTTAGGATGTCTTGCAAAAATTATATTGGCATAAACTGATCAGTAATAATAAAATAAAAATTCTATAATTGGTTCTTTTTGAATACTTTAAGAAATCTGTCATGCCAGAAATATTGTTTAACCACTAAATATCATTTTTCTTTACACTATGTAAATTAGTCATTTTCCTTATAGATTTTCTAATCATTTGAAAATTTTGAATTGTTTCCAATAAGTAAGAATAATGAAAGTTCAGATAATTTAAAGAATTTTATAAATGATAGTAGAACAATTGAGTTAGATTCCAATCTCTTTAAAAATTACTAGTGATGAAAGACATCTCTAATAAAATATTCACTCAAAATTGGAATTTGAAAAATTTATCTGCTAAATCTATGAAAGTAAAATAAGAAAAAAGAAACAGATATGCTAAATGAATTATATGTCTAACTCAATACAATGCAGGGAAATACTATTTCAAATCAGTCAGATTAGGAAATATATAATATTTTAAGTTACCCTGATTGTTACCTAAAATCGTAAAACTACAAAGACATCTAGACATATTTCAACATGATTCCTTTTTTGAATGATTTTACTTTATAAAAATCTTCCTATTTAAGTAATCCATCATGATTTCCAGGAAGGTCACTGAAACTCTTTGCTTTAAATTTTGTAAAGATAGCATAAAACGTGAACATAGGAGGAGAGAGCTGAAGAAGATAATGATAACATTTAATTTCAATTTGATCTAAGATGACAGTCTTGTGTGTTTACCCATTTGTATTAATAGCTACCTTTCCCTTAAAACCATCTGAGCAGACTAGTATTCTTTCTAAAACTTAGTGTAAAAAACATTTTTCTCATGATATGTTTTTATGACAACACTAAAGCATCAAAGAAAGCGCTACAATTAAAATTAAAGTAAGCAAGTACATTAGTTTTTATTTCATGTACTCACATATATAGATCTTGTGTCACTACAATCATGTACCTACTGAAATGAAACCCTACAATCCCAACTGCCAGCAGCAACATGGTTTTTTGTGTATTTAGAAAAATGTAAGTATTTTAATGTATTACAAAGGGTATATCTCCAGCATCATTACCATTACCATATTTATAATTATGGTTATAATAAGATATGGTTAATTCTCAACCATATCTTAATGTTAAACATCCTTCACTATTATGGCACATACTTCATTAAACTTGAATGTTTTACCTTTTTGATATATAATTCTTTTTGTTCATCAATCTATAATGAGTGATTCAAATTGATTCATAATGTTTTTATAAATTATAATTTAGGATTGACTTGATGCCTGAATTGTCACCTTTGCACTTTTCAAATATTTTTGTGTAACACAAACACAATTTTCTTTACTACTTTCGATGATTAGGGCAAATTCCACAAGCAGTGAACTGAATGTGCTAGGTAGTCAGTATTAGTTTACTAAATAATCCCAGATCTTTACTTTCCAGACAAATGGTAGGTTTGCACTTTCTCACCATTTTTTACTGAAGGTAATCATGGCCGCAAATTTGGTTGGCGAGTGAAATGCAAACCATAATGACTTAGCAGATGTTAAGTTTTGTCAGTTACAGGTGGGAGGTTTAAGAGCCAGCATGTGACTTCCTACATCCTCTCTCCTCTGCTACATGATCTTGGAGGACCTACATATTGATGGGAAGCCTCAGTCAGCCTCAGTGACTCAATGAGAAGAACCATCCTGACAAATGGATGTATACACACACACACTCATGCCCATACCCACAGTGGACATAGAGAATCCGTGATATATAAACTTGACCATGTTTATCTGCTGGCACTTTTCAGTTGTCTGTTACCTCATCATAGCCTAGTATAATCTCACTGATTCACAGAAAGAAAAATTATACTGAATTTTATATATAGGATAATATAAAAGCCTTGAAAGGAATATACAAATGATTTTAATAGTTACTGGGATTGTAAAATTATTTTTCTTTCTTACAATATGCTTCATTAAAAAATTATTTAGAAATAACATCAGAAGTTAGAAACACTGTTATTGTGAATATATCATAAGGTTTATACAAAAAATTCACTTATACACACTTATTCACTTATACAAAAAATTCTATTTTGTGCCTACATGTGCTCATCACTGGGGACATTATGATGAAGTGAACAGATAAGACCTCTGCCTCTTGGAGTTATATTCTATGGGGGAAATCAAATATGGAATGTAAGAGAACTAGTTTGTAAAATAATTTCTAGCAAAAATACTGCTGTTATCAAGGATATGTGGTCTAATTCCTACTAGTGACCATGACTTTGAAAAAGTCTATTTAATAAGTTTATGGTTGATCCTTGAACAACATGGATTTGAACTGCAATGGTCAACCTATATACGGAAATTTTTCAATAGTAAATACTAGAGTATTATATAATAGACCATATATAATCTGCAGACCAGATTATATATGGTCTGTGGTTAGCTGCATCTGCGGATATGGAGGAACCCCAGATATAGAGGGCCAACTATAAGTCATACAAGGATTAACCCTCTGTGTTGTTCAGTTGTCAACTGTACTTACTTATAAAGAAACATAATAATGATATTTATGCTCAGACATTACTGAAAACTGAACAAACCATCAAAACTCATTCCCAAATTCCATCTTTCTCCTTCTCTTCTTGAAGAGGCTTTAAAAGATTGATTTAAGCAATGTACTAGGTCCTCAATTTATATCTGTCTTTCTGCAATCTACTTTGCATCCTCTCTGGGCCACTGAAGCTACTATATGAGAAGTCATTGATGACCTCCAATCTACTTGCAGACCTGTATCTATCTGAAGCCTTTATTTTTCTCCTTGGGCAACTTTAACCTGTCCCATGACTTTACCTACATCCATTCCTCGATTATTGTTTTATATATATTTTGCAAATTGAAATCTCTAGCCATAGCCTTTGTTGTGATATCCATTCTTAACCTTTCAAATGCTTTTGGACATTTTAATGTATGTTTAATGCTGAACATAATTTTAATCAAATATGTTTACAAAAGAAGAATTTCTCAGATTGATTAGTTGATTAAATTGTGTTAAATTTTTAATATTAGCTTTAATTTAGAGAATTGAAGGAAATTACTTGTTTTGTTGACTTAATCATTTTAATTAAAATCTTATTTTTATTAATAATATCTTCTCAGAAATTAAAGAAATAGTTATCCTCCATTATAGTTTTTACACTCAAAGATGTTTGATAACCAATTCAATTGATTCTTCTTTTAGTTAAATTAGTTCTTATTTATTCCAGACACTCTCACCAAATATTTCATGGCCCTTTCCCTCACATGTACATAATTTGAACATTTTCTAAATGATCTCTCTAATTCTTCTCTTTCTTCAGTATACATAAATTTATGTACAGTCCAGATTATCAAAAGCTCTATTTAACTAACTCAGGTTCCTTTGAAGAAGATAGAAAAATATTTACAGTCTATACTTCATTGTCTAGAAATAAGTCAAATTTATGCTTAAATACTTGCTCATTTTATCTTGCCAACTATACTACCAAGGCTTTGAGGGCGTGTCAGTGGTATACTTTATTTCCTAAAGAATTTAACATCTGTCTTGCACTTTGTGTGCTCAGTAATCATTAGATTACTGATTCTTCAGTAACAGTTTTAGCAAAATTATGCCATATTGTGAAAATATATATATTTTATTTGGCCCAGATGGGACTGGGAAACAATAATTACAACTTTTTTTCTGCATCAAGAGTATAATAGCAGTAACATACATTAACACCCACACACGAGCATGCACACACACACACACAGCAACACATTTTATTTAGTCAAAATAATAAAACAATATTTATATATAAAGCCAGCATAAAATTTCATATTTCCCTTATTGTTCTTTCGGTATTTTTATCACTTTTTTTCTTTCTCCTGTATTTGGATGCCTAAGGAATTTAATTAAACTACAGACTATAAATCACTTTCCTTTTTGTCACATGAGTGTGTATATCACTTTGTATTGCATTACTTTTGCATGGATTTTATTAGGATTAATTGGTTTGCATTTCCATTGGAATCTCCTCAGCTTGCTTAATGGATTCTTTTCTTCCTAGGCCTCAACAGCTTTATCCGTGATTCTATTACATGATGAAGTAATGCCTGCTGGCAGTAGTAAAATGCCCTGTGGTATTTCTATTTCTGATACCATATTTCATAGGTTTAGCACCAACCGTAAATAATAGCTGTGAAACTAGAAGATAAATTTTGACTTGGGATTTTTACAAGTGCTGAACTAGTTCAGCTTTGTTAAATTTTACTGCTTTTTTTTTTTTAATTTGTAGATGGTAACTTGTGCTAATTCTGCAGTTTTATGGTATTTATAGCTATGCTAACTTTTGAGAACATACATCAGTTAATTGGGATTATATAAAGTATCCTACATTCAGAAAACAACCGTAATTTTTTTTCTTTTATTTCTGCTAAGGAAACTTTACCATAAATTACATTGTTATTAAAAATCATTCTGTGAACTAAGTTACATATTTATGTTTGTAATATGCTACGTGTTGAAAATCACTTTTCTCCCTCACATTCCTAAATAATGTAGATTTGCATGATATACAGTTTGGGCTTTTTTGTTCATCCTAAATAATTGGGAAGGACAGGCATGTAAATACACCAGCTGTTCAGGAGCACTTTCAGGTCACTAAGTATCAAACCAGCGTGGTAGTAAGGAAAGTAGAAACTACCTGATTTATTCCAGGGAATTATTATTTCATTTGATGATTTTGAATAAAAATATTGGAAATAAGATTTTTCTTGTTTAGACTATTACCTCTGTAATGAAACTATTTTAACCATAAGTTTTGATTGGGATTTTCAACAGTTTTTTAAAGCAATCTTGTATGTAAAAAAGGCAAATTATTCCTGATGTACATCAAGTAAGATCATGTTATTTAGCTTTTACCTTGAGATGATTGTTGTATATTGAAAGAAATAATATGTATATATCTAGTATTTAGAAGAAAAAGATATTTTTATTGATGACCAAGGGTTAACATTTTTATTAAGTACATGAATTAAATCTTCTCTATCTCTTCAACAGATAATCTTGGAATAAAAATACAAAATACTCAGACTTGACTACATTTTAATAGTTAATCTAAGGGTTGTTCACACTCCATCTGGTAATCATGTTTTCTCTTGTTTAGTTTGACAATAATAATATGTCAATGTCTTCCTCATATAATAGAAATATTTATCAGCAATGTTCATTACATATGTGTTAACAGAAATACAACAATGTTTGGTACATCTTCTACCTTTAATGAGCTTAACTAAAATCGGAGAGTGACTACATATTTGTGAAGAGCTAACCATAGTCTAAAAAACAGTAATGGTATGAAACATGAAAATTCTCATATAAACTGCTGTGTATAAACCAGCAAAGTTAGTTCATCAAAATCTTGTTTGAAGATACAGCTTCTGTTGATCCAGAAGTTATTTTCACTCTTAGCTTATGTGATAGAGAGATTCTCAAGTTTGTATGCAAAGAAATACAAACAAGGATGTTCATTATACCAATGTTTGTACTAGAAAAAATTTTAAAACTACTGTCCATCAATGTATTAGTATTTTTAGGGCTGCAATAACAAAATACCACAGACTGAGTGGTTTAAACAGCATAAATTTATGTTCTCACAGTTCTAGAGGCTGAAAGTTTAAAATCAAATTTCGGCAGTTTATCTCCTGAGGACTCTCTCCTTGGCTTGCAGATAGTTGTCTTCTCGCTGTGTCCTCACATGGCCTTTTCTCTGTGTGTTTCCTTGGTATCTCTTCTTATAAGGACACCAGCTATCAGATTAGGGCGCAACCCTCATGACATCATTTCACCTTAATTACCTCTTTAAAGGTTCTGTCTCCAAATATAGTCACATTGGGGGTAATAGCTTCAATGTATGAATTTGGGGGGGGGGCACATTTCCGTCAATAACAATCAACCAAAAAATAAATAAAAATTTTTGGTCTATATACACAGTTAAATATTCAATAGCAATGAAACTAAATTACATCAGTCAGCTTAACCTATACTTATGCTGTGCTAACAAGTGATTCCAGTGGCTTACACTAAAGTTTATTACTCTCTCACACTACATCATAGATTAGCCTCTGTCCTGTTTTCCAACCTTTGCACTCTGGAAACAAATTGATAAAGATATTTCTATAAGGATCATCAAGCTTTTCATGGAAAAGAGAAAGAAATCACAAAGTCATACCACCAACACTCATCACTTTCCTTCACATTTCATTGTCTAAAATCTTATGGCCATTTCTGACATCAACAGGACACATATAATTCTCCCACTGGAGAAGCAGAAAATATTTTATACTCTACAACAGAAAAAAATCAATTTCATTTTTTAGGTATCAGTATAGATAAATCTCACATGAACGAGTGATAAAAAGGAAGCTGAAGATAGATACAGTGTAATACGGCACTAGCATAAAACACAACTGAATACTTTGAGGATATTTATTTAACATCAGTATAAAGGCATTCAGGGGAAATAGTAAGTACAAAATTGGGGATATTGGTTACTTCTGAAGAGAGCATGAAAATGTGTTTGGGAAGTGGACAAACAGATGTGTGTTATATTATTCTATGTATCTTTTCATGTTTGAAAAGATTCAGTATAAGAACATTATTTTAAAAGACCAGAAATAGTTGTTATGAGGATAATGAGATCTCTATTGGATTTTCTGACATATATTAGTGGTTTATTATTATTTTTATATTGAATTAAATCTGATGGTAAAAGAGTGCATGATAAACTTTCCTAGTTGAAAACTTCTGCAATGTAAAACTTTTTACTGTATTTATGCTTGTGTATCTCTTGGGCTGTGTGCAGCTTAAGGAGGTATAGGACATAATCACTTTTACATGAACTGTGCCTAGAATGGTAAACATATAACTAGAGATAATAAAGCTTCTTTAAATTCAATTTCTTCCTTTATTCTATATTTCAAGTTTTCTAAAGCATGCAAGGATTACTTTTTAAGAAAAAAAGTAAAATTCCATTTAAATTTCTGTCTTATGCTTCCCAGTAATCAGTGTGCTATTTGACATTTAATTCCTTGACCTTTTTATCACCAATGACCTTCTCCTCCACTTAATTTACTAGCTCTCATGAATAAATCTTCTGTATTGTCATTTCTCTATATTTAAAAATATTGCAAGTCAAACATGTCACTTCTGATCACAACCTCTTCAATTTTTCACAAGTACTCAACTTTGGAGTTTTACATATGGATGTGACAAAGTGACAGAAGGGCAAGAAAGTTTAAGACATTGGCAAAAGTGCTATTAAATGGTGAACTACAGCGAATACTGTAGTTATTTACCTAGTACACTTTCCTCAGTTTTTTACTAACAAAATCTCTTTTAGTTGGAAGCAGCACCAGAAGATGAATCAAGATGGTGGTCGGGGAGAGGACACTTCTGGGAATCTTTTTTTCTTTTTTATGACAGGAACACCCTTTGGCTGTCCTTTTTCTTCCTTCTTATATGAGATGTTAGTGAGAGGACAATGTTTGGGGCTGCAGGATTCTTCTTCTCACCATTAAAGAAATACCAAAAAATTTGCACAGACACCAACGCCCTGATATTATTGCACTACTGGAGGGACTCAAGTCTTTACCTCCAAACATTTTGTTGCATGAGGAAAATTAACGTCCTTTTATAACCCATTCAAAGTCATGCATGTGTTTTGTGTTTAGCCATACTCTAGATTTTAGAATCAAAGCTAATTAAGTAGGAAAATTTCAAAGGAAATAGACATGCTACACAGATTGGAAGCAAATAGACTAGGTGAAAATTAGGGGAAAGTATTGAGAGCTGGGTTCATAAAATGCAGCCAACTGATCCTAGAATTACTTTATAAGTTAATAAAAGGCTACCAACTTCAAATGGACCAGAAATATTTCCCAAAATTCTTACTAAGTGTTTCTGCTCAACTTAGTCCTGGTTTCCACAGTGAAATCTTCACTCTCCTCAGTCTTCTGCTACTTCTGAATCCTTGTTGTCCTCAGAAGACATTTCCCTCTTTACAAAGAGAAGAGAAACTCTTCAGCGAGAACTTTCTGAACATTGTCTGCAGATCAGTCTTAGAAACTGAGTTCCATCTTCTCCTTCCCTGCCTCCCTCTTACAATCCAGAGACTCTTCTTTCTCTCATCTAAGAACTACTCTTCCACCATTTCTTAAGGCTCCTATTCCTCGTCATCCAGAATCCGTTTTTATGTATCCTTTCTATTTCCTTTGAAACTCCCACTCAAGTGGCTTTTAAAAAATACCATAAACTCTTTCAAGATGTATCTGACCAAATCTTTTGTCTGTTTTTCTGTTTGATTGTCCACCTTTTGCTTACTAATTTATAGTTCTTTTCATATTCTTCAAACATGTTAGATATTTGTATTTTGAGAATTGTTAGACATATCTATAGTAAATATTTTTCTCACCCTGCCCCATGTATTGCATGCTTTTTTAATTGAAGTATAGTTGATTTACAGTATTGTGTTAGTTTCAGATGTACAGCAAAGTGATTCAGTTATACGTATATATTTTTATCAGATTATTTTATATTATAGGTTATTATACTGAATATAGTTCCCTGTGCTATACAATTATTCCTTGTTGCTTATCTATTTTATGCATAGTAGTTTGTATCTTTTAATTCCATGCTCCTAATCTATCCCTCCCCCCTCCCTTTCCCCTTTGATAATCATAAGTTTATTTTCTATGTCTGTGAGTATGTTTCTATATTGGATATAGATTCATTTGTATTATTTTTTAGATTCTACATATAAGTGATATCCTATAATATTTGTCTTTTTCTGTATGACTTACTTCACTTACTATGATATTCACTAGGTCCATCCATGTAGCTGCAGATGACAATATTTAATTCTCTTTCATGCCTGAATAATATTCTACTGTATGTAATATATACCATATCTTATTAAGCCAATTGTCAGTTGATAGGCACTTGGGTTATTTCCATGTCTTGGCTGTTTTAAACGGTGCTGATAGAAACACTGGGGTGCATATATCTTTTAGAATCAGACTTTTTGTCTTTTCCAGATACATGCCCAGGAGTGGGATTGCTGGATCATATGGTAGCTCTTAGTTTTCTAAGGACCTCCATACTGTTTTCCATAGTGGCTGTACTAATTTACATTCCTACCAGTGGTATAGGCTGGTTCCCTTTTCTTCACATCCTCTCTAACATTTATTACTTGTAGACTTTTTGATGATAGCCATTCTGACCAGTGTGAAGTGATACCTTATTGTGGTTTTGATTTGCATTTCTCTAATACTTAGTGATGTTGAACATTTTTTTTTTTTTTTTTTTTAATGTACCTGTTGGCCATCCGTATGTTTTCTTTGAAGAAATGTCTGTTTAGGTCTTCTGCCCATATTTGATTGGAATTTTTTTTTTTTTTTTGATGTTGAGTTGTATGAGCTGTTTGTATATTTTGGATATTAAACCCTTGTTGTTTGTATCATTTGCAAATATTTATTGATGGTTTCCTTTGCTGTGCAAAAGCTTTTAAGTTTGATAATGTCCCATTTCTTTATTTTTACTTTTATTTCTTTTGCCTTGGGAGACTGATCTAAAAAAATATAGCTACAATATATATCCAAGAATGTTTTGAGTACATTCTCTTTTAGGAGTTTTATGGTATCGTGTCTTATATTTAGGTCTGTAAACCATTTTGAGTTTATTTTTGTATATGGTTAGAAGGTATGTTCTAATTTCATTGATTTACATAAAACTGTCCAGCTTTCCCAACACCACATGTTGAGTATACTGTCTTTACTCCATTGTATATTTCTGCCTCCTTTGTCATAAATTAATTGACTGTAGGTGTGTGGGTTTATTTCTGGGCTCTCTATTGTGTTCCATTTATATATCTGGTTTTGTGCCAATATCACACTGTTTTGATTACTATAGCTTTGCAGTACTGTTTAAGTCAAGAAGATTTATGCGTCCAGCTTTTTTCTTTTTCCTCAGGATTGCTTTGGCAATTCTGGGTCTTTTGTAGTTCCATATAAATTTTAGTATAATTTGTTCTAGTTCTGTGAAAAATCCCAGAATATGGGATTTGATTTTTATTTTGTTCTAGATTCAAGTATAGAGAATAAAAATTTGAAATTTCAAACATATTTTTTAACTCCAAGATGGTTTCCTATGGTTGATTATGTACCAAATTTAACTAAATTCTTATAATAGTAATCTATTAGCACAATAATGAAAGAAATACTAGTGTACCCAAAATGAACCTAAGTGGTATTACAGTGAGGCATAGTAATATTTTTACACATGAGCATTATTGTAATATGATAGATTACTCTTTAAGAATATGTTTAAGGACAGCAGTCTAACATTTTTTTTAAGGAGTAACAAACCAGTGTGGAACAGAAAAACGCTTCTGGTTATATTAAGAGTATATTCTGAGACCTTCAAGATGGTGGAGGAGTAAGACACAGAGATCACCTTCCTCCCCACAAATACATCAGAAATACACCTACATGTGGAACAACTCCTACAGAACACCTACTGAACGCTAGCAGAAGACCTCAGACTGCCCAAAAGGCAAGAAACTCCCCACGTACCTGGGTAGGGCAAAAGAAAAAAGAAAAAACAGAGACAAAAGAATAAGGACGGGACCTACACCTCTGGGAGGGAGATGTGAAGGAGGAAAAGTTTCCACACACTAGGAAGCCGCTTCACTGGCGGAGACAGGGGTGATGGCGGGGAAGCTTCAGAGCCACAGAGGAGAGTGCAGCAGTACGGGTGCAGAGGGTAAAGTGGAGAGATTCCCGCACAGAGGATTGATGCCGACCAGCATGCACCAGCCTGAGAGGCTTGTCAGCTCACCCACCGGCGTGAGTGGGGACTGGGAGCTGAGGCTCGGGATTCGGTGGTCAGATCCCAGGGAGAAGACTGGGGTTGGCTGCGTGAACACAGCCTGAAGGGAGCTAGTGCGCCACAGCTAGCCAGGAGGGAGTCCGGGAAAAAGTCTGGAGCTGCCTAAGAGGCAAGAGACCATTGTTTCAGGGTGCACGAGGAGAGGGGATTCAGAGCACTGCCTAAAGGAGCTCCAGAGACGGGCGCGAGCCGTGGCTATCAGCACGGACACCAGAGACGGGCATGAAACGCTAAGGCTGCTTCTGAAGCCACCAAGAAGACTGTGTGCAAGAACAGGTCACTATCCACACTTCCCCTCCTGGGAGCCTGTGCATCCTGCCACTGCCAGGATCCCATGATGCAGGGACAACTTCCCCGGGAAAACACACAGTGCACCTCAGGCTGATGAAATGTCACACTGGCCTCTGCTGCCGCAGGAATGCCCCGCATTCCATACCCCTTTCTCTCCCCGGCCTGAGTGAGCCAGAACCCCCTAATCAGCTGCTACTTTAGCCTCATCCTGTCTGGTGGGGAATACACGCCCTCAGGTCACCTACATGCATGGGCGGGGCCAAATCCAAAGCTGAACCCCAGGAGCTGTGCGAACAAAGAAGAGAAAGGGAAATTTCTCCCAGCAGCCTCAGGAGCAGCGAATTAAATCTCCACAATCAACTTGATGTACCCTGCATCTCTGAAATACCTGAATAGACAATGAATCATCACAAAATTGAGGCGATGGACTTTGTGTAATTCTGTCTGTATAGCTTTGCTTTTACCATTTGTCCTAGGGTTCTGTCTGTCCATTTTTATTTTTTAAGTATAATTTTTTAGAGTTTGTTATCATTGGTGGATTCGTTTTTTGGTTTGGATGCTCTCCTTTTTTTTTTTTTTAATTATTTTTCAATTTTTTGTATTTTTAATAATTTTTTTATTTTTTATTTTAATAACCTTCTTTTCTTTTCTTTTCTTTTCTTTCTTTCTTTCTCTTTCTTTCTTTCTTTCTTTCTTTCTTTCTTTCTTTCTTTCTTTCTTTCTTTCTTTCTTTCTTTCTCTGTCTCTTTCTTTCTTTCTTTTCTTTCTTTCCTTTTTTCTCACTTTTCTTCTGAGCCATGTGGCTGACAGGGTCTTGGAGCTCTGGCCGGGTGTCAGGCCTGTGCCTCTGAGGTGGGAAAGCCGAGTTCAGGACATTGCTCCACCAGAGACCTCCTGGCTCCATGTAATATCAAATGGCAAAAGCTCTCCCAGTGATCTCCATCTTAATGGTAAGACCCAGCTCCACTCAACGACCGGCAATCTACAGTGCTGGACACACTACACAAAACAACTAGCAAAACAGGAGCAAAACCCCACCCATTAGCAGAGAGGCTGCATAAAATCATAATAAGGTCACAGAGACCCCAAAACACAACACTGGACACAGTCCTGCCCACCAAAAAGGCAAGATCCAGCGTCATCCAAGAGAATGTAGGCACCAGCCCCCTCCACCAGGAAACCTACACAACCCACTGAATCAACCTTACCCACTGGGGGTATACACCAAAAACAACGGGAACTACTAACCTGCAGCCTGCAAAAAGGAGACCCCCAAAATAGTAAGTTAAGCAAAATGAGAAGACAGAGAAACACACAGCAGATGAAGGAGCAAGGTAAACACCCACCAGACCAAACAAATGAAGAAGAAATAGACAATCTACCTGAAAAAGAATTCAAAGTAATGATAGTAAAGATGATCCAAAATCTTGGAAATAAACAAAATACAAAAACGTTTAACAAGGACATAGAAGAACTAAAGAGCAAACAAAAAATGATGAACAACACAATAAATGAAATTAAAAGTTCTCTAGAAGGAATCAATAACAAAATAACTGAGGCAGAAGAACGGAAAAGTGACTTGGAAGATAAAATAGTGGAAATAACTACCTCAGAGCACAATAAAGAAATAAAAATGAAAAGAATTGAGGACAGTCTCACAGACCTCTGGGACAACATTAAACACACCAACATTCAAATTATAAGGGTCCCAGAAGAAGAAGAGAAAAAGAAAGGGACTGAGAAAATATTTGAAGACATTAGAGTTGAAAACTTCCCTAATCTGGGGAAGGAAATAGTCAATCAAGTCCAAGAAGTGCAGAGAGTCCCATACAGGATAAATCCAAGGAGAAACACACCAAGACACATATTAATCAAACTATCAAAAATTAAATACAAAGAAAAAATATTGAAAGCAGCAAGGGAAAAGCAACAAATAACATACAAGGGAATCCCCATAAGGTTAACAGCTGATCTTTCAGAAGAAACTCTGCAAGCCAGAAGGGAGTGGAAGGACATATTTAAAGTGATGAAAGGGAAAAATCATCAACCAAGATTACTCTACCCAGCAAGGATCTCATTCAGATTCGATGGAGAAATTAAAACCTTACAGACAAGCAAAAGTTAATAGAATTCAACACCACCAAACCAGCTTTACAACAAGTGCCAAAGGAACTTCTCTAGGCAGGAAACACAAGAGAAGGAAAAGACCTACAATAACAATCCCAAAACAATTAAGAAAATGGTAAGAGGAACATACATGTCAATAACTACCTTAAATGTTAATGGATTAAATGCTACAACCAAAAGACATAGACTGGCTGAATGGATAAAAAAACAAGACGCATATATATGCTGTCTACAAGAGACCCACTTCAGACCTAGGGACACATACAGACTGAAAGTGAGGGGATGGAAAAAGATAGTGCATGCAAATGGAAATCAAAAGAAAGCTGGAGTAGCAATTCTCATATCACACAAAAGAGACTTTAAAATAAACACTATTACAAGAGACAAAGAAGGACACTACATAATGATCAAGGGATCAAACCAAGAAGAAGATATAACAGTTATAAATATTTATGCACCCAACATAGGGGCACCTCAATACATAAGGCAAATGCTAACAGCCATAAAGTGGGAAATCGACAGTACACAATCATAGCAGGGGACTTTAACACCCCACTTTCACCAATGGACAGATCATCCAAAATGAAAATAAATAAGGAAACACACAAGCTTTAAATAATACATTAAACAAGATGGACTTAATTGATATTTATAGGACATTCCATCCAAAAACAGCAGAATACATTTTCTTCTCAAGTGCTCCTGGAACATTTTCCAAGATAGATAATATCTTGGGTCACAAATCAAGCCATGGTAAATTTAAGAAAATTGAAATCATATCAAGTATCTTTTCCGACCACAACGCTATAAGCCTAGATATCAATTATAGGAAAAAATTTGTAAAAAATACAAACACAAGGAGGCTAAACAATACACTACAAAATAACCAAGGGATCACTGAAGAAATCAAAGGGGAAATCAAAAAATACCTAGAAACAAATGACATGAAGACATGATGACCCAAAACCTATGGGATGCAGCAAAAAGCAGTTCTAAAAGGGAAGTTTATAGCAATACAATCCTACCTTAAGAAAAAAGAAACATCTCAAATAAACAACCTAACGTTACACCTAAAACAATTAGAAGAAGAAGAACAAAAAAAACCCCCAAAGTTAGCAGAGGGAAAGAAATCATAAAGGTCAGATCAGAAATAAATGAAAAAGAAATGAAGGAAATGATAGCAAAGATCAATAAAACTAAAAGCTGGTTCTTTGGGAAGATAAACAAAATTGATAAACCATTAGCCAGACTCATCAAGAAAAAAACAGAGAAGGCTCAAATCAACAGAATTAGAAATGAAGATGGAAAAGTATCAACTGACACTCCAGAAATACAAAGGATCATGAGAGATTACTGCAAGCAACTATATGCCAATAAAATGGACAACCTGGAAGAAATGGACAAATCCTTAGAAAAGCACAACCTTCAGAGACTGAACCAGGAAGAAAGAGAAAATATAAACAGACCAATCACAACCACTGTATTTGAGACTGTGATTAAAAATCTTCCAACAAACAAAAGCCCAGGACCAGATGACTTCACAGGCGAATTCTATCAAATATTTAGAGAAAAGCTAACACCGATACTTTTCAAAAGCTTCCAAAATATAGCAGAGGGAGGAACACTCCCAAACTCATTCCACGAGGCCACCATCACCCTCATACCAAAACCAGACAAAAATGTCACAAAGAAAGAAAACTACAGGCCAATATCACTGATGAACATAGATGCAAGAATCCTCAACAAAATACTAGCAAACAAAATCCAACAGCACATTAAAAGGATCATACACCATGATTAAGTGGGGTTTATCCCAGGAATGCAAAGATTCTTCAATATACGCAAATCAATCAACGTGATACACCATATTAACAAATTGAAGGAGAAAAACCATATGAACATCTCAATAGATGCAGAAAAAGCTTTTGACAAAATTCAACACCCATTTATGATAAAAGCCCTCCAGAAAATAGGCATAGAGGGAACTTACCTCAACATAATAAAGGCCATATATGACAGGCCCACAGCCAACATCATTCTCAATGGTGAAAAACTGAAACCATTTCCACTAAGATCAGAAACAAGACAAAGTTGTCCACTCTCACCACTATTATTCAGCATAGTTTTGGAAGTTTTAACCACAGCAATCAGACACGAAAAAGAAATAAAAGGAATGCAAATTGGAAAAGAAGAAGTAAAGTTGTCACTGTTTGCAGATGACATGATACTATACATAGAGAATCCTAAAGATGCTACCAGAAAACTACTAGAGCTAATCAATGAATTTGGTAAAGTAGGAGTATACAAAATTAATGCACATAAATCTCTTGCATTCCTATACACTAATGATGAAACATCTGAAAGAGAAATTAAGGAAACACTCCCATTTACCATTGCAACAAAAGGAATAAAATACCTAGGAATAAACCTACTTAAGGAGACAAAAGAACTGTATGCAGAAAAGTATAAGACACTGATGAAAGAAATTAAAGGTGATACAAACACATGGAGAGATATACCATGTTCTTGGATTGAAAGAATCAACATTGTGAAAATGGCTATACTACCCAAAGCAATCTACAGATTCAACGCAATCCCTATCAAACTACCACTGGCATTTTTCACAGAACTAGAACAAAAAATTTCACAATTTGTATGGCGAGACAAAAGACCCTGAATAACCAAAGCAATCTTGAGAAAGAAAAACGAAGCTGGAGGAATCAGGTTTCCGGAATTCAGAATATACTACAAACTTACAGTAATCAAGACAGTATGGTACTGGCACAAAAACAGAAATATAGATCAATGGAAGAGGATAGAAAGCCCAGAGATAACCCCACCCACATATGGTCACCTTATTTTTGATAAAGGAGGCAGGAATATACAATGGAGAAAAGAATGCCTCTTCAATAAGTGGTGCTGGGAAAACTAAACAGCTACATGTGAAGAATGAAATTGGAACACTTCCTAACACCATACACAAAAATAAACTCAAAATGAGTTAGAGACTTAAATGTAAGACCGGACACTATAAAACTCTTAGATGAAAACATAGGCAGAACACTCTATGACATAAATCGTACCAAAATCCTTTTGGACCCACCTCCTAGAGAAATGGAAATAAAAACAAAAATAAACAAATTAGACCTAATGAAACTTAAAAGCTTTTGCACAGCAAAGGAAAACATAAACAAGACAAAAAGACAACCCTCAGAATGAGAGAAAATATTTGCAAATGAAGCAACTGACAAAAGATTAATCTCCAAAACTGACAAGAAGCTCATGCAGCTCAATATTTAAAAAGCCAGCAACCCAATCCAAAAATGGGCAGAAGACCTAAATAGATATTTCTCCAAAGAAGATATACAGATTGACAACAAACACATGAAAGGATGCTCAACATCACTAATCATTAGAGAAATGCAAATCAAAACTACAGTGAGGTATTACCTCACACCAGTCACAATGGCCATCATCAAAAAATCTACAAACAATAAATGCTGGAGAGGGTGTGGAGAAAACAGAACCGTCTTGCACTGTAGGTGGGAATGTAAACTGATGCAGCCACTATGGAAAACAGTATGGAGGTTCCTTAAAAAACTAAAAATAGAACTACCATACAACCCAGCAATCCCACTACTGGGCATCTACCCTGAGAAAACCATAATTCAAAAAGAGTCATGTACCAAAATGTTCATTGCAGCTCTATTTACAATAGCCAGGGCATGGAAGCAACCTAAGTGTCCATTGACAGATGAATGGATAAAGAAGATGTGGCACATGTATACAATGGAATATTACTCAGCCATAAAAAGAAATGAAATTGAGTTATTTGTACTGAGGTGGATGGACATAGAGATTGTCATACAGAGTGAAGTAAGTCAGAAAGAGGAAAACAAATACCATATGCTAATACGTATATATGGAATCTAAAAAAAAAAAAAAAAAAAAAAGGTTCTGAAGAACCTAAGGGCAGGACAGGAATAAAGACGCAGATGTAGAGAATGGACTTGAGGACATGGGGAGGGGGAAGGGTAAAGTGGGAAGAAGTGAGAGAGTGGCATGGACATATATACACTACCAAATGTAAAATAGATATCTAGTGGGAAGCAGCCACATAGCACAGGGAGATCAGCTCAGTACTTTTTGACCTCCTAGAGGGGTAGGATATGGAGGGTGGGAGGGAGACACAAGAGGGAGGAGATATGGTATATATGTATATGTATAGCTGATTCGCTTTGTTATAAAGCAGAAACCAACACAACATTGTAAAGCAAGTATACTCCAATAAAGATGTTTAAAAACAAAAGGAAAAGAAAAAAAATATATTCTGTAGAATAGGATTTAATAAATTATTGTAAGGGATTGTGGTATATTATATATCTAGAAATCAGTTTTAGAAAGGTATCAAATCAAATACATTTTCATATTTGTAGTAACATATCCATGTTTTTCATAGAAAATCCTAGTTTTCAGTTTTATAACATCTTAAAGTATGGAAGTGTCCTGTATTATTCTCTTTAAAAAGTCATTTAATTTTGGCTGCATTCAACATTTAAAAATTATAACTGGGAAAAACATTTTTTTCTATAAATAATAACCACAGTAATTTCAAATGTATTTTTGTCTGAATGTAACCTAAGAGCCAGTATTATAGGAATTTTTGATACTCTACAACAGAAGGATAATAACAGAAAGGAAAATATTATTCCGTATATTTTCAATTTTACATGTTCTTCATGAAATAAATTGAACTATCATGAAATCATAGCAAAATTATTACTATATGCTTTTGTTTATCTCTTTTTTGCAAAAGGGAAAAATTCTACTTTCTCCACATGCTTACAAAGAAAATGTGGCATACAAGGGATAACACAAGAGAAAAAAAATCGAATCATCTGGAAATACGGAATTCTGTCCGAACAGTTTAGATGTTACTGACTGGTAAGACTGGTTAATTGTACTGAGAGTTTCTCTAAAACATTTCCAACCTGAGTGAAAATGAATCAATATTTACTGATGAAAGATTATACATCTTTGAAAGAAGCAAACTCTGAAATTGGTCTCTTACTACCTGAAACAAACTCCTGTTAGTGTACAGTCTGTGAGATGTAGAATAAAATAGCATTACCTTTGACTTGTAATTGATTTTAGTTTTTAGAAGATACTAATCAATAACAGTTATGATGACAGGAACTAGGGTCTCACATTCAGAAGTTCACTAAAAAATATTCTCTATATTCATAGGAATGTGAAGGTAATAGGCATGAGCTCTCTGCCATAAAATGCCTCTCCAAATAGCTACAGTGATGTGCAAATCAATATATGTCCAAAGCAATGGGTGATATGCAGAATCTTCCAATTGAGTACAATAGTATAAAGTGATGGTAAAATCAAAACTCTGAATTTCAGTGAGACTGCTTTTGGCTGTAAGTATAGCAGAGCCAACTATAATGGATAAAATAAGAAAGTATATTTGCTCAAACAACTAGAAGTCCAGAGGTACAACTGATTCAATCTAGCTAAATCCATTGGATCTAGTCTGTATCTCTGCAATTTCCCAAACTATGAATTCATCTGTCTTCATTCCTAAGGTAGTGTCCTTCATGAGAACAAAACAACTATGGAATGTCAAAGCTTCACAGTCACATAGCACAAAATTAACAGAATGAGAAATTATATCTTCTGGTGGTTTATTTTAGGAAATAGAAAACTTCTTTATCTTTAGCCCCCAGCAAACCCCTTTTTCACCTCTTTTTCTGGGAGTCAGCCATATGCCAATCCTAGAAGCAAAGGGATTTTGCAGTTAATTGGTTTAGGGATTACCATTGGATTTATCAGGCTCCTCCCTGGACCTGTAGATGAAGGAAGCTTTCCATTTTCTATGAAGAAAATATAGTAACCTGAAAAAAAAATGAGAGTACTCTCCAAATTAGAAATAAGATAGAGTTTCATATATTGGCAAATAAAAATATTATTAAGCTCTATTTTTCAGCTATACTAAAACAATAAAAATTATACTCAAAAGGAAAGTATAAGCTTTATCTATAAGAGGAATTGTCAAGAAAAAAAAAAAAAAAAAACACAAAAACAAAAAACAGTGGCCAGGTAAAATCTGCTATCTATTCACACATTCATTCTTTAATGACATCTTCTCCTCATTGCGATTATATTCTAGTTAGGAAGATAAACAAATCAATAATTAAATGAACAAAATAACTACATAATGCTAAAGATCTATGAAAGAAATAAACCAGGAACTATGATAGAGAATAATAGGTGGAAGGTCGGACTACTTTTTGTAGAATGATCAGAGAAAGATTACCTGAGGAGACAACATTTAAACTTAAATATGAATGTTGAAAAACAAATAAAGAGCAATGGAATAGAGAAGGTTGCTTGAGAAAGAGGAAACAATGGGTAAAAGCTCTTTGATACACACACACATTCTGGCCTGTGGAATCAAGACTCACTCTGTTAAGGGTGAAAGTGAGGTAGAAGAGACTTACAATAACAAAACAATGCAAAATAAGTATGCAAAGTTGATCAGTGCTTTCAACAGAAATATGTGGGGAAGGGTTGAATAAGATGGGAATGATGGGGATAGGAAAAGGTTGGACATGTTAAGAGTGATCAGGAAAGAGCTTCAAAGAGAAGGTGAAATTTGAACAAACACCAGAAGGAAATGAAAGAATAAACCATTCATGGATCTGGAGGAAAATTGACTTAGGCAGAGGGAAATGGAAATACAAACACACAAGATGAGAGCTTGCTTGATGTTTTTGATAAAAACAAAAAGGCCAAGTAGCTAAAGCAAAATGAGCAAGTTGGGAGAGAAGAAGGAGCTGAAGTATCGTACGACTTTGTAGGTCTTGGTAAGAACTTTCGCTTTTACTCTAAGATCAAAGCCATTGGAGGATGAGTTGAGTAAGAGCAACAGTGATCTACATGATCTGACAGATTTAAAAGATCACTTGGGCTGCTGTGTTGTGAATTAGAATACAAGGGGGCAAAGGCAAAATGGGGCCTTATTAGGATGCTGTTGAAAAATCCAAGTAGTAGATAACAATTGGGACAAAGCAGTAACAGTGGAGGTGGTTGGCAATGGTTGAATTCTGGATATGTATTAAAGCAAAAATGGAAAGGAAAGGATTTCCTGATGGATTAGATGTGGGTCTGAGAAAAAATATCTAATCTATTAGGGAAAAAATGACAAGTTCCAAATTTCTAGGGGAAATGGCTATTTCCAAGTATATATAAATATAAATATAAAATGTAACAAGATAAAAATTGCTTCATGTATTGTAATTCTTCATGTCTTTTTCAATAAATTTTATTACTTTTAACAAAGAGAATCTCATAATGGTGAGCCTAACTTTACTTCTGGAAATAAGTTATTCTGTGATAAGTAAACAATGAACAATTACACCAGCATTATTTTTACAAGTATTTTTTATTTATTTATTTTGTTGTGTTTTTAATTTTTATTGGAGTATAGTTGATTTACAATGTTATTTTAGTTTCAGGTATACAGCCAAGTGAATCAGTTATATATATATCCACTCTTTTTTAGGTTCTATTCCCATATAGGTCATTACAGAGCATTGAGTAGAGTTCCCTGTACTATCCAGCAGGTTCTTATTAATCTATTTTATATATGGCAGTGTGTATGTGTCAATCCCAATCTCCTAATTTATCCTTCCCCTACCTTACCCCCTGGTAACCATAACTTTGTTTTCTACATCTGTAACTCTATTTCTGTTTTATAGATAAGTTCATTTGTACCCTTTTTAAAATTTCACATATAAGTGATATTATATGATATTTGTCTTTTAGTGTCTGACTTCATTCAGTATGACAATCTCTAGGTCCTTCCATATTGCTGCAAATGGCATTATTTTGTTCTTTTTTATGGCTGAGTAATATTCCATTGTATATATGTACCACATCTTCTTATCCACTCCTCTATTGATGGATGTTTAGATTGTTTCTTTGTCCTGGCTATTGTAAATAGTGCTGCAATGAATATTGGGGTGCATTCATGCTTTCGAATTGTGGTTTTCTCAGGATATATGCCCAGAAGTGGGATTGCTAGATCATATGGTAACTCTGTATTTAGTTTTTTAAGGAACCTCCATACTGTTCTCCATAGTGGCTGTACCAAGTTACATTCCCACCAATAATGTAGGAGGGTTCCCTTCTCTCCACACCCTCTCCAGCATTTATTGTTTGTAGATATTTTTGATGATGGCCATTCTGACCAGTGTGAGCTGATACCTCACTGTAGTTTTGATTTGCATTTCCCTAATAATTAGTGATATTGAGCATCTTTTCATGTACTTTTTAGCCATCTGTATGTCTTCTTGGAGAAATGTCTATTTAGATCTTTCACCCATGTTTTGATTGGGTTGTTTGTTTTTTCAATTTGAGCTGCATGAGCTGTTTGTATATTTTGGAGATTAATCCCTTGTCAGTTGCTTTGTTTGCAAATATTTTCTCCCATTCTGAAGGTTGTCTTTTCATCTGGTTTATAGTTTCCTTTGCTGTGCAAAAGCTTTTAAGTTTCATTAGGTCCCATTTGTTTATTTTTGTTTTTATTTCCATTACTGCAGGAGGTGAATAAAAAAGCTATTGCTGTGATTTATGTCAAAGAGTATCTGCCTATGTTTTCCTCTAGGAGTTTTACAGTATCCAGTCTTACATTTAGGTCTTTAATCCATTTTGAGTTTATTTTTGTGTATGGTGTTAGGGAGTGTTCTAACTTCATTAGTTTATATGTGGCTGTCCAGTTTCCCAGCACCACTTATTGAAGAGGCTCTCTTTTCTCCATTATGTATTCTTGCCTCCTTTGTAATAGATTAGATAACCAAAGGTGCTCTGGACTTCCTGTCCTGTTCCATTGATCTATATTTCTGTTTTTGTGCCAGTACCATACTGTCTTGATTACTGTAGCTTTGTAATATAGTCTGATGTCAGGGATCCAGATTCCTCCAGCTCCGTTTTTCTTTCTCAAGATTGCTTTTGTTATTCATGGTCTTTTGTATTTCCATACAAATTGTAAAATTTTTTGTGCTAATTCTGTGAAAAATGCCATTGGTAATTCGATAGGGATTGCATTAATCTGAAGATTGCTTTGGATAGTATAGTCATTTTCACCATGTTGGTTTTTCCAATCCAAGAACATGGTATATCTCTCCATCTTTTGTGTGATCTTTTATTTCTTTCTTCAGTATCTTATATTTTTCTGAGTACAGGTCTTTTGCCTCCTTAGGTAGGTTTATTACTTGGTATTTGATTCTTTTTGATGCAGTGGTAAATGGGATTGTTTCCTTGATTTCTCTTTCTGATCTTTTGTTGTCAGTGTATAGGAATGCAAGAGATTTCTGTGCATTACTTTTGTATGTTGCAAGTTTACCAAATTCATTGATGAACTCTAGTAGTTTTCTGGTAGCATCTTGGGAATTTTCTGTGTATAATATCATGTCATCTGCAAACGGTGACAGTTTTAGTTGTTCTTTTCCAATTTGGATTCCTTTTATTTCTTCTCCTTCTCTGATTGCTGTGTCTAGGACTTCCAAAACTATGTTGAATGATAGTGGTGAGAGTGGACATCCTTGTCTTGTTCCTCATCTTAGAGGAAATGGTTTCAGTTTTTCACCATTGAGAATGATGTTGGCTGTGGGTTTGTCATATATGGTCTTTATTATGTTGAGGTAGGGTCCCTCTATGCCCACTTTCTGGAGAGTGTTTATGATAAATGGGTGTTGAAATTTGTCAAAAGCTTTTTCTGCATCCATTGAGATTATCATATGGTTTTTATTCTTCAATTTGTTTATGTGGTGTATCACATTGATTGATTTGTGTATATTGCAGAATCCTTACATCCCTGGGATAAATCCCACTTGATCATCGTGTATGATCCTTTTAATGTGATGTTGGATTTTGTTTGCTAGTATTTTGTTGAGGAATTTTGCATCTATGTTCATCAGTGATATTGGCCTGTAGTTTTCTTTTTTTGTGACGTCTTTGGTTTTGGCATCAGGATGATGGCGGCCTTGTAGAATGAGCTTGGGAGTGTTTCTTCCTCTGCAATTTTTTGGAAGAGTTTCAGATGGGTAGGGGTTAACTCTTCTCTAAATGTTTTAGAGACCAAACATTTACTCCATCTGGTCCTGGACTTTTGTTCGTTGGAAGATTTTTAATCACAGTTTCAATTTCAATACTTGTGACTGGTCTGTTCATATCTTCTATTTCTTCCTGGTTCAGTCTTGGAAGGTTGCACCTTTCTAAGAATTTGTCCATTTCTTCTAGCTTGTGCATTTTATTGGTGTATAGTTGCTTGTAGTGTTCACTTATGATCCTTTGTATTTCTGTGGTGTCCATTGTTATTTCTCCTTTTCATTTCTAACTTTGATTTGAGTCCTCTCCCTTTTTTCTTGATGAGTCTTGCTAAAGATTTATCAATTTTGTTTATCTTCTCAGAGAACCAGCTTTTAGTTTCATTGATCTTTGCTATTGTTTTCTTCATCTCTATTTCATTTATTTCTACTCTGATCTTTATGATTTCTTTCCTTCTACTAACTTTGGGTCTTGTTTGTTCTTCTTTCTCTAGTTGCTTTAAGTATAATGTTAGGTTGTTTATTTGAGATTTTTCTTGTTTCTTGAGGTAGGAGTGTATTGCTATAAACTTCCCTCTTAGAACTGCTTTTGCTGCATCCCATGGGTTTTGGATCATCATGTTTTTGTTGTCATTTGTCTCTAGGTATTTTTTGCTTTCTTCTTTGATTTCTTCAATGATCCATTTAGTAACATATTGTGTAGCCTCCATGTGTTTGTGTTTTTTTACAGTGTTTTTTCCCTGTATAACATTGTAGTTGGAAAACATGTGTGATATGATTTCAATTTTCTTAAATTTACTGAGGCTCGATTTGTGACCCAAGATGTGTTCATGTGCACTTGAGAAGAAAGTGCATTCTGCTGCTTTTGGATGGAATGCTCTATAAACATCAATTAAGTCCATCTTGTCTAATGTGTCATTTAAGGCTTGTGTTTCCCTATTAATTTTCTGTCTGGATGATCTGTCCGTTGGTGTAAGTGGGGTGTTAAAGTCCCCCAATATTACTATGCTGTTGTTGATTTCCCCTTTTATGGCTGTTAAGATTTGCCTTATGTATTGAGGTGCAACTACGTTGGGTTCATATATATTTACAATCATTATGTCTTCTTCTTGTACTGATCCCTTGATCATTATGTAGTGTCCTTCCTTGTCTCTTGTAATAGTCTTTATTTTCAAGTCTATCTTGTTAGATATGAGTATTGCTACTCCAGCTTTCTTTTGATTTCCATTTGCATGGAATACCTTTTTCCATCCCCTCACTTTCAGTCTTTATGTGTCCCTAGGTCTGAATTGGGCCTCTTGTAGACAGCATATATACAGGTCTTGATTTTGTATCAGTTCAGCCATTCTTTGTATTTTGGTTGGAGTATTTAATCCATATACATTTAAGGTAATTATTGATATGTATGTTCCTGTTGCCATTTCCTTAATTGTTTTGGATTTGTTTTTATAGGTTTTTTTCTTCCCTTCCTTTTTTGTTCTCTTGTAGTTTGGTGACCATCTTTAGTGTTGTGTTTGGGTTGCTTTTTCTTTTGTGTGTGTGTATCTATTGTAGTTGTTTGGTTTGCATTTCCCATGGGGTTTAGATAAAACAGTCTATACATATACAAGCTTGTTTTAGTTGCTGGTCTCTTAATTTCAAATGCAATTCCCATTTTCTACATTTGTAATTTCCTCACAGTTGTTGGTTTTGATATCATATTTTTGTGTGGATGATTTCCCACTTTTACTCTATGTTTGTCTTCAGTGCACTTTCCCATTTGTTATTTTCTTGTTTCTAGTTTTGGCCTCTTTTTTTTTTTTTTTTTCTTCCTCCTGCCTAGTAAAGTTCCTTTAACATTTTTGTTGTAAAGCTGATTTGGTGGTGCTGAAGTCTCTTAGCATTTGCTTGTCTATAAAGCTTTTGATTTCTCCATCAGATCTGAATGAGACCCTTGCTGGGTAGAGTATTCTTGGTTGTAGGTTCTTCCCTTTCATCACTTTAAATATATCATGTCACTCCCTTCTGGCCTGCAGAGTTTCTGCTGAAAAATCAGCTGATAACCTTATGGTGATTCCCTTGTATGCTGTTTGTTGCTTTTAATATTATTTCTTTGTATTTAATTTTTGTTAGTTTGATTAATATGTGTCTCAGCATGTTACTCCTTGGATTTATCCTGTGTGGGACTCTCTGCTTCCTGGACTTGGATGACTATTTCTTTTCCATATTAAGGATGTTTCCAACTATAATGTCTTCAAATATTTTCTCAGGCCCTTTCTCTTTTTCATCTTCTTCTGGGACCCCTATAATTCGAATGTTGGTGTGTTTAATGTTGTGCCAGAGTCCTCTGAGACTGTCCTCATTTCTTTTCATTCTTTTTTCTTTATTTTGTTCTGCAGAAGTGATTTCCACCATTCTGTCTTCCAGCTCACTTATCCATTCTTCTGCCTCAGTTATTCTCCCATTGATTTCTTCTAGTGTATTTTTCATCTCTGTTTGTTTGTTCTTAATTCTTCTATGTTGTTGTTAAACATTTCTTGTTTCTTCTTGATCCATGTCTCCATTCTTTTTCTGAGATTTGGATCATGTTTACTACCATTACTCTGAATTCTTCTTCAGATAGATTGCCTATCTCCTTGTCATTTAGTTGTTCTTGTATGTTTTTATCTTGCTCCTTCATCTGCAACATGTTTCTTCGTCATCTCATTTTGTCTAACTTACTGTGTTTGTGGTCTCCTTCCTGCAGGCAGCAGGATTGTAGTTCCTCTTACTTCTTGTGTCTGTACCCTTGTAGGTGAATTTGGTCCAGAGGCTTGTGCCATTATCCCCTTGATAGGGAGTTTGACTGGTGGTGTGGTGACCAGAGCCTGCCTTGGAGATTGAGCAGGGCCTCCCCTTTGCTCTGTGGTTGTCACCGCCCTGTCAGGGGTGGGGTCTGCTCCCTAGTTGTTGGAGTAGAGGCCCCCAGATCTGTTTCTTAGCTATGTTTGTGATCTGTGGTGCAAGGTAGGTGGATTGGAGCACTCCTACCGGGAGAGAAGCTACTGAGTATTCCTCCTCTGGAACCATTCATCTGTGAATGTGTTCTGTTGTGTCCTGTGTCACACATTGTGTGGACTCACAAAGTACACTGTTGTTGGCACTGCTCTCAGTCCCACCTTAACTGTGGGTATGCCAGCAATTGGCCCTGGTGACTCTCGGGCATTTGTTTCACCAGGCCACCAGCACAGATCCACTGAGGTCAGGTCCCAGGACTGCAGTAGTCATGCACCTGGACCCACTCTGGGAACTATGGAGGCAGCTCAGACTCTGACCTGACCCAACCCCCAAGTTTATGTGCCCACAAAGCCCACAGCTGCTAAAGCCAGACCTGTCCCAGCTGCAGGAGCACTTGTTGTCCTTCCAGATGTTTCGCAGGTGCTGAATATAGGAAGCCATCAGTGGAGGTGTAACTCCACTGTTCATGTACCCACAAGGAGGTTTCAACTCTTCTTCCTTAGTCACACAGCCCCTGGGGCTCAGCTGGGTTTTCTGCCTCACCTTTGCATGTGTTCCTCCCACTGGAGTCTGCTCCAGAGGTTGCAGGAGCACACGAGCCTGTCAGGCAGGAAGGGGCCAAGGTGGTGATTGATGTGAGCAGGCCGCCCAGGCGGGAGATGCTGGGGTATCAATTGGATTGTGCAATCCCATCAGGCAGTGATCAGGACTGGCAGGTGGCCCAGGTCAGGGGGGCTGTGGAGGAGGCGATGGCAGGGGTGTGTGAGCTGGTGGGAACCCTCCCTAGTGCCTGTGGAGGCAAGGGTCAGCATGTGAGGAGAGAGGCTGCAATGGCAGCCCTGCCTTTGCTTGTCACTCAGCAATGGTGCTTTGCTTCTGTGGCAGTCCAGGCTTCCTCCACGAGCATTTCTGGTTGTGGAGCTCCTCAATCCTGTCCCCACAGGCTGTCTCCTCACAGCCAACAACAGTCCCCTCCCCAGGTCTGCTCTCCAAACCCCACGTTCTAGCACCCAGCCCCTGTGCGCACCCACAGACACCCGTCTTGGGTTGGGGCACACAGGGCTGTGGCACGGACCATCTGTGTAGGTCTCAGTCTGTCTTGCCTGCCACAGACTGGTTGCTGCACTCTCCTCTGAGCCCCCAAAGCTCCCCTTCTGTCCTAGCTGATCTCCCTGCCAGTGAGAGGCTTCCCCAGTTCCCCCCTCCCAGCTCCCCGCCATGGGCTCAGGTCCCATCCTGTTTCCTCTCCCCTTCCTTTTCCCTTCTTCTTTCTTTCATCCTACCCAGTTACATGGGGATTTTTCTTGTTCTTTTAGGTGTCTGAGGTCCTCTGCTAGTGTTCAGTAGTTGTTCTGTGAGAATTGTTCTATTTGTAGATGGATTCTTGATGTGTTTGTGGGGAGAGATGAACTCCACCTACTCCTACTCCTCTGCCATCTTGGAAAATCCAAGTATTATTTCTAACAAGGTAGGATGCTTGTTTGTAAAAGTTTTGTAGAGATGTATAATGAATGAAACTACAAAAGAAATGAGTGAAGAAAAAAGTGAGAAAAAAAATTTAAATGATCTTAAAATATTGACATAGACCATATATACTAAATGTAAATAAATTGAAAGGGTTTTTCTTTTTAGTTTTTATTGATGTATAATACATGCACAGGGAAAAATTCTTACACCATAAGCAAACAAATGAGGAATTTTCATTTGATAAACACAACCTTGTAACTCGTACTACTCAAAAGAAATATAAAATAAGTGATAGCTCAGAAACCATTTTGTTGCTCTTTCAATCACTATCCCATTTGGTAACAACCATCCTGACATATAGAAGTATAAATTGGTTTAATATTTTGCATATAAATGGATTTACTTAATATGGACTCTTTTGTGTCTGGCTTCATTAGCTCAACATAACATTTGAAAGATTCATCTATATTGATGGGTAGAATTGTCAATTACATCAGTGCATTTGTGATAGATTGCATTTCCAAAGATGGCCAGAGCAGTATATCCCAGACCACATAGTCTTCTGTAAAATGGGCTAACCAATTCCAAAGGATGGATTCTAATTCCTCTCCCCTTGAATCATGGCGACCTTAATCACTTGCTTGTAATCAATACTTTGTGGCTTAAGGGATAGTGTGTGACTCGTGACTTCTAAGGCTAAGGCAGAAGAAACTTTTTAGCTTTTACATTGGTTTCTTGAAACACTACCTCTTTGAATACTCCCTCTAGGGACTCTACCTTCTTAGAATGAAGCAGAAATGCTCAGAGGAGCACAAGCCACATTCAGAGGTTCTAGTTGAGGATAGTCTTAGTAATGTCAATTAGACATTAAACATGTGAGTGAAGAAGTCTTCAGAAACTTTTGATTCCCAGACATTGAAGTCATTCCCAGTTACTGGAATCTTTCTAGCTGAGGACCTACACATCATAGAACAGAGAAAATCCATCCCCACTGTAACCAATTCCAATTCTTGATTCATAGTACTTGTGATCATGTTTGTTATTTTAATCTACTAAATTTGGAATGCTTTTGTAGGCAGCACGTGACAATTGGAACCTGTAGTATCCATTCTTTGAATGTCCCACAATTTATTAAGTCAACTATGGATGAGAATTTGGATTGTACCCAGTTTGTGGCTCTTATGAAAGTGCTTCTGTGAATATTATAGAGTTTATTGTTGAACCTGTGTATATATTTTCGTTGGGTGTATAAAAGGGATAGAATTAATAGGGTATTCATTTATTCAGATTAGGAGATGGAACCAAATAATTTTCCACAGTAGATGTAACAATTTGCACTCCTACAAGTAGTATATGAGTTCTGATTATTCAAAATCCTTGTCCACATTTAATTTTTTAAATCATTTTTAATTTTAGCTATTCTACTGGGTATGGAGTGGTATCACATTGTGGTTTTGATTTGCATTTTCCTGTTGTCTTAGTTGTGAGCAGCTTTTCATATGTTAGTTGGCCATTTGGATATTCACTTTTCAAAAGTTAGTCTTTAACTCATATTTCAAAGTTTTCTTTCTTATTATTTTAAAGAATTATTTACATATTCTGGGTATATATATTAAGTATAGTTTCTCATACTCTGTGGGTTGCCCTGTCACTATCTTAATCAGGTCTTGAAAGAATAAGAAATACTAACATTAACATAGTCCATTTTATCATTTTTTTCTTTTAAAGCTTCTTATACACAATTTTTAAAATTGATGCTTAAACCAAAGTCATAAAGTTATCCTCCTCTAGAAGTTTTATTGTTCTACCTATCAAATTTAGGTTTTCAATACAACTGGGATTTTTGTGTTTGATGTAAGATAGAAATTCTGTGTGTGGAAAAGACAAAAAATAAGAGCTCTGCTTTGCTTATTGTTAACCATTTATTAAGTAGACCATCATTTCTTAATGCACTACATTGCTACCTTTGTCATAAATCACTATTACATTTCAAAACTCCATCATTGCTCACTGGTACTTGTCCAGTAGTTCCTCACCAGTCAGCCTGGGCTAACTGCTCTCAAATTACTTCTAAAAACTAGAAATATGACAATATCAGTCTTCTACTTTTCAGCTTTCAATGTTTCTTAATGCCTAAAACAGTTTTTCTCCCAGTGCAAACCTTAAAAATGCAAATTCTGTGAGTCTTCCATCTACCAAAATGAATCAGATGGGGAGAAGAGTTGATGGTAGCAGAGTTCTTAGGAATCTTCATTTTTAAAAGAAGTGCAAGGAGGTTTTATGCACTTAGAAATATGAAAACCACTAGTTTAGCAAATTAAGACTAACTTCCAGAGTATAAATAAAAATATACAAGGCCTTTTATGATTTAGTTCCTATTTACTTCACCTATTTTATGTTCTACTCATTTATATCTCCATTTACTCTTAATGTTCCAAAAAACACCAACAATTTTAGTGCTTCATACACATGCCATGCTACATAATCCATCTGCGTCTTTGCGTATATGGTGCCATATGCGTTTAACATACCACCACCACCCTACAAAGGTCTAGTAAACCCTTGTTATATTTCAAAATCCAGTCAGTAATTATCCTTCCTGTTCTGCCTTCACTGATAATTGTTCTGTAACCTCTTCAGTTCTTACACAACAATAATATATCACTCTCACTTCTTCAGTACTCCTGCAACTTGAAAATACTTTAGTTATTGCATGTGTCTGTCTTTCCTATAAAATTCCAAATTCCTTGCTGACAGGGCCATGCACAATATCTGATATGTAATATATATAACATATTTTTAACTGGAGCTAAGACCACATTAATGTTATTTTTATGAAAGCATATTTTCAAATTAATCATTTAGGGAAATAGGACATTGGATTAAATTTTGTAGTTTAAAATTATAAACCATTAATCTAAGAAAATAATATTAGAACATCATGATCACATATAACACTCAGCCTATGATTAAAATAATGAATTTTATTTCTTACTATGAAAAAAGCCACATTGTTTATGATTAACTTCTATTTGCCAGACTTACTTACAAACAGAACTGCTTTGCTTCTGATAGTTTGCTCTCTAGAGCTGAACAGTGATTAACAGAAGAGCAAAACCTGTTTAAGAATCTCAGTCCTGATGAACAACTGCCTTTGTTAATCTTAACATTCTTATCCCTTTTGCTGTAAAGAATTTATTCATCTGTACTTATTAGAAATCAGTAGGTAAATTCATTAAAACTAAGACTCTATACAACTCTTTTTGAAAAGATTATCCTCGAAAATATTTTTAAAAGTTATATATGGCTGACTGGTAAAAAGGACAAATCTTAGGTTTTCTTTCAAACTTTATATGCTCGCATGTTTAAATTTTGCCGTTTAATAACTTCAGCCAAGTGGAAGAAGTATGAAGCAGGGGATTTCACCGTTTTTATAATGTAATCAGATTCCAGTTTATCCTGTAAAATATTTCCTGAGCCTCTGCAGTTTGTATTTGAGCACCTTGAGGAAAAGGAAATGAAGATTGTGCTTATTGCACCTCCTTCAATAGCACACAGCAATGCTGAACACATACCTGTCGCTTAATAAATTCTTTCTTAATGAGTATTAGTTACTGTGTCAACTGTGCACACTAAAATTACGGAGCACCGATGAAATTAGAAGGAACATGTGGCAAGGGACAACATGGGTTAGAGCAGAGATTGCCAAGTGACTCTCATAGTCCTTGCTTATGTGAACTAGAAGCATGGGTTCAAGATTTCTAAAACGCTATGTTCATGCAGTGACATATACTCATGCCATATACATTTTTATTATATAGGTAATATGTGTATAGAAAGTCTGCATTCAAACGTTCTTAAATGAAAGTATGTACATTGTGCAGAAATGGTCTGTCCCCCTCACCTTGCAATTCCTCTGGCGGAAGCAGATTGTAGGTAAGATGATGTTTAGTTTGTCCTTGAAATTATGATATTCCTGCCTAGGGCTGTTTTCAAACACAATATAAAAACCATCTAGGAAGCTGCAGTTGCTCTAAGGCCATCCTGCTTTGATTTGGCTCAGTCTCTAATCTACTTTCTTAAGGCTCTTGTGTGCAGATTTGAACGCTGGTGCTCACCTGCTGTCCAACCAGATGCCTTGCTTACTGAAAGCCTCTGGAAGGCTCCGTGTGGTTGTTCTAGCCCCTCTACTCCAAATGGATAAAATGAGACTGATTGAGGGAAAACAAAATATTTAGCACTGAGGCCAGTGTCGAGCAATTGTTCTCATTCATATATAATTTAACTGTACTAACACCAGGTCAAACAAACGAATATCAAACACTCAATTTATTACATACTTTTCAACATATATTATTTTATTTAATATTTTTATAAGAATATATGGTATAGTAATACATGCTTTTTACAGATATATAGGCTAAGTGTCAATGAAATTAAATAATATGCTTAATATTAGTAGTAAAAAAAGTTGTGTGAACAGGACTAAATTCAAGCTGACCTTAAAGTAAATAGTTAATCTGCCTCACCTCACTATTTTCTTTTTTTTAACATCTTTATTGGAGTATAATTGCTTTACATTGTTGTGTTAGTTTCTGCTGTATAACAAAGTGAATCAGCTATATGTATACATATATCCCCATATCCCTCTTGCATCTCCCTCCCACCTTCCCTATCCCACCCCTCTAGGTGGTCACAAAGCACTGAGCTGATCTCCGTATGCTATGCAGCTGCTTCCCACTAGCTATCTATTTTACCTTTGGTAGTGTATATATGTCCATGCCTCCTCTCACTATGTCCCAGCTTACCCTTCCCCATCCCTGTGTCCTAAAGTCCATTCTCTAAGTCTGCATCTTTATTCCTGTCCTGCCCCTAGGTTCTTCAGAAACTTTTTTTTTTTTTTTTTAGATTCCATATATATGTGTTAGCATACGGTATTTGTTTTCCTCTTTCTGACTTACTTCACTCTGTATGACAGACTCTAGGTCCATCCACCTCAGTACAAATAACTCAATTTCATTTCTTTTTATGGCTGAGTAATATTCCATTGTATATATGTACCACATCTTCTTTATCCATTCATCTGTCAGTGGACACCCAGGCTGCTTCCATGTCCTGGCTACTGTAAATAGTGCTGCAATGAACATTGTGGTACATGTCTCTTTTTGAATTATGGTTTTCTCAGGGTATATGTCCAGTAGTGGGATTGCTGTGTCATATGGTAGCTCAGTTTTTAATTTTTTAAGAAACCTCCATACTGTTCTCCATAGTGGCTGTATGAATTTACTTTCCCACCAACAGTGCAAGAGGGTTCCATTTTCTCCACACCCTCTCCAGCATTTATTTTTTTTGTAGATTTTTTTGATGATGGCCATTCTGACCGGTGTGAGGTGATACATCATTGTAGTTTTGATTTGCATTTCTCTAATGATTAGTGATGTTGAGCATCCTTTCATGTATTTGTTGGCAATCTGTATATCTTCTTTGGAGAAATATCTATTTAGGTCTTCTATCCATTTTTGGATTGGGTTGTTTATTTTATTGATATTGAGCTGCATGAGCTGCTTGTCAGTTTTGGAGACTAATCCTTTGTCAGTTGCTTCATTTACAAATATTTTCTCTCATTCTGAGGGTTGTCTTTTTGTCTTGTTTATGGTTTCCTTGGCTGTGCAAACGCTTTTAAGTTTCCTTAGGTCCCATTTTTTAATTTTTGCTTTTATTCCATTTCTCTAGGAGGTGGGTCAAAAAGGATCTTGCTGTGATTTATGTCATAGAGTGTTCTGCCTATGTTTTCCTCTAAGAGTTTGATAGTGTCTGGCCTTACATTTAGGTCTTAATCCATTTTGAGTTTATTTTTTTGTATGGTGTTAGGGAGTGTTATAATTTCATTCGTTCACATGTAGCTGTCCAGCTTTCCCAGCACCACTTATTGAAGAGGCTGTCTTTTTGACATTGTATACTCTTGCCTCCTTTATCAAAGATAAGGTGACCATATGAAAATTGTGAAATTTTTTGTTCTAGTTCTGTGAAAAATGCCATTGGTAGTTTGATAGGGATTGCATTGAATCTGTAGATTGCTTTGGGTAGTATAGTCATTTTCACAATGCTGATTCTTCCAATCCAAGAACATGGTATATCTCTCCATCTGTTTGTATCATCTTTAATTTCTTTCATCAGTGTCTTATAGTTTTCTGCATACAGGTCTATTGTCTCCTTAGGTAGGTTTATTCTCAGGTATTTTATTCTTTTTGTTGCAATGGTAAATGGGAGTGTTTCCTTAATTTCTCTTTCAGATTTTTCATCATTAGTGTATAAGAATGCAGGAGATTTCTGTGCATTAATTTCATATCCTGCTAATTTACCAGATTCATTGAGTAGCTCTAGTAGTTTTCTGGTAGCATCTTTAGGATTCTCTATGTAAAGTATCATATTATCTGCAAACAGTGACAGTTTTACTTCTACTTTTCAAATTTAGATTCCTTTTATTTCTTTTCATTCTCTGATTGCTGTGGCTAAAACTTCCAAAACTATGTTGAATAATAGTGGTGAGGGTGGGCAACCTTGTCTTGTTCCTGATCTTAATGGAAATGGTTTCAGTTTTTCACCATTGAGAACAATGTTGGCTTGGGTTTGTCATACCTGGCCTTTATTATGTTGAGGTAAGTCCCTCTATGCCTACTTTCTAGAGTGTTTTTATCATAAATGGGTATTGAATTTTGTCGAAAGCTTTTTCTGCAACTATTGAGATTATCATATGGTTTTTATCTTTCAATTTGTTAGTATGGTGTATCACATTGATTGATTTGCGTATATTGAAGAATCCTTGCATTCCTGGGATAAACCCCACTTGATCATGGTGTATGATCCTTTTAATGTGCTGTTGGATTCTGTTTGCTAGTATTTTGTTGAGGATTTTTGCATCTATGTTCATCAGTGATATTGGCCTGTAGTTTTCTTTTTTTGTGACATCTTTCTCTGGTTTTGGCATCAGGGTGATGGTGGCCTCATAGAATGAGTTTAGGAGTGTTCCTTCCTCTGCTATATTTTGGAAGAGTTTGAGAAGGATAGGTGTTAGCTCTTGTCTAAATGTTTGATAGAATTCGCCTGTGAAGCCGTCTGGGCCTTGACTTTTTTTTGTTAGAAGATTTTTAATCACAGCTTCAATTTCAGTGCTTGTGATTAGTTTGTTTATATTTTCTGTTTCTTCCTACTTCAGTATCAGAAGGTTTTGGTTTTCTAAGAATTTGTCCATTTCTTCCAGGTTGTCCATTTTATTGTCATATAGTTGCTTGTAGTAATCTCTCATGATCCTTTATATTTCTGCTGTGTCAGTTGTTACTGGTCCGTTTTCATTTCTAAGTCTGTTGATTTGAGTCTTCTCCCTTTTTTTCTTGATGAGTCTGGCTAATGGTTTATCAATTTTGTTTATCTTCTCAAAGAACAAGCTTTTAGTTTTATTGATCTTTGCTATTGTTTTCTTCATTTCATTTTCATTTATTTCTGATCTGATCTTTATGATTTCTTTCCTTCTGCTAACTTTGGGGGTCTTTTTGTTCTTGTTTTTCTAATTGCTTTATGTGTACGAACACATGGATGCTAAATGATAAGCTACTAAATAACAAAGAGATCACTGAAAAAATCAAAGAGGAAACCAAAAAATACCTGGAAACAAATGACCATGAAAACACGATGATCTAAAACCTATGGGATGCAGCAAAAGCAGTTTTAAGAGGGAAGGTTATAGCAATACCATCCTACCTCTAGAAACAAGAAAAATCTCAAATAAACAACCTCACCTCACTACATTGATCCCACTGATGTGACAGTGGTTTAAAGGTAATTTAAATACTAAAGCTGAACAGATATGCCCTGTGACCCAGCAATCACACTTTTGGGTTACATATGACACAGAAATGTGTACATACATTCACCGAACACATGTACATATATTCATAACAGTATAATTTGCAGTATGAAAAAGCTAGAAATAACCTAGATTGTCCAACAATAGAATCAATAAATCATCATATATTCATTCAATGGAATATAATACAATGCAAAAAATTAGTTTATTGGCACTGACAACCATATGGGAAAATTGGACAAACCAAATGATATTGAAAGAAGCCATTCAAAAATAAAAAATACAGTATGATACCGTTCTTGTGAAGTTCCAAAATAGGCTAAACTAAACTGTGGTGTAGTGGGTGGGCTGCAGCAGGTTGCTGGATTCTGGATGCTACTTCTGTGCTATTTATTGACCCAGGTTATGATTACTTGGATGTATTCACTTTGTGAAAATTCATCAACTTATAATGTGTGCACTTTCCTGTATGCATGTGGAATACTCATGTAAAATTTACCCCCCACTCCCCCAAAATGGGTAAATACAATAAACAGATATAGGGAGCAGGATATTAAGTGAAAGAAAATATATTTCCTCTAATTTTATTATTTTCATATACTCCTAGAAATATAAAATGACAAAGTAAAATAGTAAGTATATAAGTAATTTACATAACATCTGGTTAAGAATTTGTAACATAGTGATTTTTAAATAATATATCACAGATAATAGCTCAAGATTACTGTTTTCTGATCTAAACATAAATGAAGTTTTGTGGGAGCTCCTTATTCTTTTAAATATCCCAAAGATTTTTAGTGGTTAAAGATGACATATATTTTCTTTACTTCCATTCAATTGTCCTACTTCCTTTGAATTAATTAAAATGATAGATGCTTTCACTGTTACATCCTGAGACAAAGATACCATGGAAAACAGCTACAGTCTTTGATTTTTCCCCCAGATAAAAACAAATCAAGTATATAAGTGTCTGTGTATTTAGTACACTTCACTGAAGATTAGCAATATGGAAAGATGAGGTGAAGCATAAATTTAGCCTTCCGTTTTTCTAAAAAATCTCTCTAACATTTTTGTCAACTGAGATCTCAGCTTTTAAAGGGAAAAGGAAAGGAGGATGGGAAAGAGAGAGAGACGGGGTGGGGGAGCGAGGGAAAAAGGGAGAGAGAGAGAGAGAGAGGAGACAGAAGAGAGAGACAGGAGAGAGAGAGACACACACACACAGGGAGGGAGAGAAGGAGAGAAAGAAAGAGAGAGAGAGAGAGAAATTGACAGAGAGAGAACCAGTTGATTTTCCTATGCAGAGTATTCTCTCTCTTCCTCTAGGTCCGATCAGATGGACTCCAAAGGAAGAACTCAATCCCACAGTGGAGCTCTTAGCCTCCCTGAGAATAGCCAAAATTCATAAGCATGTACATTTTCTCCTAAAGGATGGTCATCTATTCAGGATCTTACCCATTTTTTTTCTATTCCACTAATGAATATAAGTGAAAGGAAGCAGTAGAAAAATTATTTCTATTAATACAATTAATTATGCATAAACATTAGAAGGTAGAAGAAATTATTACCAGTTTTAATTTTAAAAATTCCCATTTGTATTTTTATTAACAGGATACAACAACTTCAACATTAATTTCTAATGGTATATGCCACCATGATCAAATTCATTTTAGCATTATGATAAAATGAATAGAAATAAATACATACTATATGTTCAAAAGCTATTATTAAAGTATTATAGAGAGAATATTCTTTTCAGTTATTCTGAAAAATGTATATGCTTTCATATACTTTTTTTTTTTAATTAATTAATTTATTTATTTTTGGCTGTGTTGGGTCTTCGTTTCTGTACGAGGGCTTTCTCTAGTTGCGGCAAGCAGGGGCCACTCTTCATCGCGGTGCGCGGGCCTCTCACTATCGCGGCCTCTCTTGTTGCGGAGCACAGGCTCCAGACACGCAGGCTCAGTAGTTGTGGCTCACGGGCCCAGTTGCTCTGCGGCATGTGGGATCTTCCCAGACCAGGGCTCGAACCCGTGTCCCCTGCATTGGCAGGCAGACTCTCAACCACTGCACCACCAGGGCAGCCATATGCTTTCATATACTTCTAAGGCTTTGTTTACAATTGCATATAGGCTTACTCAATTTCTCACCAACAATAGTAAGACAGTAAAAACTACAATTATAGACCATATTTTAAAATGTTTAATCATTATTGAAATGTAGTTCCTATTCTATTCTATGCATAAAATCTTATTTTGAGAAAATGTATGGCATACATACAAGGAAACACTTCTACGTACTTAGCATTCAGAATTAAGCAAATATTACTATAGAAGAGTAACTACTGGGATTTAGCAACACATTTTGGATTCTCCAGCACTTATTTGTAATATTTGTGTTTAGGAGAGGGAAGAGGGCATTTAACATAATTTTTAAAATATAAAATACATTCACATATTACAGAAATTAACAACTACATGATAGTGACTACATATGCACTTAATTTATCAAAACCTAATGATTAACAATACTTTGAGCAAGTTATTCCTTAGTAACAAAAGGATCTTAGAAAATGTTAACACCACTACTATGCTCTCAGTTGATTTTGAAAAAGTATCATTATTGTAATTCTATCTGGTTTTTTAACTGCACATATAATTATCACTGTTTAATACAATTGGCATTTATTAAGATTTATTCTTGAATTTACCAATTTATTTTTGCTCCATTTGTTCTGTATCACAGGCATCCCTTCTGAGATCACTTTCCTTCTGCCTGAAGGACAGCCTTTCAAATTTCCTTTAATAATGGCAAGCTCTGTATAGGTCTGAAAACATCTTTGGGAGTATAGATTTCTAGGTTGAAACTTTTTTTCTCAGTATCCTGGCTTCCATTGTTGCTGTTTAAAAGTGAGCTATCAGTCTTACTATCACTCCTTGAAGAATATTTTTTCCCTTAGACAGGTTATAGGATTTTCTCTTTGAATTTTTCTTTCATTGTTCAGTTTCACTTTGTCATCCTTAAATGTAAATGTTTTTCTATTTATCTAGCTTGGGATTCATTGGGCTTCTTGAATCTGTGGCTTCTGTCCCTTAATTCTGGAAAATTCTTACCCATTATCTCTTCAATATTGCATCTGATACATTCTTGATATTCTTTTACTATGGTTAGACTTTCTTACTTATTCACCATGTTGCCTAACTTGTTTTAAATATTTCCAGTCTTTGTCACTATCTGCTGTATTCTGGATAATTTTACTGCTCTATTTTTCAGGTCCTTTTTTGTATTATGAACGTATTTAATCAGCTTGTAAACCCATTTACTCAGTTTTTCTTTTAGATTACTCCATA
The DNA here is from genome assembly GCF_028564815.1 of Eubalaena glacialis. NCBI lineage: Eukaryota > Metazoa > Chordata > Mammalia > Artiodactyla > Balaenidae > Eubalaena > Eubalaena glacialis. The sequence continues at coordinate 139,544,637 of NC_083717.1, forward strand.
TTTAATTTATTCAATTTCTCTTTCCTTTTTTTCCCCCAAAATCAGATAGGTCACTGTATATAGTGTCTATTTTCTATAGAAGTTTTGAAGATTAGAAATATTAAAGTAAGCATAGCTATTTTGTGTGTCTGATATTTATTATATTTAAGGCTTCATAGGTCTATGTTTGCTATCTGTTTTTAAAAGCTGATTATCACTCATGGTGCTTTTTCCTTGGGTACCCTTTTATTTTTTTATTCTAAGCTTCAGGTTTTTCTTGAAAACATTTTATTAAACTACTTTGAGCCCTAGGATGAAGTTTTATTTCTCCAGAGAGAAACAACTTGCTTTGAGCATTTTTATTCCTTTTTAGCAAGATGGTTTGTCTGAATAAACTAGTCTGCCATAATATTGGAAATGAAAGTCCTCATGCCATCAATTACTATATCTTTAACAAATAAATAAAATTTAACCTAAATATGTATGTTGCTTTAGTGAGTACATCCTTTAGCTAATGTTCAAGTTTTAGTACTAATTTGTTTTCTCTTAGGGACATAATAGAAAGACTTATTTGCAGCTTTTCTTTATTTTCTCTCTTACTCTTTTTAATTTGTTTTCTTCTATTTCTGTTCTTTAGGACAGAATTTTTCATGTTCTCCTTATCCAAACACATATTCTATGTTTTGAAAAAAATTTACTTTCTTAAAACAGCTTTATTGAGGTATAAATGATATTTTTAAAAAACTGAACGTATTTATTGAATACAATTTGGTGAGTTTGGGGATATGATGAATGTGTTTATTGCCTTGACTGGATGTCTGAGAAGTTTTACTCTTCATTTTCACATTTCACAGTCTTTCTTTTGTGATTGCTCAGAAGCTAAGTTAGTCCACTGTGGGTCTCAGTAAAAAGGTTCTGAGGCAAAACCACAAATACCTATTTAATTTCTAGGGAAACTGAAACATTCGGCTTTTGTAGAAAAGATTAAAAACAAAAACAACAACTTGAGGCAGCATAACTAAATGAATAAAAGAGAAAAAGTTTAAAGATGAACAATGCCTCTCTTTTCTTTTTTGAATTTATAAAACTAAATGCTGATGCTTAAGGATGGAGATGCAAATTTAGTCGGAACTTTGATCACAGTTTTGAACATATTTTCTAACCAGTTTAATGGATTTAAATGTTTATAGCAATATGTCTCTATAATGTTTCATTTCACTTTAAAAGCTCATAAATATATCATTAGATCTGAACCATTTATCACTAGTATCTTTCAGGAAAGTCATATAGGAAGTGAATGGAGGAAACAATGAGGACAAGTTTGAAAATATTTTTTCCTTGTATGGTAAGCAGGTGAGGTAAAGGAGAATGGAGAAGGAAGAGTTGTTAAGGCATCTAGCCCCTATTATATGCTCATAAAAATAATGTCTCCACTGATAAAAGCTTCAAAGAAAATGCAATTTAGTATTTTGGCAAGGTCTCCATAATTAAGGAGGGAGTGTGAAATAATAGAAAGATTTCTGCTACTTGTCTGCTTGGTGATCCTGGACAGGTTAATTGTTTCAACGTCAGTTTCTTCCTGTGTAAAAGGGGAGTGATAATATTGACTTTTTCAAACTACTAGAAATATCTAAAATAATGCATGTAAAATACTATATGCATACTAGGGATTGGAGAGTGTGTACCTCCTGTTATTAATGTTGATTTTCTTGTGATTAATTTGATCCTCCTGCATTTCATATGTGTATATCTCACAGCTAAAATTATATTAATTCCATTCTCTTTCATTCAAACAATTATTTAGTTGGTACAGTGGGTTGCATTGTGCTAGTCACTCTAGAGCAGGCAGGAGGCTAAAGAGTCAGTGCAAGGGATCTGTAATTCATACAAGAAACACATTTTTTTCTGGAAACTGAATAAATAACATCATCCACATATAAGTACTACTGTTTTCCAATGCATGTGGTTGTGATTAATAAAGATGATTAAAGACATTTTTAAGGAGAGGGCTCTTTATTTATCCTTTGTTTTAAAACGATTACTAGAGATGAACACATGCTGGCTGAGAAGAGTTGGATGCATAAGCATATATAAATGAATATATGTTCACATGAGCAAAAAAGGGAATAAGCACAGGGAAGGAAGCTGATTAGTTACAGTAACTAATCATTACTAATCATGCAGTAAGAACATTTAACAAATATTAATTGAGCACTTTGAACCAGGCACAGAACTAAGTTCTGTTCTAAGTTAGGATTATAAATACTTAACAGGTAAACATGATTATGTGTGATTCTCTGATAGGAAGAAGAGAAGAAGTGTTGTACAGCTCCTATCTTTAGTTCCCTGCAGTGTTTCCTCAGATAGTTCAATCAGGCCAGAACAATGTATCTATCCATCCAGGCCAAAGTCCATGATATGGGCTAGCGGGTGTTTGTAGCCCAGAAATTGTGTGTTAATAGCAATCATCCTCAGAGTTTCCACTTGTCTTCACACCCTGCTTATCACAGGAAGGTGAAAATCAAAACAAGAAATTTTTTATACATCAGTGAATTTATTTAATTGTTTTTAAAAAATTTTACTGGTGAAACTGCTGTCTTTAGGCACTAAAATAGCATTTTTTAAAACAAGATTTGTGAATCAGTATCTTATTTTTCAAGGAATTCTAATTTGCTAGAGTATAGTTTATAAACTCTTCAGCAATCTTTTCCTTTGAGACTAAGGAAACTATACACGTGTAGATTTTTCCCTGACTCATTACGCCTACAAATCATACCTAATCTTGGTCGTCAACTCTACTCAAGTTCCAATGTCTTTAGCAATTGTTTAAGTCTTTTATTGAAAGATCTAAATTGTGGACGTAAGCCCCAATCTTGGCTGATTTATTGCCATTAAACTTATTATATATTGAGTTATATAGATTTAGATGTGAAAATCCAGGGTAATTTTATTTGAAAGAAATACTATAGCTTCTCCCAAATTTCTTGTTTTTATATGACTATTCAGATGAGAATATTATCCAAATTGAGACATGTAATACATCTGTCAGTATTGCATAAAATTTATTTAGAAAAATAATGAAGATATGTAACAGAATTAATATTTTTAGCTTTTTTTAAACTACATTTCCACCTCTGTCTGAAAAGAATAAAATCTATCATTCTTCATTCTCAACCCCTTCCTCACTATCTAAATCTCCATGCTCTCATTTTTTAATTTTAAAGAATGGATAAAAATTAACTATGGTGATACTTACAATTCAGATGGATTCATAAGGAAAGTATATCTTAATAAAATTTCACTTGGTTTCTAAAGCATTATAGTGAAAATACTGATTTTCACTGATAATTTCTATTTGTCACAAATGATTTGAAAAAAAAAAGTCAGCTAGTGATCAGGTAATTCTATAATTAATAAAAACTTTTAACCCAATCTTTTTGAAGAAGTAATAATTTACAAAATCCTAAACAACTACAAGGAAGTCATACACATTCATACTCTGAATATTATGTGGTCATGTTATTTACGTCCTTATGAGACATAATTTTTTTGCAATTTTTTTGTTTGTTTTGTTTTTTTACCTCTGGTGAGTTTTTATTTTTGTTTTTTGTTTTTTTACAGGGTTGCCTTGGGTTTTTTTTTTAATTTTTTTTTATTTTTGGCTGTGTTGGGTCTTCGTTTCTGTGTGAGGGCTTTCTCCAGTTGCGACGAGCAGGGGCCACTCTTCATCGCGGTGCGCGGGTCTCTCACTATCGCGGCCTCTCTTGTTGCGGAGCACAGGTTCCAGACGCGCAAGCTCAGTAGGTGTGGCTCACGGGCCTAGTTGCTCTGCGGCATGTGGGATCTTCCCAGACCAGGGCTCGAACCCGTGTCCCCTGCATTGGCAGGCAGATTCTCAACCACTGTGCCACCAGGGAAGCCCGAGTTTTTCTTTTTAATAAATTTATTTATTCATTTATTTAATTTTTGGCTGCATTTGGTCTTCGCTGCTGCACGCAGGTTATCTCTAGTTGCTGAGAGCGGGGGCTACTCTTTGTTGTGGTGCGCGGGATTCTCATTGCGGTGGCTTCTCTTGTTGTGGAGAGTGGGCTCTAGGTGCGCAGGCTTCAGCAGTTGTGGCACACGGGCTTCAGTTGTTGTGGTGCACGGGCTTAGTTGCTCGGCAGCATGTGGGATCTTCCCGGACCAGGGCTCAAACCTGTGTCCCGTGCATTGGCAGGTGGATTCTTAACCACTGCGGCACCAGGGAAACCCCCCTCTGGTGAGTTTTTAAATATTTTAAATTTCTTAATTTTCTTTCCCTTTGAAATTGAATATGTATTTTTCATAATTGATTTAAAATACTTTTGTAGTTTCTTTTATGAATCATTTCCTAAGCATTTATAAATAGTGCATGAGAGAGTGGCATGAACATATATACACTACCAAATGTAAAATAGATAGCTAGTGGGAAGCAGCCACATAACACAGGGAGTTCAGCTCGGTGCTTTGTGACCACCTAGAGGGGTGGGATAGGGAAGGTGGGAGGGAGACGCAACAGGGTGGAGATATGGGGATATATGTATACATATAGCTGATTCACTTTGTTTTACAGCAGAAACTAACACAACACTTTAAAGCAGTTATACTCCAATAAAGATGTTAGAAAAAAAAAAAAAAGATTAAATGAATTCATGCATGTAAAGGTCTTAGAAGAATGTCTAACACATAAGTTCTATGGAAGCTTTACTTCTTTTTTATTATTAAGAATAATAATAAATAAACAATGACTGTTTCAGTCATTGTTCTAAGAGTTAAAAAAAAAATAAAATAGTGCCTGAAGTACTTAAGCTGTAGGGAAATGACTCAAAAACAAACAAAAAAAGATAAGCCTTTCTTATCAAAACAAGGGAAAAAAATGACAGGATATCTACTGGTCAAAGAGAAAAACAGGTTCTTAAAGTCCAATCAAAAAGCATTTAGATGTGAAGGAAGTTGTAATGTAATCAACAGTATTAATATATCAAAAAAGTAATATATTACTGTAACAAGGATGGTCAATTGAGATACCTAGAAAATGAGTGATGAGAGAGCAACAGTTTGACACTATTTATTCAATGTATCCCCCATCCAGTTTTGAGGGATGCTAGTATTGTGAACACTCTATTCTGGGAGGTGATCTCTGCTATGTGACACAAAGGGTTCACTGTACCTGTGATAATCTCACCTCCTTTCGCTCAGACATATTCACCAAAACAACTTTCTGATTTTTTATTCCAGATTTTTTTAGGCTTTACAATTTTAGAAATGAAGTGCCCTGGATAGAGGGCAGAAAAATTTCAGTAATTATAAAAGAATGATCTAGTGAAATGTTGGTATATTGACCATATAGCTTATTCATCATTCTTTTATAATTTTAAGAATTTAAGGACTTCCCTGGTAGTCCAGTGGTTAAGACTTCATTCTTCCACTGCAGGGGGCATGGGTTCCATCCCTGGTCTGGGAACTAAAATCCTGCATGCCATGCGGCATGACCAAAAACAAAAAAGAATGTAGTTAAATACAACCAGTCCACCCCTGTTGACATTCAAGTGGAGTTAAGAAGCTTAATTGAGTTTTTGCACATACATGGTAAGAATAGAACTGAGACACATGGTTAATTACTTTGACCCTAATAGGCCTTGCCCTAGATGCCAGCTAATTCTTCATTCACTTCTATATCTAGAGCATATATATGTTATGGGCTCTAGAGTATCTTTTTATTTATTGCAATCCCGTATGCCAAAAATAAAATATTTGGGGATTCTGGAAGGTGTAAGTTAGAACTGGAACAGTGTTATGAAGCTCATAGCAGTCATTAACAAACCTATTGAAAATCACTCTGTATAACTGAGAAGGGTGGGGAATACAAATAAATCCCAAGGTATTTATATCTTGGTGGCGGGGTGGGGGGGTGGTGAATTTCAGAAACTCTCCTATTCATTGTAAATAAAATTAATCAAATAACAATTCAAAACAATAATATGAGAGGTGTCTCAAAGCAGTAGATGGTCAAATACCAATTAATGATTAATGTCATGGGACTTCAGAGGAGAAGGAGATTACATTTTATGGTGGTGATCAAAAGCAGGGTAAGATAAATTGGGTTTTAGAGAGGAAAAGTAGAGAATTTGTAGGACCGGGGCAGGATACAAATTGATATTCAACCAGGACAAAGAAGACAGATTCTGATCTGTTTCTAAACAATGCAAACTATAATCTGTGCTAAGGGATTCACTCCCAAATGGGACACGGTGCCAAATAAATAGTCCATCTGCCTTTCTGTATCAATTTTATGATTGTGAGAGATCTTGCAGAAAGTCCTCTTCTGGGAAGTCCAGTTCTCCAAAATATTTCAATTTCCTTTCAATTTGGAAAGTATAAATCTTACATCAGCTATGGGGTACAATCTCCTGTGTATACCATGTCACCCCAGCTCCCAATAAAAATATGCTTTATTATCTAAATATACTAACCTGCCCTAATGTTTTAAGTATTCTCAACTGATTCTAAGTTTTGTTTGTTTCGTTTTAATGAGGAAACTGCATTTATTTATTTATCTTTTAAACACTGAAGATAGATGACAGTTTGGGGGGGGTGTTAATTGCAGTAAGAACATTTAACATGCGACGTATCCTCTTAACAAAATTTTAAGTGCACAATACAGTATTGTTAACTACCTGCACAGTGTTGGACAGCAGGTCTCTAAAACTTACTCATTTTGCATAACAGAAACTATATCCATTGAACAGCAACTTTCATTTTCCCCTCCCCCCAGTCTCTGGTAACCATTCTACTCCCTATTTCTATAAACTTTGCTATTTTAGCTATCTCGTATAAGTGGAATCATGTACTGTTCTTCTGTGTTCTTCTGTGACTGACTTTAGCAATAGTCAGGAAAAGTACTATACTATTTGATGAACTGGGCCTCTAACTGGCTGAGCCAAAATTTTTTGGAGGGAATCTTTCTCCACAGTACAGGAATACACCTCAAGACCCAATGAATAAGCATGAAATTTTAACCAGAATTTTTAATTCTTTCTATCCTCACCACTATCTTTTATTATTTTCAGAATTTTCACTGAACTGGCCAGACTTTATATCTAACTAGAAACATGCTGTCTATGTTTTGGCTACAACAGCAAGTATTTAAGCACAACCATGTTTTTTGTTTTGTTTTTACATTTCTGTGTATTTTGAGTAGAAAGAGGTAAGAAGAAGAAGTGCTGTTCTGTCCCCCAAAATAGCCAATTGCTTATTTTTATGTCTCTGTCTACTGTATTGTATGAGAGATAATCCAGGGCTCTTTGATTCCCTCAAGTCTTTGCTGCTACTAATACTCTATGATAGGAGGTGACTGACAAAAATATGGTTTGCCGTAGCTTGTTTCACTAACACCAAAAAATACCTGTAAACATGTGAAAACAAACTTTGAAGTCCTGAGATGCCACATATTTCTATAAAAATATTCTTTCTTAACATTTAAACTTAATTTTCCAAGATGATTTATTTATGTATCCCCAGGTTGCTTATGTTAAATTATATTGTTAAATTAACAAATAGCCAACCTTAAACTTAACAAAAAGGAGCAATCCTCTATGACGTAATTGGTACAGCAAGTGCATTTAGAATCCTTTGCTTAGATATAGAGTTACCCCTTTGCCAGTGGCAATAACCATGGAGTAGAATATTTCAGCACCTTGAGTGACATTGTGATATCTCCTCCTCTATCTGCTTTGGCTATATGTTAAGAGATTAAAAATTCTGAGAAAAAAGAAAAAGTTTAAAAGTCGGCAGCCCCTGGCAATATTCATTAAAGAGCACGGCACAGAAGTTGAAAAGCTCATCTTGGAACTACAGTCAGCATTAACACAACAGGGCTTCAGCACTTTACCAGAAAATGCGACACCTCTAGGCATTCTTTGAATTCTGATTGCCAGCCAAAGCAGAGCACCAAAGGCCAGAAAGAGTAAGAAAAATTGATCTTCTGTCAGCAACCTAAATGACCCCATAATCTTTCCCTACTTGAAAACTGTTAGTAAGCTGTGAAAAGACTTGGGAGAAGGAAATTTGGTAGAAACATCTTTCCTGAGATCCTTCCAAGATACTCACTATTCTCAAATATCTTAGAGAATCGTGTACCCACGGATGCTTAGGGAAAATAATAAGAAACAGAATACTTTATGTTTGCAATGTAAGAGGTACTATGCTGAGCACCTTAAATGGATAATTCTATTTAGTTCTAAAAACAACACGATGAGGTAGATACTATTATTTCCCCCATTTTACAAGTGATGAAACTGAGGTGAAATGAAATTAAGTAACTTGCTCAAGACTACATCGCTAGTAGATGATAGAAGTGAGGCTCAAACCAAGTAGTCTAATGCCAAATCTTGTTTACCTAACTACTATAATACATTGCCTCAAAATAACATCAAAATATAAAAATTCAAACTCTTATCTCTCCTATGCCAAAGAGAGGCTACTCCTTTCCTTTAAATATACCCTAAAATGACTATGAAAAAACTAAGAGTTGAAAAGCGTCAATCATTTGACAACAAAACAAGCGACTAATTATGTGAAATCCCCTTTGCTCAAGAATATCATTTAATCTTTGGTACTCTCTAGAACCATGTAATTTCTTTCCCACAAACATTTTTCTAATTATCCCTTTTCATTGTCCTTCACCAATATGAAGAGGCTTTTCTTATTATTACTGTATTTCTCCTCAAACAGAGAATCCTTGGAGATAGTTATGCTCCTATATTTTAGAAAGACTAGGTTCATTAAGCAGATCTTGTACATTTTCTAAGTATAACACTTGATACCATGCCGTTGATGAGGTAAGTAAGGAATCCATTTGCTCTGCCAGAAGCTTCATTAATTCTTGTAAAAAGTGGCAGAAGTTCAATAATACAGGGAGGCATTCTAAAGTTCTACCAGGAGATAAATATAAATACTGGATTGCATAGCTATGCTCAACCAAATGGGTTAGAACTGAAAAAAATATTTATGACACCACACCTTAGGCTAGGATTTTTAAAGATTCATACAGACATAAAATATATCTATGGAATAATTATTTTCTCATTAATTTTCATATTTCATTTTAGATACCTTTTAAATGATAGTGAATAAAATTAACTCATTATTTGAATTGGATTTTACATATGTATTTTACCAGAATCACTTTTATTATGCAAATTATTTTCTTTTAAAAAAAGTATCAATGATTTAGCCTGACTCCCTTTACAAACCTATTTTAAATTTATCAAGGATTTGTAATTCAAAAGAGCAAGTATTTAGGTCATTGCTAAGCACATGAACAGCAGCATTATCTTGCCACCAAGTGGTAGTTTCTGAATTGCATTGTCAGAGTTTGTTGTAATTTCACAAGTATGTCTTTTATATCATCTTTAATATTTGCTAAGAAATCATCAAACCCATTGTGAAGGTGAAATTAGCGGTAGCTAATGATATACGCTTTTCCAAAAATATTCATATTTAAGGTGTTTATGATAAAAGGACTTGATATTTGTTCGTCCCAGTTTGTTGGATTGATTCAAATTCCATCAAGTTTTAAAGTACCCAAGATAAACAGAAGGTGATTAGATGGAAGTTCTCTAAGAGCTTCATTAAGGACTTTGAATTTGAAGGCATGGTATCATCCTTTAATCTCTGTTAAGGATTTAATACTGTCCTTCCAAAAGGTATGGTGAAGATCTAACCCCCCCCGCCCAGTACCTCAGAATATGACCTTATTTGGAAATAGAGTCATTGCAGATCAAATTAGTTAAAATGAGGTCATATTGGAATAGAGAAATCCCCTAATCCAATATGACTGGTGTCCTTACAAGAAGAGGGGAATTTGGATTAGATGGATACACCTTCAAACCATGGAATAGCAAGGATTGCTGGTTTCAGAGAACCCTAATGACATTGTGATTTTGGACTTCTAACCTCCAGATCTGTGAGACTGCAAATTTCTGTTATTTTAAGCCACCTAGTTTGTGGTACCTTGTTATAGCAACCTCAGAAAACTAATGTAATTTCCCTTTCAAATTTAAAATATTTGTGCTAGATAACTAGTTAGAAACTGATGCTGAGAAGGCAAAGATTTATAGAAATGCTTAGTCTTAACTGAGTTCCTCAAACAAGAAACATCTTTACTGAATTCTTAGTTCATGCATTGTTATCAAGGGATAAAAATCAATACAGTTTCAGAGAAGTGAATGTCAAGGTAGAACTGAGAGTGAACAGAAAACAAAATAACAAAACAACTGAGGTGACCATCTAAGTTGGCTAATTTGCTTTATCCAAAAGAAAAACTTCTCATATCTTTAGTCCAAGAGGGAGTTTTACAAATAGAAGTTAGACTCTTACCCTCCCACAAAGACTGAGAGATAGGAAGGCTATCTTCCCTAATGAGTACATTTCTAAGAGAAAGTTCTCAGGTCTGCGAGAAAGATAGCCTTGTTTCTGTAAATTGGGAAGAGGCTTTTAAAATGATTCATATCTCAAAGGGGCAGAAAAAGAATCGCAAACAATTTCAAGTACATGTTTTCTAAATAAATGCTCTAAGAAAAAGGAAGACCTCTGTGGTTAGGCCTGGGTGAGAAGGAAATCAGGGGCCTAGAGGCACAAAAAAGCCTTTGCCAAGTCTAGTTAGGCTGAGGGAAATGTGAAGGCCTTCTTTTCATGTCAGAGAGGAAGAAATTGTCCTCTATCTTCCTAGGTTCTTCTGGCTGGTTTATGAATTAAAGTAATGTGATACAGATTAACAGGAGGAAATCATATAAAAGTTGAATACCATGTATACATGGGAGAGATCCAGGAAAATTGAGTAACCTGCCAAAATGGCTGAAACCCTTACCTTAAATATCATCTTCAGCTGAAGACAAAAGAGAATGTTGGGGGTAGTGGTTTGGGACTTCAGAGTGGGGAAGACGATTGAGATGGAGATAGGAAAGCAAATGTTTGATAAACAAATGTTTGCTGGGCCATACAGAGACAGTGGGACACAGAGAGGAATTTAACTGACTTTGCTAGGTTCCTCCCTGTCTACATGCCTAGTTCATACTATAGTTATCTATGATGATATCTCCCTTCCTGGAACAGGCCTTCTATCTCCATTCTTCAGGCAGTTAGGGGGAAGGTCAGAGGTTCTTCCTGAGTCTCTCTGGGCCTTGATTGTTTTCAGCTTAAGAAAATCCACATGCCAAAGACATTTTGAGGTGGCAAGTTCTGCTCCCTTACAGTCACTCCTTATGGTTAGTTCTTTTCATAACTGATAGAGGCTATGGGTATCATTCTCAAGGTCTTCCTCTCACTCAGGTTCAATCCCAAAGCCTTTGGTTTTTATCTCCCAAATGTTTACATGGTCTTTCCCTTTCAAATTATCCCCAGATTCTCTATCACTGGTCAAGTGCTCCCTCATGCTCTGGCCAGGACCATAATAATAGCCTCTTACTGATCCTTTTTTCTCTATCTACTTTCTTATCACTGTGACTATTTTAGAATTTGGACTTGTTTCTTGTCATTTGGTTGCTTAAAGTCTGTCACTAATACCTCATGTCAAAAGATACAAAATCCAAGCTTTGAGGAACTTCGTTAACATTGGAATACTTGTGTCCATTCCTTGCGAAACAAATGGCATTAACCATGTAAGAGGAAAGTAACCAAATACAGATTGACTTGATGGAACTGCATTCTTATAGTCAGTCTGTGCTGATAACTAACTTTATGACATTGAGCAAGTTTTGTAACCTTTGGTAACAGGACCATGTAATCAATCAATCAAAGTTAAATTCGAAAAGGGACCTCCTGCTCTCCAATCCCACAGTTTATTTTGGCGACTCTCTCCAATTCCACAGTTTATTTTGCCGAATGGGATTGGCAGCACAAATTTTCCTTCTTTGGTCTTTTACCTTTTGGTTAAATATGTCTCCTAAGGATACAGGAAGGCACAGCACCAAGGAGATTATATATACAATAATTTCAGGGACTTTACTTACTTTTTTCTTAAAAGGTTTGTTAAGAAAAAAAAAAAGAAAGATTCACCAGGCTGTTCTCTCAGGCAGTTTTCTTGAGTTCTAATTACCTAGGCCATTAAAGGTGTTATTTTTACTATTGCCTATGGGTATTTGTGTGAGAATTTTTGATAAGAGAATGGAAAAGAGAATAAAGTTCATAACCCTCACTTGCTAAGACACCTACTCTGGAAGGATACTAAGATCTCTTGGGTAAATTTACTTTAAACTGTTAATATCAATTTAGTATAGTATTTCTCTAGAAGTCATTTTAAAATATGATGGTACAACAAGTTTTTGACCTTAAGAAGATAGTGTAAAGACAGGAAAAATTACTGAAAGCTAACTTTGGAGTCATATTACAGCACAGAAAAAAATCAGAATAACACATGTCTTAGAAGCCCAATTTTCTATCCCAATTAAAGTAAAATGGGATTTTTAATTCAGAATGTATAAGCACCCCATATGTTTCCCATATTGTGATTGTATCAGAACACTGTCAGCATATTTTTAAATCATTGCCAATTAGAAATTGTTTAAAGAAGTACATGCAATTGTTTAACTTTAACAACCAGAAAATATCAATTATTCCAGTCTTCACATAATGACAATTTAAACAATATCTCCAGGGGCTGTTAATGCCTCTGATATTAGAGCAGTTTTGAATCAAATATTAAAGTTTTCACTCTGATTTTAAAATAACCAGGGGATTTTGTTTGTTTGTCTGTTTGCTTTGTATTTTCCTTTCTTGGGAGATTTTTAATTTCCTTAATATAGCCACTTCAGGTTAGTAATATCTATAGAAGTCATCTTCCACAAAATATATGGTTCCTTATATGTGTATTATAAAGACATAATATAGCAGTAAACACTTTAGGGCAGCACGTAAATCTAATTACAATAACTATATTCTGATTTACCATTTGATAATGTGTCCTCTAAGAATACATAATACAAATAAAACTATTTTACATGCAGAAAGCATATTATGCAAAATATCCTCATATTTTCCCATTTGACAGGTTTTATTAGCTGGATAGAAGTGAAAACTATACTGGACAATTAAGAGACGATGAAAATTACATAGAAAATTAGGTTCACTGTCTTTTCTCATATTTTGCCAAGTGATTATTTGATATAAAACATTAATTTCCTAAATCAACTTGAGATAATAGAAATACAATCTAAAGGTAATATATAAGCAAGACCTATGTAAATTAGTATATGCATTACATGTTGTAAAATCTTATTATTTTGCTGCAAGTGGACTGCACATTCAGCTTTGAATACTCGAGCAGTAATACAAACATGGGAACATGACGAATTTTAAATAACCCATTTCTCAGCAGAATCAACACTATTCCTACAACAGAAACCAGAGGGAAATTTCACTTTTAAGAAATCTGAGTAATCTAATGAAAGATGTAATAAATACTTTTAAAGTAATCAAACAATGAATTTTACAGGGTTGTTTCTGACAGTAAAGATAGTAACAAGAACTTAAATAGCATTTTTATGTGTCAAGCAACATCTCAAACTCTATATATTTTCATTCATTTAATTCCATGGTAATTCTATGGAGTAATTACTATTAATATTCTCACTTAGCAGATGAGGGAACTAAAAATCAGAGAGGTTAAGTAACTTTCCCAAGGTCACACAGTTGGTAAATTGTGAAACTGGAATAATAAACTCAGGAGCTCCAAATTCGTTGTTCTAATAGCTACATCAGTTACTTCCTAAGATGACATAAAACTAAAGCACTGTTACTGAATGGAAGAAACACCATTTATCAGGAGCTAACAATAATTAAGCCATTCAACTAATTAAACATTTTTAAAGTATCTTTGCGAGGCACTGAATCGATCCTAGGGATACAATTATGAACAGCTAGCCCAGGGGCCCATTAGTACATACAAGACCTCTGGAAGAATTTTAAAAAGAACCTGATAATCAACTGCAAAACTGTACCCCATCTGGTGGGAAACTGACAGAAAGACCAAATGGCTTAGTAAAGAGTGGAACATAGACCCTAACAAAACATGCACCCTTGGATGGGCAACTTTGTTCAGTATATGAACTGCAAAATCCTGCTGAATGGGCCTGAGGTAGACATAGGTGTTGCTCTCACCAAGCTCTAGTCTAATAAAAAATACAAATAATAAAAAGAGCAAAAACAGAAAGTGTAATAATAATTATAAGCAAGGGAAGGCCTGTGCTATGTGAGTTACAGTGTAAGAACACATACCTAATATGCTGAGACTTGAAAAAAAGTTAAGTAAAAAAGATAGGAGTATCAGCATTTGCAAGGCTTATAGCAAAAAGAAAACATCAGTGGTGGGGATTTCAGAAAAAGAAAAAGTCATGATGGTGACCTAAAAGTAGTGAGGAGGGGGATGAGAAAGATAACAGATCTTACTTTATTTTAAAGAGAATGGAAATTGATTTATCTTTACAGTGCCACTGTAAAATATTAGCTTCTTATAAAATATTATAATGCCCCTAGACATGTTAGTGAGGCAATATGCAAAAAACAAAATAAGACCAAAACAAAACCATAAAGACACTATCTGAGGTGAATATCATAATCTCATCATACTAATAACCCACATAAGCACACTCAAAAGTGATAATTTTAAAAATGTTGAAACAGCTGAAATAAAGTGCTTAATGAAGTTCAATGTACTGTAGATTTATCAAATGCTTTTTCTGCATCTATTGAGATGATCACATGACTTATCCTTCTTTTTATTAATATAGTGTATCACATTGACTGATTTGTGGATGTTGAACCATCCTTGGATCCAAGGAATAAATCCCACTTGATCATGTGTATGATCACTTTCAATGCATTGTTGAATTCAGTTTGCTAATAGTTTGTTGAAGATTTTTGCCATCTATGTTCATCAAGGATATTGGCCTGTAATTATCTTTTCTTGTGCCATCCTTGTCTGGTTTTGGTATTGGGGTAATGCTGGCCTTATAAAATGATACAAGTGTTCCATCCTCCTTGATCTTTTGAAAGAGCTTGAGAAAGATGGGTATTAATTTTTCTTAAAATATTGGGTAGCATTCTCCAGTGAAGTCATCTGGTCCTGGACTTTTCTTTGTGAGAGGTTTTTGACTACTGATTCAATGTCTTTACAAGTAATGTGTCTGTTCAGATTTTCTATATCATCATGATTAATTCTTGATAGGTTGTATGTTTCTAGGAATTTATTCACTTTTTTCTAGGTTGTCCAGTTTGTTGGCATATAACTCTTCATTGAATTCTCTTATAGTTGTTTGTATTTCTGTGATATCAGTTGTAACCTCTCCTCCTTCATTTCTAATTTTATTTATTTGGGCAATCTCTTTTTTTCTTGACAGTCTGACTAATGGTTTATCAACTTTATCTTTTCAAAGAACAAGCTCTTAGTTTCATTGGTCTTTTCTATAGTCTTTTTAGTCTCCATTTATTTACGCTCTAATCTTTATTTCCTTTCTTCTACTAACTGTGGGTTTTGTTCTTCTTTTTCTAGTTCCTTGAGGTATAAAGTTAGGTTGTTTATTTGAAACTTTTCTTGTTTCTTGAGGAAGGCATATATTGCTATGAATTTTCCTCTTAAAGCTGTTTCCATAAATTTTGGTATGTTATATTTCCATTTTTGTTTATCTCTTCATTTTTTATTTATCTTTTGTTTTCTTCTGTGACCCATTTATTGTCCAGTAGCATGTTGTTTAATCTCCACATATTTGTGAATTTTCCAGTTTTTGTTGTATAATTAATTTCTAGTTTCATACCATTGTGGTCAGAAAAGATGTTTGATATAAGATGCTTGTGGTTGGCCATATATAACAAGCCCACAGCTAACATCGTACTAGATGGTGAAAAGCTGAAGGCTTTTCCTTTAAGATCAGAAAAAAGTAAAGGATATTTACTCTTGCTACTTCTATTCAACATAGTATTAGGAGTCCTAGCCAGGCCAATTAGATAAGAAAAATAAATAAAAGGCATCCAGATTGGAAAGGAAGAAGTAAAACTGTCACTATTTTCAGATGGCATGATATTATGTAGAGAAAACTCTAAACACTCCATCAAAAACTGTTAGAGCTAATAAATTCAATAAAGTTGCAGGATACAAAATAAATACAGAAAAATCTGTTGCATTTCTATACACTAATAAACTATCAGAAAGAGAATTAAGAAAATAATCCTATTTATAATTGCATTACAAAGAATAAAATACCTAGAAATAAATTTAAGGCAGTGAAAGACCTGTATATTGAAAACTGGAAGACACAAATAAATTGAAAGATATTCTGTCCTTATGGATTAGAAGAATTAATATTATTAAAATGCCCATACTACGCAAAGCAATCTACAGATTCCTCAAATTTTCACTGGACTGCAGTTCCAGAAGAGAACATGTTTCTTCTTTAATTTTGGTGTCTGCTTCCACTTTAAGGTCTACCTGTCTACATAAGATCTACATTTTTTTAAATGTACATAAATCAACACAGCGGAGGGAAAGAAACTGAAATGGTTAATTTGTCATTCATATGCCTAAAATGTTTTCACTGGAAATGGAGAACTCAGTCACACTAAATATTCAGGGGGAAGGACACTTGATTTGGCAACACAGACCTGGTTTTGATTCATGACTTTGCAACTCAATTAGCTGTGTGGTCTCTGGTAAGCTATTGAAAGTTACCAATCTCAGTTTGACATTTGTAAACATAGAATGAGATCCTATTTTAAAAATTGTGTTAAGGATTATATAACATAACATCTAAAGTGCCTAGCACTGAGCCTAGCATAAAGAAGGCACTTAAGAGATGGTAGATACTACTAAATATTTCAATTTTCCTGTAATATACTTTCCACTGTTTCATTCCACATTACCTTAATGGCTCACAGAGTAGAACTATTTTGCAGCTATGGCAAAATCTTCTGACATAGCTCTTTGCAAAAGAATTGATAGGTGTGCAAATTTACCTTTCAGTCCTGTTAAGCATTGAACTATTAAGTATCTTCAGGCTATTTCTTTGAATTAAACAGTTACTCCTTATCTGAAGTACCAGCTACCAAATCACTCTCAGCAGGGGCAAACACATTTTTGCTGACACTGTTAAGTATATACAGGAAAACCAAGAAATTCATTCATACCTATAAATTTGGGTGCATTCCTTTTACCTTGAAGTCCCACCCCTCAAATCTACTAACTTCCCTAAACTACCAGCAAAGACCCGGCAAGTCAAAGAATAGGTAACAGACCAGTTTCCTAGAAGGGTTTTGTATACACATTGCTTTCACATATGAAGTGCAAACTTTAATGGCAGGCTTGTCATTCCATAATAAATGAAATCTGTTCTCAAGTATGAAACTCTAGGAATGGCCTTGTTTGTACAATCAGTATGTCTAATTATATCCTAGTACAAAGGAGGACAGCTTCTTATTGAACATATGTAAATAACTATGTAGCCATTCAAAGTAGAGACTAGTTCAAAGTATTTCTTTCTCAATCCGAAGGGTTTGTCAAGAACAGGATACAATTTTTTAAATGTTTTGTTATGGTTTGCAAAACCCTAGTCTACTAAAATGAGAGTTAAGTATAGATCAAGAAGAAAGAGCAGAGTCTTCCTTATAAGACTGTCAGATAAGAAAATGTTCAAAAATCTAACCATAATACATAATAATAAAAAATAAACATATTTTTCTCATTCGTTTACTCAGTCCTACATAATTAATTCTCATTCTGTCAGATCAGGCAACCTATTACTCCAAATGATAACAGCTTCTTTTAAAATATAGAAGAAGTAATACAATTATAAGGATTTTTAAAACTGTTTAAGGAGTGAAGAAATTCTGTCATTTGTTTGTCATTTTTAAAAATAATTACGGGCAAGACAAATTCAGCACAAAAGCACATAAAGTTATTCTAGTATGGCAAGAAAGTTTTCATGGCTGGGCAGACTACATTACCTTTCCTTAAGAGCAAACTGCATAATTCCAAACCAATTTGTCACTTGAACAAAAAGAAAACAAATTTCTAGTCTTGAGTAATATAAAAAATGGCAGTAAAGAGCTCATAAGATTTTATTTTCTTTAAATAATCCAATCCAAGCAGAGTCAACTTTGTCAAAATTTTTGCACATTTCATTGTTTCTTTTCAGACTCATTACTTGCAGGTATTTAAATCAAAAAATATCCAGTTCACTTTCCCTTAAACCTTCTACCACTTTCTATATTCCTGCAAATTGATGTTTTAATATCTTCTTTCACCTGCTGGTACAACCACATATTTTTACTTTAAGAAAATAGTGTCTTTGTTTCTCTCTCTTTTTTTTAATAATCAGAAACGACAATCCTGATTAAAACACACACATACACTATCTTCAATGCACATTTGCATTCCTTTAATATCATTGGTTCTATTAGAGTCTTGATTATGTATATTAATTTTAATTGGAACTGAAACAATGATTTTTCTTATGGACATACAGAAAATAGGGAGAAGGGTATATGTTCCCCTCCAATCACACATGCCCGTTTACATGTCTTAAAGTGAGAAAAGATATAGCATTGATACTATATTAGTTTTCTATTGCTGCGTAAGGAATCACTACCATCTTTCCAGCTTAAATTAACACTAATTTATTATCTCAGTTTTCATGACTCAGGAGCTTTGACATGGCTTAATTGAGTTCTGTGCTCAGTCTCACCAGGCTGAAATCTAGACAGCACTTTAATCTTAACTGAAGTTGGGGCTTTTTCAAAATCCATGCCAGCTGTTAGCATAAGTTCCTTGTGACTGTAGGACTAAGGTTCCATTCTCTTTCTGGCTGATACTAGGGGTCACTCTTCGTTCCTGGAAACTGCCCTCAGGTCTTAGCCACAAGGCTCTCATACAACATTGTCATCTTACATCTTCAAAGCCAAGAGGAGAATCTCCACTCGGCTTCTCTATTGTTAAATTGTGATTTTTGTGGGCAGCTGAGGACTGAGGGTTCCTATCCTGCAATCTTGCTGATGTGGAAAGTTCAAGGACTTTTTTATTAACTAGCTTTCCAGGGAAAAACAAACCAAATCCTTAAAAATTTTAGATATACACTTTTATTATATTCTATACAAAATTTTCAAAATTAGTTATTGTTCTAGCAGCTTCGGTAAGAAGGCATTCTTCTGAAAAGTCTACTATATTTAAAGTATTAGAAGTTTAGCTTCTTTCTTCTTTTTGTACACCCAAATTGAATCTCATGAGCATTTCTATCAGATTCATTTATTCTTTATTAGCCAATCAGAATAGGAACTTCTTTAATGTTAAGAAACTTTATAATTTAATGTGTTATATCTTAGGAAAAGATTTCATGTTAATATAATATTAACACAATAAGAAATAAAGGCTCTTTTCTTTTATAGATAAAATGCCTAAGATCACAAAGAGCTTTGCAACTTTCCTTTTACAACTTTTTTCATAGATGAAATAAAATACAGGCACAAAAAGACATGAAAACAATTCCTGTAGGGTTAAGTGGACCAAAAAAAAGCCCACAGAAAATCCAAAAAAAAATTTCCAATAGGCAAATCTTTAAGAAATGGTAATTTCTTACTCTGATAAAAATATATGTATACTTTACTCTTTCTTCAATTATAAGACCTACAGGCTCCTGTGGGCCACTACTTTCCTTCCCACTTACTTTGTGATTCTAACAACCCTCCACCCACCCCACCCAAGCCATGAAATTCCTTAAACAAAAGAAACACTAACAGACATCTGAAAGTTCATTATTTTATTTCACCATTTGAAGATTTCACAGATTTTCACATTGAAGCAGTGGCATCCCAGACAGTATGCCAGTTGCAAAACTAAAAAGATAGGTGTCCAAGCAGAGCCAGGTATACAAGGCTCTGACTCTAGAGGAAAAGAAAATGCCACCATGAACTCCAAGACCAAGTCAGACTAAATATTTCAAACTCCTATTTGAAAGATAATAATTAATGAGGAATTGACCATCTTTTAATCAACTGTCAGTCATTACTTATAGGTTTTTTTTGTTTTCTAACTTCTGGAAGATAAAGACACATTAGGTCGTTAGATATTAACATATGGGAGCTCTGAAAATAAGGCCATTCTGCCACAACTCAGCAAGAACTTACTGATCAGTAAGGTCAGAGGTTTCAAAGTTGCACTTGTAATTTCCTTGATCCATGAGCTGTTTCCTAATCCAGTGAGTGTAACACCTCAGTGGGACTTCCATAAAAGTCAGTTATAATTCTCAAAATGTTAAAAACATAATGCTCAAACAAATAAAATTTATATATCAAAATTTCATTTACTTAATGCGGGAACCAGCAGGATGCAAGGCTAGTTCAAAAAGGATTTGAGAACTGACATTTTATACAGTCAGTGAAGAAAAGGAAATAGGTAGAGAGATCAATAAGTTACAAACAACTGATTTTTTGATAAACTTTTGAAGGGCTACTGTCTTTTATTGGACAAAAAAATCATGCTTTATTAGTTGTATACAATTATAAACTATACAAGCCCCAAGCTATTGTTCAAAGTTGCATTCCTCCAAAGAGTGAGGCAGCCTCACTCACTCAGGCAGCCTTGTTAGAAAATGCTCTAGTATAGTCTTTAAAGATTACATAGTCATTTTTTTATCTTAATTTAAATTTGGATAATTTTTATTAACATATACAAGTGGATATCTTTCCTTTTACTATGACAAATAATCATACACACACAGTTCATGCATAATAAAGATATAGTAAGAACCCATTAATTCACAATCCAAGTTAGGTATCAGGAAATGGCAAAATAAGTATATTTTTGAATCCTGTTTATACAAATCACTGATTCCAACTCTCTCTCTTCTCACCCAGAGGAAACTAATCACCAGAATGTTGTGTTTATAATTTTGTGGTTATAGTTTTTGTGCAAATCTACACATGCCCAACCACATACTGTTTAGTTTTGTATGGGTTGCTCTTTATATTTAGCATTATCATATTGATTATTTTCTTCTCTGACTGAGTAGGAACTGTATCCATTTTGATACATGCAACTATATTTCATTAATGTTCACTATATGAACATGTTGTAATTTATTTATCCATTTCCCTATTGATGGAAACAAATTGTTTCCAGTTTTTTCCTATTATAAACAGAATTGCTTGGGCGTATTGGAGATGTTGCCTGGTGCATAAGTCTATTGAATATATATCAAGGATTATAGGTCATAAATTGTTTACCTTCTCAGTTTTACAAGATAATATCAAAATGGTGGTCCAAATGATTAGACATTTTTTCATTCATAAGTGAGCATTTGAGCATTGTTTTTATTTATTCCATGTCTTTACATGATAATCTTGTTTTATAACATATATAGAAGAAAATATATGAAAATGTCAATGGCCTTTAACTAACGACCACCAGGAAAGCACCTGCAGTAAAATACAGTTTATTACTGTATTTATTACTGAGTTTATTACTTATTGCAATGGGGTAGAACACATAGCATTGAGAACTGTAGAGTGCATTAGTAAGAGGTTGTTAGAAAAATCCTATTATAGTGTTTAGGCTTTGGTTGGGAAATTTGGGGAAGGTACTAAAGAAGCAGGGGCTCATTCTAGATTGGGTGCTGTCAGAAAGTGGGACAACTGCATGATTGGGCATTTCCATAAATTTTTTCTATAAGAAGGCAGACCAAAATGAGGATAAAACTGTAATTGGTAAAGACACTTAGAATGAGGGATATTTAGTATTTTGTGAATTTTCTAGTGACATTGTTTTTGTCTCCTTATATCGTTATCTCAGAGTAATCTCATCTGATACAGATATTCTGTCACATTGTTATGTTCAATACTAAAACAAAATGACTAAACTGTAAGCATTAAATCATTTTGTAATAACATCAAGGCTTAGCTATGAGCATTAGACTAGGTTCTGGATAGCAGGGGCTTCTTTTTTTTTTTTATTACTTTTTTCAACAACAATATCAGCAAGCCTTGGAAGAAAGAAATGGAAGTATGCAGTTATGAGGTTCTTAAGGGACCTCATAAGGGAGTATAATATCACTTAAAGGTAAAATGTGCTAATTTAAAGATATATATAAATCCTAAAACAACCATAAAAGAACAAAACTAACAAGTCAACAAAGGAGATAAAATGGGATTGTAAAGGAGTACTAAATTTGTTTAAAATAAGGTAGAAAAAGAGGAAAAATGGAGCGAGAGCAGGTGGTACACACAGAAAACAAACAGCAAAATGATAGATTTAAACCCAGCAATATCAATAATCGAAATAAAGTAAATGAGCTAAATACTCAGGTTAAGAGACAGAATTTATTATAATGTATAAAATAAAAAGTGAAGCCCAACTACATGCTGCCTGCAAGAAAATCACATTAAATATACAACTAGAAAAAGTAGAAGTAAAATAATGGAAAAATATACCATCTTTCAAAAAAGATAGTGGTGGTTCTACTAGTATCAACATAGATTTCAGAGCAAAGTGTAAAGAGAGTAATGACAAGAGGATCAATTCATCAACAAACAAACAACCCCCCCCCCACAATCCTAGATGTTTCTGCACCTAATAACAAAGATTCAAAATAATTAAGCACAAACTGATAAAATTAAAAGGAGAAAGACAAATCCATAATAGTACTTGCATATTTCAAAATCCCTCTCTCAAGAATAGAGAGAACAAATAGATAAACCAGTAAGGATTGAAAACATTGAACAACACTATTAAACAAGTTAATCAAATTGACATTTATAGAACACTTCATCCAATAATAGCAAAATACACATTCTTCTCCAGTTCACATAGAACATTTATCAAGAACATTCACTATTTTCTCTGCCATAAAACAAAGCTCAATAAATTCAAAAGGATTCAAATCTACCAAGTAAGTTCTGTGACCATGAAGGAACTAAATTAAAAATTAATAATTGAAAGATATATGTAAAATCCCCAAATATTTGGAAATTAAATAGCATACCTCTGAATAACACATAGGTCAAAGGAGAAATCAAAAGAGAATTTAAAAACATTTTGAAATTTGTGAAAATGAGAACACAGCACACTTAATTTGTTGGATGCAGCTAAACTCAAAGGGGAATTTATAGCAGTAAACTAAATTAGAATGAAATAAAGGTTTCAAATCAATGTGTATAGATATTACCCTGAGAAACTAGAGAAATAAGAGTAGACGAACCATAAAGTAAGCAAATAAAAGGAAATAAAAAAGATCAGAGTAGAAATCAATGATACAGAAAACAACAAAAAAACTCAATGAAAACTAAAGTTATTTCTTTCAAAAAATTAATAAAAACAGTTAACTTTTGTCCAGACTTATGTGAAAAAGAGAGAGAGAAGACATAAATTAAAAATATCAGGAATGAGTGATGCCACTTATAGCACCAAAAATACAAACTAGTTAGAGACATTTCAGGCAAAAAATTCTGAGGACTATTCGCTGAAAACTACAAACATTGCTTAAATACATTATAGGAAACCTAAATAAATAGTGAGATATACAATGTTTAGGGATCAAGAAACCCAAATATATTTATTATTTCAATTCTTCCTAAACTGATCTGTAGAGTCAACACAATCCCAATCAAAATTCCAGCAGTGTTTTCGTAGAAATCAATCAACTGAAATGCATATTGAAATGCAAAAGACCTAGAGTAACTGTCATGGTTAAGTTTATGTGTCACTTTGAATAGACCACAGGGTGCTAGCAATTTTGTCAAACATTATTCAGGGTGTTTCTGTGAAGGTGTTTTGAACGAGACTGAAATTTAAACTGTTAGACTGGACGTAACAGGTTACTCTCCCTAATATGGGTAGGCCTCATCCAATCAGTTGAAGACCTGAACAGAACAAAATGACTGACCTTCCTCCAGGTAAGAGAGAATTCTTCCTGACTACCTTAGAACTAGGACATTACTTTTGTTCCTACGTTAGGACTCAGACTGAAACATTGATTCTTTCTGGATATCAAGCCTGCCAGCCTTGGAGTCTCCGGCTTGCTGATTCAACATGTAGATAACATGTAGATATTGGGACTTGTCAGTATATATATATATATATATATATATATACACACACACACACACACACACACATACACACACACACACACATCCTGTTCATTCTGTTTCTCTGAAGAACCCTGACTAATACAGAAACCAAAACAGATTTCATAAAATAGCAAAGTTGGAAGATGTGTGTTATAACAATATAAATTTACTGTAATCATTAGCATGTGGTACTGGCATAAAGATAGAAAACTAAATCAATATAGAGTTCAAAACTAGCCCCCCATAATTCAGAATATAAAGTTCACAACTGATCCGTACATATGTGGTCAGTTTATATTTGTCAAAAGTACAAATACTCTTCAGTGGACAAAGAATAGTCTTTTCAACAAATAGGGCACAACCCATGACTATAAAACTTCTAGAAGAAAACATAATGGGAATTTTTGTGGCTTTTTGTTAGGCAAAAAAATTCTTTCATATGACACAAAACCCATAATCACTAAAAGTGAAAATGAATAAATTGTTCTTCATAAATATTAAGAACTTTTGCTCCTCAAAGATACTGTTGAGAAAATGAAAAGCAAACTACAGAATGGGAGAGAATATTTGCAAATAATAAATCTGATAAAGTAAATATATTCAGAATATATGAAGACTTCTCAAAATTCAACTGTAAGAAAATAAAAAACTTAATTTTTTAGATGAGTGGAAGGTTTAGTCAGATACTTTACCAAAGAAGATATACAGATGGCGGATGAGCACAGGAATATTTCAAAATCAGTCATTAGGAAATGTCAGTTATAGTACAATGAGGTTCCATTTTATACTGTCAATGAAAAAATTTAGTCAGTTGTTCAAAGAAAGAAGTGGAAAATTTTATTTGAACTAAATTGAGGATTATAACCCAGGAACAGCCTCTCAGAAATTTCTGAGAACTGTTCTGCTTGTTAGAGCCTAAAGCACAGTTATATAAAGTTTTGAGAGAGAGGGCTATACATTAAATGAGGTATTATTGACAGTTTACACAATCCAAGACTACACATACAAAGTGAGTAGTAGGTCATGGGTCATCGTGGCCCCTTACAAGATTAAGCAAGAAGATTATCTCCTAAGGAGTAACCTTGTCGATGTGGGAGAATGTTGCTCTTTATGGTTGAATAGGTATTTCTGCTGATAGAGAGGTTTGGTCCATGCATAATGCAGATACACAATGCACAGTAGAGGGGAGAGAGGAGGCCAAAGGGCAGAGAAAAATTTTTATGTTTAAATTTTCCTTGATTTGCCTTAGAATACAAATTTTTATTTCATCAATACCTATTAAAATGGTTTAAATTCTAATTAACAACAACAACAAAATATCAAGTGTGTGAGCATATTGAGCAATCAGAATGCTCATAAACCTAAAATAGTATGATCACTTTGGGATAAGGGAGAAGGTAACAGTTTGGAGTGTCATAAAAGATAAACCTATGATTACCACATGACTGTGGCATTATATTACTAGGTGTTTACTCAAGAGAAATAAAAGAATGTGTCCATACAAAGATTGCTATGCAAAATTTCACCAAGAATTTATTTGTAATAGTTCAGAATTATAAACAACATAAATTTTTTTCAATTGGTGAATCGATAAACAAAATGCGCTTTATACTTATGATGAAATACTACCTAGACATAAAGAGCTATAAAAACTTTGGTACATGTAGCAATATGAATCAATTTCAACATAGTTAAGCTGAGTAATAGGAGCCAGACACACCCCCATCCCCCAAATAAAGATAGTATGCTAATGATTCCACTTGTGTAACATTCTTGGAAATGCAAACTAATCTATAATGACATAAAGTAGAACTATGGTTAACTGAGGACTGGCGTGGGGAGTTTGAGGGGGGTGGACATAGAGTTGAAAAGTGGCGGGATGAATAGAGGAATTAAAAAGGGGCATAAGGAAACTTTTGGATGTGATGGGTATCTTCATTATCTTGATTGTGGTGATGATTTCATGTTTACTAATATATCAAACTTACCAAATTGTACACATTAAATATATACATGTTAACTCTACTTCAATAAAGCCATTTAAACAATTTGCATTTCTTATATGACAAATGAAGCAGAGCATCCTAGATGACTAATGAAATAAAGCATCATTTATATAGGTTTTTCCAATTCTCTGAAACACCAGCTCTGTCTTGACTTTCGTTCTAAGACCAATGTGCAGTTTTCCTTTAGAACTATAATGCCCCCAATTCTTTTTTTCCCAGCTCTATTGAGGTATAATTGACAAGTAAAATTGTAAATGTTAGAGAGTACAAGGGACGATTTGATATACATATACATTGTGAAATGATTACCACAACATCAAGTTAATTAACACATCCATTACCTCACATAGTTACCTTTTGTGTCTGTGTGGTGAGAATGCTCCAAATTCTGATTTGCTGTGCTAGGCTTTTGCCCCGGGGGAGCAACACCGTCTTCTGTATTCATTCATCCTTTTAACTTACCTTTTAATTTCTAGAATCAGATACATTGTTTTATTGTAGGGGTATGTATGTTTGTTTGTTTCTCTTGGATGTTTCTCTTATAAGTGCTTAAAAGCTTGGCAATACATTTCTTGTAGTATATCCAGCTCCTAAGTATTTTGCTTTTCATAATATCTAGAATGCTATACTATCATAAATAATGTCCTAGATAGATTTGAGTGTGTGTGTGTATAAAATGCTGGAGACTCGTGTGTTCATGTGGTTCTCCTGGAACCCTGGAAGAACAGGAGAGAGATCAACAAAGTCTATAAATTCATAAAAATTTCAAATATATAACTGCAAATCTTTTCATATGAGATGATTTCCAAATTGATAATAGAGAAAATTATGTTAAAAAATATTTTTGTGTTTTTTTTTTTTTTTTTTCTGTGAAAGATGGGAATTCACAGAGGTTGGTATGCAAGAAAGGATTAAAACTAAGAGCAGAATTATTCTAGATCATAAGGTGGGGTGAGAGAGAGAGGAAGCGAGGGAGGGAGATTGAGAGAGAGAGACTGAGAGGGATTAAGAGGTTAAAAACCAGGAAATTTGTGAAAGAGCAGATATCCAGAAAAAGAAGAATCTAAATCATGGAACCCTGATATGCTCTGAATCTCACACTCAAGCTTTAACTCTGCCACACACTAAATGTAAATCTGGTAAAGTTACATATCAAATATGAAATTCAATTTTCCTTCTGTAAATTGGCACTGTTAATCATGCTTAATCTATAATTTTGTTGTGGTGAATTAAGTGAGATAAGGCAGTGACTTTCAAATGTTTTGCCCATATCCTGCTATAAGTAGTACATTATATCAAGAACAGATAGGCATGCCCACGTGTGCACACACACTCATAAATAGAGACATAATACAAAATTGAAACAAAAGTTACATGAAGAATAATGTTTAATCTTTCTGAAAATGATGAACTCAGAGATGTATATATTTTTTCATACTATGCTGTTAGAAAAGGTTGTTTGAGACACTAAGATGATTCCATGTTGCACTGGAGGTTATAACCCACCATTTTAAAAGCATAAACTACTTATCACAGTACCTTCCAAGAAATTTTTCACAAAGTTTTATGTCTCATTTGTACCATATTTTTCATTCCTTTTACTTTTGTTTCTTGTCTTATTTTAATTGAAGTATAGTTGATTTATAATATTTATTAGTTTCAGGGATACAAAATAGTAACTCAATATTTTTATAGACTATACTCCATTTAAAGTTATTACAAGATAATGGCTATAATTTCTTGTGCTGTACAATATATTCTTGTTGCTTATCTATTTTATACATAGTAGTTCATATTTCTATATCTCATACCCGTAACTTGCCCCTGCCCCTTCCCTCTCCCCACTGGTAACAACAAGTTTATTCTCTATATCTGTGAGTCTGTTTCTGTATTGTTCAACTTATTTGGATATTTTAAAAATTCCACATATAAGTGATAACATAGAAGATTTGTCATTCTCTGTCTGATTTATAGCCTTAAGCATAATAACCTCTATGTCCATTTGTGTCATTGTAAATGGCAGAATTTCATTCTTTTTAATGTCTGAGTAACATTTCATTGCACATATATATAACACTTCTTTATCCATTCATCTATTAATGGAAACTTAGATGGCTTCCATATCATGACTATGAAAATTGGGGCACATGTATCTTTTTGAATTAGTATTTTTTTCTTCTTATATATACCAGAAGTGGAATTGTTGGATCATATGGTAGTTTTATTTTTAGTTCTTTGATGAACCTCCATACTGTTTTCCAAAGCGGCTACACAAATTTACATTCCCACCAACAGTGTACTACAGCTCCCTTTTCTCCACATCCTCACCAACATTTGTTATTTTTTGTCTTTTTTATGATAGCCATTATGACAGGGTGTGAGTTGATAACTTGTTGTGGTTTTGTTTTGCATTTCTCTGATGATTAACAATGTTGAGCACCTTTTTATGTGCCTGTTGGCCAACTCTATGTCTTCTCTGAAAAAATGTCAAGTCTTCTGCACATTTTTAATTTGGTTGTCTGGTTTTTTAATATTGAGTTGTATGAGCTGTTTATATATTTTGGGTATTAACCCCTTGTCAGTCATATCATTTGCAAATATTGTCTCCCATTTAGCAGACAGTCTTTTTGTTTTGTTGATGGTTTCCTTTGCTGTGCAAAAGATTTAAGTTTATTTAAGTCCCACTTGTTTATTTTTGCTTTTGTTTCCTTTGCCTTAGAAGACAAATTTTAAAAAAAATTGGTATGATTTATGTCAAAGACTGTTCTGTCTACATTTCCTTCTATGAGTTTATGGTTTCCAGTCTTAAATTTATGTCCTTACTCCATTTTGAGTTTATTTTTGCATATGGTGTTAGGAAATGTTCTAATTTCATCCTCTTACATGAGCTGTCCATTTTTCCCAGCATCACTTATTGAAGAGACTATCTTTTCTCCAGTATATGTTCTTGCCTCCTTTGTCATAGAATAAGTGAACATAAGTGCATGGGTTTATTTCTGGACTCTCTATTCTGTTCCATTTATCTGTGGATCTGTTTTTGTACCAGTACCATACTGTTTTGATTAATGTAGCTTTGTAGTATAGTCTGAAATCAAGGAATGTGATACTTCCAGCCTTGTTCTTTTTCCTCAGGATTACTTTGGCTATTTGGGGTCTTTTGTGTTTCCATATAAATTTTAGGTTTATTTGTTCTAGTTCTGTGAAAAAATGTCATGGATGTTTGATAGGGAATGCATTAAATCTGTGGATGGCTTTGGGTAGTATGGACATTTTAACAATCTTAATTTTTCCAATCCATGAACACAGGATATCTTTCCATTTCTTTGTATCATCTTTCATTTCCTTCATCAATGTTCTATGGTTTTCAAAGTGTACGTCTCTCACCTCCTTGGTTAAGTTTATTCCTAGGTATTCTTTTTAAACAGGATTGTTTTCTTTCTTTCTCATTTGATAGTTCATTATTAATGTATAGAAAAACAAGAGATTTCTGTGTGTTAATTTTGTATCCTGGAACTTTACTGAATTCATTTATTAGTTTTAAATTTTTTTGGTGGAGAATACAGGGATATATACATATATATACATACATATATATATATATATAATCTGCAAATAGTGACAGTTTTACTTCTTCCCTTCCAATTTGGATGAATCTTATTTCTTTTTCTTGTCAGATTGTTGTAGCTATGACTTACAATACTATGTTAAATAGAAGTGTAAGCATCCTTCTTTCGTTCTTGATTTTAGAGGAAAAGCTTTCAGATTTTCACCATTGAGTATGATGTTAGCTTTGGGTTTGCTATAAATAGCCTTTATCGTGTTGAGATATTTTCCCTCTATACCAACTTTGATTAGAGTTTTTATCATAAATGGATGTTGAATTTTGTCAAATATTTTTCTCCATCTATTGTGATAATTATGTTATTTTTATCCTTCATTTTTTTAATTTGGTGTATCTATCACCTTGATTGATTTGTGGATATTGAAACATCCTTGCATCCCTAGAATAAATCCCACTTGATCATGGTATATGGTTCTTTTTATCATTGTTAAATTCTATTTGCTAATATTTTGTTGAGGATTTTTGCATCTATATTCATCAAAGATATTGGCCTGTTATTATATTCTTTTGGATGGAAAGTTCTGTAAATACCTATCAAGACCAACTGGTCTAATGAATAATTTAAGACCACTGTTTCCTTATTGATTTTCTGTCTGTTTGATCTGTCTGATGTGAATTGGGTGTTATAGTCCCTATTATTGTATTATTTTCAATTTCTCCCATCATGTCTGTTAATATATATTTTATATATTTAGGTGCTCCTAAATTAGGTACATATATGTTGATGAATATATTATATATTCTCTTCTTGTATTGATCCCTTTATCATTATGTAATGCCCTTTTTTGTCTTTGTTATAGACTTCATTTTAAAGTCTATTTTGTCTTATGTGAGTATTGCTACCCCACCTTTCTTGTCATTTCCGTTTGTATGAAATATCTTTTTCCATCCCCTCACTTTCAATCTGTGTGTGTTTTTAGCTCTGACATGAATCTTTGTAGGCAGCATATGGGTGGGTCTTGTTTATTATTCAATCAGACACCTTATGTCTTTTGATTGGAGCATTTAGTGCTTTAGCGTTTAAAGTAATTATTGATAGGTATGTACTTATTGCCATTTTATTACTTGTTTACTTGTTGTTTTAATAGTTCTTCTCTGTTCTTTTTTTCTTCTTATAGGTTTTTCCTTTTGGTTTGATAATTTTCTTTAATGGTATGCTTGTGTTCCTTCCTTTCTAGTTTTTGTATATCTATTGTAGGTTTTTGATTTGTGGTTTTAATGGGGTTCATATAAGTTGACCTATAACTATACACATGTTTTAAACTGGTAGTCATTTATGTACAAATGCAGTCTAAAAGATCTACTTTTTTTACTTCCCTCCCCCACATTTTGTGTTTCTGGTGTCATATTTTACATTTTCATGTTTATCATTTAACCCTTTATTGTGGTTATTGCTTTTCCAATTTTTTTCTCTTTTAATCTTTGTACTAGCTTATTTACATGGTAAACCACAGCCTTTACTATATATTTGCCTTCACTAGTGAGATTTGTTTTCCTTTCCTATAAATTCTTATTACTTGTTGTAACCTTTTTTTTCCACTTAGAGAAGACTCTTAAACATTTTTTTAGGGTCAGTTTAGTATTGATGAATTCTTTAATTTTTTGTTGGTCTGAAAAGATTTTTATCTGTTCTTCAACTCAATGATAATCTTGCTGGGTAGAGTATCCTAGGTAGTAGGGTTTTCCCTTTCAGCACTTTAAATATATCATGCCACTCCCTTCTGGACTGTAAAGTTTCTGCTGAAAAATCAGCTGATAGTCTTATGGGGGTTCCTTTGTGTATGACTTTTTATTTTCTTGCTGTCTTTAGAATTCTCTCCTTACCTTTAACTTTTGCCATTTTAGTTATGATATAATTTGGTGTGGGTCTCTTTGGGTTCATCTTGTTTGGGACTCTCTGTGCTTCCTGTACCTGGATTTGTTTTCTTCTACAGGTTCCAGAAGTTTTCAGCCATAATTTTATCAAATAAAGAAAATTTTATCAAATAAAGACATTTTTGACCCCTTTCTCTCTCTCTCCTCCTTCTGGGACCTCTATAATGCTAATGTTGGTACATTTGGTGTTGTCCCAGAGGTCCCTTCAACAGTTCTCTCTCTCTCTCTCTCTTTTAAATTTGTTTTTCCTTTTGCTATTCTGACTGAGTGATTTCCATTATTCTATCTTCCAGATCAGTATGCATTCTTCTGCATCACGTAGTCTGTTTTTAATTCTTTCTAGTGTGTCTTTCATTTCAATTATTGAATTCTTCAGCTCTGCCTGGTTCTTTTTTATATTTTCTCATTCCTATCAAAATTCTCACTGTGTTCATTTATTCTTTTCCATAGTTCTGTTACCATTCTTATTACTAATGTTTGAATACATTTATCTGATAAATTGTTTGTGTCTCTTGCATTAGTTGTTTTTTCAGGGTTTTTTCTTGTTCTTTTGTTTGAAACAAATTCCTCTGTCTCTTCATTTTGCTTAACTTTCTCTGTCTCTTTGACATTAGGTGAAACAGTTACCTATTGAAGTCTTGAAGAGGTGTCCTTGTGTTGGTGTGTCCCTACACAGTCTTTGTGTGCCCAGTGGCTTTGGTGGGAGAGTAGGATCTGAAGTGGGAAGCAGTCACATCTTTCCCCACAGTGTGCTGGCTGCTATCACGTGGGCGGGAGGTGGTACATGAATTTTTTAATTGTCTACAGAGTATTAAAAAGACAAAGTTCTTCATGCTATAAAAATTATATTAAGTATCTGAATAAATTTTAAATTAAGATAACATGATGTTACAATATCATACACTTCCTAATATTTAAAAGTACTTATTACTGAGAGAAGTAGATCAGATTTTTTTGATTTCAATTTTACTCTCTACATTAAATTATTTACCAGATTTTTTTTGCCTTAATTGCTATCTGTGGAATCAAACCTGAATTAGTGGGGTTTTTTTGTAACCTCACACCATTCAAATGTGTCTCACTTATGTCTGTTTCCCCAGTGCCTAAAACACAAGACATACTATAGGAGTTCAATAACCTTCAATGTCTGGGCATTTTAAGTAAGTCCTCAAGATAAATGTGGTTTATAATTTTAATGGTACTAAATATTTAGAAAGAAGCACTGTAATTAATGTCTTAGGATAAGATCAATAAATAATCCATGCACAGTGGTAATAAACTCAAAGTTTCAATACGTGGTTTAATGTATTTTTCGTGAAATATAATTGATCCCATTGGACAAAGAACTCTTGTGGGACTGGACAGTGTCTTTTTCATCTTTATATCTCTAGTACTCATCACAGTTCCCAGAACACATAAGACACTCAATAGAAGTGTTTTAAACAATGGAATCAATAGGTTTCAAAATATATTAAATAAATGGACAAATAACAGTTTAAGACACTGCATATTAGAAATCTATGATCATCAGGTATTACCAACTATTTTGTTTTGAAATTCTACCTCTAAATATGAGTCATAGGCAATATAGCAGACATTTTATTGAGTTTAAATGATTTTTTTAAATTTTGAAAATATCTGCCAAATTCTTGAGATATATGAAATCATCTGAAATAATTCAGGGGAAAAAATATCTAGGTTTATTAATAGAAAAAAGCTAAATTTATTAGGGAATATAATAAGTATGTTTTTTTTTATTTTTTAAAAGATTAAAATTCAACAACCCACAAAAAAGACTTACTAATTTTATGGTATAATGGTATATATTTGTTCACTGTTTTTACATGCCTTTTTAGTTTGTAATAGTTTTAGATAGTTGTACCAATATTCTGCATACAATTGTGAGTCCTTTTTTCACAAAATATAACAAGTGTTCTGTCATATTTTCACATGTATTTGGCAGCTGTTTTAATAACAACAAAATATTTCAATAAAATGGTTTTCTATAACTGTTTAACCATTTTCTTTGGCATTTTTTAATATTATAAAGATCATTTTATTAAACTCACCAAATCTGTTTCATCATCTCTACAATGAAAAAATTAATAGTATATGAACTGCAGGTTTTTTTAATGTAAGGAAAATTAGAAGATTCTTTTAAAGCACTGAGCAGAGTGTTTGGCACACAATTTTTAATGAATAAATGTATTGAATATAATCAGTATTACTCTAATCGTGGTTATTTTATTAGGTAAGTCCTAGACTAAACTGAAATAGTGAGAAGATTAAATGATACTGTGTTATTTTTTAACTCTCATGGAACAGACCCGACAGAGGTTGGTTTTCTAGATTTAGTAGGGTAATTAAACTTCATGAGGTCATTCAAGGACCATAGTTTCTTCTCCTTTTTAAATTTTTATTATTATTATTAAATTTATTTTTTGCTTTACTGTTCATTATGCTACTGTTATCATCTGAAACCGATGAGGCTCACCAAGAGATAGTTGTTCTCTTCTGTTTGCAAAGAAATATAGTCTGTGGGTAGGTGGTTAAATGCTCAGAAGAAGGGAAGAAAGGGATAAGTGACATTAAGGAACAATTCCATCCCTCTGAACACCAACATATCCAAGGATATACGTCTTACAATACTTACACCTCCTCAAAAAGGAGACAATGTTAAAGGGACATCCATAGATTCCATATCCAGCTGTAAACCCATGATTTCTGAGTAATATGCAGATGTGCAGGGCTCCTCCACCAGGTCCAGATATAGATCTTCATTTTCCTGTGGCCTATAAACTAAAATGTTAGTTTCCTCCCCTACACACATGCAGCTGATGTACACTACTGGTATAGGAACCGGATGACTTCAGTAGAATCCCCATTCTTAAAATATCCATTTTAAAAGAAAAGAATGGGGTGGGCATGTTGGGGACAGAGTTAGTTTTCCATTGCAATTATTAAAATCTGAAGGGCAGGAATTAAAGACTCACTGACTGGGCATATGGGCTTCTCCTTTATTATTAGTTTTTTTGGAAACAAACAAAAACAAACAAACCTGTCCATTGTCCTTTCTGGATTCTGGATTTGCTAGGAGCTTCTTATCGATCCATTATCCTTCATGGTCACATCAAATGACACTGGAGTAAGTATGTATCCTCCTCTGCAATGACACAACTTCTACAGCCTGGTTTCTTGTGTAAAAGTTGTGGGCACAGAGGTTACAAGTTGTTTTAGGAGTTGAAGTGTCAAAGGTATTGGAGGTGACTTTTTGGTTTCTTGGGCAATATATTTACTGAAAAACTTAAATTTTGGACTATTTACTGTCAGAAAGTTCTAAGTGTAATTTACCAAAGCCAAAATTCTCATCTAAATATAGTTTTTAAATACAAAGTATCTCATTTATTTACTGTTTGCTCTTCTCAGTTCATGCCCCTCTTTCTCAATTTAATGAAAACTTGTGGCCATCTAAGCACTAAGTTTGACTGGGAAGGATGAGTCTGGGGGATGAATCCCATTGTCTGATAGAGCACACTTGTAAGGAGGTCCTTGAGAAAGGCTCTGAGTTTATCTCCTTATCTTTGTCATTGGAAAAAACTCAGCTTTTCCCCCCCAAAATTTGCAAATTCTGGTTTCTGGTAAATTTAGACTTTAGGCAGCTGACAAGAGTCCCTTAGCAAAGCTAAGCAGAGATTTGTTTGCAAAACGTGAAAATGCTTAAGGTTTTCATGACTTTGCTGCCTTTGACAATTACAGGCCACTTAATTGTAGATTGTCATTCAGTTTGGTTTTGTCTGATGTTTCCTCATGATTAGATTAATGTTAGTTGCCTTTCACATAGCTATTGTAGTAGTTTGCTAGGGCTGCCATAACAAAGTACCACAGACTAGGTGGCTTAAACAACAGAAGTTAGTTTTCTCATAATTCTGGAGGCTAGAAATCTGAGATTAAAGTGTCAGCAGGGTTGATTTCTTTTGAGGCCTCTCTCCTTGGCTTGTCGATGGCTGTCTTTTCTCTCTGTCTTTATGTTGTCTTCCCTCTGTGATAAGTATTTCTGGGGGTGGGGTGTTTATACTGTGTATGTATTAGTAACTCACCATGAGAAACCTAACCCCCACCATGCTTAATATATTGAACGGTTTTGAGACAGATGGGGACCTGGGACCTGCGACCTGGGACCCTTTACCGGAGTGCTTGCACCTGGACAAATGTATCCTCCAGCAACAGAATACAAAGAAACTGTAAGGTACTGAAAATAACTGTACCCATATGCAGTTGGGGAAAAGTATGAACAATAAGATACAAAAAGGCCAAAACCCAACTGCCATTTTTGAGGTCCTGGAAGCAAAAGCAGGGTAACACGCATGATCCCTGTATCACCTCCTGTCTGATCCACCTATCAGCTCCCATCCTCACCCCATTTAAGAAACCAGC
This sequence comes from Eubalaena glacialis, assembly GCF_028564815.1. NCBI lineage: Eukaryota > Metazoa > Chordata > Mammalia > Artiodactyla > Balaenidae > Eubalaena > Eubalaena glacialis. The sequence goes on from NC_083717.1 coordinate 139,580,679, forward strand.
TTGCCCCGACTTGGGGAGCAAGCAGAGGAAGCTGTTACTTGTTTTTACTCCCTCATGCTGCAGCATGAGTCCCAATAAAGCCTTGCCTGAATTCCTCATCTGGCCTCTTATCAATTTCTATTGATTAAAGAGTCCAAGAACCCTGGTCGGTATCAGGTTGTTCTATCTTCATGGGTTTAGGACCCAAGGTGAGTGAAGATGTAATCCCATGGAGGCATGACCAGGACAGAGGAGCCCAAATATGGTGAAAAATGTCAATAAAAGGCAGCAGTCTGATGAGGGGAGTCTTAGTTTCAGTGGGGTCCAGAGAGCTTCCATGAGTAGGGGCATTTTGGTGTCCATTGTCAGAACTAAAATGGGGTAAGGAGAACATCAACATGTGATGGAGGCCCAGAACAGAGATCTACAGCCCAAGCAGGAAGAAGAGGTCATCCACATGGAGGAGCAGCATGGCATGGGGTGACAGAACCCAAGTGCAGGGAGGAGGGTGTCTGGGTGGGGAGCCAGGGAGGAATCCTACTACAAGACCTGAAGCTGGATGAGGGGAACATCCATGCTGGGGATGACCTTAATGAGGTATTGGAATCCTACCAGGGTGAAGAGAGCAATTGTATGGGGTGGTATGGTGGAGGGTGTTTAGAGTCCAGCCTGGGATGTCAGAGCCCAAGAATGTGAGGGGAGTAGTTATGACAGAGACCGTTTGACCGCAAAGCTTAAAATATTTACTATACTATCTTACCCTTTTTAGAGAAAAATGTGATGATGCCTGACCTAGAAAACAAAATTTAAACTCCAGTATATTGACTCCATTATATAACTTCCTTCAATAAATTATACTCTTAAACTTTTTACCACTCTTTAAGCAGAGTACTTATAGTTTTCCAAAAGCTATTTCTTATGATGGTGATATACTTTCCTACATAATCCATGTGATAAACTCTTACTACTTTTTGAGATTCAGCTTAATTATCACTTACTCTGTGAAACACTTTTTGATTATCTCCAACCCCTAGTAGAGAAATGCCTTACTTTCCTTTTGTTTCTTATTACTTACTTATTAAGTAACAAAATTACTTATTTTGTTAAGTAAGGAATTACTTATTCCTCTACAACTCCCTCTCACATACCACAGTTTGGGATAAGGTACACATCCACACGTATATATACATAGGTATGCACATATACACATTCCTATATATGCATGTGTACCTTACAACGAACTGTGATTCATATGAGAGATTTAAATATCTAAAAGATTTTTCTCTATTGTTTACAATGAATGATTGCTAAATACATGAGATAATATAACAACATCTAATTTTACTGAGGGAAAAAGGCTATCCCCATAACTTCATGTTTCAGCCATCTGATTTCTGCCTGTTTAAGCGCCAATGTCTTTTAAAATTTTACCCATTTTTCTGGTCATTTTTTTCCCTAAAAATCTATTTTATCCTTTTACTGCTTCATAAGCTGACTTGACCATAATTCAGACTTTACGTGATGACTCAGCAGTCTCATAACAATCTTTTATCCTTTTACTGTATGGCAATATCATTCCAGGAGAACTCATTTTTTCTTCATTCAATCTTAGGACTGTCAGCTAGCTCACTTTTTGCCTATCCCTAAGAGTCTCATTCTAGTGTTCTATTCCATTGGGCTATAGTCTGATACCAAATAACTAATTTTAAGAGTTATGTATTAAATGAGAATTAATGAAACTCTGAATAAGAACTAATAAGTACATTGGATATATTCTTTGAATAAACCTCATGACAAAATTTTATATATTCTAAGACGTTCTGTTGTTTTCTACTAGGTTTATGACTTTGTTACTAAACACTGAAATGTTATTCCTGAACATGTAACCTTGAGACAGTGCTTATGTGTATATTTTGATTTAGATTAAAAACCTAAGGTTTTTTTAAAAATTACATTTATTTCTCTGTGCTTTAAAATTCACTTAGAAGAAATATTTCAAATAGTCTAAGTAATTTTTACAGATGTTGAATTTGAATTCAGAAGGCTAACACTATATATATAGTTATTTTCCCACTACCAACCCTAATATTGTGTTTATACTATGCATTAGTGACTCAGAAAGCAATACTGCTGTTGTAAACTGTTCAGCTTGTGCCAAATATTCTTGCTCTTCCATCCCTGCTTCAAAATGTCATGTCTTTCAGCTGTTTAACTTCTAGCTGCCAAAAATCAACCAGCATCTGCTGGTTCCATTTTGTTGTTCTAAATCAAAATCCATTGCCAACTGGAAACTTAATCAACAATAAATTTTCCATATGATATTACTTGTGGTAATAACAATAACAAATATATCTACCAAATACATGAAGCATCTAATTTTTTTTTCTATTTATACTTTTCAAATAGAAAAGAAAGTTAAAGAAGGTTGCTCTTTTAATCTATTAAATATCTTTGTCATATATACATATATTTTATATATGTATGTAGTGTATATCATATCTAATATATGTAATACATATGATATCTATCTTTCTGTCTATCTATAATCACCGTTGCATCTATTGTGGATCCCAGTCACATGTTCAGTTGGTTTTATGGAAATAAAGTCAAGTCCTAAGTTCATTATTGTCCAAATAGTAGAAGTAACTAAAGGAATGGTGTTTTTGTCACAACAAACTCACATTCATATAACATCAATATAAACTCAATTTTGTAATCTTTTTTGTGATTTCCTTACAACTTAGCTAAAGTTTCAAATAGAAAAGCAGAGATTACAGCAAATTCTGTGATTGAAAGTTTTCACATTAGTACCAGTACTTCAAATTTCTACTTTAGCTTTTCAAAAAGTGCTTTCACAAGCCTTTATCTTCAGAGACATCAAGTGCTATTTTCCATTGAAAATGCTAAAATTGTTAAATTAAGGTTGTCAATTTTTAAGATGCCTAAGATTTCCACATTAAAATTGAAAGTGACCATGGATAAATTGATTGATGGAATGGATATGAGGGAAAACATATTAACCCATACAAATATATTTGTCACCATTTTTGTGAACGAAGGATAAAGACTGAATTTTTGAACCAAATTTTAGACATTTACAAAAGTAAATCTAGTCCAAGCTTATAAACTAATGCTCTTATAATGTCTTTATTAGTCTACTTCAGTATTATTTCTCCCAATGAGTAATAATTATATTAGATATATCTCTCTTGGTCTGACATCTGAAAAGGACTAAAATTAAGAGTAAGAACAATTTAGAACAGGAATAGCAATTCTTACACACAAAATACGATTTCTAATTAAGATGTTGCCCTCTTCATTCTGCAAACTCTTTGCTCTACTTATGCAATAGTTATCATTTACTATCAGCTGGAAATCTCCCCTAGGCAAGATATAACAATTTATTTTAAGGAAACAATTTTGGTGTAAAAAGTTTTCTAGCTGGATTAATGAGAAGAGACCTAGACACATGGAAGTTTGCATTTCCATTTAAAGGCTTCGCATATGCTGATTTTCACTGGGTAAAGCTGAAGATTACCTATGTAAGTGTCAGAATAGTCCAGCATGTAGGTCAGGTGGCCCTGAATTAATCTCACTATGCTGAACAATACCTACTTTTCCTCAATTATTCATGATTTATTCTTATTAATGTTTGCAAACTCAACATATTGGTCAGGCCTCACTAAGGTGTATTCAAGAAAATTAATGTGTCAGAAAAAGCTATAGCTAATGTTTATGAATAACACTTAAAATTTAGGGAAATTTTTAAATGTCAGGGTTTTTAAAATGGGCTTATTGCTCCACTTTCTGTTTTACAGCTGGTCAAATGGCACTATATATTTATTCTGTGTGTTTTCTCTTAAGGTAATAATGTCTGGATAAATTTCAATTTTATTCATGATGTAGTAATACAGATCTAAACAAGTAAACTTGACATGCTAAGTATTTATAAAACATGTTTTAATTTTCCTTTTCCAAGAGAAGCTTTTTCCCACACAATGCAGTTTTTCGTTTGAACACCTTTTCCTCCATATTATTGCTGCCTATAATGATGCCAAGTGGCAGTGCCCTGAATATAGCATCTGTATAGTTATGTATGTCCAGAAACTGGCCACATAATAACCCATCACCAGTCCACTCCAACATGTCAAACTGTGATTATCTGCTTAGTTGTATCTCCCAACCCTAGCCTCCTTTCATTTTGAGCACACAACTGCACAGCTATTTACTGTTGTCAAAGGGTCTGTTTGGGGGCATGTCATCAATTCTAGTGCTGTTGGCATCAAATAGTTGGCCAGATTCCCTTATGGAATTTTATAATTTGTTTTCTTTATATTTTGGAGCAGGCCGGTAACTTTTTAGAAAGGAAGATTATGGATCAGATGGATAGTTCCCCAGACATTGTATCTGTTTTTGATATGTAAATATGTTCTTTAATCATCAAAACACCTAGGAGACATGCTCAGTTGATCAGGCATTTTGGGACACAAAAAAAAGCAAGAGGGAAGGTAGTCAATGAAAGACAAGAAACCTATGAAAAAATGGATGTTTTCCTAGAGGAAAGGCTGAAACAATTTAATTTATAATAGAGATATCATTGAGTAAATAGGCATTCAGTGAAGTGAAGAGAATTTTAGAAAAGCTAAATAGACTGTCACTGAGTGAAAGTTCCTGACTCAGGAGTCACAAAGTCCTTGGTTCAAGTCCTTAAAGCCATTTAATGCCAGTGTTGGTGGGAACAGTTCTCTTGTGTAAAATGGAGAAAATATTAGCAAACTCAAAGTGGTGTTATATAAACTAATGAGAAAATTGCTGTTGATTAATAATTATAGTTATTTCCTTTCTTTCCCCTTTAGATCCCAAGGCCTTGTCTGACTCTATTTAAAATTCTTTAAAAATATATATTTTATATGCATTAGGACATGTTCTATTTTTATAATCATTTAATCTCTTTGTCTTATTCCTCAAATTAGAGACTTCCTTAGGGCAAAAACAATATCTTATTTCTTGATTATCTGCCAATAGTCTCTCTTCTAATGAATTCAAAATATTAGTTAAGCAATAGGTTTTTAATTGTTTGACATCTGGAGGGAAGGAAGACTTCCCTCTGGTGTAGAATCATTTCAATGTTCTCAAAAATCCTACAGAGTCATAAAATAGAATTGCAATGCAAGTTTTTCCCCATCAGCAACATTTCTGTAATTAATGCCACTTCTTTCAGTTATTTATTTAATCAGGTTCCATGGAAAAAAGATAAATAAAACACCATTATTTTGTGTTATTGATGTTATTTTATTATGATAAATAAAACAATGTGTGCCTGAAGTTTCAAGTTTAGTTCACATGGCTAAAAAAAAGAATGCAATAAATTATGTAATAAATATATACACCAGTCCTAGGAGAAGAGGTAGTATTGTGCCTGTAGAAGTCTTCCTAGATGAGGTAAAAATTGATTCGATCCTTGTTGGATGCATATCAATTTAGAGACACACAAAAATGAAATTAATTTCAGATTGAAAGAAGAGCATATATCGATCAACAAAGAAGTGAAAGAGCATCAAATACACAGAAAACTACACATTTCCCAGTATTGCTGAAGTATGGAGTGAGAAGAATGGTTTGAAGGATTAGGTGCTACAGAACCTAATATGTCTTCTTAAGGAGTTTGAGTTTTTTCCAGAAATAGAATAATTTTAAGATAAGCAGAGGCTTACAAGTTTTGAAATTTTAAAAGATAATTTTATAACTGTTTGAAGGATGGGTTTAATGAAAAAATAAATAGAAGCAAAGCAGTTAAAAGAAGTTAAGTAAGTCTGGTATAACATAATAGCAGTGAGGATGGGAAAGAGATAACAGATTTCGGAGCTATATATGAGATAAATGGAAGATTTTAATAATTTAATGAATTTAAATAAAGAGAATGTCATAGGTTAAGCTTCCCTGGAAACAGATCTTGTGGCAGAGCTGTGTGTACACAAAGGTCATTTGGGAGTGCTCTAGGAATCAACCCAATGCAGGAATAAAGGGAGGCAGGATTCGGCAGAAGACGTTGGGTTATTGATGTAGTCTAAACAGTGGTCATTCAATATGACAAGGACCTCTGAAGCTAGGATGGAAGTTCAGAATTGTTCAGAATTGGGCATGGACCAATCTTTGAACTTGACCCTAGGAGTATCCTTGAAGTAAGGTCAGGGTGATGGGGTTGGGGGCTTAATTGTGAGCTGTTAGCTCCAGGGGAATAAATGTCTTCGTCTAGGCAATGCATGATTGCATTCAGTGCAGAGAAGGAAAGGGAGAGGCCAAAAATTTTGTCTAAGCTATGCGATTAAGATCATCTAAGTGTGATTTATGGACAGTTTCTTAAAAATATATATTTCTAACAATAACATTAGGTATTATATAGTACTATTCATGTTCTTTTTGAGAACAACCAAGAGCAACAAGACCCCTTTTGTTATTGTCTTTAAGGAAATGGAAAAGACCAGTGAGAACTTCTTATGACAAGTCATTGCAATTGTGTCTTTACTGCAGTACAGTAGGCCCTCCATATCTGCAGGTTCCACATCTGTGGATTCAACCAAATCTGGATTGAAAATATATGGGGAAAAAAAATCCCAGAAAGTTCCAAAAAGTGAAACTTGAGTTTGTCCCTAGCTGGCAACTATTTACATAACATTTACTTTGTATTTGCAGCTGTTAACATAGCATTTACATTGTATTGGGTATTATAAGTAATCTAGAGATGATTTAAAGTATACAGGAGAATGTGCGTAGGTTATATGTAAATACCAAGTCACTTTATGTAATTGACTTGAGCATCCATGGATTTTGGTATGGAAGGGGAGTGGTCCTGGAACCAGCCCCTTGCAGATACCAAGGCACGACTGTAATCAGAAACAGCCAACCTCAGAAAACCATAAAAAATTAGAAGAATGGATGTTTTGTCTTGTTGACTAACAAAATTAAATCAAGCATTTAAATAAAGCATTTCAAATTATAACATTAAAACACTAATGTGATCTTATCCTAAAAAGGATGAGACCAAATTAACAATTAGGCAAAGAGCTTTTCTTAAGAATGAATAAAGTTTATTATGTCTAGCATTACTAACCTTGATGTTTGTCCCCTCAATGGCAATGTTCTCCAAATACGTTTGCCAACATATTTTAAATTAAAAACATGCGTATCTCCCTATACAGTTTAAAGTTGTTATCTAAAATTTTAAATAGTTTGACTGGATACATTTTCTGGCATATTGTATATTACATATGTGCTTTAAATATATTTCTATCAAAGCCTTGGAGCTACAGATTTAGGTCATTCAATTTGTAAAAAAAATTCATCATGTATTACCTAATGGTACATCTTGTCCTCACTGTCAAATCTATCAACCAAATTTGATTAGCTTGTTGCCAAAAAGGTATAATTTCATTCTTTTCTCCTTCCAACACATGTCCTTTCTAACTACTGAATTCTAATTCTAAGATAGATGAAGTGAAAGAAAGAAGAAAAAGAGGGAGGGAGGAAATCATATTCAACCTGGAAAAGTACTTAGAGCAGTTGAAAATCTAAATATAGATTGTTTTAAGAAATCTGCAACTGAGAACCTGCTGGAAAGTCTGTTTTTCCAGGAGTACATATACTCCAGTAAGAAGATCACTGTGCTGTGGGAAGAAGTTTGCATTTACGTAGCTACATTAATTTGTACAATTATCATTTTCTTGTGGTCACTAACTACTTTTTTTTTTAGTAATATACTCAGACTAGAGGAAAAGTTACTTAGTTTTTTTCATAATATTTATCACTACATTTTATTCTATCATATACCCATTTGCCTATTTTATTTGTTGCTTGTTTCTCTTCAGTAAAATGTGAGCAACCTAAGGGTAGCTTCTTCACACTATATTTCCATTATTTACAATTAAAAAAACCATTTCTTAGATATGTAGATAAATTTCAACCATTCTTATTTGATTTAGAAACAACTATAGATAACTTGGCAGGATCCATACAGAAGGAGCTAGGAACTGTCCAAGTGGAATAAACAAAATTTAGAATAATTGTCTATTTTTCTTATACATACTGCCTAAGTAGTAAAGCTGTTGGAAAGTCAGGTCATAACTGAATCAACCAAAGATGCATGGACACCCTTTACTTTATAATATTCTCTCTCCTTACTTTTTCAACTTGCAGATCAACTTTTTCTTTATAAAACAAATTTTAAATGTCTTATTTTTCATTTAAAGATGAAAATTTCTTTTTTGTTGCAGTGAAGATCTTATATTTTTTATTGAGCTATAATTGACATTTATATTACGTTCATGTGTACAATATAATGATTCAATATATGCATATATTGCTAAACAATAACTACAATAAGTCCAGGTAACATACATCACCACACATAATTACAGTCTTTTTCTTTATGATGAGAACTTTTAAGATCTATTCTCTTAGCAACTTTCAATTATACAATATAGTATTATTAACTATAGTCAGCCCACTGTACATTACATTCCTAGAACTTATTTATCTTATAACTGGAAGTTCGTACATTTTTACCACCTTCACCAATTTCATCCACCCCCCACTGCCTCTGGTAACCACCAATCTGTCTATATCTATGAGTTCAATTTGGTTTTTTTTAGATTCTACATTTCAATGAGATTATATGGTATTTGTCTTTCTCTGTCTGATTTATTTCACTTAGCTTAATGCTCAAGGTCCACCCATGTTGTTGCAAATGGCAGGATTCCCTTCTTTTTATGGCTGAATAATATTTCATTGTGTATGTGAATATGTATCACATTTTTCTTTACCCATTTATGCATTGATGGACACATAAGTTGCTTCAATATCTTGGCTATTGTAAATAATGCTGCAATAAACATAGGGATGCAGATATATTTTCCGGTTAGTGTTTTCATTTCCTTCAGATAAATACCTACATGTGGAATTGCAGGATCATATGGTAGTTCTATTTTTAATTTTTTGAGGAATCTCAATACTGTTTTCCATAGTGGCTGCACCAGTCTACATTCCAAGTAACAGTGCAAGAGGGTTCCCTTTTCTTCACATCTGTGCCAACACTTGTTATATCTTGTCTTTTTGATAATAGCTGTTTTAATAGGTGTGAAGTGATATCTCATTGTGGGTTTGATTGTATTTCCCTGATGATTAATGATGTTGGGTACCTTTTCATGTACCTATTGACCATCTCTATGCCTTCTTTGTAAAAGTTTCTATTCAGATCCTCTGCCCATAATTAAATTAGATTTTTTTTTCTTTTTCTTTTTTCCTTTTTTTTTTTTTTTTTTTTTTTGCTATTGAGTTGTATGAGTTCTTGATGTACTTTAGATATTAACCCCTTATCAGATATACAATTTGCAAATATTTTCTCCCATTTCATAAGTTGCCTTTTCATTTTAATGATGGTTTTCTTTGCTGTTCAGAAGCTTTTTAGTTAGATGTAGTCCCAGTTGGTCATTTTTGCTTTGGTTGTCTTTGCTTTTGGTGTTAAATCCAAGAAATTATCACCAAGAACAATGTCAAGGAGCTTACCACCTATGTTTTCTTCCAGGAGTTTAATGGCTTCAGGTCTCACATTCAAGTCCTTATGCCATGTTGAGTTGATTTTTGTGAATGATGTAAGATATTGGTCCAGTTTCATTCTTTCACATGTGGCTGTCCAGTTTTCTAAACATCATTAATTGAAGAGGCTATCCATTTCCCATTGTATATTCTTGACTCCTTTGTCATAAATTAATTGACCATATATGTGTGGGTTTATTATGGGCTCTCAGATCTGTTCCATTGAACTATATGTCTGTCTTTATGCCAGTGCCATACTGTTTTGATTACTATAGCCTTGTAAATATATTTTGAAATCAGGACTTGTGATACAACCAGCTTTGTTCTTCTTAAGTTTGCTTTGGCTATATGGGCTCTTTTGTGATTCCATATAAATTTTAGAGTTGTTTGTTCTCTATTAAAAATGCCATTGGAATTTTGATAGGGATTATAATGAATCTGTTGTTTGATTTGGACAGTATGAAAATTTTAATAATATTAATTCTTCCAACCTCTGAGCATGAAATATCTTTCCATTTACTTTTGACATCTTCAGTTTATTTTTATCAAAGTCTTATAGTTTTCAGGGTACAAGTTTTTCACCTCCTTGGAAAAATTTATTTCTAGTTATTTTATTTTTTGAATAAAATTGTAAATAAGATTGTTTTCATAATTTTTCTTTCTGATAATTCATTATTAGTGTATAGAAAAGCAACAGATTTTTGTTTATTCATCTTTATCCTGCAACTTTACTGAATTCATTCATTAATTCTAATAGTTTTTCTGGTGTAGAATTTAGGGTTTTCTGTATATATCATGTCAACTGCAAATAGTGACAGTTTTAATTCTTCCATTCTAATTTGGATGATTTTTATTTCTTTTCCTTGCCTAATTGCTCTAGGTAGAACTTCCAATACTATGTTTAATAAGAGTGGCAATAGTGGATAGTCTTGTCCTGTCCCCCATCTTAGAGGAAATGACTTCAGTTTTTTACCATTGAGTATGATGTCAGCTGTGGCCTTGTCATATATGGCCTTTATTATGTTGAGGTAAATTCCCTGTATAACCACTTTCTTGAGAGTTTTTATCATAAATGGATGTTGAATTTTGTCAAAGGCTTTTTATATATCTATTGAAATAATCATATGACTTTTATTCTTCATTTTGTTAATGTGATATATCATGTTGGTTGATTTACAGTTGTTGAACAATCCTTGCATCCATGGAATAAATCCCACTTGATCATGTTGTGTCATCATTTTAATATATTGTTGAATTTAGTTTGCTAATATTTTGTTAAAGATTTTTGCATCTATGTCCATCATGGATATTGGCCTATAGTTTTCTTTTCTTGTAGTGTCCTTATCTGGACAGAAAATGACACTATAAGAAAACTATAAACCAATATCCTTAATGAATATAGATGCATAAATTCTCAACAAAATCCTAGCAAACCAAATTTAATAGCACATTAAAATGATTATAAATTATGACCAAGTGGGATTTATACCTGGGATGCACCAAGAGTGCACAAGGGCTCCAATTATTGTTATTCAACCCCATTGGTTATGCTGTTATCTGTTTGTTTAGGTTTTTATGATGGTCACCCTAACATGCATGAGGTGATATTTCATTGTAGTTTTGTTTTCCATGTTTCTGATGATTAGTGATGTTGAACATTTTTTATACACCCATTGACCATTTGTATGTCTTTTTTGGAGTAATGTCTATTCAGGTCCTTGCTCATTATTTTAATCAAGTTACCTGTTTTCGTTTGTTTGTTTGTTTGCTTAGTTTTTGTTTTTGCTATTGAGTTGTAGAAGATTCTTATATACTTTGGAGATTAACTCTTTATCAAATATATGATTTGAATTTTTTTTCCTTTTCCACAGATTAACTTTTCACTCTGTTGAATGTTTACTTTCCTGCACAGATGTGGTTTGATGTTCCACTTGTATGTTTTTGCTTTTGTTGCCTGTGATTTGGTGTCAAATTCAAGCAATCATTTCTAAGACCAATGTAATGGTATTCTCCTTATGTTTTCTTCTAGGAGTTTTATAGATTCAGGTCTTTCATTTAAGTCTTTAATCCATCTGGAGTTGAATTTTTTGTATTGTGTAAAATATGGGTCCTATTTTATTCTACTTCTACGTCTTCCTTTTTAAGTTGTATGCCTTTTATTACTTTTTCTTAATTATACTCACTAGTAGTTCCAGTACTATGTTGGAAAGAGTTGGTGAGAATGGGTATCATTGTTTTGTTCCCTGATCTTAGAGAAATGTCTTTTGGTTATTATTATTATTTGTACTGTTGAGTATGATTTAGCTGCAGCTTTTATTATGTTGAAGAAATTTTCATTATTCCTTGTTTGTTAGTGTTTTTAATAATGAAAAAAATTTTAATTTTGTCAAATGCCTTTTCTGCATCTATTGAGATGATGATATAATTTTTATCCTTTGTTTTTTTCATGTGGTGTATCACACTGATTCATTTTTGTATGTTGAACCATTCTTATATCCCAGGAATAAATCCTGCTTGGTCATGGTGTATGATTCTTTTACTGTGCTGATAAATTCAGTTTGCTAGCATTTTGTTGAGAATTTTTGCATCTATATTCATCAGGGATATTGCTTTGTAGCTTTCTTGTAGTGTCTATTTCTGGCTTTGGTATCAGGATAATGCTGGCTTCATAAAAAAAAGTTGGGAAATATTCCCTCCTCTTCATTTTTCGGGGAGGGTTTGAGAAGCATTAGCAATCTTCCCTAAATAATTGATAGGATTTACTAATGAGTCCATCTGGTTCTGGTCTTTTCTTTGTTGGGAGGTTTTGGATTACTGATCTCCTTGCTGAGACTTAGTCTTAGTAGGTTGTTGTTTCTAGGAATTTATCCATTCCTTCTAGGTTCCCCTATTTGTTAGCATATAATTGTTCATAGTGGACCCTTATGAGCCTTGTATTTCTGTAGTATCAGTTGCAATGTCTCCTTTTTCATTTATAATTTCATTTATTTAAGTCCTCTTTCTTTTTTGCTTGACTAGTCTAGTTAATGTTTTATCAATTTTGTTTGTCTTTAAAAAAAAACAACTCGAAGTTTTGTTGATCTTTTTTATTGTCTTTCTAGTTCCTATTTTATTTACTTTTAATCTCTATTAGTTCTTTCCTTCTGCTAATTTTGTGCTTAGTTTGTTCTTTTCTAGTGTCTTGTAGTGTAAATTTAAATTGTTTAAGATCTTCATTTTTAATGTAGGTGTTTATTGCTTTAAATTTCCTCTGAGTACTACTTTGCTGCATGCTGTAAGTTTTGGCATGTCATATTTTTGTTTGCAAATTGTCTCAAGATATTTTCTAATTTCCCTCAATTCATTTTTTGACTTGGTTGTTTCAGAGTGTGATGTTTAATTTCCACATAGTTATGAATTTTCTAACTTTCCCTCTGCTATTGCTTTCTAGTTGCATTCCACTGTGATGAGAAGATATACTTAGTATTATTTCAGTCTTCTTAATTTTGTGGCCTAATATGTGATCTGTCACAGAGAATGTTCTATATGCACTTGAGGAGAGTATGTGTTCTGTTGCTGTGGAGTGCAATATTCTGTTTATGTCTGTTAGACCCGATTGGCCTATAGTGTTGAGTCCTCTGTTTCTTTAATGTTCTTCTGTCTGATTGTTCTATCCATAATGAAAATGGGTATTAAAATATCCTGCTATTATTGCATTGTTATCTACTTCTCCCTTCTGTTCTTTCAATGTTTGCTGACAGGGAAGGATATGCTATTGCCATCTTTTTAATTGTCTTGTCTGTCTTGTAGCTTCTTTGTCTTTTTCTCTTAGAGATTAGAATTTTCTGAGGGAAGCAATTATGTCTTTTTCAACTTTGTATCACCTCACTGCTTAGTAAATAATTATTAAATGAATGAATCATGTATTCTTTTCAATTTACTTTTCTATACATGTAAAACAAAAAAATCTATGCCTTCATATTTCAACAATAAGAACCCAACCCTTTTCTTCACATGCTTATATGTGTAGCTATCATTAGATCTTACTTGCCATTGTATTTTTAATTTCAAATTCCAATTGTTCATTACTGGTATATAGGCAATCAATTAACTTTTGTATATTAACCATTTATCCTGAAACATTGCTATAATTATTTACAAGTTCCAGGAGAATTTTATTGATTCTTTAGGATTTTCTATAGACAATCATGATATCTGAGAACAAAGATATTTTTATCTCTTTTTTCTCAATCTGTGTACCATTTATTTCATTTTCTTGTATTTTTGCAATAGCTAGGATTTCTGATACAATGTTGTATAAAGTGGTGAGACAGGGCATTCTTGCCTTGTTCCTTGTATTAGGGGGAAAGCATCTAATTTCTCACCATGAAGTAAAATGTTAGCTGTAAGTTTGTTGTAGATGTTCTTTATTAAGTTGAAAAAGTTTCTCTCTGTTCCTATTTTGGTGAGATATTTTTATCCACAAATGGTTTTTGGATTTTGTCAAAAGCTTCTGTTGCATCAATTAATATAATCAGATAAATTTTTCTTCCTTAATCCATTGATGTGGTAGATTATATTAATTGATTTTTTTAATGTTGAATCAGCTTTGTATATCTGGAATAAACCCCATTTGGTCATGGAGTATACTACTTTTTATATATTCTTTGATTTGACTTGCTAATATTTTAAGAATTTTTATTTTTTTTTATGAGAAATATTGATCTATAGTTTTTCTTTCTTTTAATGTCTTTATCTGGTTTTGGTATTAATGTTGGTCTAATAGAATGAATTGGGAAGTTGGATTAGTTCGCTGGAACTGCCAAAGTAAAAATATCACAGACTGAATGGCTTACACAACATAAATTTATTTACTCACAGTTCTGGAGGCTAGAAATCCAAGATCAAGATGTTGGCAGGTTTGGTTTCTACTGAAGCCTTGCTCCTTGGCCTGTAGATGGCCATCTTCTTGTTATGTCCTGACATCATCTTTCCTCTGTGCATGTGCATCCCTGGTCTGTGTGTGTGTGTAAATTTCCTCTACTTTGAAGGACACCAGTCACATTGTATTAGGGTCTACCATCACAGTCTCACTGTAACTTTACCACATCTTTAAAGACTTTATCTCCAAATACAGTCATATTCTGAGGCACTGCATATTAGGGTCTCAACATATGAATTTCAGAGACACAATTCAGTTCATAAAAGAAGTGTTCACCCTGCTTATGTTTTCTGCAAGAGATTATAAAGAATTGGCATAATTTCTTCCTAAAATGTTTGGTAGAATTCATTATTGAAACCATTTGGGCTTGATGCTTTCTTTTTTGTGGTGTTATTAATTATTTATTTCATTTCTTTAATAAATATAGACCTATTAAGATTCTTTTTCTATATGTGAGTTTCAGTTATTAGTGTATTCAAGAATTGGTTCAATTTCATCTAATTTATGAAATTATGTCTATAGGGTTATTCAGAATATCCCTTTACTATACTTTTGATGTCCTTGGGATCAGTAGTGATGATTTTTCTTTCATTTCTAATATTGGTAATTATATCTTCTTTTATTCTTGGTTTTTCTGGCTACGGGTTTGCCAATTTTATTTCTTTTCAATAACCAGCTTTTGATTTTATCAACTTTCTCAATTGACTTCTGTTCTATTTTTTATTATTTTTTTCTTTTGATTGCATTAGTTTTCTAAGGTAGAAACAAATTATTGATTTTAGATCTTTCTCCTTTTCTGATATATTCATTCAAAGCTATACATATCTCAATAAGTATTGTTTTACTCCATACCACAAATTTTCATTAAGTTCAAAATATTTTAATATGTCTCTTGAAACTTCTTTGACCCATATTTTATTTAGAAGTGTGCTGTTTAACCTCTGGGTATTTTGGGATTTTCCAATTATCTTTTTGTTAGTGATTTCTGGTTTCATATTTGTGGCCTGGTAGCATATGTTGCATGATTTCTATTATTTAAATTTTTTTCAGATGTGTTTTATTACCTAGAATGTAGTTTATCATGTAATGTAGTTCCATGTGAGCTTGAGAAGAATGTGTATTCTGCAGTTGTTGGATGAAGCATCTATAAATGTCATTTACAGCAAGTTGATTGTTGGTGCTCTTCAGGTCAAATATATCCTGACTGATTATTTGCCTGCTTAATCTATCAGTTACTGAAAGAGGAATGTTTAAATCTCTAACTATAACACTAGATCTATTTCACCTTATAATTTTATTTAATTGTTTATTTATTTACCTGCCTACCTCAGGTATTTTGACACTCTGTTGCTATGTATATAAGTGTTAAGGATTATTATGTCTTCTTAGAGAATTAACCCCTTTATTATTATGTAATCTCCCTATTTATCTGTAATAATTTTCTTTGTTATGAAGTCTGTTTTGTCTGAAATCATTAGAGCTACTTAAACTTTCTTCTGGTTAGTGTTAGCATAGTATATCTTTCTTCATCCCTTTACTTTTAAACTGAGTCTTTAAAGTTAAAGAGAATTTCTTATAGACAACATATGTTGGTGTATTTTTTTTTTTTAATATACTCTGACATTCTCTGTCCTTTATTTGGTGTATTTAGCACACTCATATTTAAAATGATTACCGAAATTGTTTGTTTAATCTGTATCATATTTGTAACTGTTTTCTATTCATTTAAATTGTTTTTTTCTTTTTTCCTCTATTTTACAGGCTTCACTGATTTTTATAGTGCATTTATATAATTTCATTTTATCTCCTCTCTTAGGATATTGATTACATTTCTTTTAAACATGTTTTTAGTGTTTCACTAAAAATTTTGCAGGATTCAGTTACAACTAATATAAGTCCATACTCAAATAACACTGTACAGCTTTATGGGAGTGCAAGCACCTAATAACAAATTATTCACAATTCTTCCTTCCCATCCCTTATAATGTGGGTGTCATTTATTTCACTTTTCCATATTTTATAATCACCCAATACATTGTTGTCATTCTTATTTTGAATAAGCAGTTTTCTGTTAGATTAGTTCAGAATAGGAAAATAAAATATTTTATTTGACCATCATTTATTCCTTCTCTGACACTATTCCTTTCTTTCTGTAGATCTGAGTTTCTGATTATATCATTCTCTTTCTTCATGAAGAACTTGCTTTCACATTTTTTTGCAGAGAAGATCTACTGGTAATGAATCCCCTTAGTTTTTCTTTGTTTATAAAAGCCTTCCTTTAGTTTTCATTTTAGAAGTAAAATTTTGAAGACCTCTGTATTGGTGGTGGTGGTGGTTTTTTTTTTTTTTTTTTTCTTCTAACAAATATTTCACTCTACTTCTTATCATGTTCCTCCTCTAGTAAGGTGCTTTTTAAAAATTTACTTAAAAAAATTTTTGGCCACATGGTACAGCATGTGGGATCTTAGTTCCCCTACCAGGGATCAAACTCATGCCTGCTACATTGGAAACATGGAGTCTTAACCACTGGATTGCCAGGGAATTCCCATAAGACGCTTTTCTTTTTTCCCTTTCTGGCTGCTTCCAAGATTTTCTCTGCCTTTCGTTTCTTGCAGTTTGAATATGATATGTCTAGGTGTAGTATTTTTGTTATTTATCCTTCATGGTGATTGTTAGCTAAGAATCCTATATCTCTGTTTTGGTGTCTCTATTAGTCAAAGTTCTCCAGAGAAACAGAATCAGTAGAATGTGTGTGTGTGTGTGCGTGTGCGTGCATGCGTGCACACACATGCATGCATATGAGAGAGAGAGGGAGGGTGTAGAGAGTGAGAGAGGTTTATTCTAAGGCATTGGCTCACATGCTTGTGGTGGTTATGTCCAAAATCTGCAGGATTGGGAGGCAGACTGGACACTCAGGCAAGAGTTGCACTTTGAATACAAAAGCAATCTACTATCAGGATTCTTTTGTGGTGAGAATAGGTTGGTCTTTGTTTTATTAAGGTCTTCAGCTGACTGGATGAATACCATTCACATATGGAGAGTAATTAGCTTTACTCAAAGGCCATGCATTTAAATGTTAGTCTAATCCACAAAAAACCTTCACAGAAACATCCAGTATATTTGACCAAATATCTGGACACTATGGCTTAGCAAAATTGACATATAAAATTGACAATCACAGTGTCTGTCATTAATTTTGAAAAATTTGTGGTAATTATTACTTCAATTATTTCTTCTGTTTCAATATATCTTTTTTCTTTCTGCTATCCAATAATATATTCAACTTTTGAATTGTCTTACAATACTGGATGTTCTGTTGTGATTTTTCTCCCCATCCTTTTCTCTTTTTGCTTTTCTTTTTCTTTTTTTTCTTGTTTAATGCTTTTATTTAGTTTTAACATTTTAATTTTACATAGGAGTATCATTGGTTAACAATGTTGTGTTAGTTTCAGGTGTATAGCAAAGTGATTCAGTTTTTTTTTTTTTTTAAACATCTTTATTGGAGTAAAATTGCTTTACAATGATGTGTTAGTTTCTGCTTTATAACAAAGTGAATCAGTTATACATATACATATGTTCCCATATCTCTTCCCTCTTGCATCTCCCTCTCTCCCACCCTCCCTATCCCACCCCTCTAGGTGGTCACAAAGCACCGAGCTGATCTCCCTGTGCTATGTGGCTGCTTCCCACTAGCTATCTATTTTACATTTGGTAGTGTATATATGTCCATGCCACTCTCTCACCCTGTCACATCTTACCCCTCCCCCTCCCCATATCCTCAAGTCCATTCTCTAGTAGGTCTGTGTCTTTATTCCCATCTTGCCACTAGGTTCTTCATGACCTTTTTTTTCCCCCTTAGATTCCATATATATGTGTTAGCATACTGTATTTGTTTTTCTCTTTCTGACTTACTTCACTCTGTATGACAGACTCTAACTCCATCCACCTCACTACAAATACCTCCATTTCATTTCCTTTTATGGCTGAGTAATATTCCATTGTATATATGTGCCACATCTTCTTTATCCATTCATCGGATGATGGACACTTAGGTTGCTTCCATGTCCTGGCTATTGTAAATAGAGCTGCAATGAACATTTTGGTACATGACTCTTTTTGAATTATGGTTTTCTCAGGGTATATGCCCAGTAGTGGGGTTGCTGGGTCGTATGGTAGTTCTATTTTTAGTTTTTTAAGGAACCTCCATACTGTTCTCCACAGTGGCTGTATCAATTTACATTCCCACCAACCGTGCAAGAGTGTTCCCTTTTCTCCACACCCTCTCCAGCATTTATTGTTTCTAGATTTTTTGATGATGGCCATTCTGACCGGTGTGAGATGATATCTCATTGTAGTTTTGATTTGCATTTCTCTAATGATTAATGATGTTGAGCATTCTTTCATGTGTCTGTTGGCAATCTGTATATCTTCTATGGAGAAAGTCTATTTAGGTCTTCTGCCCATTTTTGGATTGGGTCGTTTGTTTTTTTGTTATTGAGCTGCATGAGCTGCTTGTAAGTCTTGGAGATTAATCCTTTGTCAGTTGCTTAATTTGCAAATATTTTCTCCCATTCTGAGGGTTGTCTTTTTGTCTTGTTTATGGTTTCCTTTGCTGTGCAAAAGCTTTTAAGTTTCATTAGGTCCCATTTGTTTATTTGTGTTTTTATTTCCGTTTCTTTAGGAGCTGGGTCAAAAAGGATCTTGCTGTGATTTATGTCATAGAGTGTTCTGCCTATGTTTTCCTCTAAGAGTTTGATAGTGTCTGGCCTTACACTTAGGTCTTTAATCCATTTTGAGTTTATTTTTGTGTATGGTGTCAGGGAGTGTTCTAATTTCATACTTTTACATGTACCTGTCCAATTTTCCCAGCACCACTTATCGAAGAGGCTGTCTTTTCTCCACTGTATATGCTTGCCTCTTTTATCAAAGATAAGGTGACCATATGTGCGTGGGTTTATCTCTGGGCTTTCTATCCTGTTCCATTGATCTATATTTCTGTTTTGGTGCCAGTACCAAACTGTCTGGATTACTGTAGCTTTGTAATATAGTCTGAAGTCAGGGAGCCTGATTCCTCCAGCTCCATTTTTCGTTCTCAAGATTGCTTTGGCTATTCGAGGTCTTTTGTGTTTCCATACAAATTGTGAAATTTTTTGTTCTAGTTCTGTGAAAAATGCCAGTGGTAGTTTGATAGGGATTGCATTGAATCTGTAGATTGCTTTGGGTAGTAGAGTAATTTTCACAATGTTGATTCTTCCAATCCAAGAACATGATATATCTCTCCATCTATTTGTATCATCTTTAATTGCTTTCATCAGTGTCTTATAATTTTCTGCATACAGGTTTTTGTCTCCTTAGGTAAGTTTATTCCTAGATATTTTATTCTTTTTGTTGCAATGGTAAACGGGAGTGTTTTCTTAATTTCACTTTCAGATTTTTCGTCATTAGTGTATAGGAATGGAAGAGATTTCTGTGCATTAATTTTGTATCCTGCTACTTTACCAAATTCATTGATTAGCTCTAGTAGTTTTCTGGTAGCATCTTTAGGATTCTCTATGTATAGTATCATGTCATCTGCAAACAGTGACAGCTTTACTTCTTCTTTTCTGATTTGGATTCCTTTTATTTCTTTTTCTTCTCTGATTGCTGTGGCTAACACTTCCAAAACTATGTTGAATAATAGTGGTGAGAGTGGGCAACCTTGTCTTGTTCCTGATCTTAGTGGGAATGGTTTCAGGTTTTCACCATTGAGGACAATGTTGGCTGTGGGTTTGTCATATATGGCCTTTATTATGTTGAGGAAAGTTCCCTCTATGCCTACTTTCTGCAGGGCTTTTATCATAAATGGGTGTTGAATTTTGTCAAAAGCTTTCTCTGCATCTATTGAGATGATCATATGGTTTTTCTCCTTCAATTTGTTGATATGATGTATCACGTTGATTGATTTGCGTATATTGAAGAATCCTTGCATTCCTGGAATAAACCCCACTTGATCATGGTGTTTGATCCTTTTAATGTGCTGTTGGATTCTGTTTGCTAGTATTTTGTTGAGGATTTTTGCATCTATGTTCATCAGTGATATTGGCCTGTAGTTTTCTTTCTTTGTGACATCTTTGTCTGGTTTTGGTATCAGGGTGATGGTGGCCTCGTAGAATGAGTTGGGGAGTGTTCCTCCCCCTGCAATATTTTGGAAGAGTTTGAGAAGGATAGGTGTTAGCTCTTCTATAAATGTTTGATAGAATTCGTCTATGAAACCATCTGGTCCTAGGCTTTTGTTTGTTGGAAGATTTTTAATCACAGTTTCAATTTCAGTGCTTGTGATTGGTCTGTTCATATTTTCTATTTCTTCCTGGTTCAGTCTCGGCAGGTTGTGCATTTCTAAGAATGTGTCCATTTCTTCCAGGTTGTCCATTTTATTGGCATAGAGTTGCTTGTAGTAATCTCTCATGATCGTTTGTATTTCTGCAGTGTCAGTGGTTACTTCTCCTTTTTCATTTCTAATTCTATTAATTTGAGTCTTCTCCCTTTTTCTCTTGATGAGTCTGGCTAATGGTTTATCAATTTTGTTTATCTTCTCAAAGAACCAGCTTTTAGTTTTATTGATCTTTGCTATTGTCACCTTCATTTCTTTTTCATTTATTTCTGACCTGATCTTTATGATTTCTTTCCTTCTGCTAGCTTTGGGGGTTTTTTTGATCTTCTTTCTCTAATTGCTTTAGGTGTAAGGTTAGGTTGTTTATTCGAGATGTTTCCTGTTTCTTGATGTAGGCTTGTATTGCTATAAACTTCCCTCTTAGAACTGCTTTTGCTGCGTCCCATAGGTTTTGGGTCGTCGTGTCTCCATTGTCATTTGTTTCTAGGTATTTTTTTATTTCTCCTTTGATTTCTTCAGTGATCACTTCGTTATTAAGTAGTGTATTGTGTAGCCTCCATGTGTTTGTACTTTTTACAGATCTTTTCCTGTAATTGATATCTAGTCTCATAGCATTGTGGTCGGAAAAGATACTTGATACGATTTCAATTTTCTTAAATTTACCAAGGCTTCTTTTGTGACCCAAGATATGATCTATCCTGGAGCATGTTCCATGAGCACTTGAGAAAAATGTGTATTCTGTTGTTTTTGGGTGGAATGTCCTATAAATATCAATTAAGTCCATCTTGTTTAATGTATCATTTAAAGCTTGTGTTTCCTTATTTATTTTCATTTTGGATGATCTGTCCGTTGGTGAAAGTGGGGTGTTAAAGTCCCCTACTATGATTGTGTTACTGTCGATCTCCCCTTTTATGGCTGTTAGTATTTGCCTTATGTATTGAGGTGCTCCTATGTTGGGTGCATAAATATTTACAATTGTTATACCTTCCTCTTGGATCGATCCCTTGATCATTATATAGTGTCCTTCTTTGTCTCTTGTAATAGTCTTTATTTTAAAGTCTATTTTGTCTGATATGAGAATTGCTACTCCAGCTTTCTTTTGATTTCCATTTGCATGGAATATCTTTTTCCATCCCCTCACTTTCAGTCTGTATGTGTCTCTAGGTCTGAAGTGGGTCTCTTGTAGACAGCATATATATGGGTCTTGTTTTTGTATCCATTCAGCCAGTCTGTGTCTTTTGGTGGGAGCACTTAATCCATTTACATTTAAGGTAATTATTGATACGTATGTTCCTATTCCCATTTTCTTAAATGTTTTGCGTTTGTTATTGTAGGTGTTTTCCTTTTCTTGTGTTTCTTGCCTAGAGCAGTTCCTTTAGCATTTGTTGTAAAGCTGGTTTGGTGGTGCTGAACTCTCTCAGCTTTTGCTTGTCTGTAAAGGTTTTAATTTCTCCATCAAATCTGAATGAGATCCTTGCTGGGTAGAGTAATCTTGGTTGTAGGTTTTTCTCCTTCATCACTTTAAGTATATCCTGCCACTCCCTTCTGGCTTGCAGAGTTTCTGCTGAAAGATCAGCTGTTAACCTTATGGGGATGCCCTTGTGTGTTATTTGTTGTTTTTCCCTTGCTGCTTTTAATATGTTTTCTTTATATTTAATTTTTGATAGTTTGATTAATATGTGTCTTGGTGTGTTTCTCCTTGGATTTATCCTGTATGGGACTCTCTGTGCTTCCAGGACTTGATTAACTATTTCCTTTCCCATATTAGGGAAATTTTCAACTATAATCTCTTCAAATATTTTCTCAGTCCCTTTCTTTTTCTCTTCTTCTTCTGGGACCCCTATAATTCGAATGTTGGTGCATTTAGTGTTGTCCCAGAGGTCTCTGAGACTGTCCTCAGTTCTTTTCATTCTTTTTTCTTTATTCTACTCTGCAGTAGTTATTTCCACTATTTTATCTTCCAGGTCACTTATCCGTTCTTCTGCCTCATTTATTCTGCTATTGATCCCTTCTAGAGTATTTTTAATTTCATTTATTGTGTTTTTCATCATTGCTTGGTTCCTCTTTATTTCTTCTACATCCTTAATGTTTCTTGCATTTTGTCTATTGTATTTCCAAGATTTTGGATCATCTTTACTATCATTATTCTGAATTCTTTTTCAGGTAGACTGCCTATTTCCTCTTCATTTGTTAGGTCTGGTGTGTTTTGACCCTGCTCCTTCATCTGCTGTGTGTTTTTCTGTCTTCTCATTTTGCTTATCTTACTGTGTTTGGGGTCTCCTTTTCACAGGCTGCAGGTTCGTAGTTCCCGTTGTTTTTGGTATCTGTCCCCAGTGGCTAAGGTTGGTTCAGTGGGTTGTGTAGGCTTCCTGGTGGAGGGGACTAGTGCCTGTGTTCTGGTGGATGAGGCTGGATCTTGTCTTTCTGGTGGGAAGTCCACGTCTCGTGGTGTGTTTTGGGGTGGATGAGGCTGGATCTTGTCTTTCTGGTGGGAAGTCCACGTCTCGTGGTGTGTTTTGGGGTGTCTGTGGCCTTATTATGATTTTAGGCAGCCTCTCTGCCAATGGATGGGGCTGTGTTCCTTTCTTGTTAGTTGTTTGGCATAGGGTGTCCAGCACTGTAGCTTGCTGGTTGTTGAGTGAAGCTGGGTCTTGATTTTGAGATGGAGATCTCTGAGAGATTTTCGCCATTTGGTATTACGTGGAGCTGGGAGGTCTCTTGTGAACCAGTGTCCTGAAGTTGGCTCTCCCACCTCAGAGGCACAGCCCTGATGCCTGGCTGGAGCACCAAGAGCCTTTCATCCACATGGCTCAGAATAAAAGGGAGAAAAAATAGAAAGAAAGAAAGAGGATAAAATAAAATAAAATAAAATAAAATAATGTTATTATAGTAAAAAATAAGAAAAAATTATTAAGAAAACATTTATTAAGAAAAAAATTTTTTTAAATAAAAAAAGAAAAAAACGGATGGACCAAACCCTAGGACAAATGGTGAAAGCAAACTATACAGATAAAATCTCACCCAGAAGCATACACATATACACTCACAAAAAAAGGAAAAGGGGAAAAATTAATATATCCTGCTCCCAAAGTCCACCTCCTGAATTTGGGATGATTCGTTGTCTATTCAGGTATTCAACAGATGCAGGCACATCAAGTTGTTTGTGGAGCTTTAATCTGCTGCTTCTGAGGCTGCTGGGAGAGATTTCCCTTTCTCTTGTTTGTTCGTACAGCTCCGGGGGTTCAGCTTTGGATTTGGACCCGCCTCTGCGTGTAGGTCGCCTGAGGGCATCTGTTCCCCGCCCAGACAGAACGGGGTTAAAGGAGCAGCTGCTTCGGGGGCTCTGGCTCACTCAGGCCGGGAGGAGGGAAGGGTACAGATGCGGGGCGAGCCTGCGGCGGCAGAGGCCGGCGTGACATTGCACCAGCCCGAGGCACACCGTGCGTTCTCCCGGGGAAGTTGTCCCCGGATCACGGGAGCCTGGCCGTGGCGGGCTGCACCGGCTCCCGGGAGGGGCGGTGTGGAGAGTGACCTGTGCTCGCACACAGGCTTTTTGGTGGCGGCAGCAGCAGCCTTCGCGTCTCATGCCCGTTTCTGGGGTCCGCGCTGATAGCCGCTGCTCGCGTCCATCTGTGGAGCTCGTTTAGGCGGCGCTCTGAATCCCCTCTCCTTGCGCGCCGTGAAACAAATAGGCAAGAAAAAGTCTCTTGCCTCTTCGGCAGCTGCAGACTTTTTCCCGGACTCCCTCCCGGCTAGCTGTGGTGCGCTAACCCCTTCAGGCTGTGTTCATGCCGCCAACCCCAGTCTTCTCCCTGGGATCCGACCGAAGCCCGAGCCTCAGCTCCCAGCCCCTGCCCACCCCGGCGGGTGAGCAGACAAGCCTCTCGGGTTGGTGAGTGCTGCTTGGCACCGATCCTCCGTGCGGGAATCTCTCCGCTTTGCCCTCCGCACCCCTGTGGCTGCTCTCTCCTCCGTGGCTCCGAAGCTTCCCCGCTCTGCCACCTGCAGTCTCCGCCCGCGAAGGGGCTTCCTAGTGTGTGGAAACCTTTCCTCCTTCACAGCTCCCTCCCACTGGTGCAGGTCCCATCCCTATTCTTTTGTCTCTGTTGTTTCTTTTTTCTTTTGCCCTACCCAAGTACGTGGGGAGTTTCTTGCCTTTTGGGAGGTCTGACGTTTTCTGCCAGCGTTCAGTGGGTGTTCTGTAGGAGCAGTTCCACGTGTAGATGTATTCCTAACGTATCTGTGGGAAGGAAGGTGATCTTTTTTTAGATTCCACATGAAAGCGATATCATATGATATTTGTCTTTCTCTAACTTATTTAGTATGATAATCTCCAGGTCCATTTATGTTGCTGCAAATGGCATTATTTCATTCTTTTTAATGGCTGAGTAATATTCCATTGCATATATGTACCACCTCGTCTTTATATTCATTCATCTGTCAGTGGACATTTAGGGTGCTTCCATGTGTTGCTATTGTAAATAGAACTGTGATGAAATTGGAGTGAATATATCCTTTTGAACTGTGTTTTTCTCTGGATATATGCCCAGGGGTGGGATTGCTGGATCATATAGTAGCTCTATTTTTAGTTTTTTAAGGAACCTCCATAATGTTCTCCAGAGTGGCAGTACCAATTTACATTCCCATCAACAGTGTGGGAGGATTCCCTTTCATGCACACCTTCTCCAGCATTTATAGTTTGTAGACTTTTTGATGATGGTCATTCTGACTGGTGTAGGTGATATCTCATTGTAATTTTTGTTTGAATTTCTCTAATAATTAACAATGTTGAGCATCTTTTCTTGTGCCTCTTGGCCATCTGTATGTCCTCTTTGGAGAAATGCCTATTTAGGTCTTCTGCCCATTTTTTGATTGGGTTGTTTTTTATTTTTTGATATTGACCTGCATAACAGTTTGTAAATTTTGGAGCTTAACCCCTTGTCGATCTCATCATTTGCAAATACTTTCTCCCATTCTGTGGGTTCTCTTTTTGTTTTTTTATGGTTTCCTTTGCTGTGCAAAAGCCTTTGAGGTTAATTAGGTCCCATTTGTTTATTTTTGTTTTTATTTCCATTAATTTTGGAGACATATCAAAAAAGATATTGCTGTGACTTATGTCAAAGTGTGTTCTGCCTATGTTTTCCTCTAAGAGTTTTATAGTATCCAGTCTTACATTTAGGTCTTTAATCCATTATGAGTTTATTTTTGTGTACAGTATTAAACAATGTTCTAATTTCTTTTTTACATGTAGCTGACCAGTTTTCCAGCGGCATTTATTGAAAAGACTGTATTTTCTCTACTGTATAGTCTTGCCTCCTTTGTCATAGATTAATTGAGCATAGGTGTGTCAGTTTATTACTGGGTTTTCTACTTGTTCCATTCATCTATATTTGTTTTTCTGCTGTTTTAATGACTACTATACTGTTTTGATGACTAACTTTGTAGTATTGTCTGAAGTCAGGGAACCTCCTCCAGCTCCATTTTTTTTCACAAGATTGCTTTGGCTATTCAGTATCTTTTGTGTCTCTATACAAATTTTAAGATATTTTGTTCTAGTTCTGAGAAAAATGCCATTGGTAATTTGATAAGGATTGCATTGAATCTGTAGATTTACTTGGGTAGTATAGTCATTTTGACAATATTGATTCTTCCAATACAAGAGCATGGTATATCTTTCCATCTATTTGTGTCATCTTCGATTTCTTTCACCAGTGTCTTTTAGTTTTTGGAGTACAGGTCTTTTGCTTCCTTAGGTAGGTTTATTCCTAGGTATTTTATTCTTTTTGATGCAATGGTAAATGGGATATTTTCTTTAATTTCTCTTTCTGAGCTTTCATTTTTAGTGTATAGAAATGCAATATATTTCTGTGTATTAATTTTGTATCCTGCAACTTTACCAAATTCATTGATGAGCTCTAGTAGTTTTCTGGTGGCATCTTTAGGATTTTCTATGTATAGTATCATGTCATCTGCAAATAGTGACAGTTTTACATCTTTGTTTCCAATTTGGATTTCTTTTATTCCTTTTTCTTCTCTGATTGCCATGGGTAGGGCTTCCAAAATTATGTCGAATAAGAGTGGCGAGAGTGGACATCCTTGTCTTGTTTCTGATCTTAGAAGAAATGCTTTCAGTTGTTCACCATTGAGTATTATATTACCTGTAGGTTTGTCACATATGGCCTTTGTTATGTTGAGGTATGTTCCCTCTTTGACCACTTTCTGGAGAGTTTTTATCATAAAAACGTGTTGAATTTTGTCGAAAGCTTTTTCTACATCTATTGAGATGATCATATGGTTCTTATTCTTCAGTTTTTTTAATGTGGTGTATCACATTGATTGATTTGAAGATTTTGAAAAATCCTTGCATGCCTGGGATAAATCCCACTTTATCATTTTATATGATCCTTTTAATGTATTGCTGGATTTGGTTTGCTAGTATTTTGTTGAGGATTTTTGTGTCTATGTTCATCAGTGATACTGGCCTGTAATTTTCTTTTTTGTGTGTGTGATATCTTTGTCTGGTTTTGGTGTCAGGGTGATGGTGGCCATGTAGAATGAGCTTGGGAGTGTTTCTTCCTCTACAATTTTTTGTAAGAGTTTCTGAAGGGTAGGTGTTAACTCTTTTCTAAATGTTTGATAGAACATTTGTGAAGCCATCTGCTCCTGGACTTTTGTTTGTTGGAAGATTTTTAAATCACAGTTTTAATTTCAGTAGTTGTGATTTGTCTGTTCATATTTTCTGTTTCTTCCTGGTTTGGTCTTGGAAGGTTCTACCTTTCTAAGAATTTGTCCATTTCTTCTAGGTTGTCCATTTTATTGGCATAAGTTGCTTGTAGTAGTCTCTTGTGATCCTTTGTATTTCTGTGGTGTCAGTTGTAACTTCTCCTTTTTCATTTCTAATGTTATTGATTTGAGCCCTCTCCCTTCTTTTCAGGATGAGTCTGGCTAAAGTTTTATCAATTTTGTTTATCTTCTCAGAGAACCAGGTTTTAGCTTCATTGATTTTTTTCTATTGTTTTTATCACCTCTATTTCATTTATTTCTGATATTTATGATTTCATTCCTTCTATTAATTTTGGGTTTTGTTTGTTCTTCTTTTTCTAGTTGCTTTAGGTGTAAGGTTAGGTTGTTTATTTAGATTTTTCTTGTTTCCTGAGGGAAGATTGTATTGCTATAAACTTCCCTCTTGGAACTGCTTTTTCTGCATCCCATAGGTTTTGGATCTTCGTGCTTTCATTTTCATTTTTCTCTAGGTATTTTTTGATTTCCTCTTCAATTTCTTCAGTGATCCATGTGTTGTTTAGTAGCTTATTGCTTCATCTCCACATGTTTGTGTTTTTTACAGTTTTTTTTTCTGTAGTAGATTTCTAATCTCACAGTATTGTGGTCAGAAAGGATGCTTGATATGATTTCAGTTTTCTTAAATTTACCAAGGCTCACTTTGTGGCCCAGCATGTGATCAATCCTGGAGAATGTTCCAGGTGCACTTGAGAAGCAAGTGTATTCTGCTGCTTTTGGATGGAATGCTCTCTAAATATCAGTTAAGTCCATCTTGTCTAATGTGTCTAAGGCCTGTGTTTCCTTATTGATTTTCTGTCTATATGATCTATCAATTGATGAAAGTGGGGTGCTAAAGTCCCCCACTATTATTGTGTTACTGTTAGTTTCTCTTGTTGTGGCTGTATTTGCCTTATATATTGAGGTGCTCCTATGTTGGGTGCATATGTATTTACAATTGTTATACCTTCTTGGATTGATCCATTGATCATTATGTAGTGTCTGTCCTTGTCTCTTGTGACAGTCTTTATTTTAAAGTCTATTTTGTGTGATATGAGTATTGCTACTCCAGCTTTCTTTTGATTTCCATTTGAATGGAATACCTTTATCCATCCCCTCATTTTCAGTCTGTATGTGTCCCTAGATCTGAAGTGGGTCTCTTGTATGCAGCATATATATGGGTCTTATTTTTGTATCCATTCAGCCATTCTCTGTCTTTTAGTTGGAGCATTTAATCCATTTACATTTAAGGTAATTATTGATGTGTATGCTCTTATTGCCATTTTGTTAATTATTTTGGATTTGTTTTTGTAGGTAATTTTTCTTCCCTTCCTCTTTTGTTCTCTTCTGTTGTGATTTGATGACTGACTTTACTGTTTTATTTGGGTTCCTTTTTCTTTTTTGTGTGTGTACCTATCGTAGAGTTTTGGTTTGTGGTTACCATGAGGTTTTGATATAGCAGTCTATATATAAACAAGATTGTTTAAGTTGCTATTCTTTTAATTTCAAATGCATTTCCAATCTCCTGCATTTGTGCTCTCCTCACAATTGCTTGTTGATATCATATTTGTGTGCAAATGATTTCCTACCTTTACTGTATATTTTCCTTTACTGGTGTGTTTTTCTTTCATAATTTTCTTGTTTCTAGTTCTGGTCTTTTCCGCCTAGAGAAGTTCCTTTAGCATTTGTTGCAGAGCTGGCCTAGTGGTGCTGAATTCTCTTAACTTTTGCTTGTATGTAACACTTTTGCTTTCTCCTTCAAATCTGAATGAGAGCCTTGCTGGGTAGAGTATTCTTGGTTGTAGGTTCTTCCCTTTCATCATTTTAAATATATTGTGCCACCCCCTTCTGGCCTTCAGCATTTCTGCTGAAAAATCAGCTGATAACCTTATGGGCATTCTTTTGTATGTTATTCATTTCTTTTCCCTTGTTGCTTTTAATATTTTCTTTGTCTTTAATTTTTGTCAATTTGATTACTATGTGTGTTGGCATGTTCCTCCCTGGGATTATCCTGCCTGGGACTCTCTGCACTTCCTGGACTTGGGTGACAGTTTCCTTTCCCATGTTAGGGAAATTTTCAGCTATTATCACTTCAAATATTTTCTTAGATACTTTCTCACTCTCTTCTCCTTCTGGGACCCCTATAATGTGAATATTAGTGAGTTTATTGTTGTCCCAGAGGTCTCTTAGACTGTCCTTATTTCTTTTTATTCTTTTCTCTTCATTCTGTTCCATGGCAGTGATTTCTACCACTCTGTCTTCCAGCTCACTTATCTGTTCTTCTGCCTCAGTTATTCTGCTATTGATTCCTTCTAGTGTATTTTTCATTTCAGTTATTGTATTGTTTGTCTCTGTTTGTTTGTTCTTTAGTTCTTCTAGGCCTTTGTTAGTTCTTTAGTTCTTCTAGGTCTTTGTTAAACATTTTTGTATCTTCTTAATCTGTGCCTCCATACTTTTTCCAAGATCTTGGATCATCTTTACTATCATTACTTTGAATTCTTTTTTGGGTAGATTGCCTATCTCCGCTTCACTTAGTTTTTCTTCTGGTGTTTTATCTTGTTCCTTCATCAGGGACACATTCCTCTGCCATCTTGTTTTGTCTAACTTTCTGTGATTGTGCTTTCCATTCCTTAGGCTGCAGGGTTGTAGTTCTTCTTGCTTCTGCTGTATACCCCCTGGTGGATAAGGCTGCCTAAGAGGCATGTGCAGGATTCCTGATGGGAGGTAGTTGTTCCTGCCCACTGGTGGGTGGAGCTGGGTCTTGTCCCTCTGGCAGTCAGGGCCATGCTCAGGAAGACTTTAAGCAACCTGTCTGCTGATGGGTGGGGCTGTGTTTCTGCCCTGTTGGTTGTCTGATGTGAGGAATCCCAGCACTAGAGCCTACAGGCTGTTGGGTGGGGCCAGGTCTTGGGGAGAAAATGGCAGCCTCTTGGAGGGCTCACACCAATGAATACTTGCCAGAACTGACACTGCCTTTGTCTTTGTCCCACAGTGAGCCACAGCACCCTCCACCACAGGAGGCCCTCCAATATTAACAGGTTGGTCAGGCCCAGTCTCTTATGAGGTCACTGCTTTTTTCTCTGGGTCCTGGTGCACACAAGACCTTGTGTGTGCCTCCAGGAGTGGAGTTTCTCTTTCCCCCAGTCCTGTGGAATTCCTGCAATCAAACCCCACTGACCTTCAAAGTCAGATTCTCTGGGTGCTCCTCCTCCCATTGCCAGACCCCCCAGGCTGGGGAACCTGACATGGGGCTCAGAACTTTCACACCTGTGAGAGAACTTCTGTGGTATAATTATTTTGCAGTTTGTGGGTTGCCCACCCAGCATGTATGGGATTTTATCATGATTTTTATCATGATTGTGCCCCTCCTACAGTCTCGTTGTGGCTTCTTTGTCTTTGGTTGTAGGGTATCTTTTTGGGTAGGTTCCAGAATTATTTGTCAATGTTTGTTCAGCAGTTAGCTGTGATTCTGGTATTTTTGTTAGAAGAGGTGAGCTCACATCCTTCTACTCCTCCATCTTGTCTCCATCCCCCCACCTCCAAAAAAAACAACAAACTCTTTTTGCTTTTCAATTTGGGAAGTTCTTACTGACATTCAAGCCCACTGATTCTTCCCTTGACAGTATATAATCTACTGATGAGCCCATCAAAGGCATTCTTTATTTCTATTACATTTTTTAAAAAATTCTAGCATTTCCTTTTGATTCTTTAGCATTTCTATCTCTCTGCTTATATTATCCATCTGTCCTTGTATGTTGTCTACTTGTTCAATTAGATCCCTTAACATATTAATCACAGCTATTTTACATTCTGGGTATGATAACTGTAAAGTCAATATTATATTTGAGTCTGATTAAGATGCTTGCTTTGTCTCTTCAGACTGACTTTCACCTTGCCTGTAGAATATTTTTATTTTTTCAAAATTGGATATGGTATACTGGGTAATAGGAACTAAACTAAATAGACCTTTGGTGTGAAATTTTATGTTAATCTGGCTAAAAGTTGGTCTGTGTTTATTGTGTGCTGTAGATGTAGGTGCCAAATAATTCAAATTTATCTGGATCCTTGTTTTTGTATCCCCTGTTGACTTTGGCTTTTGCTATAAACTCTTTAAAAGGAATCTAAGCCTTGCATCTCTTTCAGCTATAATCCACTGTTACACTGAAACCCCACTGTAAGGTGTGGAGCACAGAGATGCATTCTTTAATTTTATAATTTAGCCTCAGTCTTTTTGTGTTCCTGGGTCTCTGGACTATAACTTTCACAAATATTTCTGTTTCCCTGCTCCCTCCTTAGGTTAAATAAAAAAGCTGGAGGGTGTTAGAGATAGGTAACTTCCCTTCCCCCACAAAATATATGGCTTTGATAAAATATTTTCCTTTACTAGGAAGGCCATTTTCATGGAGAATATTCTGGTTGTATTTCAAAATGGTAATTTTTCATTTGCCCTGCCAGAAATATGAATATTTTTCTTGATTCTTCACCATAGGAACCTGGTAGAGTTCCTGGAGATAAAACTCACAAAAATGTGTAGGGCCACCCTAAGGCTGTGGTCCTCAGGAGTTTCTCACTCAACACACTAACCTACATTCCATCTCCAGCAATTTTTTAGTTATCATTTGTAGTAGTTTCCTAGGGCTGTCATAAAAAATTAACATTTGGTGACCTAAAATAATAGAAAGTCATTCTCTCCCAATCCAGGAGGCTAAAAGTCTAAAATTAAGCTTCTTGGTTCCTTTTGGAAGCTCTGAGGGAGAATCCATTCCATGCCTCTCTCCTAGATTCTGATGGCAGACTCCAATCCGTAACAGTCCTTGGCTTAGAGCTGCATTGTTCCAATCTCTGCCTCTTTCTTTATATGGGCTTCTTTACTGTGTCTCTTCTGTCTCTCCCTGTGAGGACATCAGTCATTAAACTTAGGGCATACCCTATCCCAGTATGACCTCATCATAACTGGATGATATCTGCAAACTCTATTTCCAAATGAGGTCACAGGTAATAGGGGTTAGGTCTTGAATATATCTTTTGAGGAGACACAGTTCAACCCAATACATTATTTAAGTTTTCCTACCAGTTGATGGCACTAGCTGATTCTACTCCGAATAAGGTGATCTTGGTGGTAGCTCTCTGTTTGCCTATCTCTCCAGACTTTAGGGTGGCAGTTTGCCTCATGATCTTAGTTGTCTTATGGGTAAAAGACAAGTCATTGGTTTCAGTTTTTTCAGCTTTTTTCTAACTATAATACTGAAGTGACTATTTCCAAGTTTCTTAAATATAAGGACTGAAACCAAAAGTTTGTATCACCTTATTGACTAATCCATACTAAAGGCTCAGTAATAATTGTTGAATAAATAGAAAATAAATGAATAAATGTATGAATTATCTATTTTTTTTAACTTATTCTATATAGATTTTTTAAAGTCTATGTACTTTTACTTCAACAATAAGATCTCAAACCCTCTTCTCCATCTACTTTTTTCTTAGTTTTCATTAGATCTTAATAGCAAAAATATTCATATTATTCCCAGGTAAAGTATTTAAATGTTCAGTTTATCAATTTTTTTTTTCTGTAAAAATTGATGATTGTTACTGACACAAATATTTTCTAGTGATTTTTCTTTATTTTTTGCTTAGTTGTTTTACTTTGATTTTTTTACTTTGTTTTCTTTACTCAGAAGATAGAAAGAGTGGGGACCAAGAACAAGATCAAAGTGATTAGAAAATAGTGGATCTTTCTTTTTTCTTAAATCTGGAGGTGTTCTCTACAATGCATATGTTTAAACAAAAAGCTCTATATAAATATCTATAGCAGTTTTATTCCTAATAATCCCAAACCAAAAACATCCCAGGTGACTTTCAATAGGTGAATGTTTAAACTGTTACTATGCATACATTGGAATAATACTCTGCAATACAGGAATACTACTGATACACATTCATGATAAACTTCATGAGTGAATCGCCAAAGAATTTGCTGAGAACAAATAGCAAATATCAAAAGGTTACATTTCATTCATACAGCATTATTAAAATGACAAATTTATGGAAATGGAAAACACAAAGTCATGGCCAGGGATCAGAGTCTGGAGTTGGGTGGGAGAGAGAGTTGAGGAGAAGAGATGTGAGTTTGGCTGTAAAAGAGCAACATGAAATGATCCCTGTTTTGATGGAATTATTCTGTATTTGGACTGTCAATATCCTGGTTGAGATATTATACTATTGTTTTGCAAGATGTTACCATTACGGAGACTGGGTAAAGTGTACATGGACACCTCTGTATTATTTTTTACACCTGCATGTAAATCAACAAATATCTAAATTTTTTAAAATTTAATTTTTAAAAATGGGCTTATCACAATATCTTTGTTTAAATTGTCAAATTGCATTTTACAATTGAAGCACTAACATGTTTCTTAAATAATTGAAGTACTACCATGTTTCTTAAATAGTTCTAAAATTATTTACTAGTAAATGAGGCATATCCTGTTCAATTCCTTTGTATTTCTCTTTTGAAAGTTTGTGTACTTTATGATAGTAGAGGTAATACTTTCCTACTGTAAAACAATTTATAACGTAGACAGGTATAATGAATTATCCTCTTCACATCAGCCTCATCTTTTTCATTCTTTTTTACTATAATAGAATTATTTCTTTTCTTGAAATGAAGCTGGTCATTTTTCTTATGCTTTGCATCCTTCATTTTTTTCCACTTTTCAGTATCTTTGAGCTGTCAGTTAACCCTTTATCTTTAAACTTCTACATAATCTTATTTTGCTTCCATTAGCAATTATATATGCTCAATTCAGTCCAGTTTAAAACACCAAGTCAAAACAAAATGACACTTTCAAAGTTACTTTCCCCCCCCCGCATCTGATTCTTTCCTTTTACCAAATTCCCTTTACTTCTGTACTACAATATAATTTCTATCCTTAAATTTCCACAGATGTTGCAATCATTAAATGCACCAATAACCTCAGTGTTGTCAAAAGTATACACAAAAGATTCTACCAATTAAAATTTTCATTATCAGAGTCATTGCTTCCTCATTCCCAAGGTAGCACTAAGCACATTATATTTTGTATTTAATCAAAAGAAGGTACATTTGGCATTTAATCAAAAGAAAGTGAAACTAATAATACTTAAGATTTAGGATGCTTTAGTTACACTGTAAGAAGCACTAGCAATGTATTCACATTTTTGTGTATTTTGGACGGTTTTGGAAAGTAAGATTTTTATTGTAAAAGTTTAACACTTTTGTCTTTTTACACTTTAAATTGCTCTCATTTACAATTCCCTTTCTTTCGAGTGACATCGGCATGGTCTCTGACATTTCCTGGTCTAGATAAGGGGGTGTTGAGTTTGGCCGTACTAGGAAATATTTATGTGTTTCATAGTTGCCTTTGTAAGTCATTCTGATATAGGAATGACTTCCATCTTCTATCTCCCTCTGTGCCAATACATTAGATATCATGACAAGATATACCCTATTGAAATATAAAAGAGTCTGTGATACACAATTCCAAAATATATCCCCCAAAGAAAAACTTGAAATCAGTAAAGCCAAAAGCTAATCTTTGGAAAATTCCTTAAGTAATCACATGTGAAAAGTCGTAAGCAGAATGTTTGGTTCTCTTTGAAGCATGGTCCAACCAGAAGTTTTCTCCTGACAAGAATATAGGAAGAAGTGATCAAAGATTTTGCATCCAAACCTTTAGAGAAAACCGTGTTTGAATGGTGTGTCAAGCAGTTTATTATTACAAACAATGTTGTTTTTCTGGATATTTTCAAGTTTGTGGTAATTTAGAGACTTTTTTCTTAAATTCTAATTGTAGTGATTTTTAAAAAATTCTAAATGGGCACTTATTATGTGAATTTGTACTTTTAATTGTGTATTCTTTTTTAAAAACAGCAACCAAAATTTTAAATACTCAGTTTTCACAAAATCTGGAGCTACCACTGTTTATTCCAGTGCTCATTTATACTTCACAGATGGTACATGGTTATAGAGTATCACATCTCAGCTGCCTGCCATGCCTTATTTTAGAGCACATGGCTCCTCCTCTGAGCTGATTATTCCAACTAGACATCCTTGATCTAACCTCTCATATGTATGCACATATATATGTACAGACTTTTTGCTTGTATGTTTGGGGGGCACAAAAGTACCCCCCAAAATGGCTATACCATTCTCATTCCAGCAGCTGGCAAATATTTCTTGATACTTCACATCCATCTTCCAGATTTTTCCCCATACTAGGTATGAAATCATATATCATTTTAACTTGCATTCTTAATGCATGTTTATGCATCTCTTCATGTGCTTGTTGGACTTCCACATTTGTTTTTCTGTATATATCTGTTGCCTATTTTTACAATGAGGTTGCTGTCTTTTTATTTCTGGTTTGAGTGTATTATTAGTGTATTCTAGGTATTTGATTTTTTTTCCTTAGGCACTACATATAATCTCTCATTCTATCACCTATATATTCACTTTATCTATGGTATCTTTCTTTGTACAAAATCCTCCAATTAAGGTATTTTTTAAAATAAAAGGACAGGCTACAGATGGAGCCCATTCATAGGACTTTAGAATAAGTAGCTTTATAAGAATTAGCACTGCTGAGCTGTCTTCTTGGTGTAACTCGGAGACATTTCTACTAAGCTAATTTTTAATTCAGGATCATACTCCCCATTTTCAGGCATTAAGTCTGATGATTTTTAAGATAGAGGCTGCTATTCAATCAGGCCTTGTTTGGGCCGGTTCATAGAAGGGCTATTATCTGAGTGAAGTTCACTTAAACTTCCTTAGCCTCTGCTACCATAAGTACAGTGCTCAGGAGACTAGAAGTTCCCCATTGGGTTCTGTGTGAGGCCAAATTAGTTCAGATGAACTTATTCCTAGAGATTTGTTAAATCTGATATTTTTGAATTTTTAAAACCTAGATAGTTTAGAAACACTTTTCTATTCATATTGTACAACTTAAAAAGTTATGAATCTGAGAGGCATTTTCATACACTCTTAATACTCAGTTTAAAAAGGAGACCATATGAGCCTATCCTTATTGCTCTTA
Organism: Eubalaena glacialis; assembly: GCF_028564815.1. Taxonomy (NCBI): domain Eukaryota; kingdom Metazoa; phylum Chordata; class Mammalia; order Artiodactyla; family Balaenidae; genus Eubalaena; species Eubalaena glacialis. The sequence goes on from NC_083717.1 coordinate 139,617,388, forward strand.
TAAATGTATCACATTTTCCATGGCTTTTTATCTCCCTTATTGTATCATTTTTTCTTCCAGTTTTATTGAGATATAATTAATAACATATGGCACTGCATAAGTTTAAGGTGTACAGCATAATTATTTGACTTACATACCTCATGAAATGATTATCACAAGTTTAGTGAACATCCATCATTTATATAGATATAAAATTAGAAAAAATGTGTGTGCAATGAGAACACTTAGGATTTGCTCTGTTAACAAATTTATTATATAACATACAGCAGTGTTTAAATGTGTATAAATATAAATTATATTTATCATGTTGTATATAACATCCCTAGTACTTACTTATAAGTGGAAGTTTGTAGTACATTTTGACTGACTTCATCCAATTCCCCCTCCCCCCAGCTTCCACCTCTGGTAACCACAAATCTGATGTCTTTTTCTATGAATTTGTGTGTATGTTTGTTTGTTTGTGACTATAATTATCCTACAACACTATGATAGTTCCTGTTACATAACATAGTGATTTTTTAATACATTTCAAAATAATCACCAAGATAAATCTAGTTATGTCACCATACAAAGATATTAGTTATTGACTAAATTCCCCACACTGTACATTTCATAACTGTGACTCATTTGATGTGGAACTGGAAGTTTGTACCTTTTATTCTCCCTCACCTATTTCTTCCCTCCCCCCATCCCCTCATCTCTGACAACCACCTGTTTGTTCTCTGTATCTATAACTCTATTTCTGTTTTGTTATATATGATCATTTGTTTTGTTTTTTAGACTCCACATATAAGTGAAATCATACAGTATTTGTCTTTCTCTGCCTGACTTATTTCACTGAGCATAATACCCTCTAGGTCCATCCATGTTGTCCCAAAAGGCAAGGTTTCATTTCTTTTATGGCTAATATTCCATTATATGTGTAAATTACATCTTCTTCATTCATCTATTGATGGGCCATTTGGGTTGCTTCCATATTTTGCTATTGTAAATAATGCTGCAGAGCACATAGGGGTACATACATCTTTTTGAATTAGAATTTTCATTTTCTTTGGATAATACCCAGGAGTGGAATTGCTGGATTTTATTGTAGTTCTATTTTTAATTTTTTGAGGAACCTCCATACTGTTTGCCATAGTGGCTGCACCAATGTACATTCCCATCATCAGTGCATGAGGGTTCCCTTTTCTCCACGTCCTCATCAACACTTGTTATTTGTTGATAATAGCCATTCTAATAGGTTTGAGGTGATATCTCATTGTGGTTTTGATTTGAATTTTCCTGATGATAGTGATATTGAACATCTTTTCATGTGCCTGTTGGCCATCTGTATGTTTTCTTTGTACAAATGTCTATTCAGATCATCTGCCTATTTTTTAATTGGGTTGTTCGTTTCTTTGTACAAATGTCTATTCAGATCATCTGCCTATTTTTTAATTGGGTTGTTTGTTTCTTGTGTTTTATGAGTTCTTTTTATATTTTGAATATTAACCCCTTATCAGATATATAGTTTGCAAATACCTTCTCCCATTTAGTAGGTGGCCTTTTCATTTTGTTGATATTTTCATTAGCTGTGCAAAACCCTTTTTAGTTTGATGAAGTCCCATTTGTTTATTTTTGCTTTTGTTTCCCTTGCCTGAAGAGACATATCCCCCAAAATATTATTAAGACCTATGTCAAAGAGTTCTGCCTATGTTTTCTTCTAGAAGTTCTATGGTTTCAGGTCTTACATTTAAGTTGAGTTTATTTTTGTATATGGTATGAGAGTTGTCCAGTTTGCTTCTTTTGCATGTAGCTGTACAGTTTTCCCAACACCAAGTATTGAAGAGGTAATCTTTTGCCTATCATATATTCTTGACTCCTTTGCCCTAGATTAATTGCCCATGTAAGTTTAGGTTCATCTCTGGGCTCTCTATTCTGTTTCCATGGCTTTTACTTCCTGTTTTTCTAGTACAAAAAGCATCGTTTTCTAATATCATCAACCTATTAGGTATGACTTTATAATAATCTATGATAAATTTTGACAATAGAGACCTCAAAGATGAATCAATCTCTATCTCAAATGCTTCAAGATATTTTAGCAAATTCAATATAAAATAATGAGTCACACTTCTTCCTCATCTTTTCACCTAGATACTTAACACATTTAACATTGATAAAGTTTTTAAATATTGTGGATGCTAAAATTATTATTTTATGGACTACTAATTTAAAATTAAGTGATTGCAATTTCTAAGGATATGAAAGAAAGGATAATGAATAGAAGGTGAGTACTTATTCATATACCACAGCAGAAAGGAAGAATTCCTGTAGCTACTGGGTGTATTTGTGTGTGTGTGTGTGATGAACACACAAAAATGGTATAACCTTGGCTTGTAGTTTATTATTAACAAAGCAACATATACAGCATGACAATAAGTAAGTAAAATAATTCAAAGAAATGAGAGGCTGGTATTTATTACATAGTAATCTAGCACATAATTAGTGCTGGCTGTTCCAATGATGCCTCTCAATCACTCTGTAATACATCATTAAGTTTATGTTGTAGATAAGAAAATGAAAGCTTAGAAAGTTTAAATGATGGGTCTAAAGTTACACAAGTGGTTAGAGAGAAAGTCAGGGTATTACCCAATTAAGACTACATACCACACTGCCTCTAGGTAACATGATGTTAATGCAGTCCTGAGAGGAGAGGAAATTGTGAGAGTTACACATTCAATCATATATAATCATTTTTCTTTTTCCTTATTGGAGGCATCAGAGAAAAATGATTATTCAGAACAGTCATTTCAAGTATATTAAACTAAGGCTAGGCAAATATATTTCTCTTTTTAAAAAGAAGTATCTCTAAATAATACATTTATAAGCAATTTATATAATTGTATCAACCAAAGCTCTATCAGAATTCTTGTGTCAGATTTTTGTTAAAATAGGAAACAAATGCTATGGATAAAAAGAATAAAATATTTTGGACATTACATAAGCATAAAGGTATTCTAATCTGACTTCTGATTTAGATTTTCTTAAAAGATTAAATTTTAAATAAATAATTGGCATTTTTCATGAACAATTTATCAGAAATGTTATATACTGTTATACCATAGAAAATATGTAAAGAATCATGTCATTAATTTGATTTTTAATTTGCAACATCTGTTTCAGCCATAAGTATCATTTTCTTTAAGAACAAAAGCTACCAGTATGTCATCTATTTCTGTGTACTACACCTGAAAAAACTGCTTTATGTTTCCCAAAAGGGAGCCCAATTAGCATATCATTCTTTAAGATGCTGCTCCCTAAAACAACCTGTAAAATAGATTAGACATTTGTTTTTGGAAAGTAAGTATTATCAAACAGGCCCACAAAAACAAGAGGTAAAAAAAGACAGTCCTAGAAAAAAACTGGTAATGCTGAGAATACAATTCCTAAAACCTGTCTGGTTAAGCAGCCATTAAAGCACCTGGATATCCCAAGGAGATTGACATAGTGACTAAAGAAAGACTACCTAGGAGAGTTTTGCTCAGTCGGCCAGAGATTTGGCTTTTACTAAATGTACTCTGACGTAGAGCAGAAGAAAATCTGAAACACGTTTAAGGGATCTAAGTTAAGGCTGCCTAAGCACAGATATGTATGCTTGTTTGAGGCTTTGCAAACTGGCTCAGAATATTGCAAAGCCTTGCCAATACCACCGAGAGAGTCTTCTTTGAAGCAGCAATAGTATATTGGGCTTAACTAGACTGCCATAAGCAAAGGGTAAAAAAAATATATTTTAGGAAACTATGGAAATAGCTCAATTGACAAACAGTTTTTCTGCCAAAAATTCATTTGTAAATTGATCCTTGGAAATCTGAATCTATTTCTCAAAATATATAGCAATGATTAGTGCATCAAAGATAAGCCACAGATGCCTAACTCAATCCTTAAAATACATAAAATCTAGTATTGATTAATGCTTTTTACCCTAGCAGATATTTTTATATGGTTAAATTGTATTCTAAGTTCCAAGTAAGGTTGCCAAGAATACACATCACTAGCTGATGATGGACAGACCCACAGGATCCTGCTAGCTGTATTGGTGATCATCTGGGGCGTATTTGGGTGGACTAGGACCTCAGAGAAAACCAAGCATTGCAGATCCTCTAAGAGCCTGTTAAAAGTTTTCTAAATAGCAATCAATGCTCATTATAACACTTTATAAGAGAGTTTAATTAAAACATGTGGAATAGCCTTATAAAAATGGGATTATATTTATGATCCTAAAGAATATTGTTTTACTGATATTTCTCTATTAATGTTTATTTTTTACAATGGCATTAAATCTTGCTTGGGAAGCTTCTCATATTCGTTAAATCATTATCCACTAGGAGATGTTTCTTAAGATTTTTACAACTGGGAAGAAAAATAACATCTGGCCAAATGATTTCTTTAATTCTCAAATAATTAAATAGGTTTGTCTTTGACACATTAATGTGATTAAATCAAATAATTTTTGTAATATAGCTCTCTTAATATACACATTTAGAATGTATAAAAAGAAATAGGATATGTGCTTATCTTAATATCAGTATTTATTTAATATGTCAGGTAAGAGCCATTCCCCTAAGTTGCCAGTTCTGAGGAAGAAATAATACTTTCTTAACACTGAGGGAAAGGACTTTTTTTACCTCATTTTTTGGTTAGTTTTTTCCCTCTCTCCTCCTCTGATGTTCTCTTCTACTCTTGCATACTCTGTTCTGACACAGATAATTATATATTCTGTGCACTGTAATAGGTGTTGAAGAAATAGTGGTAACCAGAGAGGTGCTGCCCCATGACATCAACACCTGACCTCTATTGGGACAAAAACATATATTAGAAGTGGGATGATTATTACCACAAACGTGAAATATAGGGTATTGTGGAACATATAAAATAAGTTTCTGACTGTAGGTTTATGCCTGAGATAGAGAAATGAGGAAATTTATCATATTTGGGGAAATTAGGTAGTATACTTAAATTTTTTTTAACATAATCTTTAATTGCTTTACAATGGTGTGTTAGTTTCTGCTGTATAACAAAGTGAATCAGCTATACGTATACATATATCCCCATACTTCCTCCCTCTTGTGTCTCCCTCCCACCCTCCCTATCCCATCTCTCTAGGTGGACACAAAGCACTGAGCTGATCTCCCTGTGCTATGCAGCTGCTTCCCACTAGCTATCTATCTGTTTTACATTTGGTAGTGTATATATGTCCATGCCACTATCTCACTTCGTCCCAGCTTACCCTTCCCCCTCCCCGTGCCCTCAAGTCCATTCTATATGTCTGTGTCTTTATTCCTGTCCTACCCCTAGGTTCATCAGAACCATTTTTTTTTTTAAATTCTATATATATGTATTAGCATATGGTATTTGTTTTTCTCTTTCTGACTTACTTCACTCTCTATGACAGAATCTAGGTCCACCCACCTCACTACAAATAACTCAATTTCATTTCTTTTTATGGCTGAGTAATATTCCATTGTATATATGTGCCACATCTTCTTTATCCATTCATCTGTCGATGGACACTTAGGTTGCTTCCATGTCCTGGCTATTGCAATGAACATTGTGGTACATGTCTCTTTTTTTTTTTAATTAATTAATTTACTTATGGCTGTGTTGGGTCTCCATTTCTGTGTGAGGGCTTTCTCTAGTTGTGGCGAGCGGGGGACACTCTTCATCGCGGTGCACGGGCCTCTCACTGTCATGGCCTCTCTTGTTGCAGAGCACAGGTTCCAGACGTGCAGGCTCAGTAGTTGTGGCTCACGGGCCCAGTTGCTCCGCAGCATGTGGGATCTTCCCAGACCAGGGCTTGAACCTGTGTCCCCTGCATTGGCAGGCAGATTCTCAACCACTGCGCCACCAGGGAAGCCCTACATGTCTCTTTTTGAATTATGGTTTTTCTCAGGGTATATGCCTAATATTGGGATTGCTTGGTCATGTGATAGTTCTATTATCAGTTTTTTATGGAACCTCCATACTGTTCTCCATAGTGGCTGTATCAATTTACATTCTCATCAACAGTGCAGGAGGGTTCCATTTTCTCCACACCCTCTCCAGCATTTATTTATTGTTTGTATATTTTTTGATGATGGCCATTCTGACTGGTGTGAGGTAATACCTCATTGTAGTTTTGATTTGCATTTCTCTAATGATTAGTGATGGATACACAAACAAGACCCATATATATGCTGTCTACAAGAGACCCACTTCAGACCTAGGGACACATACAGACTGAAAGTGAGGGGATGGAAAAAGATATTCCATGCAAATGGAAATCAAAAGAAAGCTGGAATAGCAATCCTCATATCAGACAAAATAGACTTTAAAATAAAGACTATTACAAGAGACAAAGAAGAACACTACATAATGATCAAGGGATCAATCCAAGAAGAAGATATAACAATTGTAAATATTTATGCACCCAACATGGGAGCACCTCAATACATAAGGCAAATGCTAACAAACAGCCATAAAAGGGGAAATTGACAGTAACACAATAACAGTAGGGGACTTTAACACCACAATTTCACCAATGGACAGATCATCCAAAATGAAAATAAATAAGGAAACACAAGCTTTAAATGACACATTAAACAAGATGGACTTAATTGATATTTGTAGGACATTCCATCCAAAAACAAACAACAGAATACACTTTCTTCTCAAGTGCTCATGGAACATTCTCCAGGATAGATCATATCTTGGGTCACAAATCAAACCTTGGTAAATTTAACAAAATTGAAATTGTATCAATTATCTTTTCTGACCACAACACTATGAGATTAGATATCAATTATAGGAAAAAATCTGTAAAATATACAAACACATGGAGGCTAAACAATACACTACTAATTAACCAAGAGGTCACTGAAGAAATCAAAGAGGAAATCAAAAAATACCTAGAAACTAATGACAATGAAAATAAGACGACCCAAAACCTATAGTATATTTAAATTTGATACTCAGTGTTATATACCAATATAATTCCTTGGTTGTTTTGTTTTGTAACAATGTTGTTTTAACTTGAGAGCAATTACAGAGAAAACAAAAAGAATGATTCAGTATTGCGGATTGACATGACAAAATGATAAAGGAGTTGGATTTTGGGACTCCCAGGAAAGTCGTCTTCCTTTAAAAGTATGTGTACAATCAACTGTCTGCCTTCCAGGTGATCTGTTATTTACCCCTGTTCACAGGTGTTTTATTCTAGGAAATGTAAAACAAGAGGTGAAGGAAGTTGGTCTCTAATCCTCTAACTGTGCTTGATCTGCTGTTGCTAGTGCTACCTGTATCTTTCCTCTTTGTCTCTTCTTGTGTATTTTGTAGACGACACTTGATGTTTAAACTCTTTTCCTTTATTTCCCTCTTCTATTAGCCCAGGTGCCTGTGGCTGAATATCCACTGCTTTATGACTCAGCCTGTGGCTTGAATTATTTCTCTCTCTTTCACTACTAATGGTTTCCCCCATAAGTGTTCCTTCCTCCTTTAAAAAAAATACCTGTATCTGACCCAGCCTGCCTTGTTGAAATCTTCACTACTTACTGATCTCATTTGACATTTGCCAACTGCTTTCCTATGTGGAACAGATTTTATGCCTTTTTCTCTTCACTTCTGACACCTCAGGGTCAGAATTCGCCATGACCATAGACTTGTTATAGCCTGCCAACTGTCCTCTCTGCCATGTGGTCTGCCTGTGGGCAGTTTCAATTTAAATCTTCATAGTTTTCTCTACCTTTTAACTTGACGCTTACTAAACTGATTTGGGCTGCTCTTTCACCCTTTAGGCCATAGTCTCCTGTGGTCAGGCTTGTTTCCATTTTAGCCACACTGAATGCCCAGCATTCAACAAATATTTTTGAAAAATTAATTTTCTTCTTTTGCTTTAGCTCTCTGTTTATAAAAAATGCTTATAATTCTATGCTTAAGCTTCTGCAAGTATGTTTACATTTCATAACACTTTGCTTTTCAGTCATGCATCAGACTCAGTAAGTATTTAAACCAACCTTTCCAAGGAGAAACTATGCTAAAGTTTGTTTTTTTAGTTTTTTAGGTCACACTGTGCTTACTTCTGACTTAGCTCCATAAAAATAAAACTCCCTGAGTACTAATAAATTTTATAGCCTTCTTAATAAGACACCTTCACCAAGGCCTCACACATTGTTTATTTTGAATTAGGTGTATCATGCATTCTCAATAGCACAAGATCTCTCCTAAGGGGGAAAATCATTTTGGGCGAGGGTAAAAAAAATCTTTCTTACTCTTTTTGAGGGAATGAAGAAGATGGTGGAGAAGAGAATGTGGAACTCACCTTCCCCCATGAACACAGCAAAAATACATCTACATGTGGAACAATTCTCACTGAAAACTAATTGGAAACTGGCAGAAAGACTCCTGTACAACCAAGGCTATAAGAAAGATCCACACATAATCAGGATGGAAGGGAAGAAAGTGATCAAGTCAAGACCTGTGCCCTGGGAGAGGAAAGGGAGAAGATACACGGGCAGAGACCAAACCTGAGAGTGAACAGTGAGAGCCACGGATTGGGTGCCCTAGTCCAGGGGTCATACACAGGGGAGACAAGTCCCCTTGGCTGAGTGGAGAACTGCTGAGTCTAATTGGAGGCCTGTGGAAAGGCTGAACTCTGCTCATGAGGATTGCATGCAAGCTGGCTTACCCCTGAGGCTGGTCAGGAAGGGCAAATTGAAACAGCATGGCTGGCTGACTCATTTTTGGTGACCTACTCAGTGTGGGCTCCAGCCCAATCCTAGTGAACCCTCAAGCCCTGCTTATTCCACATCACAGCATGGCATTGGATCTAGGGCTAACATGACTAGGGATAAAACTCCACCATGGGACACATACACAGAGGCAACTAGGTCCCAAGCCAGAACATGGGTGGGGCAGCAGTGACCATCCTTGGCACTTACTCAAGCAGTGCATCAGAAGCAGCCCGGAACTCTGGAGGTGGCTACTCCCCCACAGCTCATGCCCTGGTATACACCAAGAGTCCATGCAGATGCTGCCTGCACTGCAGTGTGGTTCCACAACAGTTGAGGGTGATGGAGGCTGTGGGGAATGATTGGCTGGCACAGACAAAGGGGAGTTGGACTCAAGACTGTGTCCTAGCAGAGTGAGTGGAAATTGCTGGTGCCTGCACAGGCATTAAAGATGGCACAGACCTCTGTCTGTGGCTGACACGGGCCGAGAGGCTTCATGGACCACTTGCTTTGGTGCTCCTACCCTGTCTGTCACAAGGGTCCCACAGCAGGGAGAGGGAAAAGTGCACAATTAAAGAAAACAGAGCCAGCTCAGGCCTGACCCTCAAGGCTTCTGCTATAGCAACTTGGGATCAGACTCCACCCTTGATAGGGCAGTGATGGCCGCTGAGCATAGGGAAAGTCCTGCCTCACACAAAGTGCTAGCTCTAGCCCCTCTATCTGCAGTCTTTCTTACTCTCTATCAAGGTGATAGGTGCAGCATACCATGAGGAAAAATGTGAATAGCATCTAAATCAAATCCAGTTCTCCCACCAAAGGCATGGGCACACACAGTTTGTATAGGGATGCTTCCACATAAGAACACACATTTAAGACCACAATAGGTAACTGTTTCACCTAAATTCATAGAGGCAGAGAAAGTTAAGCAAAATTAAAAGGCAGAGGAACTGGTCTCAACTGAAAGACCAAGAGAAAATCCCTGAAAAAATAAAACAGAAATAAACAATTTACCAGATAAAAAAATTCAAAGCACTTGTAATAAGATTGCTAACTGAATTAAGGAAAAGAATAAGTAAACACAGTGAGAACTTTAACAAGGAATTTGAAAATATGGAAAAGACCCAATCCAAACTATAAATAATTTAATAGCTAAAATAAAAAGCACACTGAAAAGAATGAATAGAAGACTAAGTGGTACAGAAGAAAGCATAAGTGATCTGGGAGCTAGAATAATGGAAATCACCCAATGAGAACAACAAAAAGAAAAACAAATTTTAAAAAATGAGAAGAGATTAGGAGCTCTGTAATAACACTAAGTATACTAACATCAACATCATAGGGGTCCCAAAAGGAGAAGAGAGAGAGAAGGGGATTGAAAATGTATTTGAGGAAATTATGGCTAAACCTTCCCAATCCTGAAGAAGGAAACAGATATCCAGGTACAGAAAGCACAGAGGGTTGGTCCCAAACAAGATAAACCCAAACAGATCCATGCCAAGACATATTATAATTAAAATGGCAAAAGTTAAAGAATAAAAGAGAATTCTAAAAGCAGCAAGAGAAAAACAAAGACTCATATACAAAGGAATCCCTATAAGTCCATGAGCTGATTTTTCTGCAGAAACTTTCCAGTCCAGAAATTAGTGGCATGATATGTCCAAAGTGCTGAAAGGGAAAAACCTTCAACCTAGGATACTCTACATAGAAAGATTATCATTTTGAATCAGAAGAGAGATAAAGAACTTCTCAGACAAGCAAAAACTAAAGAAGTTCATCAATATTAAGCATACCCTATAAGAAATGTTAAAGGGTCTTCTCTAAGAGGAAAAGAAGTAAGAATCTATAGGAAAGGGAAATCCCACAAGGAAAGGCAAATATATACTAAGGAAAGAGGATCAACCATTAAATAAGCCAGTATAAAGATTAAAAGACAAAAATATTGTAAAAGCAATATAACTAAACAATTAAGGGATAAACACAAAGATATGGAATATGACAGCAAAAACACAAAATGTGGGGAAGGGGAGTAAAAAAATGTAGAACTTTTAGAATGTGTTTGAGCTTAAATGGCAACCAGTTTAAAACAAGTAGATATAATTATAGGTCAACATATATCAACCTCATGGTAACCACAAATCAAAAACCTACAATAGATACACAAAAACTAAAAGGGATACAAGCACACTACTAAAGAAAATAATCATACTGCAAAGGAAGAAACAAAAAGAATGGAGAAGAATTACAAAAACAACCAGAAAACAAGTAATAAAATGGCCATAAGTACACACCTGTAAATAATTACTTGAATTGTCAATGGACTAACTGCCCCAATCAAAACACATAGGGTGGCTGATTGGATAAAAAAACAAGACCCATCTATAGGCTGCCTACAAGAGATTCACTTCAGAGCTAAAGACACACACAGACAAAGTAAAGGGCTGGTAAAAGATATTTCATGTAAATGGAAATGACAAAAGTGGGGGTAGCAATACTTAGAAAAAATAGATGTTAAAACAAAGACTATAACAAAAGACAAAGAAGGGCTTTATATAATGATAAAAGGATCAATATAAGAAGAGGATCTATTCTCATTAACATATATGCACCCAAATACAGGAGCACTTAAATATATAAAGCAAATACTAACAGACATAAAAGGAGAAATTGACAATAATACAATAATAGTAGGTGACTTTAATACCCCACTTACATCAATGGACAGATCATCCAGACAGAAAAATCAATAAGGCAACAGTGGTCTTAAATGACACAATAGACTGGTTGGACTTTATATATATCTACAGGACATTACATATGAAAACACCAGAATACAAATCCTTTTCAAGTGGACATGGAAGGTTTTTCAGGATAGATCACATGCTAGGCCACAAAACAAATTTCAACAAATTTAAGAGGATAGAAATTATATCAAACACTTTTTCTAACCACAACAGTATGAAACTAGAAATCAATTATGGAAATAAAAATGGGAAAAGAACAAACACACGGCAACTAAACAATATGTTGCTAAAAAAACCAGTGGGTCAATGAAGAAATCAAAGAGAAAATCAGAAAATACCTTGAGACAAATGAAAATGGAAACACAACTTTCCAAAATCTCTTGGATACAGCAAAAGTAGTCCTAAGAGTGAAGTTTAAAGGGATATAGGCCTTCCTCAAGAAACAAGAAAAATCTCAAATAAACAACCTATCCTACTATCTCAGAGAATTACAAAAAGTAGAACAAAGAAAGTCCAAAATCAACAGAAGGAAGGAAAGAAATAATAAAGACAGAGACAAATAGAGATGAAAGAGAGAAAGAGAAAGAGAGAGAGAGAAAGAGAGAAAGAAAGAGAGAAAGAAAGAGAGAAAGAAAGAAAGAGAGAAAGAGAGAAAGAAAGAAAGGGAAAGAAAGAAAGAAAAAGAAAGACAAAGACAAAGAAAATATCAAAGAATCCAAGAGCTGCTTTTTTAAAAAGATAAACAAAATTGATAAACTTTCAGCCAGGCTCACCAAGAAGAAGAGACAAGATGCAAATAAAGAAAATAAAATATGAAAGAGGAGAAATAACAACTGATACCACGGAGATACAAAAATCATTAAAAGAATAATACAGACAGTTATATGCTAACAAATTGGACAACCTGGAAGAAATGGACAAATCTTTTTGAAACATACAACCTGCCAGGACTGAGTCAAGAAGAAAAAGACAATCTGAACATTCCAATCACTATAGTGAAATTGAATTTGTAATTTAAAAACTCCCAGCAAACAAAAGTACAGTAACACATGGCTTCAAAGGGGAATTCTACCAAGCATATAAAGAACTAATACCTATACTTCTCCAACTATTCAAAAAAAATTGAGTAGGAGAGAACCCTCCCAAATTCATTCTACAACTCCACCATTACCCTCATACCAAAAGCATACAAAGACACTTCAAAGAATAATAATAATTACAGGCCGATATCATTGATGAATATAGATGCAAATATCCTCAACAAAACGTTAGCAAACCAGATCCAACAATATATAAAAAGAATCATACACCATGGTCAATTGGAATTTATTCCAGAGACACAAGAATAGTTCAATATTTGCAAATCAATCAATGTGATACACCACAATAACAAAAGAAAGGATAAAAATCAAATGATCATCTCCATAGATGCAGAAAATTCATTTAATAAAATTCAACATCCATTCATGATTAAAAAACTTTCATTAAAGTGGGTAGAGGTGGGACATATTTCAACATAATAAAAGCCATTTATGACAAACCCACAGCTAACAGCATACCCAACAGAGAAAAGATGAGAGTTTCTGGTAATTCAGGAACAAGACGAGGGTGCCTACTCTTGCCAATTCTATTTAACATAGTATTGGAAGTCCTAGTCACAAAAATCAGACAAGAAAAAGAAATAAAAAGGCATTCAAATTAGAAGGGTAGAGGGAAAAGTGTCACTATTTGTAGATGACATGATACTTTATATAGAAAATCCTAAAGTCTCCATCTGAAAGCTAATAGAACTAACAAGTAAATTCAGCAAAGTTGCAGAATTGAAGAAAATATACAGAAATCTGTTGCTTTTCTATGTACTAATAATTAACTATCAGAAAGCAAACGTTAAAAGGAATCCTATTTAAAAATCACATCAAAAAGAGGAAAATAGCTAAGAATAAACTCAACCAAGGAGGTGAAGGATCTATAATCTTAAATCTATAAAACATTAATGAAGGAAATTGAGGACGATTCAAAGAAATGGAAAGATATCCCATGTTCTTGGATTAGAAGAATTAATGTCAAAATGGCCATACTACCCAAAGCAATCAACAGATTTAATGCAATCCCTATCAAAATACCCATGACATTTTTCACAGAACTAGAAAAAATAATCCTAAAATTTACATCAAACCACAAAAGACCCTGAATTACCAAGGCAATCTTGAGAAAAAAACAGCAACACTGGAGTTATCACCCTCCCAGACTTCAGACTATACTAATATACTACAAAGCTACAGTATTCAAAACAACATGGTACTGGCACAAAAACAGACACAGCAGATCAATGGAACAGAATAGAGAGCCCAGAAATAAACCTATGCACTTATGTTCAATTAATCTAAGACAAAGGGGAAAAGAATATACAATGGAGAAAAGACAATCTCTTCAATAAGTGGTGCTGGGAAAATTGGACAGCTACATACACAAAAATGAAATTAGAACATTTCCTCACACTGTACGCACAAATAAACTCAAAACGTATTAAGGACGTAAATGTAAGAACGGAAACTATAAAACTCCTAGAAGAGAATATAGACAGAACACGCTTTGACGTAAATCATAGCAATATATTTTGGAATGTGTCTCCTAAGGCAAAAGAAATAAAAACAAAAGTGAACAAATAGGACCTAATTAAACTTAAGAGCTTTTACACAGCAAAGGAATTCATCAATAGGATGAAAAGACAATCTATGGAATGGGAGAAAATATTTGCAAATGATATGACCAAAAAAGAGTTAATAACCAAAACATATAAACAGCTTATATAACTCAATATTAAAAAAATAGAAATAAAAAAATGGGTAGAAAACCTGAATGGACATTTTTCCAAAGACTTACAAATGGCCAACAGGCACATGAAAAGATGCTTAACATCACTAATTATTAGAGAAATGCAAATCAAAATAATAATGAGATATCACCCCAGAATAACAAATGTTGCAAGGATATGGACAAAAGGGAACACTTGTGCACTTTTGGTGGGAATATAAATTGGTGCAGCCACTTTAGAAAACAGTATGGTGGCTCCTCAGAAAACTAAAAATAGAACTACCATATGATCCAGCAACTCAAGCCTAGGTATATATCTGGAAAAATTAAAACCACTAATTCAAAAAGGTAATGTACCTCAATGTTCACAGCAGCATGATTTACAATAACCAAGATATGGAAGCAACCCAAGTGTCCATCAACAGAAGAATGGATAAAGAAGAAGTGATATACATATAATAAAATCTTAGCCATAAAAAAGAATGAAATTCTGCCATCTGCAGCAACACGGATAGACTTAGAGAATCTTATGCTAAGTGAAATAAGTCAGACAGAGAAAGTTCTGTATGATAACACTTATATGTGGAATCTAAAAAAAAAAACGAATGTACATAGCAAAGCAGAAATAGACTCACAGAAGTAAACTCACAGATATAGAAAAAACTAATGATTACTTGTGAGAGAGGGAAGTGTAGGAGGTTAAGATAGGAGTATGGGATTAAGAGATACAAACTACTATGTATAAGATAGATAAGCAACAAGGATATATTTTACAGCACAGGGAATTATAGCCATTATTTTATAATAACTTTTAATAGGGTATAATCTATAAGAATACTGCATCACTATGTTGTACACCTGAAACTAATATACTGTAAGTCAACTATACCTCAATAGAAAATGAATACAATAAAATAAAATAGGAAAAAATTGTACTCATTTTATATAAAGCACAGACATTTATACAGTACATAACAAATATATAGTATATTTGTGATACTAACATTTCATGGAGGTGATTAGGGAAAAAATGCTTAAAAAGGCTCCTTGTGGAGGGTGATAATGAAAAAAATGTAGAGAAACACTGGTAAACAAAGGTAAGAAAGAGCTTCATATCTGCTTTGCAGAAACATCCAAGTCAACAGGTAAAACTTACCAGGGATTGACTCCTTTAAGAAGTGACATCTTTTGAACAAATTGTAAGCACAGCCTCTAAAATGATATGGTAGTCACAGAGGAACATAGTCAAGAGATACTTCCTGGATTACCAACTTCTTTCAAACTTGAAAAATGTTTTTCAATGTATTATTTTCTGACAATCTTTCAAGTTTTTAATTATTTTTCCAATCAACTACATCAAATAAATAGCCATTTATACACACATAACCTTTTGGCACTAATGCCATGTTACTTTTTAAACATATATAGTTATGTCAAGAACTTATTTTAGTTTGAAGGTGCAAAATCAAATTCAAAGAGATATCTCTGCTGTCTCATGAATCACAAATTCATTTAGTCACAGCTACTTCTAAGAGCAAACTATTTTCTCTAGAAATAATCCATTTCAGGTACAGCCAACTTAGCACAACCCTCATAGGCCCTATATACTCTTAACAAGTGAACACTGTTCACATCTCAAGTGCAATCAGAGACATGACACCAACATTTGAAAATACTTTCTTTGGATTGATGACTTACATTAGCTTCACCATCCCTAACCTTCCCCTCCATTGCAAATGCCTTTCTCTATTGTGCCAATCAGGTCAACATACTTCAATACTTGTAATCTTGGAATTCTAGAACACTAAAATTTTATATTTATTTCTTTGGCATTGCTATTACTTGTTAAATACAATCAATCAAGTAATATCTTCTAAAATCTCATCCACTTGATCTTTTGGTAACATTTGACAGATTTTATTATTCCTTAAAATTTCTGATTTTTGGTACATTTTGTGGTACAGTAATTCCCTACATATGAACAAGTTCCATTCTGAGAGCACATTTGTAAGTCCAATTTGTTAGTAAGTCCAACAAAGTTAGCCTAAGCACCCAACTGACACAGTCGGCTGTATAGTCTGTACTGTAATAGGTTTATAATACCTTTCACACAAATAATACATAAAAAACAAACACAAAAAATAAAGAAAACATTTCTAATCTTACAGTACAGTACCTTGAAAAGTACACTAGTACCGGCCACATCACTGCTGCTTTTACTCTTGCTTCAGACATCCTGAGCTTGAGATAAAGATACTATACTCCTGTACTCGATACAGTACTGTAAAGTACACAAAAGCATAACCACTTGTAGAGGATGCATGCGCGTGACAATGTACGCCTGACACATGAACTAACTTACGTGATTGGACATGCAAACACACGTTTGCATCTTTGAAAGTTTGCAACTTGAAGGTTCGTATGTAGGAGACTTACTGTACTGCAATTTCCAGATTCTTCTTTGACCAATCTGAGTTCTCTTTTGAATTCCCTTTCCTTAGCCCTTCTGTTCTAAGCACATTTTTCTGTCTGTAGACATTCTCATCAACTTCCATGAGTTCACTGTGTAATGTACCAAACTATATTAATGTGCAAGTTGCTAGGTATACAAAGATAGACTAAATATAGTTCTGCCTTCTAGAAGCTCTGTTAACATCTTTCCTAAATGTCATACATATATTTCCAACATGATTTTAGAAATATTCACTTTCAAACTCTGTGAACATCTCAAGCTTACTATATACAAACTTGAATTTTTTTGACCCTAAAACATACTCTTCTTCCTTGGTAAGTGTCACAGTATCCACCATAACAACTATATAGTTAACTTTCTCTCTTGTTTCTTCCTTAAACCTCAAATAGAATCAGAGAGAAAATTCAATTTCAACCAGTTTCAAATCCTGGTTTCTCCACTTATAACTTGTGTGGTCTTTAACTGGACAAATAAAATCCTTGTATCTCAATTCCCTTATTGATACAATGAAAATATGCTCTAAATAATAGAATTCTGTAAGAATTACTTAAACATGTGAAGAGCATAACACATAGTATGTACTGAATGCATTTTTGTTTTCTCTTCCCCCAAATGTTTCTCCTTTTCTCATGTCACTGACATAGACTATATTTTTATTCAGTGCCATCTGGATATTCTGGAACAGATTTACATGCCTCTATTCTCTGTCAATATTTATCTAAACACCACAATGTTATTTAATTAATTATTCTGCTGAAAGCTTTCCAGAATTTTCAATTGCCCACAAATGTTAATTCCCATGACATACCAAATAAGAATCTTTATCACATCTTTTATACTTCTGTATGTGACAAGTAGAGTACAATTTTAGGCTTACAGCAGATATTTGCCAAATGTTTTCAGGTTTTGCTTACCTCCCTTTTTAAAAACTTGTGTATAAAGTCCATGATTAATGCTTTGTAGATACTACTGATATTTGAAAGGGGGCTATTATATGCAAGCTAATGTTGATTTAAGAATTCCTAGAGGGATGGAGTCAAGATGGCTAGGAGGACGTGGAATTTGCATCTCCTCACAGCTAGGACACTTACCAGGCACTGGTGGGGGACAACAGACAACTAAGGGGATGGGAGGAACCCCCAGGGACCAGTTGTTTCAATTATAGTTTTATTTTTCCTAATATATTTTTTATATTTCAAATTTTATTTTGTTTTTTATTCTTTGATATTGTACTGCTGCTTTTTTCTTCCTTCCTTTTTTTTTTTTTTTAACCACATGACAAAGCTTGCAAGATCTTGTTTTCCAGGCCAGAGGGCGTGCCCAAGCACCTGTGCTGGGAGCTCTGAGTTCAAAAAGCTGGACTAACAGAGAAACTCAGACCCCAGGAAATATTAATCGGAGTGAGGCCTCCTGGAAGTCCTCATCTCAGCACCAAGACCCGGCTCTATCCAAACGCCTACAAACTCCAGTGCTGGACGTCTCAGGCCAAACAAACATTAAGACAGGAATACAGCACCACACATTGAAAAGAGAAAAAAAAAAAAAAAAAAGAAGAAACGGAAAAAAAATATGTCACAGACAAAGAAGCAAGGTAAAAACCTACAAGACCAAATAAATGAAGATGAAATAGGCAACCTACCTGAAAAAGAATTCAGAGTAAGAATACTAAAGATGATTCCAAATCTTGGAAACAGAATGGAGAAAATACAAGAAACGTTTACCAAGGACCTTGAAGAAGTAAAGAGCAAACAAATGGTGATGAACAACACAATTACTGAAATTAAAAATATTCTAGAAGGAATCAAGAGCAGAATAACTGAGGCAGAAAAACGGATAAGTGAGCTGGAAGATAAAATGGTGGAGATAACTGCCAGAGAGCAGAATAAAGAAAAAAGAATGAAAAGAATTGAGGACAGTCTCAGAGATTTCTGGAACAACATTAAATGCACCAACATTTGAATTATAGGGGTCCCAGAAGAAGAAGAGAAAAAGAAAGTGTCTGAGAAAATATTTGAAGTGATTATAGTTGAAAACTGCCCTAACATGGGAAAGGAAATAGTCAATCAAGTCCAGGAAGCACAGAAAGTACCATATAGAATAAACCCAAAGAAAAACATGCTGAGACACATATTAATGAAACTATCAAAAAATAATTACAAAGAAAAAATATTAAAAGCAGCAAGGGGAAAGCAACAAATAATATACAAGGGAATACCCATAAGGTTAACAGCTGATTCTTCCGCAGCAACTCTGCAAGCCTGAAGGGAGTGGCAGGACATATTTAAAGTGATGAAAGGGAAAAACCTACAACCAAGATTACTCTACCCAGCAAGGATCTCATTCAGATTCGACAGAGAAATTAAAACCTTTTCAGACAAGAAAAAGCAAAGAGCATTCAGCACCATAAAACCAGCTTTACAACAAATGCTAAAAGAACTTCTCTAGGCAGGAAACACAAGTGAAGGAAAACACCTACAAAAACAAACCCAAAAACAAACCCCCCCCAAAAATGGTAAAAGGAACATACAAATTGATAATTACCTTAAATGTAAATGGATTAAATGCTCGAACCAAAAGACATAGACAGGTTGAATGGATACAAAAACAAGACCCATACATTTGCTGTCTAAAAGAGACCCACTTCAGACCTAGGGACACATACAGACTGAAAGTGAGGGGATGGAAAAAGATATTCCATGCAAATGGGAATCAAAAGAAAGCTGGAATAGCAATCCTCATATCAGACAAAATAGACTTTAAAATAAAGACTATTACAAGAGACAAAGAAGAACACTACATAATGATCAAGGGATAAATCCAAGAAGAAGATATAACAATTGTAAATATTTATGCACCCAAAATAGGAGCACTTCAATACATAAAGCAAATGCTAACAGCCATAAAAGGGGAAATCCACAGTAACAAAATAATAGTAGGGGACCTTAACACCCCACTTTCACCAATGGACAGATCATCCAAAATGAAAATATATAAGGAAACACAAGCTTTAAATGACACATTAAACAAGATGGACTTAATTGATATTTATAGGACATTCCATCCAAAAATAACAGAATACACTTTTTTCTCGACTGCTCATGGAACATTCTCCAGGATAGACCATATTTTGGGTCACAAATCAAACCGTGGTAAATTTAAGAAAATTGAAATTGTATCAAGTATCTTTTCCGACAACAACGCTTTGAGGCTAGATATCAATTACCGGAAAAGAGCTGTAAAAAATACAAACACATGGAGGCTAAACAATACGCTACTAAATAACCAAGAGATCACTGAAGAAATCAAAGAGGAAATCTAAAAATACCTAGAAACAAATGACAATGAAAACACAACAACCCAAAACCTATGGGATACACCAAAAGCAGTTCTAAGAGGGAAGTTTATAGCAATAAAATCCTAGTTCAAGAAACAAGAAAAATCTCAACTAAACCACCTAACCTTACACCTAAAGTAATTAGAGAAAAAAGAACACAACCCCAAAGTTAGCAGAAGGAAAGAAATCATAAAGATCAGATCCGAAATAAATGAAAAAGAAATGAAGGAAACAATAGCAAAGATCAATAAAACTAAAAGCTGGTTCTTTGAGAAGATAAAAAAAATTGATAAACCATTAGCCAGACTCCTCAAGAAAAAAAGGGAGAAGACTCAAATCAACAGAATTAGAAATGAAAAGGGAGACAACTGACACTGCAGAAATACAAAGGATCATGAGAGATTACTACAAGCAACTATATGCCAATAAAATGGACGACCTGGAAGAAATGGACAAATTCTTAGAAAAGCACAACCTTCCGAGACTGAACCAGGAAGAAATAGAAAATATAAACAGACGAATCACAAGCACTAAAATTGAAACTGTGATTAAAAATTTTCCAACAAACAAAAGCCTAGGACCAGATGGCTTCAGAGGCGAATTCTATCAAACTTTTAGTGAAGAACTAACACCTATCTTTCTCAAACTCTTCAAAAATATAGCAGAGGGAGGAACACTCCCAAACTCATTCTATGAGGCCACCATCACCCTGATACAAAAACAAGACAAAGATGTCACACACACAAAAAAAATACAGGCCAATATCTCTGATGAACATAGATGCAAAAATCCTCAACAAAATACTAGCACACAGAATCCAATAGCACATTAAAAGGATCTTACACCATGATCAAGTGGTGTTTATCCGAGGAATGCAAGGATTCTACAATATACACAAATTAATCAATGTGATACACCATATTAAAAAAAGGATAAAAACCATATGATCATCTCAATAGATGAAGAAAAAGCTTTTGACAAAATTCAACACCGAATTATGATAAAAACTCTCCAGAAAGTAGGCATAAAGGGAACTTACCTCAACATAATAAAGGCCATATATGACAAACCTGCAGCCAGCATCGTTCTCAATGTTGAAAAACTGAAACCATTTCCTCTAAGATCAGGAACAAGACAAGGTTGCACACTCTCACCACTATTATTCAACAAAGTTTTGGAAGGTTTAGCCAATCAGAGAAGAAAAAGAAATAAAAGGAATCCAAATTGGAAAAGAAGTAAAACTGTCACTGTTTGCAGATGACATGATACTATACATAGAGAATCCTAAAGATGCTACCAGAAAAATACTAGAGCTAATCAATGAATTTGGCAAAGTAGCAGGATACAAAATTAATGCACAGAAATCTTTTGCATTCCCATACACTAATGATGAGAAATTGGAAAGAGAAATTAAGGAAACACTCCCATTTACCATTGCAACAAAAAATTAAAATACTTAGGAATAAACCTGCCTAAGGAGACAAAATACCTGTATGCTGAAAACTATAAGAAACTGATGAAAGAAATTAAAGATGATACAAACAGATGGAGAGATATACCATGTTCTTAGATTGGAAAAATCAACTTTATGAAAATGATTATACTATCCAAAGCAATCTACAGATTCAATGCAATCCCTATCAAACTACCAATGGCATTTTTCACAGAAGTAGAACAAAAAATTTCACAATATGTATGGAAAAACAATGAATAGCCAAGGAAATCTTGAGAAAAGAAAAACAGAGCTGGAGGAATCAGGCTCCCTGACTTCAGACTATACTACAAAGCTACAGTGATCAAAACGGTATGGTACTGGCACAAAAACAGAAATATAGATCAATGGAATGGAATAGAAAGCCCAGAGTTAACCCCACGCACATATGGTCACCTTATCTTTGATAAAGGAGGCAAGAATATACAATCAAGGAAAGACTGCCTCTACAATAAATGGTGCTGGGAAAACTGGATAGCTACATGTAAAAGAATGAATTAGAACACTTTCTAACATCATACACAAAAGTAAACTCAAAATGGATTAAAGACCTAAATGTAAGACCAGACACTGTAAAACTCTTAGAGGAAAACATGGCAGAACACTCTATAACATAATTCACAGCAAGATCCTTTTTGACCCACCTCCTAGAGAAATGGAAATAAAAACAAAAATAAACAAATGGGACCTAATGAAACTTAAAAACTTTTGCACAGCAAAGGAAAACATAAACGAGATGAGAAGAGAACCCTCAGAATGGGAGAACATATTTGCAAATGAAGCAACTGACAAAGGATTAATCTCCATTATATACAGCAGCTCATGCAGCTCAATATCAAAAAACAAAGAAGCCAATCCAAAAATGGGCAGAAGACCTAAATAGACATTTCTCCAAAGAAGATATATGGATTGCCAACAAACACATGAAAAGATGCTCAACATCACTAACCATTAGAGAAATGCAAATCAATACTACAATGAGGTATCACCTCACACCAGTCAGAATGAGCATCATCACAAAATCTACAAACAGTAAATGCTGGAGTGGGTGTGGAGAAAAGGGAACCCTCTTGCACTGTTGGTGATAATGTAAATTGATACAGCCATCATGGAGAACAGTATGGAGGTTCCTTAAGAAACTAAAAATAGAACTACCCATATGACCCAGCAATCCCACTACTGGGCATATGCCCTAAGAAAACCATAATTCAAAAATAGTCATGTACCACAGTGTTCACTGTAGCACTATTTACAATAGCCAGGACATGGAAGCAACCTAAGTGTCCATCGACAGATGAATGGATAAAGAATATGTGTCACATATATACAATGGAATATTACTCAGCCATAAAAAGAAATGGAATTGAGTCATTTGTAGTGAGGTGGATGGACCTAGGGTCCGTCACACAGAGTGAAGTAAGTCAGAAAGAGAAAAACAAATACCATATGCTAACACATATATATGGAATTAAAAAAAATGGTTCTGATGAACCTAGGGGTAGGACAGGAATAAAGACACAGATGTAGAGAATGGAGAGGACACAGGGAGGGGGAAGGGTAAGCTAGGACGAAGTGACATAGTAACAATGACCCTACCAAATGTAAAATAGATAGCTAGTGGGAAGCAGTTGCATACCACAGGGAGATCAGCTCGGTGCTCTGCAACCACCTAGAGGGTTGGGATAAAGAGGGTGGGAGGGAGACACAAGAGGGAGAGGATATGGGGATATACGTATGCACATAGCTGATTCACTTTGTTATACAGCAGAAATTAATTCAACATTGTAAAGCAATTATACTCCAATAAAGATGCTAAAGGAAAAAAAAAAAAGAATTCCTAGAGATTGTCACTATGAGTGAAGTAAATCAGACAAAGACAAATATCATATGATATCACTTATATGTGGAATCTAAAGAAAATGGTACAAATGAACTTATTTACAAAACAGAAATAGTCACAAATGTAGAAAACAAATGTATGGTCACCAGAGGGGAAAGTGGGGGAGAGATAAATTGGTAGATTGGGAGTGACATATATACACTACTATATATAAAATAGATAACTAATAAGGACCTACTGTAAAGCACGGGGAACTCTACTCAATACTCTGTAATGGCCTATATGGAAAAGTATCTAAAAAAGAATCGATATATGTATATGTATAACTGATTCACTTTGCCATACACCTAAAACTAACACAACGTTGTAAATCAACTATGCTCCAATAAAAATTTTAAAAAAATAATTATATGGATAAGGGAGGAGGGACTAAGTTAAAGCACATCTTCCATTGGATGTATGGAATCTAATGTCCCCTTACCAAGTCTGTTTTGTCTTCTACTTTGTTGGCATCTTTCTGTAGAGTTTTTATTGTCTGAGAGATGAGAAAGGCCTGTAGAAAATCCGTGTAATCTACATGCTCTCTGCTGGAGCTAACAGTTTTGTCATCCTTCTCTCCATTCTAATACTCTTCCCTGGATTGGAGGTTAAGTCTGGATAATGATAAATAATAATGATGATAATAATAATTAGTAATAATAATAATGTGATGTAAGCAGACTTCCCCATTGAGCTTCACCTCTTGTGTAGTCCTGTGGTACGTATGACCTCAATCACTGTAAGAAAGTATGGGTTCCTGCTGTTGTTCTCATGTGACTATAGATCCCAACACCTTGATCATTGGATATAACAGTCAGTACAACCACAATTTTTGGAAAAATCTCTATCTTGCTTGTGAACTAAGGAAGTATGTACCACCTTTCAGTGTCATCTTGCTATTGCTTCTAGATTTAACAAAATATAGCAATTTTTCTTTCTAGTTTGTAGTGTAATGTTAGCGGGGTTCTGTTTCTGATTTTCACATGTCTTTAAACACTGATTAAATCAATTTACTTGTTAACATCCATAATTTGGAAATACAAGTTGTTTCATAGATGGATAAAAGAGATTTGAGAGATTATGAAAACACCTGGTAGTCAAATTAACACCGTCTGCAGTTCTACAGAAGAAGTTTTCTTCAATGGTCTAGTTTTATACATGGACCCTAGGAGTTAAATTTTAATTTCCAACATTTTGTATAATGTATCTTTTATAACTTCAATTTTGTCTTGCATAAGCATAGAACATTATTTATTTTTGAGGTGGAAAATATATGTATGTTATAATTTTTCATAATTATATTCATATAAAACAAAACAAAAAAGTATAAATGTCTGGTTTCTTATTAAAGTAATATATTTATTTATAATATATTTTCAGCTCTAATTCCATTGCTCTTTAAACATTGTATTCTCCAGGCAGATCAAAGTAGTGGTAAAGATTCAAACACATCCTGAACTTCTACCATGCGTCTGCTACTGTCACTATTGCCTTCACCTAGAACACTCATCTTTACATCCATCCAACTGAAACTTACTTGAGTTTTACTTTTTTCTGTTTCCTCATATATTCTGTAACCCTGGTTTAGCACTTTGCACTTTTTTAGCACTAAACCCTGGTTTAGTTTTTAGTCATATTTGAGGTAAATTACTGTTGATTTTATGTGTTACTTCTATCACCAAATTGAAGACTTCTCGAGGGTAGTAATCATATCTTGTTCTTTTTGAAATTCTTAAGTATGATTGTGGATTTTTCTCTCTTCCTATATTTCTGTCAGTTGTATCTTCCTATATTTTGAAGTTCTTCATTTAGGTTCATAGATTATTAAGAAAGTTATAATTTTTTTATAAAATTCACTCATCTGTCTTACAAAATATCTTTCATCTCTAGTCTGTTTGCCTTCAAGTTTACTTAATTTGACAGTAATATAGGCACACCAATTTTTAAATATTTATTGTTTGCATAAAATGTAGCTTTCTACTATTTTACTTTCAACTGGTTTGGTTTCTTAATTTAGAGAGTATTTCTTCTGAACAGCATCTTATTTTTTAATCCAATCTGACAATCTCTGTCTTTAAATGGAAGTGTTTAGTCCATTTACATATAATGTAAGTGTTTATACACCTACATTTAAATCTACTATGTTTGCATGTGTCTATTTTTCCATCTGCTCTTTTATTCCATGTTTCTTATATCCTGCCTTCTTTTTTGTTTAATCAATTATATTTAGTATTTTAGTTTATATCTTCTTCGAAGTTTTAAATATTTATTTATTTTGTTGCACCAGGTCTTGGTTGCAGCAGGTGGGCTCCTTAGTTGAGGCATGTGGGCTCCTTAGTTGTGACATGCAAACTCTTAGTTGTGGCATGCATGTGGGATCTAGTTGCCTGACCAGGGATTGAACCCGGGCCCCCTGAATTGGGAGTGTGGATTCCTATCCAGTGCACCACCAGGGAAGTCACCCTTCTATGAACTTTTAGTTAAAGGTATTTGAATTATTTTAGAGATTGCTGTAAAAATTCCAGTATGCATGCTTTCTTTGCAGTCTATTTTCAAATAATATTAGACTAACTTTATGAACTTAAAGGTAAAAACTTGTAATACTTGAGTTCCATTTACTCTTCTCATGAACTTTGACCTCTTATTTATCATTGTTTTTCTACATATGTAGTAATCCCATGATATAAAATTATTTTCTTAAGTAACTAGTGATTATATACATATATTATATACATATTCACATACACTTATATAGTTATGAGTTTGTTCATAAGTTAACTTGTAAAAGGTATTTCATAATTACCCAGATATTGACTCCTTATTTTTTTTTCCCTGCAGCCAAATTTCTGTATGTAATCATTTCTTTCAGTTTGAAGAATTTTCGGTATTCCTTACAGTGCAGGTCTGCTGAAGATAAAGTCTCTCAGAAAATAATTTTTGCTTTCATATCTACACAGTGTTTTCAATGATGCAATATTGTAAGTAGATGGGTTTATTTTTCCCCCATTTTTACACTTTAAAGCTGTCTTTTCTTTTCTGGCCTTCATTATTTCTGATGAGAAGCAGCTGTTATTTTTATTGTTGTTTCTCTCTGTTTAGTGCATTTTGTTTTAGACTCTGGGTGCTTTTAAGATTTTTCTCTGTATCTTTGGTTTTCAGCAGTTAGAATGATAGACCTAATCTGGTTTTATTTGCATTTTTCATACTTGAGATATTTTCATCTTTTTGGATCTCTGTGATATTTTTCACGTACTTTCGAAAATTTTTGTCCACTATCTTTTCAAATAATTTTCTGCCCTATTTTCTCTCTCCTCTTTATCTTGTACTCCAATAATCATATAAACACACATTTAATATTGTTCCATATATTTCCAGACAGCCTGTCATAATTTTGTTCACTTTTTATTATCTTTATGTTTCAGTTTGGACTATCTTCAGTTTTTATGATCTTTCCTCTGCTGACTCCAGAAGAGGATCAAGTGACTACTTTAAGATCTGAAGTGAGTTCTTCTTAAAAATAGTATATTTATATATTTATTATAAGCATTTCTATTTGGGCTATTTTTTTAAAATAGTTTCCAGGTTTCTGCCAAATTTTTTCACCTGTTTATGCATATTGTACACTGTGATAGTTAATTTTATGTGTCAATTTGAATAGGCTAAGGGATGCCCTACTAGCTAGTAAAACATTACTTCTGGCTGTGTCTGTGAGAGTGTTTCTAGAAAAAAATAATATTTGAATAAGTAGACTGATTAAAGAAGATCTGCCTTCACCAGTGTGAGTGGGCATCACTAATCCATTGAGGGCCTGAATAGAACAAAAAAGCAAAGGAAGGGTGAATTCATTCATCATCTTCTCTCTCTCTCTCTTCCACTCTCTCTCTCCCCCCGCCCTTAATCTGGGACATCTATTTCCTAGTGTCTTTGGATATATGAGCTCCTTATTCTCTGACCTGACTCTGGGACTTAATTAGCGGCTCCCTGGTTCTCAGGCCTTTGTCCTCAGACTGCGAGTTACACCATCCACTCCTCTGATTTTCAGGCCTTCAAATTCAGACTAAATTATACAACCAGCTTTCCTGGTTCTCAAGCTTGTAGATGGCAGATTTAGGGACTTCTCAGTCTCCATAAACATGTGAGCAAATTTCTATAATAAATCTCCTTTTATACATACATATGTGTATGCATATGTGTGTGTATACAGACACACACACACGTGTGTGTCTATATGTATGTATCGTATTGGTTCTTTTTCTCTGGAGAACCCTGACTAATGCATACACCTTTCATGTATGTTTTTGTATGGTTATTACACTTATTCTAAATTCCCTGTCTGAAAAATACAATACCAAGGCCATCTGTGGATTTGTTTCTAGAGTATGTGGTTCTTTTTCTCTGGAGAACCCTGACTAATGCATACACCTTTCATGTATGTTTTTGTATGGTTATTACACTTATTCTAAATTCCCTGTCTGAAAAATACAATACCAGGGCCATCTGTGGATTTGTTTCTAGAGTATGTTTACTTTTCTCATCTTGGGTCTCATTTTCCCACTTCTTAATGGAAATTAAAAAATTTTATAGTATGCTAGGCATTGTGTAAATAACATTAGAGACTAGAATAAATGATAAAGAAAAGTATGTCCTTTCCTTTGAAAGATTGATAGTGTTACTGTGTCATTCTACTCTGTATTTTCAGCAGTTAAATGTGAGTGACAACTTTTTTTGTGTGATACATAAGATTTTCAATTCACCTGAATGCTATTTTGAAGGCAGCTATGCTCACTACTGTACCACCAACAAACACACAATACTACTTGATACAGAAGCAAAATAGTTTACTAAAGCCACAGATTAAATTTTATATGTATGTATCTTATACATATACATATGCAAATATATAATACACACATATTTGCATGTATGTAAATATATATAATATACATTAAAAAATCAGAAACTAAAACTCTATAGGAGGTATATTTTTGTATTACGAATATCACACAAAAATAATCAAATGTATGACCCATTTTCCAATATGCATTTCAAAATAACATATTTATTATGTATCATATTATACACATGCTGGATACTAATTATCATTTAAACATCACAAGAGAAAATTAAGAAGTAGGAATATTGTTCTATCCACCACAGAAATAAAGAATATGAGCTTTAGAAGAATTCAGCAATCACGTGTCGGTCACAAAGCCAATGAGTTTGTACAGCAAGGCTATATTTGCCCAGATCATTTCTTAACCACTACCCTAGGACTATACAAAATGCCTTATGAATAAATGGATACTATTTATTGAATAGTACTAAATATTTATACTAAATATCATGAATTGGGCACAACTGATCCTCTCACATCCTTACAAACTCTAGACCTCTCAGAGATAGCAATATAATATGCATTTCTTTGCTAAAAAAAAGTTGCTTTCGGATTAACTTATATATATACTACATGCAAGATATTTTGGAAGAATGCACATATATTTTTGTAGTTTATAGTACCATTGACTAAACTTGTATTATTCCTAAAAATATTTAATAAATTATTCCTACACACATAAACTTATTACATATATGTATACTATATATGTGTAATTCATATTTTGTTACGGTAGATCTGAGTCTGGGAATGTAAATTGGAATTGATTTTTATTGTTACATATTCAAATATAGAATTTATGATACCATATTTTTAAAAATTAGTAATGAGTTTAGGGATTGCAAATAAAATGTAAAATTTGGGATGGAAGCATTCATATAGCTATTCCAATATTTTGACTGCAAGAATAAGAAAACTCCAACTCCCTTGGGCTCAAATAATAAAGAACAATTTATGCTCATATAACCAGATTCAAGGCAAAGTATAATCCAGAATTGGTTAATTTAACAGCACAATCATAATATCGTGGTTCCAAATTATTACCATCTTTCCACCCTGCCACCTTCAGTGGTTGAATTTGTCCTTAGGCTGCCTGCTATTATTACCACGAGATCACAGATCACAGGTGCAGTTACAAGCATAGGATACAGATATGACAACGTCCATCAGAGAAAGAGGGATTCTCTCTTTATTACTGAACTTTATAAGATTTAAGAAACAGATTCAAGCAGCTCTCAATTTAAAAAATAAATGCTTTTATTTATCTCATTAGCCAGGATTGCATCAAAAGCCCAAACTAAACCAATGCCTGGCAACAGGAATGAGCCACAAAAACGGGCTTCTTAGATTACCCATGATTTACCCTTAAAAGTTAGAATTAGCTCTGAGTAAAAGAAGGGGGAGAGGGAAGACCTCAAACTTATTTGAGACTACAATTATAAAGGGAGATAATGGCTGTTGTCAAACATAATATCTGCTACTCAGTATTTTGTTCATGAAAAATAGTGAATTAGCCCTTCAACTGCAATGAAACTGAAAATATTTCACGATATGTCATTTTACTAAATTCATAGAAACAAAAAAAAAAGATGGCTTTTTTCCAAGAGTGGTTAGAAATTCCATAAAATAGTTGAGGGATGTCTGTAAAATTATGTGATTTTAAAGTACAGCTGATAAATACTATCCCAGCCACTGGTTATAGTCACACTTATGAATTTTCACTGTATAAAGAGTGAGTTTTCAGTTAGAGTATTAACTTAATTCTGGAGTTACATACCAAGTAATATTGTAAATGTTACATGGCTTATGGGCTTATAGAAATTGTCCAACATAAACTGTTTAGGTGAAAATTGTCTATACTGACTTCTATATTTTTCCTTATAATTAGGGACATAATTTATTATTTAGAGAAGGTTTCCTTTTATCATATTTTTGTTTTTTTTTTTACTAAATAGTATTTGGGAATAAAATATTTAGAAATCAAAACAAATACTGAGGAAACGATAATACAGCAAAAGGCAAAATAAGGATATAAGGTTGGGAGCAATCTCATTGGCTCTCACACAATTTTATCTATATTTAATCTGATCTATGTTTATAAAAATCATTCAATATTTTTCTTATTATAAACCTACTCATAGCTCAACAATCATTTAATGAATACCCTGGTATACTGTATGACTTGATAAGAGTTACTGAATAATCTGTACTTTAGTATTTTTTAATCTATAAAATGCAAATCAAAACCACAATAAAATATCACCTCACACCTGTCAGAATGGCTATCCTCAAAAAGTCTACAAATGGCAAATGTTGGCGAGGATGTGGGAAAAAGGGAACACGTGTGCAATATTAGTGGGAATGTAAATTAGTGCAGCCACTATAAAAAACAGTGTGGAGACTCCTCAAAAACTAAAAATAGAACTACCATATAACCCAGCAATTCCACTCCTGGGTACATATCTGGAAAAAAACAAAAACACTAATTTGAAAAGGTACAGGACACCCCATGCAGCACTATTTACAACAGCCAAATATAGAAGCAACCCAGTGTCCATCAACAGATGAATGGATAAAGAAGATGTGGTATGCATATATAATGGAATATTACTCAGCCATAAAAAAGAATGAAATTATGCCATTTGCAGCAATGTGGATGGACCTAGAGGATATTATGCTTAGTGAAATAAAGTCAGAGAAAAACAAATACTATATGATATCACTTATATGTAGAATATTTTTAAAAAGTACAAATGAGTATATATGCAAAACAGAAACAGACTCACAGCTGCAGAAGACAAACTAGTGGTTAACAGTGAGGAGAGGAAATGGGGAGGGGCAAGTTAGGGATATGGGATTAAGAGATAAAATCTACTACATATAAAATAGATAAGCAACAAGGACATACTGTATAACACTGGGAATTATTGCCATTATCTTGTAATAACTTTTAATGGAGTATAATCTCTAAAAATACTGAATCACTATGCTGTATACCTGAAACTAATATTGTAAATTAACTATACTTCAATTTATAAAAATACCTATATTTTAGAGTATCAGCTAGCATTATATCATAATCATCATCATCATTGCTATCCTCATCTGGTGGCATAAAAACATACTTTATATATTTTAGAGGGAAAGATGTAATTTGCTTTGGGGAGTTGGGCTGCTATTTCATAAAAAATAGTTTTGTGACTATATTTAAATATAATTCAAGTCCATCTATCATTTTTGAGATAACACTAAACAAAGAGGGGCAGGTTCTGTTTCCAATAATGCAAGGCATATTATAGGGTTTTTTTATTATGAATATTTTCTTATAACAGTTTTTCTTTCCAAAACATGTTTTTAGTTTAGACTGACAGACTGACCCCAAAAGCTTTGTATGTGTGTGTTTATCTTTCTTTGTTGGTTTGTTTTGGTTTGTAGAGCATATGCATTTTGGGAGTTGTGAGTGTATGTGTATCTGTGTTTAATGCTGGTCACATTAGAAAGAAATTTTAAAGAGACATATTAGGAAGAGGCTTTTCCAGGGCAAAGCACTAGCTTGATTTTTCTTTACTACTGGCTCAAGAAAAAAAAATATGAAAGAGACTTCACTGGTTTAGTACTGCACTACTTGAACTATTATTACCTATATCTGAACAAATCACGCATTAGAAACATATCAGTGTCTAATGTTACTCTGTTCTGAGTCTGGAGGTCTGTCCATTTGCATCTGAGTGAGAAAAGGAGATATCTAAGGAGGCTGCATGTCAGGCATACTGAGAGCAAAAATAGAACTGAGGAAGGAACTTTGGTAAATTCGATTGTGACAAAATGAGGACATTTTCAGCAAAATTAAAAATGAGATTAACCAGCAGAAGGGGAGAGGAGGAGGCTATGGGAGATTTGAGGGAGGATAGAATATACAAGATTTTGCAAAGTTATTGGCATGTGGAAGAGAATGGTGATAAGGTAGGAAATATACATACAAATATAAACATGGACATCTATATCATGCTTATAATTTTAAAGCACTTTCTAAGATATAAAAAGGCCTTTGATTTTTTATTAAAATAGATGTAGTATTAAATGTGCATTTCCGAAGTTTTCTTTTAAAGAAAATGGCTTTTCAAAACGAAATACTTCATGCAAAAATTAGGCATAATTACATGAGTCATAATTTACTTCATTATTACACAACGTAATGCTTGAAGTGGGGGTAGAGGGAGTTAAGAGTATTTCCAGAATTAGAATTCTTGGTGGAAGATTCTAAAGCAAAAGGTGTTAAAGTAGCAGATTTACCTGAATAAGCAGAAGAATTTAGTACATAATCCAGGAAGTCCTGGTTTTTGTCCAACCAACTTTACTTTTCTTCCAGTGGATTTCACTAAAGGAAGGCATCGAGAGTTATGGTCCCACTGAAGTTTATTTGAAACAACCACACATCCTCCTTTAGATTCCACGTAAAGTGAGTGCTTGGGTGTAGAGTCCTGAGAGTTGCAGGATGCATATGAAAGGGCTCAATGTATCTTGTGAACTATGACTGCCTGCCTGTGGGTGCAAAACCTGTGACAAACAGTGCAAAGAGCAGGTACCTATTTTCAACCACTAGTTTTCCATTGTTGCAGAGCTGAATGTGAGTGCAATCCTCCAAATGTGTAAAACAGCACTTGCCTGCTTAAGAAATCTGAATAATAATAATAATAAAAGGTATAATTTAATTAAAGAGCAGGGTATTGAGTAAGGAGGTTTATCAAGAAATTAATGGTGAAGGAAATTTTAGGAAAGTACTGGATTGGCAGAAACACCTAGAATTACACCTGGTTCCTAATTAGCAGAAATAATCTGCAAACCATTTTATTCAGTGGTGTGCCCTTTGCTGTGAATATATTTTCATCCTTACTCAGAAAGACAGTTTTAGGATTTTGCCAGTATTCTACCTCTATTCAGTCTTATATGCACTGCCCAACATTATTCACTTGGTATACATGGACAAGTTAAAGTAATTATTTAGAAGTATAATTCATTTTGTATCCCCAGTTTACAACTGAGTGTAGTAATGCCTTCCCAGCCAGAAGGCAAGTGTCCAGGAAAATCAATTTATTGAGTTCCCCGTACAGGGCTAAGATTTTTTATTATGTGACAGATCAATTTATTGCTGTCTTGTAACACTGATAAATTGTGATTACCATGATCATGACAGTTGGCATTCTCAAAGTTTCTTGATGAATGTAGTAATAAAATGACAAACTTTGTTGAGTTGTTACTCACACATGTACTTTAGAATTCTCACCCTACTACTCAGCCATGAAGTCCTGGTAACTGGTCTAGGGAGACTATTTGAGTTCAGTACTAAGAATCACGCCTCCTCTTAAGCTAGCCTGTTTTCTTGAACTTAAACTACTCTACCAACAGTCTACTTTTTCTTGGTTTAATATATACAGAGACACTCCTTAGAACAGACTCTAATTGAAGGCTTCCTATCAATTCTCTAGAAATGCTCAAATTTTGGGTGAACAGAGTAAGGATATGAACACAGGTCATCACAAGCCATTTAGCTCACTTGAATTAATAGCCACAATGTTATGCTTATGGGAACTCTTTAGAACTATGTATTCAGAAGGCAGGAAAAAAATTAATGGAATATGCTTCTCAGAGGCATGAATAAGATAAATTGGACAACTCTATTTTTAAAGGGCAACATTCAAGAACAAAAACTACATTTGAAGCTAATGAAAGGTTACATCATATGGGAATTATTGAAAAATACTTTTTGATAGGAGGCAATCGACTAGAAATGGATACCCTAGGAAACAATGGAAGCTATGAAGCATGAATACAAAAAAAATCAATTTGAAATGAGAAAGCGTTATAGGCTCATACCTTTGCTACTTGCTATCACAGAGAGCTTTTTTCAGTTTTTCCATTTAAATTATATGATTGTTATAAATATTGCTTTTTTTTAAAAAAAATAAAATGTACTATCACAAAACTTTTTATCTCCTAAATTCAGTAATTTTTCTGAGATCTTTGGAAAGTAGCAATACATCTCTATGAAAGTCTTAACCTGTGGTTCTGCTTTATTTGTTTTCTCCATTCCCCAAAAACCTGATTTACACCTTGTTAATAATATTTTCTTCAAAATGTTCAACACGATCCAGCTGACCCAGATTCCAGTTCCTGCCCTCAAATGTGAATGGGAGATAGTTACTACAGTTGTCATCTCTTCATTCTCTCACTTAGAAAAGTGTTTTATTTAATTCAAAATCATCACCTACTTTAACTAGTTTACCTGAATCCAGCATCCTGTTTATTCAAATTCCCATCCTTTAGCTATTTACTGTATGTGGTAGTTCTCTACAGTCTAGCTATTTTATTTCATTGCATTCTTGGATATATTTTAGTCATATCTTTTGAAGAAAATGAGATCATTAGAATATATTTCATCAGAAGTATCATTTATAGACAAGCAAATTGAGTACTGAAATACTTCAAACCAATATGCAGCAATCCTGTATATGAGGGGAATATAAAATGTTCCTATAATTTAACATGTTAGATTTTTTTTAAAGATTTTTTTTGATGTGGACCATTTTTTTTTAAAGTCTTTATTGAATTTGTTACAATACTGCTTCCGTTTTATGTTTCGGTTTTTTGGCCACGAGATATGTGGGATCTCAGCTCCCCAACCAGGGATCGATCACACACCCCCTGCATTGGAAGGTCAAGTCTTAACCACTGGACTGCGAGGGAAGTCCCTAACATGTTAGATTTTAATATAGTTGCTACGGTGTCTTAGACCTATTGTTATTTTCTTGATATCAGTTTAAGTCCAATTCTGAGTCCTTATTCTGCCAGATGAGTGAGTTATTCAATCTGCTACTCCAGAATAGTCCCAAAGTTCTACATAGAAGCATTATGTCAGGGAAGAATCTGTGATTGACAGCAATTCCCCTTAGCTTATGCTGAGATACCCAATATACAGTCTGTAAAACCTTTAGTCTATTACCTCTGTTGATTTCAAACCAGCTTCTGACCTCTGTGCCCATAATCCAGCCTCTGAAGGCACATCACAGAGTCAACCCTCTCCTCTACTCCAAGTCTTATCACCCCAAATATGTACCACAGATTTGTAGACACACTTCTCATTACTCCCTCCCCACCTCTCAATTTTCAACTTCTTTGTTGTCTTTATAAGCTTTATCCTTTCCCAATTCTGTTGCCCTCCAGAGTAGGGAAGTAAGAATACACTCCCAGAATAACCCCCTCAATAAGTTTAGACTTCTATAGAAGTCAGAAATAAGGGCTCCAGGCAACTACTGTTTTCTGCTCTGCCAAAGTAACCTAAAGTAAAGAAATGCAAGGGACCTGGGCAGAAGCTTGGAAGGAGGAGGAGTAGGAAATAGGGAGAAATACAGAAACACACATTTTTACCTCACTAAGTTTCCCTAACATGTAAACAAATATCTCAAATGCTTTAAAAGTTTCTTTAAAGTCTATTTTCA
Organism: Eubalaena glacialis; assembly: GCF_028564815.1. Lineage (NCBI taxonomy): Eukaryota > Metazoa > Chordata > Mammalia > Artiodactyla > Balaenidae > Eubalaena > Eubalaena glacialis. Next base: position 139,653,252 of record NC_083717.1, read on the forward strand.
GGCTGATGCCTTCAAACAACTAAGATATACAGCTATGATAATGCAAATGAGGTCGATACACTATATGACTCATCTAAGGTCAAATGGGGAAAACATGAGCAAATTGGTCTTGCTTCATGAAATTTATAATGTGGCAGAGAAAATAAATATCAAAAATACAGACATACCTCGGAGATATTGCAGGTTCAGTTCCTCACCGCTGCAATAAACTGAATATCTAAACAAAGTGAGTCACACAAATTTTTTGGTTTTGCAGAACATGTAAAAGTTATGTTTCATTATACTGTAATCTATTAAGTGTGCAATAGCATATGTCAAAAATGTATATATCTTAATTAAAAAATACTTTATTACTAAGAAATACTAATCATCATCTGAGCCTTCAGCAAGTCGTAGTAGTAACATCAAAGATCACAGATCACAGATCACCATAGTAAATACAATAGTGAAAAAGTTAAAAATATTATGAGAATTACCAAAATGTGACACAGAGACACAAAGTGAGCAAATGCTATTGAAAAAATGGCGCTGATAGACTTGGTCGACATTGGTTGCCACAAAACTTCAATTTATAGAAGAACTCAATATCTGTGAAGTACAACAGAGCAAAGTGTAATAAAATGAGGTATGCTTGTATAGGAATACCCTTGATAAAGACAAGAACAGTGTGAGAGGGCCTGGTTTGAGTGTTAAGCCATAGATTCTATCTTGGTCTGTGTATTAGTTTTATATTGCTGATTTAACAAATTACTATAAACTTAATGCCTTAATACAGCACAAATTTACTATCTTAAAGTTCTAGAGGTTAGAAGTATAACACAAGTTGCACTGGGCTAAAACCAAGGTGTTGGCAGGGCTGTGTTCCTTTCTTGAGGCTCTTAGCAGAAAATTCATTTCTTTACATTTTCCAGCTTGTAAAGGTATCTAACATTCCATGGCTGATGATCTACTTCCTCCATCTTCAAAGCCAGGAACGTTGCATATCTCTGACCATTTTTCCATAATCACAGCTCCTTCTGACCACAGTCAGAAAAGGTTCTTGTCTTTTAAGGTTTCATGTGATTAGATTAAACCCAACTGAATACTCCAGGATACTCTCCCCATCTCAATGTCTTTAATGTAATAACATCTTCAAAGTCCCTTTGCAATGTGAGGTAACAAAGTGACATCTCCTGGGAATTGGGATGGCGATGTCTTTTGGTGGGGCCATGATTCTGCCTACAAAAGACTAACTGAGTTTAAGGATCTTTGAAACAGAATTGTTCATGGGTATTTTTTGTACTATATTTAAAAATTCCTGCTCTCTGGTTGGAAAATAATCATATTAAGTTTCTTCCTAAGTTTTCAGAATGGATTACTGTTGTCATTTAATTGGTTTTAAGCTTGGGCATGGGAAGATTAGCCAGGAAGGACAGAAAATTCGTTTCTGGACCCCACTAAATATTTTGATTAGAGCATAAGAGGATGAAAATTGACATAACATGTTTCAAGTGGATAGCGCAAAGATCTTTTTCTTAATCCTTTTTAAAAAAAATGGAATCCAAGCCAGTGTGTTTCAAATAATAATATTAAAGCCCTAAATAATTGATTTTTCTGTTGACCATATTTCATCAAAGTGTGATCTTAGAAAGTAGCTTACTGTGGAGTGCTTAATGCTAGATTTAAATCCTAAGTAATTCAGGGAACAATTAGCAGTAACAACCCTAACTCCACGAGTAAATATTCTAACTGACATGAATGGTAATGCCTCTTAAGTATGGAGATGAGAGACAACAAAATGAGGGAGAAACATCTATCATTGAAATAAATTCTTGTAGATTTTCTAAGTCAAATAAATTTTCGTTTTTCAAATGAATTGCTATTCCTGTGTAAAAATATCATATTTCTGGTTAAAATACAGATAGAAATAGGATTAAATATAATATGGGTGGGGAGAAAGTGTTATCTCTAATAATGACATCACAGAAATAAAATGTGTTATATCACTTGAGAAGTGATAAAAATGTGCTTTAAAATTCAAATTAGGTTGAAAGAGAGACCAATTTATAGGAATGTTAGAACAGTGTTTAAATGATTTATATAGCAAAGGAAAATGCATTTTATAGAATATTATTTTTAAAATATTTTTCCCTAAAGCATATGACTAAACTGAACAACTTAACCTAAAGCAGAAATCCCTATACTGTATTAAATAATTTTGGGGAAAAATGTTGACATAAAAGGAAATAAATGATACAAGTATGAAAAATCACATTGTTTTTAACAGTGAACCAAACTAAAAAATTGTACAATACAGTAGTAAATTGTTTCATATATTAAAAAAGAACCTGTATATACCCAAATTACCACCTTGACAGTAACAGTTCGGTGAATTCAAGCAAATAGAAGTGAAATCCTTCAAAATTCTGTGTAACTTAACATAAATTATGCTCTAAAATATTTTAATGTTCTAGAAATGTGACCAGAAGTGTATTATATGCAATAGTTTTATAGTGTAGATATTTTAAGTAATCAAAATACAGTTATAACTGGAGTTCTGTGTTGACAATTTTGTAACTCTAAAAATATGTATCTAGCATAGAGTAGAAAAAAACTCCAAAATTGCCATATGAGATTACTGTGGGACTCTGAACAGTTCAGCTTCCAATAACAAAGAAAATAATTATGAAATGAATACAGGACCCATAACCTTGGTTTCCACTTTTAGCATCTAGACTTACTAGAGTTTTCAAAATATTGGGTTGGCCAAAAAGTTCATTCGAGTTTTTCTGCAACATCTTACACAAACATTGATTTTTTTTTTTTTTTTTTTTCAGATTTCCTTTGGCATTTGTCTGATTTTTTCAGAATGGGGTTATGGGTTTTTGGAAGGAAGACCATGCCTTTTCATTACAGTATATCACGTGTACATAGGATCAAAATGACTTAACATTGTAGATGTTGACCTTAATCTCCTCACTGGAGCAGTATTTGTCAGGTTTCCACACCTAACTTTTTTTTTTTTTTTCTCCCTTTCCACACTGTGCTCTTTAGAATGAAGTCACAAAGTACAACCCAAACTTAATGGTGGGGAGTTATGCCACACCTCCTTGGAGGCAGAATATCTACATAAATTATTAGAAATTCTTCTAGGTAGGAGATTTTTCTTTTCTCCCCCAATTATCCATTTTACAGAAATTTATTTATATCAATATGTACTCATGGATATTTATTTTATACTTTTGTTTATAATCCAATACTACTCTATTTAGTGGCTCATATTGTTCACTGGTGGTATACAGAAAAACAATTGACTTTGTATATTATCCTTGTATCCTGCAACATTGCAGTACTCAGTAAATAGTTCCAGGAAGTTTTTTCTTGATTCTTTGGTATTTTCTTGATAGATAATCATGTTATGTATGAATAAAAATAGCTTTATTGAATCCCTTCAAATCTATATAATCCCTTTCTTTTTCTCATCTCCCTTCCAGTGAGATTTTGAGTAAGAGTGTTAAAAGAGGATAACCTTGCCTCATGGCAAATCTTAAGGGGAAAATATCCAGTTTTTTCACTATTGAGTGTGACATTAGCTATCTTTGTTTTAATGTTGAGGAAGTTCCTCTTAATTTTTAACTTGTTCAGAGTTTTTATTATGAATGGGTATTGAATTTTGTCAAATGCTTTTTCCACATGTATTAATATGATCTTATGATTTTTTTCTTTAGTTTGTTCATGTATCAGATTATATTGTTTGATTTTAAAATTTTGAACCAGCCTCACAAAACTGGAATAAATCTCATTTTATCATGGTGTATGATAATTTTTATACATTCTTGAATTTGACTTGCTGATATTTTATTGAGGTTTTTTGCATCTATGTTCATGAGAAACATTTGTCTGTAGTTTTCTTGTAGTATGTCTTACTTTCTTGTAATTAGGTTTAGTTTATTTTTATCTGTTTTCTTAAAGTAGATCCTGAGATTATTGATTTTAGATCTTTATTCTTCTCTTATATGCATGTTTAATGCTATAACTTTCTCAGCAGCAATTTCACTGCATCCCACAAATTTAGGTAAGTAATATATTCATTTAGTTCAAAATATTTTTAATTTCTCTTGAGACTTTGACCTATGTGTTATTTAGAAGTGTGTTGTTAAATTTCCAAATATTTGGAGATTTTGAGCACTCTTTCCCTTACTGATTTCTAGTTTAATGTCATTGTGGCCCTCAGACATAGTTTATATAATTTCTATTTTGTTAAATATGTTAAGATGTGTTTTGGTGAATGTTCCATGGGAATTTGAGAAGAAGGTATATTCTGCTATTAATTAATTATTCTCCTGTTTATTAATTTTTAAAATTAATAAACTTTTTATTTTAGCAGTTTTAGGGTCACAACAATACTGAATGGAAAGTACAGAGAGTTCCCATATACCCCTTGTACCCACACATGCACACTCCGCCTCACTATTGACATTCCCATCTGTTACAATTGATGGATCTACACCGACACATCCTTATCACCCAGAGTCCATAGTTTACATTGGAGTTCACTGTTGTTATTGTACATTCTGAGGGTTTGGACAAATTTATGGGTTTGGACAAGCATGTATCCACCACTGTAGTATCATACAAAATAGTTTTCATGCTCTAAAAAATATACCATACTCTGCCTGTTCTTCTCTCCCACATCCCAAACCCTGGCAACCACTAATATTTTTACTGTCTCCATAGTGTTTCCTCTTCCAAAATGTTACAGAGTTGAAATCATACACTTGTAGCCTTTTCAGATTGGCTTCTTTCACTTAGTAATATGTATTTCTTTCATGTCTTTTCATGGCTTGCTCACTTACTTCTTTTTAGTACTAAATAATATTCCATTTTCTGAACATACCAGTTTATTTACCCATACACCTACTAAAGAACATCTTGGTTGCTTCCATATTTTGACAATTATACAGTCATACCTCATTTTATTGTGCTTACTTTATTGAACTTTGCAGATATTGAGATTTTTACAAATTGAAAATTTATAGCAACCCTACATCAAACAAGTCTGTCAGTGCCATTTTTCCAACAGCATTTTCTCACTTTGTGTCTGTGTATCACATTTTGGTAATTCTTACAATATTGCAAACTTTTTCATTGTTATTTACATGTTATGGTGGTCTGTGGTCAGTGATCTCTGATGTTATTATTGTAACTGGGATTTTTTAGCAATAAAGTATTTTTAATTAAGATATGAACTTTTTTAGACATAATGTTATTATACACTTAATAGACTACAGTACAATGTAAACATAACTTCTATATGCACTGGGAAAACAAAAAATGCGTGTGACTTGCTTTCCTGCAATATTCACCTTATTTCAGTGACCTGGAACTGAACTGGTAATATCTCTGAGGTAGGCCTGTAAATAAAGCTGTTATAAACATTGGTGTACAGATTTTTGTGAGGACACAAATTTTCAGTTAATTTGGGTAAATACCAAGGAGAACGACTGTTGGATCATATGGTAAGAGTATGTTTAGTTTTGTAAAAAATTTCTAAGCTGTCTTTCAAAGTGGCTGTACTATTTTGCATTACTATCAGGAATAATACTATCAGGAATAAATGAGAGTTCCTGATTCTCCACATCCTCACCAGAATTGGTATTGTTAGTGTTCTGGATTATAGCTATCTTAACAAATGTATAGTGGTGTTTAATTATTGTCTTAATTTGCAATTCCATAAACTATGGCTAAACTTTATTTATTTATTTTTTTGCAATGCTCAATAAGTGATGTTGGCTCCCTATTACCTACTAGATTAAATCCAGGTTTAACTTAGCTTTCAAGAATTGCATAAAGGAGTGATATCACCAAGATGGCAACATACGTCATTCCTAACTTTGCTCTCCTTCATAAGAAGAACAATTAACAACTATTCTTGGAGAAGACACCACTAAGAAAATCCTAGAACACAGGGTGAGGCTGAAGCATTCCTCTGCACCACAGAGACTGAGACAGACCACACTAGAAGGGTAAGATTAGTAGCTAGATCTGACCGCGTTGCCCCTCCCCCAGGCCAGTGCAGCCCCATACTGAGAAGTCTCTCCTAAGCCTACAGTTGCTCCAGTGGGAAAAAGTACTCAGGGTGGACATCCAGTTCCCCAAGCATCGTGGGTCACTTCTTGGGAGTCCCCACTCCAGTCTTACCCCATGTGAATTGCAAGAGAATCTGCAGGGCTTGACTGGGAATCTGATTTTGAGAGAGAAGCGGGTAGAGCCTTGCAACAACTAACACCCAGATCTTGGTAGACCAAGTACCTACCTAAAGCACCCAAGCAGCAGTCCCAGCCAGTGGCTTTGCTTATCTGCAGAGCCAAGATGGTGGTACAGTCTGATCAGGGAACTTGGTGGGCTGTGCAAATCTGCCTGACTTGGGATATCAAATGGAGAACCTAGCCCTGCCTGACCAGAAAGCCTGGCCAGAGCACCTGGAAGCTGTAATCCAGCAATGTTCAAGCAGAGAGTCCAGCAGACAGAGCTGATTGACCACAGAGCAAATCCAGTAGCACCTTTTGGCCAGGGAACTTGGGAGCATGAGTCAGCTTGAGTGAAGACCACAAACAAACTTTCCTGGCCTTGGAGCTGGTTCTGCCACCCTGCCTGGGCAGGGGAGCTAATGAATAGCCTCACTCACTGATGAGTGTAGCTCTTAGCACTGCCCAACCAGAAAGCTGGACTGGACCACCTGGTAGGCTGATTAGAGCCAGCTCTCCCACTCTACTTGGGGAGAGGAGCTAATTCATGGCCTTGTCCACAGCTGAGCATAGCTCTCAGCTCCACCCAACGAAGAAGCTTGGCCTGAATACCTGGGAAGCTGCATAGTGTAGTAACACTCAAGTAGAGAACCTGGCCAGCAGCACTGCCCGTCAGCAAAGCTAAGCAAGTGGTCCCATTCAGGCAGAGAACTTGGTATACAGTTCTGCTTGAGTCAAGAACCCAAACAGAGGAGGAGAAGATGGCGGAAGGGTAAGACGCGGAGATCACCTTCCTCCCCACAGATACATCAGAAATACATCTACACATGGAACTGCTCCTATAGAACACCCACTGAATGCTGGCAGAAGACCTCAGACCTCCCAAAAGGCAAGAAACTCCCCACGTACCTGAGTAGGGCAAAAGAAAAAAGAAATAACAGAGACAAAAGAATAGGGACGGGACCTGCACCAGTGGGAGGGAGCTGTGAAGGAGGAAAGGTTTCCACACACTAGGAAGCCCCTTCACGGGGGGAGACTGTGGGTGGCAGAGGGGGGAGCTTCAGAGCCATGGGGCAGAGCGCAGCAACAGGGGTGCGGAGGGCAAAGCAGAGAGATTCCTGCACAGAGGCTCGGCGCCGAGCAGCACTCACCAGCCCGAGAGGCTTGTCTGCTCACCGCCGGGGCGGGCGGGGGCTGGGAGCTGAGGCTCGGGCTTCGGTCGGATCGCAGGGAGAGGACTGGGGTTGGCGGCGTGAACACAGCCTGAAGGGGCTAGGGCGCCTCGGCTAGCTGGGAGGGAGTCCGGGAAAAAGTCTGGAGCTGCCGAACAGGCAAGAGACTTTTTCTTCCCTCTTTGTTGCCTGGTGTGCGAGGAGGGGGGATTAAGAGCGCCGCCTAAATGAGCTCCAGAGACGGGCGCGAGCCACGGCTATCAGCGCGGACCCCAGAGACGGGCATGAGACGCTAAGGCTGCTGCTACCGCCACCAAAAAGCCTGTGTGCGAGCACAGGTCACTATCCACACCTCCCCTCCTGGAAGCCTGTGAAGCCCGCCACTGCCAGGGTCCCGTGATCCAGGGACAACTTCCCCGGGAGAAAGCACAGCGCGCCTCAGGCTGCTGCAACGTTACTCAGGCCTCTGCCGCCACAGGCTCGCCCCGCATCCCTATCCCTCCCTCCCCCCGGCCTGAGTGAGCCAGAGCCCCAGAATCAGCTGCTCTTTTAACCCCGTCCTGTCTGAGCTAAGAACAGACGCCCTCAGGCGACCTACATGCAGAGGCGGCTCCAAATCCAAAGCTGAAGCCGGGAGCTGTATGAACAAAGAAGAGAAAGGGAAATCTCTCCCAGCAGCCTCAGAAGCAGCGGATTAAAGCTCCACAAACAACTTGATGTGCCTGCATCTGTTTAATACCTGAATAGACAACGAATCATCCCAAATTCAGGAGGTGGACTTTGGGAGCAAGACATATTATTTTTTCCCCTTTTCTTCTTTTTGTGAGTGTGTATGTGTATGCTTCTGTGTGAGATTTTGTCTGTATAGCTTTGCTTTCACCATTTGTCCTAGGGTTCCGTCTGTCTTTTTTTTTTTTTTTTTTTACTTAAAAATTTTTTTTTCTTAATAATTATTTTTTATTTTAATAACTTTATTTTATTTTATCTTACTTTATTTTATTTTATTGTATTTTATCCTCTTTCTTTCTTTCTTTCTTTCTATTTTTTCTCCCTTTTATTCTGAGCCATGTGGATGAAAGACTCTTGGTGCTCCAGCCAGGCATCAGGGCTGTGCCTCTGAGGTGGGAGAGCCAACTTCAGGACACTGGTCCACAAGAGACCTCCCAGCTCCATGTAATACCAAATGGCGAAAATCTCCCAGAGATCTCCATCTCAACACCAAGACCCAGCTTCACTCAACGACCAGCAAGCTACAGTGCTGGACACCCTATGCCAAACAACTAGCAAGACAGGAACACAGCCCCATCCATTAACGGAGAGGCTGCCTAAACTCATAATAAGGTCACAGACACCCCAAAACACACCACGAAACGTGGACCTGCCCACCAGAAAGACAAGATCCAGCCTCATCCACCAGAACACAGGCACTAGTCCCCTCCACCAGGAAGCCTAGACAACCCACTGAACCAACCTTAGCCACTGGGGACAGACACCAAAAACAACAGGAACTATGAACCTGCAGCCTGCGAAAAGGAGACCCCAAACACAGTAAGATAAGCAAAATGAGAAGACAGAGAAACACACAGCAGATGAAGGAGCAAGGTAAAAACACACCAGATCCAACAAATGAAGAGGAAATAGGCAGTCTACCTGAAAAAGAGTTCAGAATAATGATAGTAAAGATGATCCAAAATCTTGGAAATAGAATAGACAAAATGCAAGAAACATTTAACAAGGACCTAGAAGAACTAAAGAGGAAATAAGCAACGATGAACAACACAATAAATGAAATTAAAAATACTCCAGATGGGATCAATAGCAGAATAACTGAGGCAGAAGAACGGATAAGTGACCTAGAATATAAAATACTGGAAATAACTACTGCAGAGCAGAATAAAGAAAAAAGAATGAAAAGAACTGAGGACAGTCTCAGAGACCTCTGGGACAACATTAAACACACCAACATTCGAGTTATAGGGGTCCCAGAAGAAGAAGAGAAAAAGAAAGGGACTGAGAAAATATTTGAAGAGATTATAGTTGAAAACTTCCCTAATATGGGAAAGGAAATAGTTAATCAAGTCCTGGAAGCACAGAGAGTCCCATACAGGATAAATCCAAGGAGAAACACACCAAGACACATATTAATCAAACTATCAAAAATTAAATATAAAGAAAACATATTAAAAGCAGCAAGGGAAAAACAACAAATAACACACAAGGGAATCCCCATAAGGTTAACAGCTGATCTTTCAGCAGAAACTCTGCAAGCCAAAAGGGAGTGGCAGGACGTATTTAAAGGGATGAAGGAGAAAAACCTACAACCAAGATTACTCTACCCAGCAAGGATCTCATTCAGATTTGATGGAGAAATTAAAACCTTTACAGACAAGCAAAAGCTGAGAGAGTTCAGCACCACCAAACCAGCTTTACAACAAATGCTAAAGGAACTGCTCTAGGCAAGAAACACAAGAGAAGGAAAACACCTACAATAACAAACCCAAAACATTTAAGAAAATGGGAATAAGAACATACATATCAATAATTACCTTAAATGTAAATGGATTAAATGCTCCCACCAAAAGACACAGACTGGCTGAATGGATACAAAAACAAGACCCATATATATGCTGTCTACAAGAGACCTACTTCAGACGTAGGGACACATACAGACTGAAAGTGAGGGGATGGAAAAAGATATTCCATGCAAATGGAAATAAAAAGAAAGCTGGAGTAGCAATTCTCATATCAGACAAAATAGACTTTAAAATTAAGACTATTACAAGAGACAAAGAAGGACACCACATAATGATCAAGGGATCGATTCAAGAAGAAGATATAACAATTGTAAATATTTATGCACCCAACATAGGAGCACCTCTATACATAAGGCAAATACTAACAGCCATAAAAAGGGAAATCGAGAGTAACACAATCATAGTAGGGGACTTTAACACCCCACTTTCACCAATGGACAGATCATCCAAAATGAAAATAAATAAGGAAACACAAGCTTTAAATGATACATTAAACAAGATGGACTTAATTGATATTTATAGGACATTCCACCCAAAAACAACAGAATACACATTTTTCTCAAGTGCTCATGGAACATTCTCCAGGATACATCATATCTTGGGTCACAAAACAAGCCTTGGTAAATTTAAGAAAATTGAAATCGTATCAAGTATCTTTTCCGACCACAACGCTATAGACTAGATATCAATTACAGGAAAAGATCTGTAAAAAATACAAACACATGGAGGCTAAACAGTACACTACTTAATAACCAAGTGATCAATGAAGAAATCAAATGGGAAATCAAAAAATACCTAGAAACAAATGACAATGGAGACACGATGACCCAAAACCTATGGGATGCAGCAAAAGCAGTTCTAAGAGGGAAGTTTATAGCAATACAATCCTACCTTAAGAAACAGGAAACATCTCAAATAAACAACCTAACTTTGCACCTAAAGCAATTAGAGAAAGAAGAACAAAAAAACCCCCAAAGTTAGCAGAAGGAAAGAAATCATAAAGATCAGATCAGAAATAAATGAAAAAGAAATGAAGGAAACGATAGCAAAGATCAATAAAACTAAAAGCTGGTTCTTGAGAACATAAACAAAATTGAGGGAGGGTCGGAGGGACAGAGATGCAAGAGGGAAGAGATATGGGAACATATGTATATGTATAACTGATTCACTTTGTTATAAAGCAGAAACTAACACACCATTGTAAAGCAATTATACTACAATAAAGATGTTAAAAAAAAAAGAAAAAAGGGAGAAAACTCAAATCAATAGAATTAGAAATGAAAAAGGAGAAGTAACAACTGACACTGCAGAAATACAAACGATCATGAGAGATTACTACAAGCAACTCTATGCCAATAAAATGGACAACCTGGAAGAAATGGACAATTTCTCAGAAATGCACAACCTGCCGAGACTGAACCAAGAAGAAATAGAAAATATGAACAGACCAATCACAAGCACTGAAATTGAAACTGTGATTAAAAATCTTCCAACAAACAAAAGCCCAGGACCAGACGGCTTCACAGGCGAATTCTATCAAACATTTAGAGAAGAGCTAACACCTATCCTTCTCAAACTCTTCCAAAATATTGCAGAGGGAGGAACAATCCCCAACTCATTCTACGAGGCCACCATCACCCTGATACCAAAACCAGACAAAGATGTCACAAGGAAAGAAAACTACAGGCCAATATCACTGATGAACATAGATGCAAAAATCCTCAACAAAATACTACCAAACGGAATCCAGCAGCACATTAAAAGGATCATACACCATGATCAAGTTGGGTTTATTCCAGGAATGCAAGGATTCTTCAATATACGCAAATCTATCACCATATTACAAATTGAAGGAGCAAAATCATATGATCATCTCAGTAGATGAAGAGATAGCTTTCAACAAAATTCAATACCCATTTATGATAAAAGCCCTGCAGAAAGTAGGCATAGAGGGAACTTTCCTCAACATAATAAAGGCCATATATGACAAACCCACAGCCAACATTGTCCTCAATGGTGAAAAACTGAAACCATTTCCACTAAGATCAGGAACAAGACAAGGTTGCCCACTCTCACCACTATTATTCAACATAGTTTTGGAAGTGTTAGCCACAGCAATCAGAGAAGAAAAAGAAATAAAAGGAATCCAAATCGGAAAAGAAGTAAATCGGTCACTGTTTGCAGATGACATGATACTATATTTAGAGAATCCTAAAGATGCTACCAGAAAACTACTAGAGCTAATCAATGAATTTGGTAAAATAGCAGGATACAAAATTAATGCACAGAAATCTCTTGCATTCCTATACACTAATGATGAAAGATCTGAAAGGGAAATTAAGAAAACACTCCCATTTACCAGTGCAACAAAAAGAATAAAATATCTAGGAATAAACCTACCTAAGGAGACAAAAGACCTGTATGCAGAAAATTAAAAGACACTGATGAAAGAAATTAAAGATGATACAAATAGATGGAGAGATATACCATGTTCTTGGATTGGAAGAATCAACATTGTGAAAATGATTCTGCTACCCAAAGCAATCTACAGAGTCAATGCAATCCCTATCTAACTACCACTGGCATTTTTCACAGAACTAGAACAAAAAATTTCACAATTTGTATGGAAACACAAAAGACCCCAAATAGCCAAAGCAATCTTGAGAAAGAAAAATGAAGCTGGAAGAATAAGGCTCCCTGACTTCAGACTATACTACACAGCTACAGTAATCAAGACAGTATGGTACTGGCACAAAAACAGAATATAGATCTATGGAACAGGATAGAAAGCCCAGAGATAAACCCATGCACATATGATCACCTTATCTTTGATAAAGGAGGCAATAATATACAATGGAGAAAAGACAGCCTCTTCAATAAGTGGTGCTGGAAAAACTGGACAGGTACATGTAAAAGTATGAAATTAGAACAGTCCCTAACACCATACACAAAAATAAACTCTAAATGGATTAAAGACCTAAATGTAAGGCCAGACACTATCAAACTCTTAGAGGAAAACATAGGCAGAACACTCTATGACACAAATCACAGCAAGATCCTTTTTGACCCACCTCCTAGAGAAATGGAAATAAAAACAAAAATAAACAAATGGGACCTAATGAAACTTCAAAGCTTTTGCACAGCAAAGGAAACCATAAACAAGATGAAAAGACAACCCTCAGAATGGGAGAAAATATTTGCAAATGAAGCAACTGACAAAGGATTAATCTCCAAAATTTATAAGCAGCTCATGCAGCTCAATATCAAAAAAACAAACAACCTAATCCAAAAATGGGCAGAAGACCTAAATAGACATTTCTCCAAACAAGACATACAGATTGCCAACAAACACATGAAAAGCTGCTCAACATCACTAATCATCAGAGAATGCAAATCAAAACCACAATGAGGTATCACCTCACACTGGTCAGAATGGCCATCATCAAAAAATCTAGAAACAATAAATGCTGGAGAGGGTGTAGAGAAAAGGGAACCCTCCTGTACTGTTGGTGGGAATGTAAATTGATACAGCCACGATGGAGGACAGTATGGAGGTTCCTTAAAAAACTAAAAAGAGAACTACCATATGACCCAGCAATCCCACTACTGGGCATATACCCTGAGAAAACCATAATTCAAAAAGAGTCATGTACCACAATATTCACTGCAGCACTATTTACAATAGCCAGGAAATGGAAGCAACCTAAGTGTCCATCGACAGATGAATAGATAAAGAAGATGTGGCCCATATATACAATGGAATATTACTCAGCCATAAAAAGGAATGAAATTGAGTTATTTTTAGTGAGGTGGATGAACTTAGAGTTTGTCATACAGAGTGAAGTAAGTCAGAAAGAAAAACAAATACTGTATGCTAATGCATATATACAGAATGTAAAAAAATGGTACGGATGAACCTAGTGGCAGGGCAGGAATAAAGACACAAGTGTAGAGAACAGACTTGAGGACACAGTGGGGGAGGGGAAGCTGGGATGAAATGAGACAGTAGCACTGACATATATACACTACCAAATACAAAATAGATAACTAGTGGGAAGCTGTTGCATAGCACAGGGTGATCAGCTCAGTGCTTTGTGATGACCTAGAGGGGTGGAATAGGGAGGGTGGGAGGGAAGCTCAAGAGGGAGGGGATATGGGGATATATATATACATATAGCTGATTCACTTTGTTCTACAGCAGAAACTAAGATAACATTGTGAAGCAATTATACTCCAATAAAGATGTAAAACAAATAAAAATAAAACCCTTTTGGGATTCTGAAAAAGAAAGAAAATGAAATAAGAATGATCTTAAATAAACAAGCTAACACTATGCCTCAAGGAACTAAAAAAGAAGAATCAACTAAGCCCAAAGTTAGCAGAAGGAAGAAAATAATAAAGGTTAGAATGAAATAGAGAAAAGGAAAACAAAAGATTAACAAAACTAAGAGTGGGTTCTTTGAAAAGAAAAACAAGATTGACAAACTTTATCTAGACTAAGCAAGGAAAAGAGAGAGGATCCAAATCAACAAAATTATTTTTTAAAGGAGGCATTACAACTGATAGCACAGAAATACAAAATCATAAGAGGCATCTGTGAATAAGTATACACCAACAAAAGAAGAAATGGAAATATTCTTAGAAACATACAACTTACCATGATTGAATCAAGAAACAGAATTTCTGAATAGACTAGCAAGGAGATTTAATCAGTAATCAAAGTCTACCAATGAAGAAAAACCCAGGACCAGGTGGCTTCACTGGTAAATTTACCAATCATGTAAAGAAGAATTAATGCAAATCCTTTTCAAATTCTTCCAGAAAATCAAAGAGGAAGAAATACTTCCAAACTAATTTTATGAGGCCAGCATTACCCTGATCAGAAAGCCAGAAAATGACACTACAAGAAAAGAGAGTTACAGGCTAATATTCCTGATAAATATTGATGTAAATATATCTAATAAAATACTAGCAAGCCAAATTCAGCAGCATATTAAAAGGATTATTCACCATGATAAAGTGGGAATTTTCCCTGGGATGCAAGGATGGTTGCACATATACAAATAAACAAACATGATACTTGACATTAATAGAATAAAAGGAAAAAATCATATGTTCATCTCAATAGGCACAGAAAAAGCATTTTAAACAAGATTCAATATCTGTTCATGGTAAAAACAAAACAAAACAAAACAAAAAACTCTTTAAAAATTGGGTATAAAAGGAACTTACCTCAACATAATGAAGGCCATATATGACAAGCCCACAGATAACATCATTCTCAATGGTGAAAAGTTGAAAGCTTTTCCTCTAAGTTCAGGAACAAGACAAGGGATGCTCACTCTCACCACTCTTATTCAACATAGTACTGGATGTCCTACCCAGAGCAATCAGGACAGAAAGAGAAATAAAAAGCATCAGAATTAGAAAGAAAGAAGTAAAACTATCTCTATTTGTAGATGACATGATTTTATATATAGACAATCCTATTAGACTCACCAAAAAATATTAGATCTGCTCAACAAATTCAGTAAAGTTGCAAGATACAAAATTAATATACAATAATCATTAGCATTTCTATACATTAATGACAAATTATCTGAAAAAATAAATAAAGAATATGATGCCTCTCACAGTAGCATCAAAAACAATAAAATACTTAGGAATAAATTTAACCAAGAAGGTGAAAGATCTCTAAAGTGAAAACTATAAAACACTTAGGAAATAAATTTAACCAAGAAGGTGAAAGATCTCTAAACTGAAAACTATAAAACACTTAGGAAATAAATCAAAGACACAAACAAATGGAAAAGTACCCCATGTTCATAGATTGGAAGAAATAATGTTGTTGAAATGTCCATACTACTCAAAGCCATCCATAGATTCAATGCAATCCCTATCAAAACTCCAGTAGCATTTTTTACAGAAGTAGAAAAAATAATCTTAAAATGTATATGAAACCACAAAGACCCCCAAATAGCCAAAGCAATCCTGAGAAAGCAGAACAAAGCAGGAGGCATCACACATACTGATTTCAAGCTATACTGTAAAGGTATAGTAATCAATACAGTACTATAAAAATAGACACATAAACCAATGGAACAGAATTGAGACCCCAGAAATAAACCCATGTGTACATATATAGTCAACTAATATTTGACAAGGGAGCATTAATACTCAATGGAGAAAAGAGAGTCTCTTCAATAAAGGGTGCTGAGAAAATTCTCATGTAAAAGAATAAAACTAGACTGTATCTTACACCACTTACAAAATTTAATTTGAAATGGATTAAAGACTTAATTGTAAGACCTGATACCATAAACCTCCTAAAAGAAAACATAGGAAAAGTACTCTTTGACATGAGTCTTGGCAATCATTTTTGGATAAGACACTTAAAGGATGAGCAACAAAATAAAACATAAATGATTGAGACTACATCAATCTAAGAAGCTTCTGCACAGCAAAACGAAACAAAACAAAACAAGGAAACCCAAAACAAATTTAAAAAAACAAAAAAAAACCCCAAAACAAAAAACAAAAAACAAAAAAACCCCACAATAAAACACAAAAACAAAAACGAAAAAGCAAAAAATAACAAAAAGAAAAACCCCAAAACAAAAAAAACACCCAAACTCCAAAAAAAAAAACAAAACAAAACAAAGCAAAATCAAAATAAAACGACAACCTACAAAATGAGAAAAAATATCTGCAAAGCATATATCTGATAAGGGGCGAATATCTAAAATATACTTAAAAAAATACAACTCAGCAAAAAAACCCCCAAATAATCCAATTTAAAAAATGGGCAAGGGACATAGACATATTTCCAAGGAAGATACAAATGGCCAACAGATACAGTAAGTCCCCTACATACGGACATTTTGATGATGTCAATTGGTACAGACACTATGGAAAACAGTATGGAGGTTCCTCAAAAAATTTAAAATAAAAATACCACATGATACTGCAGTTCCCTTCTGGGTATATTTCTAAAGGAAATGAAAACACTATGTTGAAGAAATACATGCACACCTATGTTTATTTCAGCATTATTTACAATTGTCAAGACACAGAGACAAACTAAGCATCCACTGATGGATGAAAGGATAAAGAAAATGTGGTACTGTATACATACATATTGGAATGTTATTCTGCCATAGAAAGAAGGAAAGTCTGACATTTGTGACACGCGGTGGATCTTGAGGGCATTCTGCTAAGTTAAATAAGTCAGAACAACAAAGACAAATCCTGTATAATCTCACTTATATGTGGAATCTAAAAAACAAAAAAAAAACAGCTAATTCACAGAAAAACAGATCACATTTGTGTTTACTTGAGGCAGATGTTGGGGGTGGGAGAACTGAATGAAGGTATTCAAAAGGCCTAAACTCCCAGTTATAAGATAAATAAATACTGGGGAAGTAATATAAAATGTGATTACTATAGTTAAGACTGCTGTATGGTATATTTGAAAGCTGCTAAGAAAGTAAATCCTAAAAGTTCTCATCACAAGGAAAATTTTTTCTTTTTTTTTGTATCTATATGAGATTATGGACGTTCACTAAACCTATTGTGGTAATCATTTAAGAATATATGTAGGTCAATGTGATGTATGCCTTATACAGTGCTGTATGTCAATATACCCCATCAAAACTATAAAAAGAGAACTGTATCAACTCATAACTATACCTCATTGTTTTTTGTTCTTATTTGACACAAATTATTTTTTCTGCTTTAACACATGTGGTTTGTACTGCAAATTAGTTATGTAAGCCAACTAATTACAATGTAATATGAAATATTACAAATGAATGCTGCTCAAGTATCCCTGCAAGCAACTAGAACAGCCTGAGTTGGGGTGAATGGATGATTTCCTGGAGTAGGTGACATTTTAACTAGGTTTATAGAGTAGGTACAAGAAAGTCGATTGAAGAAAATGGCTAATGGGCAATTCAAGTAAATTAAACAGCATGTATTTAGTCCTCAGAGCATAGGTGAATTGAGGATTAAAAATATAATAATAATTTTTTCAGTATACCTAAAGCATGGTATGTGGATCTAGAAATTGCAATGGGTGAAGATGGAAAAGTAGAGAAGATTCATATAAGAAAAATCATGGGTATAGTATCAATAATTTGATGTTTCCCCTAAAGATGTCACTGGCAGATTTTAGAAAGATGTGACATGGTCAGATTTATGTTTTAAATACAAGCTGGCAACAACAAGAAGGATGACATAGAGAAGGGAAACACTAGATGCCGGAAAATCAGTTTAAGAGACTTACAGTATCCAGATGAGAAACAATGGGGGTCTGAACTAAGGAAATTACATTCAAATAAGTGAAACCCATGCAGAATTTAGTGACTTAGCAGATCCTTTTGGACCCTGCTCAAATCCCTAGGACCTCTTTTACTGATTTGTTATGCCCACATCCTAACTCTTGCCTGAGTTGCTGCCAATGGCTCTCACTCGCAAACTCTTCCAGAGAACTGTCCTTGCATAAATGGAGCAATCATGCCATTTATATCACCCCACAACCTACTAACATGACTGACCAACTTGGTAGTGTTTGGGGTAGGGGTGGGGAGAGAACTGGTACAAAAACCAGTCTCTAGCCTCGACAGGACTAATTCTGTGGTTCAATGTATACTTTCCTCTGGGTCAGGCTAAGCCTAGACTTCACCTAAAACTTCATCATTGTTTGGCTTTCCCTATTGTTATGGACTGAATTGTGTCTCCCCAAAATGTGTATGTTGAAGTATTAACCCCCAATATGACTATATTTGAAGATGGGGACTTTGGAGAGATAATTGAGATTAAACAGGGTTGTAAGGGTGGGACCTTAATCTGACAGGACTGGTGTCCTTGTAAGAAGAGGAAGAGATAGAGGAAGAGATCACTCCTTCTCTGCCCACAGACAGAGGAAAGGCCATGTGAACACACAGCGATAAGGTAGCTGTCTGCAAGCCTGGAAGACAGGCCTCCTCAGGAACTGAATTTTGGAGCACTTTGATCTTGGATTTTTAGCCTATGGAACAGTAAGAAAATAAATTTTTGTCATTTGAGCCACCCAGTCTGTGATATTTTGTTATGGCAGCTTAAGCAGACCAATTCCCATCTCTCTCTCTCTCTTTCTTTTTTTTTTTTCTTTTCTTACAAGTTTCTCCTGAAACTACCACCTTATTGGCCCTTTCTGGGTCATAAACAAGGAATGCTATTTTATTTGTCATCACCTACTTTCTTGGTCCTTAATTTTTCCATCTTTAAATTGAATTCTCTTACTCTAAATCAGTAGGTGTTCAGCTTCCTCTGCTAGATTGTTAACATCTTAAGTGCATTAAATGGCATTCCACCTATTATTTATTGAAGTCCCCCTAATCTTTTCAAGGTAGTGACTGATACGTTGTGTTCTTTACTAGCTAATCTCATAGAATCATAGAAAACAGTACAAAGAGGCCAAACGAACCCCCTTCATACATTAAGTACAAGTCAATGTCCCTTTTAAAGTGAAGGGGAAAAAAGACACCTAGGATATGCATGACATTAGACATATACATTTCTGTAGCTATTTTAGCTCTTTCAATTAACAATTATAATTTGGGGGAAGTTAACTGATTTTTGAATGAGTACAATATGAGAGAGATACTGATATTCAAAAGTCTGATTATCACTGATTACCAAGCTAATTATTGACTCAATCCAAACATTTAAAAGGTTAGCTTTTGCTTTGCAAACATGCCAGATTCTGCGTCTGCAGAGCTTACAATACACAGCCATGAAATTAAAATAAACTGCTCATCTTGGCAATACATACAAGGTTCTGGAAAAGAATGAGCTTAAATATGTGAAAAAAGTCAGATTGACATAATACGAGCCAGAAAACACTGTAATGGTTAAAGGGAACGAGAGCAGCCTGTGTAAAGCCGTCCATCAAGAATTGACATGTGTTATATGCATAGCAGGACACTGAGTTTGTTGAAAGTGCTTAGAATTTGGCAAGCCTATGCAGAGGGGAATGCGCAAAGTTTACTTTGAAGGACAAAACAGCTTGGAATGTGAAAATGCTAATGATGAGATCATTCAGTAAGAGTTACCAAGCTATTCCAAAAAGACATTTATCTGAGAGTTACATTATACTTCATATCATTACAGGCAAAAGTAAGTTTCTTTAGGAAGGAATCCTGCAAGACTTTTCTTGGTTTTTGCTCACTCTGGGAACTGGAACCTTAACTCTAATGGACAGGTAATAAATATCAGTTTAGGCTTTTGTTGTTGTTTTGGGTGGAGAAAATATTATAGTAAGAGTTTATCATGATAAACCTATAATTTGATTTAAATAATGAACTTTATGTAATGATAACACATAATTTATATACATAGATATACATTTACATCGATTTTATATATGTATATGTTTGTCTACATAAATAAAACTAGTTGATTCTGGTGTCTAACTTCAATTCTGCCTCAGTAAGGGATTTATGTTCATCCTGAACCAGAGAGGTGGTGGAGGTAGAGTGAGAATTAAGACTCTTTGCAAATTCAGCCTGAAACACTTCCATATTTTCCAAGAACTGGTTTGGGTTGGAATGGCTGACTGGGCTGGTGCTTTCTGTAAGCCATTTATTGGCTTTTATTAAGAAGATTGCCTTTGATTAGGCACTTGCCCAAAGTGCTCTGTGGACTTCTTCCACTTTCCTTATAAACTACAGCCCAGAAATGATTACCCATATCTGCAATTCTAACCTAAGAACGTTGTTTCTACTCTCTTTCTACCAAAATCTGCAATTTTCTTCCTAGATGGCTGAGTTCTCTCCCCTTGCCCTGTCAAAAGGATAGTACTGAAAGCTCTTTTCTTGCTTCAGAGTATGAACTGAAAATGGACTCACATTTGACTGTTACTGTAAAATGTATTCTTTAATAGTATTAAATATTCTCCTACAAGGGTTACTATGGAGTGGTCCAGGACTTTATCTAGTTAATTCATGACCAAGATTGTGATGGTTACATATATGACTGAATTAATCATGGTAAGAATCAGCAGAGTCTGCAAATGGAGCCAAATTATTTTTTAATCAGCATCTGTAAAATGCATTCATTGTTTTGTGACAGAAACTACATGACACACAATTTGACATTCTCTTTTCTAGGAGGTCAATAAATAGTTGGTAATTGGGGTTGTAACAGAAAACAGACATTTTAGCAAAGCCTGCACGTCTATGTACTTTTGAAGAGGAATTCCACAAATTTTATTACCTCCTTATATTCATGTGTGTAAAGCAATTAGTTCTTTACAGAAAACCTTATCCCCTTGCAAGCACTTGCATCTTGCATAAGAAGTTTTAGACTCTGTAAATAAAGTCTTTACCAAATAAGCAGGTGGCCTTTCTTAGGTACACTTATTATGAAAGAAAAGATGAATTTACATGAGCTAAGTTCTTTCAAGTACCTGACAAAGGCAATTCTTTTAAGAAGAATTATGAAAAGGGGAATATTTTGTGAAAAATCACCAGTGCAGCTTTGAGTGGTAGAGTATGAGGTCCTTTTGACCTTTGTCCCTGCCAAAATTTTGAAATATCTGTATGTTGTAGGAATAAGAGAATAAATTAGATTTATATCTGTGTCTACGTTGGTTTAGAAATAGACAGTGACTTCAAACAATCACTTAGCTCAAATAATGTTGCTAAGAAAAATATGGTTCTGTGTGATCTTCATTTTGGCCTTATACTTTAAAATTATTTTAAAAAGTGAAGATGACTGTAGAAAATAACTTATTACAAAGGACACTTAAAATAAGAAAAACATAATAGAGCACTAGACAGAAAATCCAAAAAGTAGGGATTCTAGCTCAACTCAGCTACTTGTTTACATGACATTCACTTCACAAAACATACGTAAAATGAATACAGAAAACTCCCAATTTATAACAAGGTAAAAATGCACATACTGATTCTAAAAATGGCTAGTGAAAACAAATTACTATACAAAAGCATAAATGTTACTATCATCTTTTTTTTCAACTGCTGACATTCCACTAAGATAACCAGTTGGCAAGCAAAGATGTGTTTGCTACTTACTGCAATAATAGACAACACTACCTTGACAGAGTCTTAGCAGTGTCTCTAAAAGGTAGTTAGCAAGTAGGTATAGGAATTATGCTCTGATTTAAGGTGGGTCTTTTAATGCAGCAGTCCAAAAATCATGATATAATAATTGAGAATTGGTAGACAGAGAGTGACGAAATTTTTGAAGATGCCTTGATGAATGACCATTCATTTGATAAGAGAATGTTTTCCCTGGTTGAGGGAGTCAGTGCCCTGAGAAGGCAGGCCAAAGGAGTAGTCTATTATTCACATAAATATATTTTCAGGAAGTGTCTGAAACAAATAATATATAATATTCATAGGCAAGAATTTCCTGAAAAATTAAAATGTCAATTTAGATAGTCTTAGTTTAGTTTTCGATCTTATTAACTCTGTGTTTGCATGTAGTTTATCATAGTTATCAAGTTAAGCAAATGTTATCAAGTATGAGCTATGCTGAGGCATTCTTCTATAAGGTGCTGTACATAGCAAATCTTACTTAATTCTTACAGCTAGTCTATGGTGTTATTTTCACCATTTTAAAGATCCAGAAGGTGAGGTTATGACTCTTCTTCAATGTCACTAGTCCTATTTCTTTTAAATAGAAAGAAAGCAAAAACCAGAAAATAAAATAAACAAGCAATTGATAGGGCACTAAACTTTTAAAAGATATTTGCTTTTTCATTAGTTCATTTAGGGTAAGGTTGTACATGTGTGCTCATTTCAACCCAGGAATGTTACAGGCACAGACTAGATTACTAGTGCTTGTATCCCCCTGGAAGACATTAAAAAGACTGAAATAGTTTAAATCTTTTGACTCTTACTCAAGTTCTTAGAAGATGAAGTCACAACTGTAAAGTTGCCTTAACCTTCTATCATTAAGACTATAGTAGAAAAATAATGGTAGATTAAAACTGCAAGGATATAAATTAGTGGCTCTCTAGCACATGAAAAAAATTGTTGTATTCAGTGAGTTAAATTCAGGGTGTATAAGTACAGAAAGGTACTGCCCATATAGGAAGTGTGAACATCTTCATCACACTCTGAACTAAATCTCAGAAATTGGATAAACTCTGAATATGCACAAATTCCAATGACTACTACACCCTCTAATCAAGTGTCCTCTACCTCTCATATTACAGGAGTTAGAATTATCACTAAGAAGAGGGGAAAAAATGAGTAATAAAAAGGTCAAGAATAAATGAGACTCATTTTTTAAAGAGATTCTTATTTAACAAAGTATTGTTTAGAAGATTCATGAGTTCATATATATTTTATTTATGATAAATTCATGCAAATGATGGATTAAAATTAATTTAAAAGAGAAAATATCTCTACGGAATGTTTTGTAACTCATCAGTTTGAGCTTGATTTGTATTCCATTCAGGAAAAACATTTTCTGTATCTTTAAAAAATAAACATTTTGATTACAGAAAGCTAGAAATTTTTACTATACTAATTACTGCTTATAATTAAGCAAGCTTATTTTAGAACAAATTTACCTGAGTAAGATGAAAATTACATATCAGCTGATCTTGAGAAAATTCATGAACTATAAAAGGACCATAAAAATATAAAAGAAAAAGAAAACTGAAAACCTGTTCTTGAATTTGCACATCAAGCAGAGTAAGAACAAATTTAGTTTCCTATATTTAGAGACATACTTTGAGAGAAAATCAAAAAGCAATTAAGAATATCACCAAAGTTACAGAAACCCATTACTTATATGTTCATTATACGAAACTAAGAGATGTTGTCTTTGGCACTGCAAGATAATATATTCCTCCTGAGAACACAGAAAATAAAATATCTTAAAGTTATATATTTTTCTAATTTTAAATTTGCTCAAATATTATAAATGTTTTTTATAGTAACAGAATAGGTGCTCACTAAAAGATTATCATATGTCGGTGATATGAAAGAGCTATATTTTTGGGGGTGCCAGGAAGAGAAAACTATAGTGAAAATCTATTTGGAATATCAGAATGTATTTAAGGAAAGCATTTGCTAACCAGCATAATGTAAAATGTATCAAGAATACATCCAGTACATTTGGTTTGGAGAAACACTAAAATATATGTCAGTCTGGATTTTCATGTTTTTCTATGTGAATTGTATTTCTAGCTCTGTGAAGGAGAACCCAATGTTATAAGTGTAATTCAACAAATGCAAGTCTCATTTACATACGTATTGTAAGGGATAAATAAATGATAAACGAATGGTTTTCAGATAGGAGACTTATTTATTGCTTGAACAAAGGTAGTCATGGATCTACAAACTGTCAAAAGTTTAATGTAATTAATGAATTCAAATACAAATAGTAGAATGAATATTATAAAATTACTAATGGTGTTTGTGACAGGCTGAAAGGTATACAGGTCATGATACTTCCTTCTAACTTTTAAACATATTTCCACTTATATTTAAGGAACCTGTGGTAATCTGATAATATATTTTTTTCAAAAATTGAATATTTTTGAAAATTGAATACTGGAGAAATTACAATGAAGAGCATAAAAATTAACACTAATCTCACTGCTCGAGGATACCAACTGTTTAAATTCCAACATAAAATAGGGATTGTATATGATATAAATTTTAAAAAAACTTCTGTCAAAAAGAGAAATACACCATAAGGAAATAAGTTAAAATATCAATTTAGGATATTTTGAATGGCAAGAATGAAGACGAATTTTTTCTCCTCCCTATAAGAGTTAACATGGCATCTCTACATATTATCTTTTTTTTTTTTTAACATCTTTATTGGAGTATAATTGCTTTACAATGTTGTTAGTTTCTGCCGTATAACAAAGTGAATCAGCTATATGTATACATATATCCCCATATCCTCTCCCTCTTACGTCTCCCTCTCACCCTCCCTATCCCACCCCTCTAGGTGGTCACAAAGCACCAAGCTGATCTCCCTGTGCGATGCAGCTGCTTCCCACTAGATATCTATTTTACATTTGGTAGTGTATATATGTTGATGCTACGCTCTCACTTCATCCAGCTTACGCTTCCCACTCCCCGTGTCCTCAAGTCCATTCTCTATGTCTGTGTCTTTATTCCTGTCCTGCCCCTAGGTTCATCAGAACCATTTTTTTTTTTTAAGATTCCATATATATGGGTTCGCATATGGTATTTGTTTTTCTCTTTCTGAATTACTTAAATATGTATGACAAACTCTAGGTCTATCCACCTCACTACAAATAACTCAATTTTGTTTCTTTTTATGGCTGAGTAATATTCCACTGTAAATATGGGCCACATCTTCTTTATCTATTCGTCTGTCGATGGACACTTAGGTTGTTTCCATGTCCTGGCTATTGTAAATAGTGCTGCAATGAACATTGTGGTACATGACTCTTTTTGAATTATGGTTTTCTCAGGGTATATGCCCATTAGTGGGATTGCTGGGTCAAATGGTAGTACTATTTTTAGTTTTTTAAGTAACCTGCATACTTTTCTCCATAGTGGCTGTATCAATTTACATTCCCACCAGCAGTGCAAGAGGGTTTCCTTTTCTCCACACCCTCTCCAGCATGTATTGTTTGTAGATTTTGTGATGATGCCCATTCTGATCAGTGTGAGGTAATATCTCATTGTAGTTTTCCTTTGCATTTCTCTAATGATTACTGATGTTGAGCATCTTTTCATGTGTTTGTTGGCCATCTGTATATATTCTTAGGAGAAATGTCTATTTAGGTCTAATGCCCATTTTTGGATTGGGTTGTTTTTTTGATATTGAGCTGCATGAGCTGCTTGTATATTTTGGAGATTAATCCTCTGTCAGTTGCTTTGTTGGCAAATATTTTCTCCCATTCTGAGGGCTGTATTTTTGTCTTGTTTATGGTTTCCTTTGCTGTACAAAAGCTTTTAAGTGTCATTAGGTCCCATTTGCTTATTTTTGTTTTTATTTCCATTTCTCTATAAGGTGGGTCAAAAAGATTCTTGCTGTGATTTAAATCAGAGTGTTCTGCCTATGTTTTCCTCTAAGAGTTTTATAGTGTCTGGCCTTACATTTAGGTCTTTAATCCATTTTGAGTTTATTTTTGGGTATGGTGTTAGGGAGTGTTCTAATTTCATTCTTTTACATGTAGCTGTCCAGTTTCCCAGCACCACTTACTGAAGAGGCTGTCTTTTCTCCATTGTATATTCTTGCCTCCTTTATCAAAGATAAGGTGACCATATGTGCATGGGTTTGTCTCTGGGCTTTCTATCTTGTTCCATTGATCTATCTTTCTGTTTTTGTGCTGGTACCATACTGTCTTGATTACTGTAGCTTTGTAGTATAGTCTGAAGTCCAGGAGCCTGGTTCCTCCAACTCCATTTCTCTTCCTCAAGACGGCTTTGGCTATTAGGGGTCTTTTGTGTTTCTATACAAATTGTGAAAATTTTTGTTCCAGTTCTGTGAAAAATGCCATTGGTAGTTTGATAAGTATTGCATTGAATCTGTAGATTGCTTTGGGTAGTAGAGTCATTTTCACAATGTTGATTCTTCTACTCCAAGAACATGGTATATTTCTCCATCTGTTTGTATCATCTTAATTTCTTTCATCAGTGTCTTATAGTTTTCTGCATACAGGTCTTTTGTCTCCTTAGGTAGGTTTATTCCTAAGTATTTTATTTTTTTTGTTGTAATGGTAAATGGGAGTATTTCCTTAATTTCTCTTTCAGATATTTCATCATTAGTGTATAGAAATGAAAGAGATTTCTGTGCATTAATTTTGTATCCTGCTACTTTACCAAATTCATTGATTAGCTCTAGTAGTTTTCTGGTAGCAT
This sequence comes from Eubalaena glacialis, assembly GCF_028564815.1. Taxonomy (NCBI): domain Eukaryota; kingdom Metazoa; phylum Chordata; class Mammalia; order Artiodactyla; family Balaenidae; genus Eubalaena; species Eubalaena glacialis. The sequence continues at coordinate 139,680,053 of NC_083717.1, forward strand.
CTTTAGGTTTCTCTATATATAGTATCATGTAATCTGCAAACAGTGACTGTTTTACTTCTTCTTTTCTGATTAGGGTTGCTTATATTTCTTTTCTTCTCTGATTGATGTGGATAAAACTTCCAAAACTATGTTGAATAATAGTGATGAGAGTAGGCAACCTTGTCTCGTTCCTGATCTTAGAGGAAACGGTCTCAGATTTTCAACATTAAGAATGACATTGGCTGTTGGTTTGTCATATTTGGCCTTTATTATGTTGAGGTAGGTTCCCTCTATGCCTACTTTCTCGAGAGTTTTATCATAAATGGGTGTTGACTTTTGTCGATAGCTTTTTCTTCATCTATTATCATATGGTTTTTATCCTTCATTTTGTTAATATGGTGTATCACATGATTGATTTGCATATATTGAAGAATCCTTGCATTCCTGGGATAAACCCTACTTGACCATGGTGTATGATCCTTTTAATGTGCTGTTGGATTCTGTTTGCTAGTATTTTGTTGAGGATACTTGCATCTATGTTCATCAGTGATATTGGCCTGTATTTTTCTTTTTTTGTGACATTTTTTTCTAGTTTTGCAATCAGCGTGATGCCGGGCTTATAGAATGAGTTTGGGAGTGTTCCTCCCTCTGCTATATTTTGGAAGAGTTTGAGAAAGATAGGTGTTAGCTCTTCTCTAAATGTTTGATAGAATTTGCCTGTGAAGCCATCTGGTCCTGGGCTTTTGTTTGTTGGAAGATTTTTAAATCACAGTTTCATTTCAGTGCTTGTGATTGGTCTGTTTATATTTTCTATTTCTTCCTGGTTCAGTCTCAGAAGGTTGTGGTTTTGTAAGAATTTGTCCATTTCTTCCAGGTCGTCCATTTTATTGGTATATAGTTGCTTAAAGTAATCTCTCATATTCCTTTGTATTTCTGCAGTGTCAGTTGTTACTTCTCCCTTTTCATTTCTAATTCTGTTGATTTGAGTCTTCTCCCTTTTTTTCTTGAGGAGTCTGGCTAATGGTTTATCAATTTTGTTTATCTTCCTAAAGAACCTGCTTTTAGTTTTATTGATCTTTGCTACTGTTTCCTTCATTTCTTTTTCATTTATTTCTGATCTGACCTTTATGATTTTTTTCCTTCTGCTAACTTTGGGTTTTTTTTTTTTTGTTGTTCTTCTTTCTCTAATTGTTTTAGGTGTAAGGTTTGGCTGTTTATTTGAGATTTTTCTTGTTTCTTGATGTAGGATTATTTGCTATAAACTTTCCTCTTAGAACTGCTTTTGATGCATCCCATACGTTTTGGGTCATCATGTTTTCATTGTCATTTGTTTCTAGGTATTTTTTGATTTCCCCTTTGATTTCTTCAGTGATCTCTTGGTTACTTAGTAGCCTATAGTTTAGCTTCCATGTGTTTGTATTTTTTACAGTTTTTTTCCTGTAATTGATATCTAGTCTCATAGCATTGTGGTCAGAAAAGATACTTGATATGATTTCAATTTACTTAAATTTACCAAGACTTGATTTGTCACCCAAGATATGATCTATACTGGAAAATATTCCATGAGCTCTTGAGAATAAAGTGTATTCTGTTGTTTTGGGATAGAATGTCCTATAAATATCAGTTAAATCCATCTTGTTTAATGTCTCATTTAAATTGTGTGTTTCCTTATTTATTTTCATTTTGGATATCTGTCCATTAGTGATAGTGGGGCATTAAAACCCCCCACTATTATTGTGTTACTGTTGATTTCTCCTTTTATGGCTGTTAGCATTTTCCTTATATATTGTGGTGCTCCTATGTTGGTTGCATAAATATTTACAGTTGTTATATCTTCTTCTTGGATTGATCCCTTGATCATTATGTAGTGTCCTTCTTCGTCTCTTGTAATAGTCTTTAAAGTCTATTTTTTCTGATATGAGGATTACTACTCCAGCTTTCTTTTGATTTCTATTTGCATGGGATATCTTTTTCCATCCCCTCACTTTCAGTCTGTATGTGTCCCTAGGTCTGAAGTGGGTCTCTTGCAGACAGCATATATAAAGGTCTTGTGTGTGTATCCTTTCAGCCTGTCTATGTCTTTTGGTTGGAGCATTTAATCCATTTACATTTAAGGTAATTATTGATATGCATGTTCCTATTACCATTTTCTTAATTGTTTTGGGTTTGTTTTTTGGGTCTTTTCCTACTGTTGTGTTTCCTGCCTAGAGAATTTCCTTTAGCATTTGTTGTAAAGCTGGTTTGGTGGTGCTGTATTCTCTTAAGTTTTGCTTGTCTGTACAGGTTTTAATTTCTCTGTCGAATCTGAATGAGATCCTTGCTGGGTAAGTAATCTTGGTTGTAGGTTTCTCCCTTTCATCACTTTAAATATGTCCTGCCACTCCCTTCTGGCTTGCAGAGCTTCTGCTGAAAGATCAGCTGTTAACCTGATGGGAATTCCCTAGTACATTATTTGTTGCTTTTCCCTTGCTGCTTTTAATATTTTTTCTTTGTATTTAATTTTTGATAATTTGATTAATGTGTCTTGGTGTGTTTCTCCTTGGATTTATCCTGTATGGGACTCTCTGCGCTTCCTGTACTTGACTGTTTCCTTTCCCATGTTAGGGAAGTTTTCAACTATAATCTCTTCAAATATTTTCTCAGACCCTTTCTTTTTCTCTTCTTTTTCTGGGACCGCTATAATTCGAATGTTGATGCATTTAATGTTGTCCCAGAAGTCTCTGAGAGTGTCCTCAATTCTTTTCATTTTTTACTCTTTATTCTACTCTGTTGAGTTGTTTCCACTCTTTTATCTTCCAGGTTGCTTACCGTTCTTCTGTCTCAGTTATTCTGCTACTGATTCCTTCTAGAGAATTTATTATTTCATTTATTGTGTGGTTCATCATTGTTTGTTTGCTCTCTAGCTCTTCTAGGTCCTTGTTAAACGTTTCTTGTATTTTCTCCATTCTATTTCCAAGATTTTGGATCATCTCTACTATCATTACTCTGAATTCTTTTTCAGGCAGACTGCCTATTTCCTCTTCATTTGTTTGGTCTGGTGGGTTTTTACCTTGCTCCATCATCTGCTGCATATTTCTCTGTCTTCTCTTTTTTTTTTAACTTACTGTGTTTGGGGACTCTTTTTCACAGGCTGCAGGTTCATAGTTTCCATTGTTTTTCCCCATGTCTTCCCCCAGTGGGTGAGGTTGGTTTGGTGTCTTCTGTAGGCTTCCTGGTGGAGGGGATGGATGCCTGTGTTCTGGTGGGTGGGGCTGGATCTTGTCTTTCTGGTGGGCAGTGCCACATCCAGTGGCGTGTTTTGGGGTGTCTGTGAACTTAGTATGATTTTAAGCAGCCTCTCTAATGGGTGGGTTTGTGTTCCTGTCTTGCTAGTTGTTTAGCATGGGGCGTCAAGCACTGGAGCTTGCTGGCCATTGGGTGGAGCTGGGTCTTAGCATTGAGATGGAGATCTCTGGGAGAGCTCTCACTGACTGATATTACCTGGGGCTGGGAGGTCTCTGGTGGTCCAGTGTCCTGAACTCGGCTCTCCCACCTGAGAGGCACAGGCCTGACATCAGGCCAGAGCACCAAGACCCTGTCAGCCACATGGCTCAGAAGAAAAGAGAGAGAAAAAGAAATAAAAAGAAAGAAAGAAAGTATTAAAATAAAAAATAGAAAAAATAATAATAATAAAAAGAGACAACCAAACCAATAAACAAATCCACCAATGATTACAAGCGCTAACAACTAAACCATGATAAACATAAAAATCTGAAAGAAATCAGTCGCAGACAGCAAACCATAAGTCTACAGTTGCTCCCAAAATCCACCACCTCAGTTATGGGACAATTCGTTGTCTATTCAGGTACTCCACAAATGCAGGGTACATCAAGTTGATTGTGGGGATTTAATCTGCTGCTCCTGAGGCTGCACAGAGAAATTTCCCTTTCTCTTCTTTGTTTACACAGCTCCTGGGTTTCAGCTTTGGTTTTGACCCCACCTCTGTGTGTAGGTCACCCTCAGGCATCTGTTCCCTGCCCAGACAGGATTGGGTTAAAGCAGCAGCTGATTAGGGGGCTCCTGCTCATTCAGGTTGGGGGTAGGGAGGGGTATGGTAGTTATAATTGGAATGCGGTCTGAGCCTGTGGAGGCAGAGGCTGGTGTGATGTTGCAACACCCTGAGACACACCATGTTTTCTCCCAGAGAAGTTGTCCCTGGATCTAGGGACCCTGGCAGTGGCGGGCTGCCCAGGCTTCCGGGTGTGGGGCTGTGGATAGTGACCTGTGCTTGTACACAGGCTTCTTGGTGGCTGCAGCAGCCTTAGCATTTCATGCCCGTCTCTGGGGTCTGAGCTGATAGCCGTGGCTTGCGCCCATCTCTGGAGCTCGTTTAGGCAGTGCTCTGCCTTTTGTGGGCAGACAGGGAAGGAGTCCGCTCTCCTCGCACACCCCGAAACAATGGTCTCTTTCCTCTTAGGCAGGTCCAGAATTTTTCCCGGACTCCCTCCTGGCTGGCTGTGGTGCACTAGCCCCTTCAGGCTGTGTTCACGCAGCCAACCCCAGTCCTCTCTCTGGGATCTGACTTCTGAAGCCCAAGCCTCAGCTCCCAGCCCCCGCCCGCCCCGGCGGGTGAGCAGACAATCATCTCAGGCTGTTGAGTTCTGGTTGGCACCAATCCTCTGTGCAGGAATCTCTCTGCTTTGCCCTCTGCACCCCTGTTGCTTCACTGTCCTCCATGGCTCTGAAGCTTTCCCCCCCCAGCCCCTGTCTCCACCACTGAAGGGGCTTCCTAGTGTGTGGAAACTTTTCCTCCTTCACAGCTCCCTCCCAGAGGTGCAGGTCCATCCCTCTTCTTTTGTCTCTTTTTTTCATTTTTCTTTGGCCCCACCCAGGTACGTGGGGATTTTCTTGCCTTTTGGGAAGTCTGAGGTCTTCTGCCAGCTTTCAGTAGGTATTCTGTAGGAGTTGTTCCACATGTAGATGTATTTTTGATGTATTTGTGGGGAAAAAGGTGATCTCCACATCTTACTCTTCCGCCATCTTGAAGGTCCTCTGTTAATAATGTTTTAAAATTTAATTTTGTTTGTTTAAAATGTATAAATCCCTGTCTAGAAATAATATAAAAGATAAAATAAATCAGCTTCTTAATAAATATGAGTTGACTGAAAAAAATTAAAGCATGAATGTCATGGATAATGACAGAAAGAAAAATAATAAAAACTTCCTTTGTGGGAAAATTTGGCTAAATATATAAATATTAATACATATATATTTACTAAAATACACTACTTTTGTTTTTGATTTTTACTTATTATACATTTTTAGAAAATCCTTAATAATGACCCCATTTATAGCTATACTTTTCATTTTTCTATGTTCTTTTTCAATCTTTGGTATTTTAAAAGCATGCTCATAATTTCTGTGCTTCTTCACTTTATACTCTATTTCACTATGCATTTAGCTTTTGATTTACCAAACATTTAATTGATAAGTTGAATTATTTTATGTTCTTCTAGATACTTTGTTTTTATGCAAACGTGCTTACAGTCATTGCTAAATTTAACCTATTTCAAATCTGTGGGGCTTTAGTTTGAAAATCAGGGTGTTGGTCACCTTTTAATATAGTCATGTGACTGTATTTTGGGCATACGTCAATTACCTTTGTTTCTCAGCAAAGGTCATGGTTGAACAACAATTTTCGTGCTCAAAAGCAACTTGTCTAAAGTTGTAACACCTACTGCCTACTGTGTGCAAAGTAAGAAATTATGTATGATTATTACTATAAAAATAATTTTATAGTAATAATCAACCACTAGATTTAATAATTGTGATTGTAGGAAAAATGAAGTTTTAAAAATAAGTATCAAACAACACAAATCATATATTTTCACATGATATTTTAAAATTTTATTTTCATAGTTTAGGACTAATTTTTTTCTTGTGTGAGTATATTAATAATGAATATATAGAGATTAAAAAAAATCAATATACTATGCAATTTGAAACTACAAGCTATAAATTCTTCAGCAAACTAGTAACAGTTTCTACACAAGAGCTTTTCATAACTGCTTTAGGGTGTTATTATCAGGCTTCTAATCACAGGTTATAGATCCCAACCTTCATCTATTCACATAAGACATTAATAGTGATATAGTAGTGTATATTCTCTAAAGATAGTTTAAAAATATGCTGAAGCACAGACACTCGACTTCAGAGCAATTAACAGTACTGTAACCTCAAGATCAGGAAAGTTTAAAGTCAATAGCTGAGAACCACTTGAATGGACAGTGATTGATTTTGCTTCCTCTGGCCAATAGGGGAATGATTGATCTAAGCTTTATTTTGTGCTAGCCTTTTCTCTATTGCAAGCCTAATGAGGCATAAGGAGTGAAGTGAAAGTGGAAACGAAAGAAATAGATTTGTGTCTGCATGGGGCCAACTACATGGTGGTGAAATAAAAAATTAATCCAACCAGCTATCTGGTATCAAAAAACTGTACTCTCAAATTTCCAGTAACTTTTTTTCCCAAAAATTATTACTTTATTTTTCTTACATTTCAGCAGTTCAGTTCTCTTTGATTAAACATATTGCAAATGAGTAACTTCTATGAACCTAGAACTATTAGAAGATATTTAGAAGGAAAAATTTGTTTAATATATTTTAAAGAAATGCCATTAAAATTGAAGATTCTGTTGTCAGAATATATAAGTATACTCTTGGCCGTCATTTATAAATAACATTTGTAAGAATCAATTCTGTTGGTAAATACCTGTTTAGAGGGTTTATTGAAGAAATTAAAAATAAATGATATTTGGGAAAAAATGATATTTGGGAAATCATGGAAAATGGTAGCTCTAATACTCCATTGGGTTCATATAGGTGCTTACACCATCAACTGATGATACCTTGAAATTTGAAACTAGACATATTTACAACTAGAAAAGTACATGTAAATAGTTTTGTGGAGACAGTATTTAAGATGTGGATAAAATATTTCCTAGAAGAAAAAAATATATTAAATGTAATTGGTCACAATAAAGAAAGAGCTGATGTGACTAATAAAAATTGTTGTATTTGTCTCTGGAGTATAGTTTTATAAACATAAAGTACATTATTTTATTCATTCAATAAACATTTATCATGTTCCCTCCTACTTCAGCTAATTAATTCCTATTCAGCCTTCAGAATTCAGCTTATATTTACATTTCCTCAAAGCAATTTTTCCAAACCTTTCAAGCTATGTCAGGTCCATCCTGCTTTTTATATCCTTATAATCTTCTAACATTCTTCCCTTGCACTTATTCAGTAGTAAAGATAAATAATTGTGTAATTAGTTTTCCCATGTATATGTATACTGAATAAGGACAAAACCTATTTTCCTTATTTACATCTGTATCTCCAGCACAGGGCCTTTCACTGAATAAACACTAAATTAAAACTCTGTTAAATCGGAAAGTGAATAAATCTGTCAGGTATAATTTTAGGCACTAAAGTTATAGAGTCAAGTAAGGCATGGGAAATCTATCTCCTCGGGAAGACTAGGTGTTGGGAGAGAGACAAGTAAATGAACAATTACAGTTCAACGACGGAGAAGAAGGGAACTGTTGGACTTCAGTTTAAAGGGAAAGTCTGAATGGATGAGATGGAACTCCATGAAAAGGACAGAGTAGGTATCCTTTGCTGAGGGCCAGCTTGCATAGGCACACTGAACCTTGTATCACTTGGTTCCTCTGGGAAATGGCAACTGAAACCAAGTAATGAGTTTATTAGAGAGTCAGACCTGTGAAAAGAAAAGAGGGGGATCAGGATCAGGCAGGGGAAATTGAAACCATAATATAAGCCTGGCAAAGTCTCTGGCAGCACCATGTGGGGCTCTGGAGCAAAGATTCCTAGTCAGAGGGTCCTGCAGTGGGCAGAAGTAGTAGGGCAGTAGGACCATAGTCTTACTCAGCCATTGGCTGGAGCCACTCTGAGAAGAGCATGACTCAGCTCAAAAGCAGAGGCAGACATGAAGGAGGTACAGTTGGCCACAGTCCTCCCTTGAAAGGATTCCCTGTCTGCTACCAACATGCATGGTATACGCAGCAAACGTCTCTATTCCATACACATCTAAGGTGCGCTTGTTAGGACAAGGCATGAGGCTAGTGATGATGCTGGAGCCAAGACTTGAATGGCCTTAGTGTGTCTCTTTGAGGACTTTGGGTCTTATCCCATAGGCAGCAGAGGCCATGGAAAAGTTTTAAGTAGGGAAGCACCGGGAGAAAATTTGTATCCTAAATCATTTCTGCAGCACTCAATGAAACCTGAATTCAGGGCCATTGTTGAGGAGCTGTTGGAGAAGGCCCTGTGGAAGCAAGAACAGAGAATTTGACATAGGAATGGGGAGGAGGAGAAAATTAGAGAGACTCGAGAAGGCAGGCATCAGTCATCAGTGATAACTGATCAGACTTGGAGAGAAGGAAGAGCAAGGAGTCTGGGACACCTGATTCTTCTATGACACATAAAATTTCTATATGTTCTGAGAATAAGCTTAGAAGAAATAATAAAATGAGGCTCATTGCAAACTTCTACCTCGCAAAATGTAAAGTTGTCCAATTATCGCAGCCAGATCCTTGATCATCTCCCTAAAATCTATTTCTTGCTGTGATTACACAGCACTGTGTCTCAGACTGGCGCCAAGTGTCAAAGGAAGACCAATTATTAAACGTGATTTGGAGCGTGGGAGGCGTCCCAGGATCTCAGTCTCAAAGGGAAGTCTTAGGTGGGCAGAGAAAGTAAAAGCAGAGTTAACTATTACAAATACCAAAAACAAAAGAAAACAAACAAAAACAACCCCCCGCCACACGCACATACATACATAAAATGGAGTGCTAAATGTGATATTTACTGGCACTGAATTTGAAAGCAAAATAAAATGCTAATAATTAATATTGGGTTACCCTGTTATTTAAATGAAATGTTTAATGAAACCTTTGTTTATAGAGTACACAGGTGAATTAAATATGCACATAAGGCCATTTACTCCCTGATACCAAGATAGTTATCCAGCCTTATTCTCCAAAAAACAAGCACATTCACACCTCTGCCTTTACTCCTGCTCTGTGGTATCTTCTCTTTCCTCTGTCCTCAAATTCACACTCATTTAACAGAGTTCAATCCAAATTTTATCTTTTCTGGGTGTTTGTCTCTCATGTTCTCCTATAAAATGAATTAATTGCTCATTCATCTCTGTTTTCATGGACATTTACATATATACATATATATGTATGTACATATATATCCACATATATATTTTAAACATCTAAAAAAATCATTGTTGAATTTGTGGGTCTAGCAACATGTTTGAAAAATAATAGTTACTGAGTAATTTCAATTAAGCTAATTCCATTGGATACTGTCACTTAATCATATTAAGTAGTATGAAAATGTGTAATGAAATGTAGTGTAGAGATAGAAGAAAAATAATGAAGAAAATAAGAATAGAAGATGTCACAGTTCCTTTTACAGAGTTTGGAAATTTCTTATCCCTGACTTAGCATGTCTAAATCCTACTAACCCCTTAAGATGAAATGAAAATAATGTTCCCTTCAAAGGATTTTTAGATTCCTACTCAATTGAAATAATTCTTTGAACTTCCATATAATTTCAAATTTTCTTCCTCAATATCTCCATTTTATATGTGTAACTATGTATAAGTAACTATAATTAACTAATAATGGTGTCTTCTCTTATTACATTATATTATAAGTTCCTTGAAAGCAAGTTTCTTATAGAATTCTTTCTTTGGTTCCCAACAACACTTAGTACAATATGCGATGATATAAGTCAGTATTAAGTGGAAAATTCATATCTAAACCAAGATCTTCCAATCCCAGCACTGTTGACATTTTGGGCTTTCCTAAAGATCTCACTGAACATTTGGACATTGTTTTGGGCTGTCCTGTCCACTGTAGGATGTTTAGCAGTATCTCTGGGCTCTATCTATTAGATGTCAGTAGCTCCCAGCTCCTAGCTCCCTCTACATAGTTGTGACAACCATAAATGTCTCCTGACATTGTCAATGTCTTCTGGGGTGGAGAGGAGACAAAACTGTTGATAACCACTGATTAAAAAGATGAAACTAAAATTGTATAATGACTTTTAACTTAGATAGGCAATAATCACTCATTGACCCATGTATCATGCAGGAGACATGTAAATAATGTGGGAATCCATGAAAGTTCCAATGCGTATTTACCTGGAAAATGAGAAAGTATAAAAGAGCCAGAAACTCAGAATCTGTAAACATTGCCACTGCATTATTTTCATAGTAAACATTTTTGATAGTGATATAAACTGACAACATATTCAGGGTCAAATGAACAGCTTCGTGATTGGATTTAGTAATATGTTAAAGAAAGCAAAATTTACCCCTGACCTACACAAACTATCCACCCAAATGGAAGTATCTAAGCTTAAGTACTCAGAACAAAGACATAATATTTTGAATATGCACTGTATTTTCACACTTATATAGATATTAATAAAATCTTATGAGTTAGCATTTTGTTTCATACCTTGCAATATAAGTTGGTTGGTTTCTGCTATTAGTAATCTGGATGATTTATTCTACTTATCAAATACTTATTAGCCACCAAAAATTTTTTTTAGAAGTTCTGCTAACAGCTTACAGTTGAATAGACAGGATCATAGCTCTCAAAGAACTTACATTTAGTGGGAATAAGCAATCCTATAGAATAAAATAACAATATAATATACTTAGATCTATGATACAGATGAAAATATTGCTGACACATAGAAAAGGTACTTTTAGCTCAGTCCTAAATGCAGTGCAGGAGGCACCTGATGGTTTTTAAGCAGAGGAGTGATATAGTTATGAATGTGTTGTTCATAAAGCTTCAGGACTGGAGGCAAGAAAACTACTTCAAAATCTCTTACAATAATCTAGACAAGATATGTTAAGGGATGAAATAGGCCAGTGGTAGAAGGCTGGGAAAAAAAGACAAAACAAACTTAAGAAAACTTGGAGACAAATATCATTAGAGGGACTTCCCTGGTGGTCCAGGGATTAAGACTCTGTGCTTCCAATACAGGGGAGGCGGGTACGATCCCTTGTCGGGGAACTAAGATCCCACGTGCCACATGGCCCAAACAAAAACAAACAAAAATAAAATATCTGTTAAAATGTCAAATCCTTTTAAAGAAATATCATTAGAATTTCATGAGTACAATGATGTGAAGATTTGGAGACAGAAAGGATTTAGATTGTCTCCTTACAGTCTAGGTGACTGGATAGTTAGGTGTACTACTAACTGAGATAACAGAAGAAGAAAAGCTTTAGGGAAAAAGACAATGGGTTCCCTGAATTTCTATTGTTAACAGTGTACATGGCTGAGGTGTTTTACCTAGTCCAAGTTTAGAAGCTTAGAAGCAATAAAAATAAATATTAAGATTGATTCAAGGTTAGAGAGGCTTTTACTTATTTATTTATTTATTTGGTCAGATGGGTGTAGTAGAAGGACTGGAGATGGGAGAGATTTGAGAGTGATGGTGAAAAAGTGCTTCAGGTGATGAATCAAGGGTCATAGACTGTCTAGGAAAGTGAAAATAAGAAAGCCCCTCTTAGACACTGAAAAAATATGAGGATCAATACAGTGGAAGATTGTAGAATTTCATAGAGTGAGTGTAACAGTGTGTTGTTGTATGAGAAGTCTGGGTGGGAAAATAGTTGTTTTCAGCAAGAGAGCAGCTGAAAAGTTAAGATTTCTGATCTGTAATTGTACTAGGAGGTGGCAAGGTTTAGGCTATCACCATGGGTGTGAGTAACACAGAGAGTCAAGTTACTTAGGAAATACCTAGAAAATGGTGTTTGGATAAAACATCCACATGAGACTTGCAGTAAGTGAGTGTGATGGCAGGATTTAGAGTAAAGAAAGAATATTTAATATCAATGTTTTCAATGTCCGACCGGATCTTCAGATTAAAGAGGAGTAGAAAACCACATGGAGAGGACTTCCAAAAAAATGATAGTTGTGTCGTGTTTATTTCCTCAGTAGAGGAAGAGCAATTATTAGAACATACACTTAGCACTGAGGAGGTAGTCAAGGAATTGCTTGAGGGAAGAAATATCTTCCACTTGATAGAATGACAAATTTGTGGGTTGAAAAAAAATTTGTGCAAAGAATAAAATCTGAAGCAATACTTGCTCACTGATATGAACTAACACTGATTTCACCATTTTACATTCACTTTAATGCTGTTTGGGAACTACTATATAAAGGACATAAGTCAAAATGTTCTTTAAAATAAGACCAAGACTTGGAAAGTACCATAAAATTAAATTTGTCCTGATCAAAAAACAAAGCAGATTTAGAAAGAAACTTTGTCATAAATAGTAGAGAAGAGTGTCCAAGTTTCATGGTGAACTTTTCTTCTAAGGTATTTATGTTCCTTAAGGCTTATATAACTATCATGAAAATTCCATTCAACCATGCTGCTCTGTATAATAGTGCTGAGATGCTTCCCTAGTAATGAACTTGTTTTAAGATCCTTGGGGTCCATATGCAGTTGAAATGTTGAGAATATTTCAAGGCATGGTAATCAAAATGAAGACATGGTCCAGAGTCAGCATTAAAGGAATGAATTGAATGTATTCAGGGAAAGCAATTGAGAGCAGATTATAGTAGATTTTATAATTATATAAGATAGTGTACTCATGTCTACAAAGTCTTTTAATAACAAAAATTATTGTTGGGTTGCTAAAGGTAATTGAGTTACTACAGCTGTGTAAGCATAATGCAGTGTGAGAGAAAAGCACATTTTACATTAATCCTGTGGAGGAGTGTATGCTGGAATATTCTCCAAACCCCAAAAATGGTGCTCAAAACCCATTTGCCATAAACAGTCTCAGTTTTAAAATTTTCCTTCTTCCCTCCTTCCTTCCTTCCTTCCTCCTTCCCTCCTTCCTTCCTCCCTCCCTCCTTCCCTTCCTTCCATAGTCCGTGGAACAGAACCAGTAACATTCCTATTGTACAGCTTAAAAGATAGAAAGTCAGAGGATTTTCATGATTTTTCCAAGAAGTTCCAAAATTAAATGCAGGTTACATTCTTTCAACTATAGCCCCAAACAATGACCACCTTACTTATGCTAAGAACTGTATAGTTCTTTGCAGTTATCATTTTGCCAACTCAATTTTTCATTCTTTTTACATACACATTAACACTATGAAGTGACAGGTAGTGATAGTAAAGATCACCACTACACTAATAAGAGGAAGAAGATGATACAGATTAAGAAAATGAAAAATAGATTTAACTATAAAAAAATCTCATTATTGAGTAGTTTTGAGGTGCTTCATCCACCAAAAATGAATATAATTTAATTGGAGAATTCAGATCAGGCCTTCATAATTTCTAAGTGCTCAACCATGAGGAAAACATTCTACTCTCAAAATATTTAGAAGGCCTTTTTCTTATGCTATTCATTCTTCCGTTCAACAAGTATTTATTGAGCACCTACCATATGTCGGATAGTAAAGACAACACTGAAGAAAACAAATTTCCCTTATTCATTTTTACAATGGAAGGATACAGACAATAAACAAGATGAATATAGTAAAATATATATTATATGTAAATATTATATATAAGTATATATATTATATATATATTTATATATATACTTATATATAAGTTTATAAAATAAAGTAAAATATATATTATATGTAAATATTATATATAAGTATATATTATATATATTTATATATACTTATATATAATAAGTTTATAAAATATATTATAAGTAAAATATATATTATATGTAAGCTGGTGATAGTGTAATGGAGTAAGATAAAGGAAGGGCAATAAGCAGAGTTGACAGGGGATTTTGGAATTTTAAATAAGGTCAAGCCTTAATGAGAATGTGGCATTTATATGAAGACTTAAAGGAGCTGGGGTAATGAGCCATACCACATGAGTAAAGAAGATTCTAGGCAGAGCAAACAGAAAATGCTAAGGTCCTGAGGACTCAGTGTGTTTGATATGTCCCAGAAGAGAAGAGGACAGGATGGTGGAATGCAGTGAAATGGAAAGAGAGTAATAGTGGATAAGATAGAGAGCTGTGTATAAGGGGCAACAGACCAATATCATCTAAGGCCTGTATTCCATTTTAATGAATTTAGCTTTTACTCTGCATGAGATAAGAAGTTGTCCAAAGGTTTTGAGCTGAAGTAACATTATCTAACACATTTTAACAGCCTTCCTTTGTTTAGAAGTGACTAAAGGGGGCAAGGGTCAAATCAAGGAAACTGCTAAAGACTGCTAGATTTTTGGATTAGAGTAGTTACAGTGAAGATGAAGAACAGCTGGATTCTGCATAAAATGTGAATGTAGAGCTATCAGAGGTAGATAATGGATTACATGTAAGTTCTGAGAGAAAGATAGGAGTCAAAAATTATGCACCTTTTTTTCCCTGAAGAATTAGAAAGATGAAGCTGCCAATAAATGAGGTGGTTAAAGATAAAGGACTATTATTTAGTCGCTGAGTGCTTCTTGTCAGTAGTAATATTTGAGGATAGCCTGCCTTTTTGTGTCTTGACATTTGGTTTTCTTAGTGTTGGTTTAATTCCAAGTTTTATCAAACCATCTCGTGTATTATGACTATTAATAATAAATATCCCCATTCTTTTCATATTTCTTCAGCACAATCATGTAATAAATGAATAATGATATTTTAACTCATGTTTGATTTTGCAGTTTGAAAAATCTCTGATAATTTTAGTCTCACCAGGGAATCAGCCCTTGACTGTCTTTCTCTTTATTAAACCCACTGATTTAGCAATTTTGAGAATATGCATAGAGGGATACACATAGCTCGTTAATAAATTACAATGTATTCAACTGTTTTTTTTTTTTGCATTCATTAAAGGACAATGGTGAACTATGTAAATAAGAAAAATTTTTAAATTACTCTGGTCATGAAGTAAATGGAGGCAAATTACATACAAGAAGGACAAAAAAACACTGATGTTAACTATTCACTGATTGAATAGGAGCTGAGTCCTTAGGTAGAGTCACATAATCTAGTTGATCCCCAGCTTTCACAATTATTAGCATGTATTTGTTGTGCTTTTTAAGGAATGAGACAATGTATGCAAACTATCTGAAGACACCTGAAAAATATTAATTGCCAAACTAATGTGAACTTATAATTCCCACAGCTTCAAGAAACACAGACCTAAGAGGAGATCAAGAGGGCAGAGTAAGAGGATGTGGAACTCACCTTTCCCCACATCAAAAATATATCTCCATATGAAAAAATTCTCACTGAAAACTAACTGGAAATTGGCAGAAAGACCCCTGTACAACCAAGGCTGTCAGAAAGAGACACACATAATCAGGTAGAAAAGGAATAAAAGTGATCAAGTTAAGACATGTGCCCCTGGAAAAGGATTCAAAGGAAAAGGGAAATTCCATGCAGGACACCTGCCCTGAGGAGTGAGCAGGTTGAGCCACAGATTAGGTGTCCCCATCCTGGCGTCCTGGGTGGAGGAGACAAGCCCCTTGGCTGGGTGGAGGAAGGCTGCGACATATAGAATAGCTGGGGAAACCCTGGACTCCACTCATGAGGGGCACGCATGGGCTGGCTAGACCCTGAGGCAGAATGGAGAAAGGTCTGCTCTAGTGACCACCATGTTTACTGCAAGTACTTCACCATCCATCCAAGCCTGAGCCTAGCAAATGCTTCAGGCTGGCTCACTGCATGCCACAGTGCAGCACTGGATCTGGGGGAGCTATGACCAGAGAAAGGACTTGACTGTGAGACAGAGGTGACCTGGTCCTGAAATGGAGCTCAGCTGGGGCAATAGTAGCCATTGTTAGAGCTTACTCAAGCTGCACCTTAGAAGCCATCCAGATCTCTGATGGCAGATGCCCCACCACATCTAACATTCCAATACATGCCAAGAGACCATGCAGGCCCCTGCCAGCCCCACTGAGTGGTTCCACAACAGGTAAGGTGGCAGAGGCAGGGGAAAGTGATTGGCTGTGAGGTACAAAGGGAGATTGCACCTGAGAATGTGTCTGAATGGAGCCATGGATGCCTACACAGGCAATACATTGAACCTTTATCTGTGCACAGGCAACACTTGCTTTGGTCCTCCCCTCCTCTGAGGTAAAGTTTCCAGTGCAGGGAGAGGGAAAAGCACAAACTTAACAGGAAAAGAGCCATCTCGGGCTTGACCCTCTGGGCTTCTGTTCCAGCAGTTTGGGATCAGACCCCACCCTGGACAGGGTGGTGATGGCCACTGAGCAGAGGGGGAATTCCATCTCACACCTGGCATTGCCTCTAGCCCCTCCATCTCCAGCTTCACTCCCTACCAAGGTGATAAACGCCACACACCCTGAGGAAGATGTGACTTGTATCCATGTGAAATCCAAATCTCCTAACAAAGGCATTGGGCACACAAAGTCTGTATAGGGATGCTCCCACAAAAGAACACCACTTCAAGACCACAATAGGTAACAGTTTCACCTAAATTCATAGAGGCAGAGAAAGTTAAGCAAAATGAAAAGGCAGAAGGAACTACTCTCAATGGAAAAAGTGAGACAAAGCACCTAAAAAATAAATAATGAAACAGAAATAAACACTTTACCAGATAAAGAATTCAAAACACTGGTAATAAAAATCTTAACTGAATTAGGGAAAGAATTGATCTAAACCATGAACATTTTAACAAGGAACTAGAAAATAAAAATGACTCAATCAGAAATGAAGAATTCAATAGCTGGAATCAAAAACACAGTAGAAGGAATGAATAGAAGACTAAGTGATACAGAACAATGCATAAGTAATCTGGAAGATAGAATAATGGAAATCACCCAATCAGAAGAGCAAAAGGAAAAAAAAAATTTTTTTTAAAGTGAAAGCAATTTAAGAGATCTCTGGGATAACATTAAGCATTCCAACGTTTGTATTATAGGGGTCCCAGAAGGAGAGGAGAGAGAGAAGAGGATTGAAATGTGTTTGAGGAGATTATGGTGAAAACTTCCCAAATCTGAAAAAGAAACAGATATCCAGGTACATGAAGCACAGAGGGTCTCAAACAAGATCAATGCAAACAGACTCATAGCAAAACATACCACAATTAGTAAGGCAAAAGTTAAAGAGAGAGAATTCTAAAGGCAGCAAGAGAAAAACATAGAGTCAGTTACAAGGGAATCCCCATATGACTATCAGCTGATTTCTCTGCAGAAACTTTAAAGGCCAGAAGGGAGTGGTATGATATATTCAAAGTGCTAAAAGGGAAAATCCTGCAACATAGGACACTCTACACAACAAGATTATCATTTAGAATAGAAGAGGAGATAAAGAACTTCTCAGACAAACAATAAATAAAAGAGTTCATCAATACTAAACTTACCCTGTCAGAAATGTTAGAGGGTCTTCTCAAAATGGAAAAGAAGCAAGAATCTATAGGAAAGGGAAAATCCCATTAGGAAAGGAAAATATATAGTAAGGACTGAGGATCAACCACTTAAATAAGCCAGTACATAGATTAAAAGATAAAAATTGTAAAAGTAACTATAAATACAATAAACAGTTAATGAATAAGCATGAAGCTGTAAAATATGACATGAAAAACATAAAAGGTGGAGGAGGGGATTAAAATATAGATCTTTTAGAATGTGTTTTAACTTAAATATCTACTAGTTTCAAACAATAATTATAGATACAGTTCAACATATATGAACCCCATGGTAACCAAAAATAAAAAAAACTACAATAGAAATACAAAAACCAAGAAGAAAAGAACACCAGAATACTACTAAAGAAAATTATCAAACCACAAGGGAAGAAACAAAAAGAAGAAATGAACAGAGAACTACAAATCAACCAGAAAACAAGTACTAAAATGCTAATAAGTACATACCTATCAATAATTACATTAAATGTCAATGGACTAATGCTCCAATCAAAACATAGTGTGACTGATTGGATTTTTTTAAAACAGACCCTTAGAAGAGCTTAAAAGAGCTAAACTTCAGTGATAAAGAACCACACAGACTGAAAGTTAGGGGATGGAAGAAGATGTTTCATGCAAACGGAAAAGACAAGAAAAAGCAGGGGTGGCAACACTCATATCAGACAAAATAGAGTTTAAAACAAAAGCTTTAACAAAAGACAAAAAAGGGCATTATAATGATAAAGGGGTCAATACAAGAGGATATTACACTCATTAACATATACGCACCCAATTTAGGAGCACCTAAGTATATAAAGCAAATACTAACAGACATAAAGTGATAAATCGAAAAATAATATAAAATTGTAGCGGACTTTAACACCTCACTTACATTGATGGTCTTAAATGACACAATAGATCAAGTGAACTTAATAGATATTTACAGAACATTACATCCCAACTAGCAGAATACACATCATGGAAAGTTTTTCAGTATAGATCATATGCTAGGCCATAAAATAAACCTCAACAAATTCAAGAAAACAGAAATTATATCAGTATTTTCTCCAGCCACATGATATGAAAGTAGAAATCAATTACAGAAATAAAAATGAGAAAAGGACAAGCATGAGGAGATGTAATGTGCTACTAAAAAATTAATGGGTCAATGAACAAATCAAAGATGACATCAGAAAATACCTTGAGACAAATAATGCAATACAACACTTCAAAATCTATGGGATACAGCAAAAGTAGTTCTAAAAGGGAAGCTTATAGCAATACAGGCCTTCCTCAAGAAACAAGAAAAATCTCAAACAACCTACCTAACATCTAAAGGAATTAGAAAAAGAAAAACAAAGAAGGCCCCAAGTCAGCAGATGGGAGGAAATAATAAAGATCAGAGAGTAAATGAATAAAAGATATTTTTAAAAACTACAGAAAATATCAATAAAACATGAATTTTTTTTAAACATAAACAAAACTGATAAACCTTTACCCAGGCTCACCAAGAAGAAAAGAGAGAGGACCCCCCCCCCAAAAAATAAGAAATGAAAGAGGATAGATAACAACCAATACCACAGAGATAACTAAAAAAGCATAAGGGAATACTATGAAAAGTTATATACCAACAAATTGGACACCTAGAAAAAAAAGTAGATAAATTCCTAGAAACATACAATCTCCCAGACTATATCAGGAAGAAATAGATAATCTGAATAGACTAATCAATAGTAATGAAATTGAATCAGTAATCAAAAAACTCTCAGCAAAAAAAGTCTAGGACTGGATGGCTTCACAGGGGAACTCTATCAAACATATAAAGAAGAACTAATACCTATCCTCTCAGACTATTCAAAAATATTGAAGAGAAGGGAACACTCCCAAATTCATTCTATGATGCCACCATTACCCTGATACCAAAACCAAATAAAGACTCTACAAAAAAAGAAAATTTCAGGCCAATATCTTTGATGAATATAGATAAAAAATTCTCAACAAAATATCAGCAAACTGAATCCAACAATATATAAAAGGGGTCATATATCTTGATCAAGTAGGATTTATTCCAAGGATATAAGGATGGTTCAACATTTGCATATCAGTCAATGTGATACACCACATTAACAAAAAGCAGTATAGGGCTTCCCTGGTGGCGCAGTGGTTGAGACTCTGCCTGCCAATGCAGGGGACACGGGTTCGAGCCCTAGTCTGGGAAGATCCCACATGCCACGGAGCAACTAGGCCCATGAGCCACAACTACTGAGCCTGAGTGTCTGGAGCTTGTGCTCCACAACAAGAGAGGCCGCGACAGTGAGAGGCCTGTGCACCATGATGAAGAGTGGCCCCCGCTCGCCGCAACTAGAGAAAGCCCTTGCACAGAAACGAAGACCCAACACAGCCAACAATAAATAAATAAATAAATAAAAATTTAAAAAATTAAAAAAAAAAACAGTATAAAAATCACATTATTATCTCAATAGACCTAAAAATAGCATTTGACAAAATTCAACATCCGTTCATTATAAAGGTTCTCATCAAAGTTGATATAAACGGAATACATCTCAACATAATAAAGGCCATTTCTGACAAACACACAGCTAACATCGTACTCAACAGTGAAAAGTTGAAAGCCTTTTCTCTAAATTCAGGAACAAGACAAGGATGCCCACTCTCACCACTTCTATTTAACTTAGTATTGAAAGTCCTAGACACAACAATCAGACAAGAAAAAGAAATAAAAGCATCCAAATTGGAAGGGAAGAAGTAAAACTGTCACTTTTTGCCGATCACATGAAACTTTTTTTTTTTTTTTTTAATATTAAGTATATCATTTGCTTTTATTTATTTATTTTTGTCTGTGTTGGGTCTTCGTTGCTGTGCGAGGACTTTCTCCAGTTGCGGCGAGCGGGGACCACTCTTCATCGCGGTGCGCGGGCCTCTCACTATTGCGGCCTCTCGTTGCGGAGCACAGGCTCCAGACGCGCAGGCTCAGTAGTTGTGGCTCATGGGCCTAGTTGCTCCGCGGCATGTGGGATCTTCCCAGACCAGGGTTTGAACCCGTATCCCCTGCATTGGCAGGCAGATTCTCAACCACTGCGCCACCAGGGAAGCTCCCACATGATACTTTTTATAGAAAACCCTAAAGTCTCCATGCAAAAACTATTAGAACTAATCAATGACTTCAACAAGGTTGCAAGACAGAATATTAATATACAGAAATCTGTTGCTTTACTGTACATTAATCGTAAAATATCAGAAAGAGAAACTAAAAAAAAAAATCCCATTTAAAATCTCATCAGAAAGAATAAAATACCTAGGAATAAATGTAACCATGGAGGTGAAAGACTTATACTCTGAAAACTACAAAACATTGGTGAAGGAAATTGATGATACAAAAAATAAAATGATATCACATGCTCTTGGATTAGAATTAATATTGTTAAAATGAACTTTCTACCCAAAGCAATTTACAGATTTAATGCAATCCCTATCAAAATACCCAGGACATTTTTCACAGAACTAGAAAAAATAATCCTACAATTCAGATGGAACCACAAAATACCCCAAATTGCCAAAGCAATTTTGAGAAAAAAGAACAAAGCTGGAGGTATTATGCTCCTAGACTTCAGACTATACTAATATATTACAAAGCTACAAACAAACAGTATTCAAAACAGTATGGTACTGGCACAGAAACAGGTATGTAGATCAGCAGAACAGACTAGAGAGCACAGAAATAAACCCACATACCTATGGTCAATTAATCTACAACAAAGGAATAAAGAATATACAATGGAGAAAAGACAGTGCTCAATAAGTGGTGCTGGGAAAAGTGGACAGCTATATGTAAAAGAATGGGATTAGAACATTTCCTCATACCTTATACAAAAATACATGCAAAATGGATTAAAGAACTAAATCATAGCAACAATTTTTTGGATCTGGCTGCTAAGGTAAAAGAAATGAAAGCAAAAATAAACAAATGGGACCTAATTAAATTTAAAAGCTTTTGCAAGGCAAAGGAATTCATGTAAATGAAATAAAAAGAACCTGGGAGAAAAAATTTGTAAATGATATGATGAACAAAGGGTTAGTACCCAAAATATATAAACAGCTCATACAGCTCAGTATCAAAAAAACATACAATCCAACCGAAAAATGGCAGAAGACCTGAATAGACATTTTTCCAGGACTTCCGTCGTGGCACAGTGGTTAAGAATCAGCCTGCCAATGCAGGGGACATAGGTTCAATCCTTGTTCCTGGAAGATCCCACATGCCACGGAGCAACTAAGCCCATGCGCCACAACTACTGACCCTGTGCCCTATAGGCCATGCTCCGCAACAAGAGAAGCCACTGCAATGAGAAGCCCGCCCACCGCAACAAAGAGTAGCCCCCACTGGCCGCAACTAGAGAAAGCCCGCGCACAGCAACAAAGACCCAACGTGGCCAAGACATTTTTCCGAAGAAGACATACAGATGGCTAACAGGCACCAGAAAAGATGCTCAACATCAGTAATAATTAGAGAAATGCAGATCAAAACAACAATGAGGTGTCACCTCACAACTGCAGAAAGGCTATCGTCAAAAAGTCTACAAATGACTAATGTTGGCAAGGATGTGAGGAAAAGGCAACCCATGTACACTGTTGGTATGAATGTAAATTTGTGCAGCTGCTATGGAAAACAGTATGGAGGTTCCTCCAAAAACTAAAAATAGAACTACCATGTGATCTAGTAATTCCACTTTTGGGTATATAGCTAGAAAAAAATGAAAACACTAAATAAAAAAAAAATACATGCACCCCCAACATTCATAACAGCATTATTTACAATAGCCAAGATATGGATGCAACCTAAACGTCCATCAACAGATGAATTGATAAAGAAGATGTGGTATATACGTACCATGGAATATTACTCAGCCATAAAAAAGAATGAAATTCTGCCACTGACAGCAAATATGGATGAACCTAGAGAAATAAATTGCTTAGAAACAAATTGCTTAGTGAAATAAGTCAGACAGAGAAAGAAATACTGTACGATAGCACTTGTATGTGGAATCTAAAAAAATAATACAAACGAATGTATATGCAAAACAAAAATAGAAAACAAACAGATAGTTTGTTTTCACAGATATAGAAAACAGACTAGTGGTTACCAAAGGGGAGAGGGAAGGGGGGAGGGGCACGTTACGGGTGTGAGATTAGGAGACACAAATTATAATGTATAACTAAAATGCATAAAATAGATAAGCAACAAGTATACAATGCACAGGAAATTATAGCCATTATCTTGTAATAACTTTTAATGGAGTATAATCTGTAAAAATACTGAATCACTATGCTGTCCACCTGAAACTGTTATTGTAAATCAACTATACTTCAATTAAAAGAATGAAAAAATGAAAGGAACATAGAGCCAACAAATGTAAAAAGATTTAGAACACTGATAAAGAGATAGGTGGTACACCCTATAGCCTCAAGTATTAA
Source organism: Eubalaena glacialis (assembly GCF_028564815.1). Lineage (NCBI taxonomy): Eukaryota > Metazoa > Chordata > Mammalia > Artiodactyla > Balaenidae > Eubalaena > Eubalaena glacialis. The sequence continues at coordinate 139,702,966 of NC_083717.1, forward strand.
CCAATTATATTTTATTTTTCTTTATGCTTCTTTATGTTTTGTGAAAGTATTTACTTCTCTACTACAAACTTCTTCATCATTGTCACTTCTACAGGTTTAGAGGCAGAACTCCTGCATCTACAACTTTAAACACAACTATTTAACCATGAGTAATCATAAAAATGAAGCAAATCGCAGAAAATGTTCACTCCCAGTTATGATTGTTACTCTCACACCAAACAGCCATGGGCACTTTATTTTCACATTCTATCTTAGTTTTATCTTTTCCAACTTGAAAATTATTCCATATTATTAAAAAAATGATGTAAAGAGTACAGACAAATGGAAGAAACAAAAAATGCTTGTACATACATAGTTGCACAGCACTATCCTTAGATTTTTAATGACTGGATTTAGAACAAAAGAGTGTTGTATCTCAAGATTGCTTTGGCTATTCAGGGTCTTTTGTGTTTCCATACAAATTGTGAAAATTTGTATTCTACTTCTGTGAAAAATGCCATTGGTAGTTTTATAGGGATTGCACTGAATCTGAAGATTGCTTTGGGTAGTATAGTCATTTTCACAATGTTGATTCTTCCAATCCAACAACATGGTATATCTCTCCATCTGTTTGTATCATCTTTAATTTCTTATCTTTGATAAAGGAGGCAAGAATATACAATGGAGAAAAGACAGTCTCTTCAATAAGTGGTGCTGGGAAAACTGGACAGCTACATGTAAAAGAATGAAATTAGAACACTCCCTAACACCATACCCAAAAATAAACTCAAAATGGATTAAAGACCTAAATGTAAGGCCAGACACTATAAAACTCTTAGAGGAAAACATAGGCAGAACATTCTATGACATAAATCACAGCAAGATCCTTTTTGACCCACCTCCTAGAGAAATGGAAATAAAAACTAAAATAAACAAATGGGACCTAATGAAACTTAAAAGCTTTTGCACAACAAAGGAAACCATAAACAAGACCAAAAGACAACTCTCAGAATGGGAGAAAATATTTGCAAATGAAACAACTGACAAAGATTTAATCTTCAAAATATACAAGCAGTTCATGCAGCTCAATATCAAAAAAACAAACAACCCAATCCAAAAATGGGCAGAAGACCTAAATTGACATTTCTCCAAAGAAGATATACAGATTGCCAACAAACACATGAAAGGATGCTCAACATCACTAATCATTAGAGAAATGCAAATCAAAACTACAATCAGGTATCACCTCACACCCGTCAGAATGGCCATCATCAAAAAATCTACAAACACTAAATGCTGGAGAGGGTGTGGAGAAAAGGGAACCCTCCTACACTGTTGGTAGGAATATAAATTGATACAGCCACTATGGAGAACAGTATGGAGGTTCCTTAAAAAACTAAAAATAGAACTACCATATGACCCAGCAATCCCACTACTGGGCATATACCCTGAGAAAACCATAATTCAAAAAGACACATGCACCCCAATGTTCATTGCAGCATTATTTACAGTAGCCAGCACATGGAAGCAACCTAAGTGTCCATTGACAGATGAATAGATAAAGAAGATGTGGCACATATATATGATGGAATATTACTCAGCCGTAAAAAGAAATGAAATAACTCAAAAAGAGTCATGTACCACAATGTTCATTGCAGCACTATTTACAATAGCCAGGACATGGAAGCAACCTATGTGCCCGTCGACAGATGAATGGATAAAGAAGATGTGGCACATATATACAATGGAATATTACTCAGCCATAAAAAGAAACAAAATTGAGTTATTTGTAGTGAGGTGGATGGACTAGAATCTGTCATACAGAGTGAGGTAAGTCAGAAAGAGAAAAACAAATACCGTATGCTAACATATATATATGGAATCAAAAAAAAAAAACGGTTCTGAAGGACCTAGGGGCAGGACAGGAATAAAGACGCAGACGTAGAGAATGGACTTAAGGACAGGAGGAGGGGGAACGGTAAGCTGGGACTACGTCAGAGAGTGGTATGGACATACATACACTACCAAATGTAAAATTGATAGCTAGTGGGAAGCAGTTGCATACCACAGGGAGATCAGATTGGTGCTTTGAGACCACCTAGAGGGGTGGGATAGGGAAGGTGGAGGGAGACGCAAGAGGGAGGGGATATGGGCATATAAGTATACGTATAGCTGATTCACTTTGTTATACAGCAGAAATTAACACAACAATGTAAAGCAATTATATTCCAATAAAGATGTTTAAAAAAAAAAACAGTGTTGTAGTAGACACAGTTAAGCATAAACAACTTAGGCTGAATAACTAAATGAACTTTTACAATTTTACTAAATCAGAGCAAAAATTACCAATATAAAAATCAGAAAACATGATTTTTCTATTTCAATGACAAATTAATATTGTAGTTTTTACGCAAACCCAGGAATAAATTTCTTAAGTCAATGTTGAGTTAAAGGTAGGTATTAGAAGATAGTGATATATCATTAAAACTAAAGTCATTTTGCATATTGACCTATATATTGTTTTCTACAAAATATGTTAACAGATATGTCATTTACTTGTCAGTAGCAATGAAACGCAGAGCATGGGATCCCAGCACATGAATGAGAATAATTACAGAATGATTCTCAAGAGGAAAACAAGCAAACATGAAAGGCAAATTCTTCTACTTCAAAATTTTGTCTAGATCTAGCTGTTGCTTTTTTCCCAACACCAGAATGAATTGCTTTCTTTACTAATGTTTTTCCTTAAGCTAGGTACCCATATAACAATGTCTGAGACAAAAACCTGTCTATTGGAACAGAAAATGAGAGACTGGAAGAGTGGCACAGGGAAGGAGGGGAAGTTAATGTCTTGGTGTATTATTGACTTAGCCATCACCATGTGTGTGATCAATTCTCAGCATTGCTGGGACCTGTTGTGGAGTCTTAGGAAAAGTATCTCCAAACCATTCCCTCCAAGGATAAAAAAGGGAAGCTTTATTGTCATTCTCTCTCCTAGTGAAATAAAAGATTGCTCCCGGGATATAAACTCTTTAGTACTTCCAAATTGTGTATGTGTGAGAGACATGAGTTTCCTGCAAGTTCTTATGTCAAGGCATCAGAGAATAACTTGGGTAAGAAGCAAGAGGTTCAGAATATATGCTTGACATGAGAAACCCTCAGGCTTTACCCACTCAAAATTAGTTGCCACAGCTATGCTAGTATATGAGATGAAGCCAAGAGGATTTGAGGTGCTTTTAAGAGGCATTTTATACAATCCAACCCATGCCCCACTCAGACATGTAGATATGTTTTACTCTCCATTCACCCCCATCCTAATCCCCTTCAGCCAAATCCAAACAGTATGAGGTTTCATGAAAGACAGTCATTATGACTAATTGTAGTCCCTGCTCCTCCAACTCACTCTGAGTCCTTAATTAATATGCACCATTTTCCTCCTATCCTTCTCCACCATGCGTTCTAGATTTCTTGGTCTCTCATTTCTCCTATCAGCTGCTCCAGTGGTTTTTTTCTGGTGATGTAACTCAGACCATCCCTCAAGGAATCCCTCAATTGTCTTGCCCTGTTGAGGCCATGGTTTCTGCAAGTGCAGGCCAATAGAAGTTAGGATGAATGGGGCCCATCTTAGTTCCACTTCTTGGTTCCCAGCTGAGTATTTTTTAGGATGTAGCACAACATACCAATCATTGGTTCAACATCTATGCCACATTCTAGAAGGTAGAACTCTAACACTCAGTGGCAGTCCCTGAGCTGGCATTTTAGCTGAAACTTTATGAGGTCAATCTATGGTTCTAACAGTCTAGATGTTTCTGGATGATGAGATATATGGGAAGACCAGTGGGTCCCATGGTTTTGTGCATATTGTAGAGTCTCTTATTATAAATTGAGTCCCTTGTTCCAATGTAATGTTCTGTAGGTGCCACGCTAAGAGATCAGGATTCTGAAAGCTCTCACATGGTGGTGCTGTCCGGCAGTATTTCCTATCAGTAATAAGCCCCTGTTGTCAGATGACTAGTAAATAATACAGTCCCCAAATCCTATCCTGTAGGTATGCTTTCTAGGGCTAATACCAGTATCAACCCTCTCGGCAAAAGCAGAGCCTGAAACCAAGACCCAAAGTCAGGTAGTTTATTTTGGAACACCAGCAAGTTGGAGTGAGGAAAGGAGAAAAACCAATAGAAAGATGGATATGACAATGACTGCAACTAAGGGTGACTCATCACTTGATGCCACCAAAAATTTCTGGGGAGCCTTAGAAACTATACCTCAAAACTATCCACCCAGGGGATGAAGGAAGGAAGCATTTAGCTATCTGGTGGCTCCTATCCCCCACTGATAAAGTGTCACCCTATGAAGTGTTAACTGTCACACATTTTCAAGGAGTACATTCATGAGGATCAAGCAATTTCTGCAGGAGTCCCAGCTGCCTCCCTATACCATGTCTCCGGAGAAGACCTAGGGCAGGAAGTAAGAGGTACCAGGGATGCAAATAAAGCTTGTTGAAGATGGCACAGAATAAATGCTGTGTGGCTGAAATAATGGGTGAAGGCAAGAAGCTATGAAGCTGGCACAAAACCTCTTCAGAGGTTCAGTACTGTCTACTGGTTAAGGTTGATGTATGAAAGTGAATTCTCATCATATACTTGATCAACATTGCTTTTTCTTCCTCCAAAGTAGGTCAGGTTGAGCCTTCAATATATCCTACAGGGCTTCCCTGGTGGCGCAGTGGTTGAGAATCTGCCTGCCAATGCAGGGGACACGGGTTCGACCCCTGGTCTGGGAAGATCCCACATGCCGCGGAGCAACTAGGCCCGTGAGCCACAACTACTGAGCCTGCACGTCTGGAGCATGTGCTCCTCAACAAGAGAGGCCGCGATAGTGAGAGGCCCACGCACCGTGATGAAGAGTGGCCCCCGCTTGCCGCAATTAGAGAAAGCCCTTGCACAGAAACGAAGACCAAACACAGCCAAAAATAAATAAATAAATAAATAAATAATAAATTCCTTAAAAAAAAAAATATATATATATCCTATATATGTCCAGAACTATGCAACTATAATCTAATAAGGCATTAATTAAAATACTACCTTAAGAAAGTAAATGGCAATTACAAGAGATGTCTATAATGTACAATAATTTTGAATTATTTTCTTTGCCAATGGGAGGATTTGTTTCACTATGTTAGTAGGTGAACTTCCTTCCTCTAAAAATAATATTAACCAAGCCATGAAAATTGGTTTATTCTCCTACATAAATACTTTAGGGAGAGTCTCAAAGCAAAGAATAGGGGTTTGGCAATTCATCTAAGGGGAATTCATGTTTCTTAATGCTTTTGCCTCAGTGGTTTTATGAAGCAGTTTTTTTTTTTTTTCTTATTTTCCCTTTCAGAATAAAATTAGATAAATTAAAGGCATTAATGGTTATACGTTTTTTATTTCATGGTATTTTTGTCATAATTATTGGGTGAGCTAAAACAATATCAATGGACTTAATTGATTTTTTTCTGTCCCATAGCCTTGTCATTTATCCTGATTTAGTAAAGACACTGGATGGCTTTATTTCATTTATTAGAAATGGATGTTATTCACTCTTCCATGATGTACCTGGGGCAGTAAGCTTTGGGATGAGGTTTGTGAATTGAATTATTATCACAATAAAGTTGTTCTCTAATATACGTTATTAAGAGTATTATAATTTATTTCCTAGGCTAGATAACATTAAAAACAGAGTTTTAAGTAGAAACTTCCTTTTAAGGTTAATCAAAACAATATCAATGAAATGCTTACTATGTGCCATGGACTGAACTAGATTTTGGTGGACAAAACAATAAATACAACTTAGTCCTTTGCCCTCATTGTCTAGTAAAAAATTTCAGTTCAGTTTGTAAAATTCAATGGTATCTTTGCATTAGAATTACATAACATTCTATACATACCATTTTCTTTCATTTTCTCTGACACATGTTAACATTGAAGCTAGTAGTATAGATTTACTAATTTTTAAGAGTGATATATTCTTTTAGACATATCCAGCCAAAATATGCATCATTTTTACCCATTCTTGTAGCTACATCCAAGCAAACACTAAATACTATCCATTTGTCTTTACATGTGCCTTTGAATTGTTTGCTTTCATTTTATCCTCCCTATTATCATTGTAGTCGAGGTCCTCATATTTCATATCTAGACAATGTCACTGTCCACTTTTCCTGCTTCCATCCTCTTAAGTGCATCCCTAATGCACACCATGTTCTATAATTTGGGTGACCATACATTCCAGTTTGCCTGGGATACTCTCAATTTTGACTACTGTAATTATCAAGAATAGATCCTTGCAGTCTCAAAAACTGGGTGGTAAGTTTCATGTTCATCTTACCTGTTCATCTCACATTATATTCAACTTTGTGACCTTACACTTTCCAAAGTCTTTCAACGACCAATGTAAAAAGCTCATACAGGATTCAAAACTTCTGTAATTTGACCACAATGTACCTTTTAAACTTTAATATATGTTCTCATTTCTCAACCTATGTAAATTGCTCTCCATCTTTGATGATCTTGATGGCCAACTCAAATTTTTTGATTTCATGATGTCTGTCCTGATCACTTTCATATTTCCACTGAACTACAGTAAATATTCTTTGTCACTCATATACAGATTTGTGACAGCCAGGATATTGTTTTCTAGCAAAGTTAGCTCTAATACACATCATTTGGTTGCCTTACACATTCTGATAGGAGACATTACTTAGTGTTTAATATCATGGACTGGTATCATGATGCTTAGGCTTCAATAGTAGATCTTCTAGTGCATTCTACCATGCAAGCGCTTTCTTCACTTTATTATACAACTTCCTAAGGCAACAAATATTACTTAGTAAACAGTAAAAAAAAATGTTAGCAAATAGAAGGAAACAAGAGGAACAAAATAAGATCAGATTGTACTTCAAAAATGCTACCCACTCCATCAATTTTCTCCCACCAATAAATCTTTGCATTACTTCTATGAAAATAAATATTACTTCCAAAAAAGGTTCAGACATATATCTAAAACTACGTTTTACATGGCTGAATATACCACATTCAAGGAATGTGAGAATATGATGGGGTGGAGTAATATTTTCCCCAAGCATTTTGGTTCTTGAGCTTGATCCTGGGAATTTCTTATCTCACTTGAGGGCAACTACTCATTTATTCAGGGAGGCTCTTCTTCATCCCAGCACTGGTTTTCTCCTCTACAAAAGTTATGGCCTAAATTTTTCATATTCCTTGAACCTAAACCCATTAAATCCAGGCCCAACAGAGTTTCCTATCTGATCCTTACCTGCAGGCAATTTGCCATCTAGTGTAAAAGAGAAGAAAACACATAAACAAGTTAAATTCAGTGTGATAGGAACTATGATAAAGCAATGCACAGGTGAAATGGAGAACAAGTGTTGGAACTTGGACAAATTTCTATCTCTCAAAACTAAGATAAGCTGGAAAAACATGCATAAGTAGTTGATGAGCAAATTAATTCACTGAATTAACTATTTTATGGATAATTAATTTCAATAATCAATTTTTAATTCTATACCAGTTTTTTCTGTTGTGATATCCCAACCATTTTAAAAGTGATGAAAAAAGGGGTTATGGGAGTAATCTACAACTTGTAAGGCAGGATTACTTCCAGGTCATGATCAGATTGTAGTGCTTTAAACTTTTTCACAAGGCTAGATGAGTCTAATAAACAGTCTATGCAACACCAAATTAATATAAACAGATAAAAATAACTTTTATAATAAAAAATAAAAGTAAATGTCAAACATATTTGATGAGTGAATTATTCAAAACTACCACAATGTATATACATAAATTTACATAATAAGCCAGTCTCATTAACTCTTCACTTCTCACCACAACAAAAGGTACAGAGGAAGGAACACTCCCAAACTTATTCTATGAGGCCACCATCACCCTGATACAAAAACCAAAGAAACCACAAAAAAAGAAAATTACAGGTCAATATCACTGATGAACATAGTTGCAAAAGTCCTCAACAAAATGCTAGCAAACCAAATCCAACAATCCATGAAAAGGATCATACACCATTATCAAGTGGGATTTATCCCAGGGATGGAAGGATTTTTCAATATCTGCAAATCAATCAGTGTGATACATCACATTAACAAACTGAAGAATAAAAACCATATGATCATCTCAATAGATGCAGAAAAAGCTTTTGACAAAATTAAGTACCCATTTATAATAAAAACTCTCCAGAAAGTGAGCATAGAGGAAACATACTTCAACATAATAAAGGCCATATATGACCAACCCACAGCTAACATCATACTCGATGAGGAAGAGCTGAAAGCATTTCCTCTAAGATCAGGAACAAGACAAGGATGTCCACTCTTGCCACTTTTAAGAAACATAGTTTTGGAAGTCCTGGCCATGTCAATCAGAGAAGAAAAGAAATAAAAGTAATCCAAATTGGAAAAGAAGAAGTAAAACTGTCACTGTTTGCAGATGTCATGATACCATACATAGAAAATCCCAAATATGCTACCAGAAAAGTACTAGAGCTCATCAATGAATTCGGTAAAGTTGCAGGATATGAAATTAATACACAAAAATCTCCTGCATTTCTATACACTAACAACAAAAGATCAAAAAGAGAAATTAAGAAAACAATCCCATTTACCATTGCAACAAAAAGAATAAAATACCTAGGAATAAACATACCTAAGGAGGCAAAAGACCTGTACTCCTAAAACTGTAAGACACTGATGAAAGAAATCAAAGATGACACAAGAAGATGGAAAGATATACAGTGCTCTTGGGTTGGAAGAATCAATATTGTCAAAATAACTGTATTACCCAAGACAATCTACAGTTTAAATGCAATCCCTTTCAAACTACCAATGGCATTTTTTTGCAGATCTAGAACAAAATATCTTAAAATTGTTATGGAAATACCAAAGACCCTGAATAGCCAAAGCAATCTTGAGAAAGAAAAATGGAACTGGAGGAGTCAGGCTCCCTGACTTCAGACTATAATACAAAGCTACAGTAATCAAAAAAGTATGGTACTGGCACAAAGTGAGACTTATACATCAATGGAAAAGGATAGAAAGCCCAGAAATAAACCCATGCAGCTACAGTCAATTAATCTAAGACAAAAGAGACAAGAATATACAATGGAGAAAAGACAGTCTCTTCAATAAGTGGTGCTGGGAAAACTGGACACCCACATGTAAAAAGATGAAATTAGAACATTCTCTAACACCATACACAAAAATAAACTCAAAATGGATTAAAGACCTAAATGTAAGACCAGATACTATAAAATTCTTAGAGGAAAACATAGGCAGAACACTCTTTGACATAAATCGTAGAAAGATTTTTTGAATCCATCTCCAGGAGTAATGAAAATAACAAAAATTAACACATGGGACCTAATTAAACTTAAAAGCTTTTGCACAGCAAAGGAAACCATAAACAACAACAAAAAAAGACAACCCATAGAATGGGAGAAAATATTTGCTAAGGATAACACTGACAAGGGATTAATCTCCAAAATATACAAACAGCTCTCATGCAGCTCAATGTCAAAAACAAACAACCCAATCAAAAAATGGGCAGAAGATCTAAGTAGGCATTTCTCCAAAGAAGATATCCAGATGGCCAAAAAGCACATGAAAAATGCTCAATATCACTAATCATTGAGAAATGCAAATCAAAACTACAAAGAAGTATTACCTCACACTGGTCAGAATGGCCATCATCAAAAATCTACAAACAATAAATTCTAGAGAGGGTGTCAAGAGAAGAGAATCCTCCTACACTGTTTGTGGGAATATAAATTGGTGCCACTATGGAGAACATTATGGAGGTTCTTCAAAAAACTAAAAGTAGAGCTACCATTTATCCAACAATCCCACACCTGGGCATATATCCAGAGAAAACCGCAATTCAAAAAAATACATGCACCCCTATGTTCACAGCAGCACTATTCACAACAGACAAGACATGGAAGCAACCTAAATGTCCATCGACAGATGAATGGATAAAGATGTGGTACATATATACAATGGAATATTACTCAGCCATAAAAAAGAATGAAATAATGCCATGTGCAGCAACATGGATGGACCTAGGGATTATCATACTTAGTGAAGTAAGTCATAAAGAGAAAGACAAATATCATGTGATATCACTTATATGTGGAATCTAAAAAAATGATACAAACGAACTTATTTACAAAACAGAAACAGACTCACAGACTTAGAAAACAAACTTATGGTTATCAAAGTGGAAAGGTGAGGGGGGGATAAATTAGGAGGTTGGGATTAACATATACACACTACTATATATAAAATAGATAAGCAACAAGGACCTACGGTATAGCACAGGGAACTCTACTCAATAGTCTGTAATAACCTGTATGGGAAAAGAATCTGAAAAAGAACAGATATATGTATATGTATTACTGAATCACTTTGCTGGACACCTAAAATTATTTAAAAAAGTAAATGTTGAAAATATTTGCTGAGTGAATTATTCAAAACTACTGCAATGTATATACATAACTTTACATAATAAGCCGATCCCATTAACTCTTCATTTCTTAACTCAAAAAAAAGTTACATATTAGTCTGTTTTCTCCAAGGCACCAATATACTTGGCAATTTAACATAAGGCATCTTAAAATTTCTGTCATCTAGATGATACTTCTGAACAAAAATTCTTGGTAATAGTTTGAAAGAAACAGATTTCTTAAAAGAAGTTAAATGGGCAGCTACAAAATTTAAGAGAATAAAATGTCAGAAAGTGACATGTCTTTTTTTTTTTTTAATTATTATTTATTATTATTATTATTATTATTTTTTGGCTGTGTTGGGTCTTCGTTTCTGTGCGAGGGCTTCCTCTAGTTGCGGCAAGCGGGGGCCACTCTTCATCGCGGTGCGCGGCCCTCTCACTATCGTGGCCTCTCGTTGCAGAGCACAGGCTCCAGACGCGCAGGCTCAGTAATTGTGGCTCACGGGCCTAGCCGCTCCGCGGCATGTGGGATCTTCCCAGACCAGGGCTCGAACCCGTGTCCCCTGCATTAGCAGGCAGATTCTCAACCACTGCGCCACCAGAGAAGCCCGACATGTCTTTATATTCATGAATCTGTCAAGAAATCTCCTTGTCCCATTTCAGATGTTTAGTATATTTGTACAAAGCAACATCTGTACATTTATGAAACACAATTCAAAAATGCCAAAAGAAAAAAGTGGCAATTTAAAGGTTCCTAAAAGGGAAGTTTTGAAATACTGTCTTTGATCACTTCCTATGACCAATGTTTTTAAACTGACATATTTCTTTGAAGTTCTTCTATTCAGGTCCCTAATGAAATACTACCTGCAGGTAAAGCTAGGTAGAGAAACATACAAAGTGGATAGAAATTCATTAATGCAAATTTAGGAAAAATACACCTATGCACATACACACTATTCCTGTTATGTATGTTTAGGATACAGTTTGATAGTTACTATCAGTCCTGACAGGTGATTAAAGGTATTTGGAAAACCTACAAAAGAAAAAGAATAAAGAAAGAATCAAGGGTCCAAGTCATGTCAGATTAAAAGATTACATTCCCCAGAAGGCTCTTCAGCTTTCTGTCTGAGTGTTTGGAAGTCAATCACACATGGGGTTAGTAAGGTTAACTCAGATCGGTATAGGCCATAAATAGTAACTGGTCAGAAAAGCAAATATCTGGGTAAATATGATTGTCGGCATTCATGGCAGGTAAGAGTGAGCTATGAGACTGGCCAGGAAAAATCACAGCCAGCACAGGTATAATCAGGATTATAAAATTAGCAAGAAGTTGCATCATGAGAGAATTAGGCACTAGGGTTGCCACGCCATTGAGCAATGGGACTGGAAAGTCCAAAAAAGCTGAAGAAACATAATAGAAGACATGTGAGCATGTTAGTATCAAGAAGTCATGATTCAATGAGGCAGTTTTCGTCTTCCTGCCTCCAGTTTATAGCTGTTTTTATATGATCAACAGCAATATATGTCCAGATGAAAAGGACCAGGTGAAGTTTGAAAGGCATATTTTAGTTTCACCTGCCTCAGCTGAATGCTAGATTTATTCATTAAATATGTATTTACTAAATAAGGTTAACATTTCTTCTCTTCAATACCGAGGTGGTCAAATAACTAAAAAGGAATTTTGGTTCTTCTGTAATGATATTTTAATTACTTAACCCAAAATTTAAAAAATAAATTTCATTTTGATATTCAGATACTAAATAGATATATTTCTTTGCTCAGTGCAGCAGAGAGTCTGCTCACTGCTGTCTATGAGGTCCTCTTCTTCTTCCTCCTGGGCACACATCAGGATTACAAAGTTTAGCTTTCTTTCAATTAGATATGTCCAGGTTACTAAACCCTAGGCAATGAATAGTGAGTAGAACTATGTGTGTCTTTTCCAGATCAAGACAGTTATGAAGTGGTTGTGTATCCTCCATATTTTCTCAACCCTTTTCTAGTTAGATAAAGACAACAACAAGACCCTAGATTTACACTATGTCCAATATGACAGTCACCAGTCACATGTGGCTATTTATATTTGAATTAATTAAAATTATATATAATTATAATTCAGTTCCTCAGTTACATTAGCCACATTTCAGGCACTCAAAAGCCACATAGCTAATGGCTACTATCACATATCCATCATTGCAGAAAATTCTATAGGCCTGTGTTGCCCTCGACAATGGTGAAACAAAAGTACAGAAATAGACTGGGTCCCTGAATCACCACAAGGAAAACCACACAAAATCCAGTACCATCTACTTGTGACTATTCTGTGAGCGAAAAATCTACTTTCACTGTTTGAGACATTCTTCAGTTTGGGCCTTATGTTGCTACAGCTGCTAGTTACCCTAACCAGTACAATAAGTATGATATATTTATAGAAAATGGAGTTCCAATTAACCCAAAAGATAGCAGCACATTACCAGACATAAGCAGAGAACTGGCGTCAGGTGAGAAGGATGATATTTAATTTCTATGGCAGAAAACCTGATGCTCAGGTAGACACTTAGTCATTTGTAAGCAAGTGTAACTTCAGCATCCAGGTGGAACTGATATCAAGGAAGTCAAGGCAGTTCCAAGTTTCAGTACATGTGGAAAATGGGTTTATTTTATAACCAACACCATTTCCATTACACAGGACAAGAGATTCTCATTAGTAAATACGGGAAGCTGCTCATCTACTGGTTGCTAGCCAATTCAAGGACAAACAGAAATTGAGACTATGTAATTTCTTCAAGACAGCAAGCAATAGCAGATTTACACTCACAAATCTACGAAAGGTTAAGGAAGAAAATAGCTAAATACTCACTGAGAATAGTAAGAACATTGAATTGATGCAAGGACTGAGAAAAGGGTCTTGATTATTTATTAAGAAATCTTTATGACCTTTATCAAGGGAGTACTTTTTATGTTGACATTCTTTGTCCTGCATATTCAAACTACAGTTTGCATATAATTCTTTGGCCAACAGCAAAGAAAACTGACTACATCAAGGAAAATACAAAGAGACAAAGTATCCCTCATCTTATTTTTATTCCTACAAAAAAGTGGTGCTTAGAATAACAGTAAAGAGAATGTTGTGAAATATGAAGTGCATCTTTTCTCTTGTACTGAAAGAAAAACTTTAATGGAAGTATAAATCTTCAGAGGATAAAAAATAACAGATTCTATTCAGAGTGAAGTTTTTGTTCTTGTTTTTATTCCCCCCCCCCCCCCCCCCCGCAGTTTACTGCAAGGAAAGTAATAAGAAATATGAAGAGGCTTCCATGAGATCTTATAAAATAGTAAAAAAGAATCACTCTGGAATCACTAAGCAGTGATATGCAGGAGAGTAATTTACTCTATGAGCCTTTCATTTTAGGCCAGAAGGTACGTTTGTAATAGCTGCTTAATCTTAACCTCAGGATTTTACAGCTCATGAACTTTTGTATTGACATTAATAAATAGCCTAGGCAAGGTAAAATACTGATCAACACAGACATCTTGGTTTCTTCAGAAAATTAATAAGGAGAGCTCTCTGGATGAGACTTTATTGTGAGTGCCTTGAGAATTAACTGCTGTAATGGTGAGTCGTGACTGAAAGGAAAAAAAAAAAAACATTTTGTAGGTGATGGTGTGGGAAACTACCATACTATATCTTTTCCAAATTTCACTATTTTTGTTTTTCCCTTGTCATTACTTAAGCAATGAGTGCTGAATAAGATGGTAGATTGGCATTTAGAAATTGGAAACCTTGGGAAAGAATCCAGTTCATTAGCAAAGTAATTAACTGTTTCTTAACATAATAATACTGCAAGGAAGAGTAATTAGTGGTACTAAACTTATTGATACCAAGAAATAGAATTTTCTGGGTGTACACATACAACAAGAATCTATTCTCCTTGCTCTTTCATAAGAAGGCACTATCTACAATGTGTAGAACTCCAGCCACTTGGACTTTAACCATAACTATCCCCATGTTCGAATAAAGATTGGATGCAGAACAATGAATAAGCAGTTTGTCTCCTAATAACCTCAGCACCAAGTAAATATACCTGTTTGGCAGAGTCAATGGGTAGTAGAAATTGAGCAGCTTTGCCCTTCATTGGCTATATATCTTTCTAGACCATGTGCCTGAGAATGCGATTGTATTTTTACCATGAATGTTAAAGAAACAGAATTCTTGACAGCTGCTATAAGGGTACAGCAACACTAAGTGATCCATGTTACCCAGTATTTTAGTCACTTTGGGCTGCTATAACAAATTACCATAGACTGAGTGGCTTATAAAAAACAAAAATTTCTTTCTCATAGTTCAGGAGGCTGGATGTCCAAGATCAGGGTGCTATATTGGTCAGATTCTGATGAGAACCCTCTTTCAGGCTGCAGACTTCCATCTTCTCCTTGTACCCTCACATGGCAGAAAGAGGGCTAGGAAATTCTTTAAGGTCTCTTTTATAAGGGCACTAATCCCATTCATGAGGGTTCCACCCTCGTGGCCTTG
Source organism: Eubalaena glacialis (assembly GCF_028564815.1). Lineage (NCBI taxonomy): Eukaryota > Metazoa > Chordata > Mammalia > Artiodactyla > Balaenidae > Eubalaena > Eubalaena glacialis. Next base: position 139,717,999 of record NC_083717.1, read on the forward strand.
TTACTTCCTAAAGGCCCCAACTCCTAATATCATCACAGTGGGTGTTAGGATTTTAGCATAGGAATTTTGAGAGGACACAAACATTCGGTCCATAACACTCAGTTATACTTTCTGTGGCCAGAGTTTGACAAAAAGGTTGAGGCCATGTTGTCTGCCGGAATCCTATTTTTGTTTTAGAAAGAGCAGGTTAGACAGATGAAGACTATCAGAGGCTGAGTAGAAAAGTATGCAAAAGTCTGAAAATTGGTATAGGAACAAAAGTAGAGCACAAGTTAATGTTTTGGCCATTCTGTATTGTAAAATTCCATTTTAATTTCACGAATGAAGGTCAACAGTTATGTTTGACAAAATAAAATATTGTCATGATCTTGTCATAAAAGGAGACCAGAAATGCAGCTGTTCTGTTAATGTCTATTTGACATTTTGGGAATATAATTTCAATATAAATACTTTGAAAAATGTAAATAAACCAGCCCTCTCTCTACACCAACCTGCAAGGAATAACAGACCTCCATAACTGGACACCTCAGAATCTGTGATAGACATCTTTTAATCAAAGTAGGGACCAGAGTCCTGATGGAAGACTCAGATTTTCTTGACCAACATTATCATTATCTGCTTGTATAGACATTTGGTCCTTGGCATTTGGAAAACAAAATTCACATTTGTACCTGAGATTGATGGCTATCTTAGGGAAAAAACAAAAAACAAAGAAGTACACTTCATTTGTTCTAGATCATTTTTCCCCTGCCCAAGATGGTGAAAAGCACATAATTAAGACTTTCAGTATTGCACTCTCAGGACAAAACCATGTGTGACTGCTGTCCTTTTACTGGGCATTGCAATGCCCACCTAAGCAGATTTGATTTAGTTTTAGCTCCACTGAAGGAAAGTTTGAGTCTCTGCTCTGGAGATTCTCTGCTCTCTTTCTTAGTGCTGGGTAATCCCACTGTGCATGTTTTTTCAAACCTTCATTCCTAATTGGTGCCAGTATTTGTAGGGACCACATATTTGATTGACTCAGCAGCTTCAAACTTTCTGTCATATATCCATATTTTTAGAATCCTAAATTCCATGAAACCCATCATTCAGACAGTTTCAATATCATATGAGGATTGCCTAAGAAAGAAAGAAAATTAGCATCTGAGCTCAGAAGTGAGCACTAAACTGCTTGGGAGAATCTAGTTTTGCATGGGTGAGACGTTAATCTACAGCCAGAATGGGACAGATCTCCACGAAAGAAAGTGAAAGTCTTTTACTCCTTTTTTCTTTCATTGCCCTTACATGACAGTTTATCTCTTATCATCAATATGAAAAAAATAAAAATAAAAAGCCTCAAAATATGTGATGAACATAGTGAGAGGAATTAAGCAGCTCCTGGTACCACAGGGTTCATGGTACCAAATCATCCTTATCTCCTACTAAGGTTCAAGGGTTCAGAGGGCCTGGTTTCTCTCTAATCATCATGCTTCCCCTCCTATAAGCACTCTCCAGTCTCGAACTAATAAAACTGTGCTGGTTCATTAAAGGGATTTGCAAGTCTGCATTTATTTGCCCAAACTCCTACAAACCTTACTAAACATTCAAAAAGAGTTTTAATTTTCTAAACTAGTGGGATTAAGCCATAAAAAAAAAAAGATATTGTCAGGATTTGTGCTCCAAACATTTTGCCCATTCTTCCCTGTTATAGTTACACACTAACATCACATGGTGAGTTTTGTAAAAATATAAATTCCCGCATCTCACACCCAAAAATACTAGTTAGCAAATGAATAAACATGTAAACTGACAGTGTTACATATAACTGTAATGTATGTAAATATATCACTTATCTATTTTAAAATATCTTTTGGAAAAGAATTTTAAGCATATCTGGTTCAAATAATTCTATTTTCCTGTTAACAATATATCAGAAAACCAGGTAAAATTTAAATCAGTACTAATCTTCCAATGACCTTTATATAAAATAAAGACATTGGAATGCATTTCCCAAACTTTTTTTGTAATTTATTTACAACACTGATATTAAACAATGTTAACTTGCTTTTTTTGCTACAACATTGACCAATATTTTTCATTTAGTTCCAGAAATTATATTAGATACAATGTATTTTATATCATGTTTTTTAAGTTGGTAAATTAATTGTTTATATCATCAATTAAAAAAAATAAGTATAGCCTCAGACCTGGATAATGATTAAATAGAATGGCTTTTCTCTTATATAATAGAAAATACAAGTTTTCTGTCATGTGTTGCACAGAAATTCATGGTTGACTTCTATTCAAAGAATAGACACGGTAGTTGTCTCACATTCAGATATCAAATCTCTTGCTAGTAGGATTATGATTTTATATTTCATTATTGTGTTTTATGGTAAATTTATTAATTTTAAAAGTCAAGTTCCCAAACTATAAAGAACTTATCTTACATTAAGACAAACTCATTTGTGAGATATATATACTTGGTTTGAACTCTCTCCTCTGGTCCATTTTTCAATTTATGTATTCTTATGTAAATTTATATATATTGTTTAACATATATAATATATATACTAATGCAAATATATAAATACATATAATGATATATTTATATACATGTATATACGTTTATATATTTACAACACAAACAACTTACTATGTGAATCATCATATATTGGTAATAAGTCTTGGTATCTTAGGAAAATTCAATTTCCCTATTCTTTTTCAGGTGAATTTTAGGTCTTTCAGATCTACATGTATTTTATCATATCTCAGGAAAATACCCTGCTGGTATTTTTATTGCAAATAATAATATATAAAGACCTGATTGAGGAGAATTGATATTATTAAAATATTGACTCTTCTTACCCATGTACATGTTATCTTCAATGTTTTCCATGAAATTTTAAAATTTTTCCGGTAAAGTTTTTACATCTTTTTCTCAAAAATATTAATTTGAAATATGTAACACTAGCAATAAAGATGTAAGGTATTTCAGCATAAATATAATTTTTATTGCTTGTGTATAGAAATACTATTTATTTTGTATATCCGGATGACTTTTTACCCTTTTAAAAAATCATTTTTTTCCTGACGAGTATTTGTATGTAGACAACTGCATTATTTGTAGATAATAAAAATTTTGTATCTTTTTTTTTTTTTTAACATCTTTATTGAAGTATAATTGCTTTACAATGGTGTGTTAGTTTCTGCTTTATAACAAAGTGAATCAGTTATACATATACATATGTTCCCATATCTCTTCCCTCTTGCATCTCCCTCCCTCCCACCCTCCCTATCCCACCCCTCTAGGTGGTCACAAAGCACCGAGCTGATCTCCCTGTGCTATGTGGCTGCTTCCCACTAGCTATCTATTTTACATTTGGTAGTGTATATATGTCCATGACACGCTCTCACCCTGTCACATCTCACCCCTCCCCCTCCCCATATCCTCAAGTCCATTCTCTAGTAGGTCTGTGTCTTTATTCCCGTCTTGCCACTAGGTTCTTCATGACCTTTTTTTTTTTTTCCCCTTAGATTCCATATATATGTCTTAGCATACCGTATTTCTTTTTCTCTTTCTGACTTACTTCACTCTGTATGACAGACTCTAACTCCATCCACCTCATTACAAATACCTCCATTTCATTTCTTTTTATGGCTGAGTAATATTCCATTGTATATATGTGCCACATCTTCTTTATCCATTCATCCGATGATGGACACCTAGGTTGCTTCCATGTCCTGGCTATTGTAAACAGAGCTGCAATGAATATTTTGGTACATGACTCTTTCTGAATTATGGTTTTCTCAGGGTATATGCTGTTTCTTTCTTTTTGATCTTTATATCCTTTATGTCTTTTGCTTACCTACTGCCCTGATTAGGACCGCTGTACAATGTTGACTAAAAGGGGTGATATAATTGGCATGTTTGTATAGTTTGATTTTAAGTTAAAAGGATCAGCATATAGGATGATGTTAAACTTGCTTTTATTTTTAGCTTTTTCCAATTAAGTATATTCTTTTCTATTCTATGTTTCCTAATTTTTTAAAAAATAAATGGGTGATGATACTTTTCAATCATTTTTTTCCTTCATCTATTGAAATTACGCTATGGCTTTTCCCTTTTAATCTGGTAATGTATTAAATTGATTTTCTAAGGATACTACCCCTGTTTCTGTAGGGTAAATCTAATTGGACATGATATATCTTCTTTAAAGGATGCTGAATTGTGGCCTATAATTTAAGGTTTGTCATAGAATTTTATTTTCTTAATATTTTGAATTTAGTATTTTGAATTGAATTTCATGCAACTATCTGGGGGAAAGTGTTCATTTTCCATCCTCCAGAAAAAAATTTTGAGACTTAAGACATCAATTTACTGAAAATGTATTTAAAAACTTTTCTCTCTGGTGGGCTATTTTTACTTGAATTGATTGTCAAATTTAATTTTTCCAGCAATTTTACACTTTTGTCTAAATTTCAAACTTTTGATCTTACTATTAATAGCTTTCTCTGCTTCATTTTTCTCAGCAAAATTTTTCATTTCTGCCTTTTTTCCTTATATCTATCTTATTAAGACTTCCATCTATTTATATTCTAAAATATCAACTTTTTGTTTTGTTTCATCTCTGTCTTGTATTTTTGTTTTCAGTTTTATTAACAATGCCTTATGGCTATTATATTCTTACTTTTGGACTTATTCCATTTCTTTTTGGAATTATTACTCATCTTACTTTTGACTTTTTAATTTAAATTTTTAAATCATTTATTTTTAGCCCTTTTTCTTTTTTATAAGCATTTAAGAGTCTACTTCAACTTGTTACACAAGCTTTGATAACTAGTATTTTTATTCACTTACTAGTATTTTTCCTTTATGTTAATATTTTTCCTGAACCATGAGTTACATAGGAATAGGTCTTATTCCTAATTCTTGAGGGTTGAAATTTTACTCTTTATTTATTTATTTCTAATTTAATTGTATTTAGTCAGATGACATGGTCTGTCTTATATACATTCTTTGAAATACCTATTTAATTCTGGGTTTACTTGTTTCAAAAAACTCATTTTATATCTAGGTGAAGTCATTTTTAAAAATATTATACATCTGCTTAAGGAAAACAAGTTATTTCCTAAATAAAAGAATTATTAGCTGCAGGTCTATATATGTCAATTAAATCAAGAATTTTGAGAACTTTTTTTTACCTTACATAGCTTTTTTGAATATTCTATTTATTGATAGATCTGTCAATTTCTTCCTGTAATATGCCTGTCAATACATCAACTAAAAGGCAAATACTACCAGATTAGAAAAAAGAAAAGACAGTAACAATATATTGTCTACAAGAAACCTAATTTAAATATAAAGGCACAGATTGATTAAAAATACAGAAATGGAGAAAGATATATCTCCCTAATATTAATCAAAAGAAAGCTGAAGAAGCCATTTTAATAAAAAAAAAAAAGCAAACTTCAGAACAAGAGAAATTATCAAGGATAAAAAGGAGAATTACACAATGTAAAAGGGCCTAATTTTCCAAGAAGATATAACATTTCTTAACATGTGTTCATCTAACAACACAATATCAAAATATATGAGGCAAAAACTGTCAGAACTGTAAGGAAAAATAGACAAATCCACTATTATAGGTGGAGACCTCAACACCCTTATATCAGGAATTGAAAGACTCAGCAGACAGAATATCAGAAAGGTCACAGTTGATCTGAAAATCACCATCAATCAACTGAATCTAATTGATAGTTGTATAATACTACATACAATAACAACAGAATGTATATTATTCTCAAGCTCAGATGGAGAATTCTCCGAAACAGACCATATTCTAAGCCATAAAATAAATTTTAGCAAATTAAAAAAAATAGAAAGCATGTAATATATAGTCTTAAGGTATAATGGGATTAAACAAGATATCAATAACAGAAACATAGTTGAAAACCCCCAAATATTTCAGATTAAACAACACAATACTAAATAATATATGGGTTAAAGAAGACATCTCAGGATAAATTAAAACCTATTTTGAACTTAATGAAAATGAAAATACAACTAACAAAAGTTGTGGAATGCAGCAAAAATAGTGCTTGGAGGGAAATTTATAGCATTGGATGCATGTATTAGGAAAGAAGAAAAGTCTAAAATCAATAACTGCAGCTTCCACCATAGAAAACCAGAGAAAGGGCAATATAAGTCTAAGCAAGCAATATAAAAGAAAAAATAAAAATTAGAGTAGATATCAATTACATTGAAATCAGGAAAACAATAGAGAAATTAAAAATAAAAAGGGCTTCTTTGAAAAGATAAAAATGACAAGACTCTATTCAGAATAACCATGAAAAAAAGAGAGAAGACACAAGTTACCAATACTGATAATGAAAGAGGAATCGTCACTATTAAATCCATGGATAGTAAAATGATAATAAAGGAACATTATGAACAAATCTGATAACTAGATTAAATAGACCAATTCCTTGAAAGACACAAACTGCAAAAACTCACACAGGAGAAACAGATTATATCAGTAGGCCCAACTCAATCAAATAATTTGAATCAATAATTAATTAATAACCTATCAATAAAGAAAACACCAAACCCATATAGTTTCACTAGTGAATTCTATCTAACATTTTAGGAAGAAATTACACCAATTCTCTACAATCCTCTTCTAAAATAAAAGTGAAGACTTCCCAACTCATCCTATCAGTCCAACATTACCCTAATACCAAAACCACATACAAACCTTCAAGAAAAGAAAACTACTAATCATTATCTAATTTACATAGAAAAAGCTCTTCAACAAAATATCAGTGACTTAAATCTAATGATATATGAAAAATTTTATACACCACAGCCCAGTAAAATTTATTCTGGGTATGCAAAACTGGTTCAACATTTGATTATCAATTAATGTAATCTATCACATTAACGGGCTAAAGAAGAAAAATCATATGATCTTATCAATAGATGCAGAAAAAACATTTGACAAAATGCAACACTCTTTCAGGATAAAAATTCTTAGTAAATTAGGAATACAGGATACAGGGACATTTCCACAATTGATTTAAAAAAATAAATCTGCAAAGGCCTGAGCTGACATCATATCAATAGTGAGAAACTGAATAATTTTCACTAATTATAGGGAATAAAGCAAGGATATCTCCTTTCACGTCTCCTATTTAATGTTTTTTTCTTTTTTTCTTTTTTTTTGGAGTATAGTTGCTTTACAATGTTGTGTTAGCTTCTACTGCACAGCAAAATGAATCAGCCATACATATACATATATCCCTTCCCTTTTGGATTTCCCTCCCATTTAGGACACCACAGTGCATTAAATAGAGTTCCTTGTGCTATACAGTATGTTCCTACTCAGTTGTCTATTTTATACATAGTGTCAATAGTGTATATGTGTTAATCCTGATCTCCCAGTTCCTCCCAACCCACCCCTTTCCCTCTTGGTAGCCATACGTTTATTCTCTACGTCTGTATCTCTATTTCTGCTTTGCAAATAAGGTCATCTATGCCATTTTTCTAGATCCCATATATATGCATTAATATATGATATTTATTGTTCTCTTTCTGATTTACTTCACTCTGTATGACACTCTCTGGGTCCATCCATGTCTCTACAAATAACCCAATTTCATTCCTATTTATGGCTGAGTAATATTCCATTGTATATGTGTACTGCATCTTCTTTATCCATTCCTCTGTTGATGGGCATTTAGGTTGTTTCCATGTCTTGGCAATTGTAAATAGTGCTGCTATGAATATTGGGGTGCATGTATCTTTTTGAATTATGGTTTTCTCTGGATATATGCCCAGTAGTGGGATGGCTGGATCATATGGTAATTCTATTTTTAGATTTTTACAGAACCTCCATACTGTTATCCATAGAGACTGTATCAATTTACATTCCCACCAGCAGTGTAAGAGGGTTCCCCTTTCTCCACACCCTCTGCAGAATTTATTGTTTGTACATTTTTTGATGATGGCCACTCTGACCAGTATACGGTGATACCTCATTGTAGTTTTGATTTGCATTTCTCTAATAATTAGTGATGCTGAGCAACTTTTCATGTGTTTCTTGGCCATCTGAATGTCCTCTTTGGAGAAATGTCTATTTAGGTTTTCTGCCCACTTTTTTATTGGGTTTTTTTTTTTTTTATCTTGAGCTTCATAAGCTGCTTGTATATTTTGGAGATTAATCCTTTGTCAGTTGCTTCATTTGCAAATATTTTCTCCCATTCTGAGGGTTTTCTCTCTGTCTTGTTTATGGTTTCCTTTGCTGTGCAAAAGCTTTTAAGTTTAATTAGGTCCCATTTGTTTATTTTTGTTTTCATTTTCATTACTCTAGGAGGTGGGTCAAAAAGGATCTTGCTGCAATATATGTCAAAGAGTGTTCTGCCTATGTTTTCCTCTAAGAGTTTATAATGACTATACTACCCAAAGCAATCTATGGATTCAATGCAATCCCTATCAAATCACCACTGGCATTTTTCACAGAACTAGAACAAACAATTTTACGATTTGTATGGAAACACAAAAGACCCTGAATAGCCAAAGCAATCTTGAGAAAGAAAAATGGAGCTGGGATAACAGGATCCCTGACTTCAGACTATACTACAAAGCTACAGTAATCAAGACAGTATGGTACTGGTACAAAAACAGAAATATAGATCAATGCAATAGGATAGAAAGCTCAGAGATAAATCCATGCTCCTATTGTTACCTAATCTATGACAAAGGAAGCAAAAATATTCAATGGAGAAAAGACAGCCTCTTCAATAAGTGATGCTGGGAAAACTGGACAGCTACATGTAAAAGAATGAAATTAGAACACTCCCTAATGCCATACACAAAATAAACTCAAAATGGATTAAAAACCTAAATGTAAGCCCAGACACCATAAATCTCCTATTTAATGTTGTACTGGAGGTCTAGCTAATGCATAAGACAGGAAAGGAAATAAGCTAGTAAAGAGTCTACAGGTTGGAAAGAAAGAAAGAAAACTGTCTTTGTTCATAGATAACATGATTATCTATAAAGAAAATCACAATGAATTGACAAATTCTCCTTTAACTTTTAAGCAGTTATCACAAATCTATAAAAGTCAATTTCTTTCATAAATACCAACAATTAACAATTGGAATTAAATATTAAAAACACAATAACGTTTGTATTAGTATCAAGAAAATAAAATACTTAGGTATAAATGTAACAAAATATATCTAGGATCTATATGAAGAAAACTACAAAACTCTGATGAAAGAAATGTAAGAAAGTCTAAATAAATGGAAAGACATTCTATGTTCATGGTTAGAAAGACTCAATATTTTTAAAATGTCAGTTTTCCCAACTTGATCTATAGATCCAATGCAATCTTAATCATATGCCCAACAAGTTGTTATGTGGATATCAACAAATTGATTCTAAAGTTTACATCTAAAGGCAAGAAACCCAAAATAGCTACACAGTGCTAGAGAAAAGGACCAAATTTCATGGGCTGACAATGCCAATCACAAGGCTTATTATAAAAGTACAGTAATAAATACAATATAATATTTATAAAGTATAAACATATAGGTCTCACAATATATGTAAATCAAATCATTACACTGTATACCTTAAACTTAAATAGTGCTGTATGCCTCTTGTTTATCAGTAAAACTGGAAAAAATAAAATATATTGTCAAATATATATATATAAGTGAAATGGAATAGAGTCCAGAAATAGAGTCACACAAATATAATCAACTGATCTTTTACAAAGAAGCAAAGACAACTCAATGGGAAAAAAATAGGCTTAATTAAGTGGTACTAAAAAATTTGGATGCCCAAATCCTCCCCCAAAATATTAACCTAAATGCAGACCTTACACCTTTCCCAAAAATTAACTCAAAATGGATCATAGATCTACATGTAAAACACAAAGCTACTGAACCAGAAGATAAAATAGAAGTCAATATAGGCGACCTTGGGTTTGGTAAATAGTTTTAAGATACAACACCAAAGAATAATCCATGAAAAAAATAAGTTGATAAGTTAGCCTTTATTAAAATTAAAGATGGGGCTTCCCTGGTGGCACAGTGCTTGAGAATCTGCCTGCCAATGCAGGGGACACGGGTTTGAGCCCTGGTCTGGGGAGATCCCACATGCCATGGAGCAACTAGGCCCGTGAGCCACAACTACGGAGCCTGCATGTCTGGAGCCTGTGCTCCGCAACAAGAGAGGCCGCGACAGTGAGAGGCCCGCGCACCGCGATGAAAAGTGGCCCCCGCTCACCGCAACTACAGAAAGCCCGCACGCAGCAATGAAGACCCAACACAGCCAAAAATAAATAAATAAATAAATAAATAAATAAATAAATAAATAAATAAATAAATAAAATAAAATAAAATAAAATAAAATAATAAAATTAAAGATGTGTGCCCTGCAAAGACACTTTTAAGAAAGTGAGAAAAACAAGCTACAAACTGAGATAAAATATTTGTAAAACACGTATCTAATAAAGGACTTATATCCAAAATATATGACAAACACTTAAAAATCAACAATAAGAAAACAAATAACACAATTAAAATATGGGCAGAAGATTCTAACAGACACCTCACCAAAGAAGATATACAGATGTCCAATAATCATATGAAAAGATATTCATTAGAGAAATGCAAATTAAAACAACAATGAGATATCACATACACACATCAGAATGGCAAAAACAAAACCTGACAATACCAAATGATGGTGAAAATGTGGAGCAACAAATTCATTGCTACTGGAAATGCAAATGGCACAGCCACTTTGGAATACGGTATGGCAGTTTCTTACAAAGCTAAACGTTTTCTTACCATACAGTCCAGCAATCTCTCTGCTATGGTATTTTCCCAAATGAGTTGAAAAATTATTTATAAAAAGCCATGCACATGAATATTTATTGCAGCTTTGTTCATAACTGTGAAAAACTGGAAGCATTTAAGATGGCCTTCCATGGGTAGATGGATAAATAAACTTTGGTACATTTATACAATGAATATTATTACATGATAAAAATAAATGGTCTATCAAGTTACAAAAAAATACATGGTGAAATCTTAAATGTATATTTATAAGTGAGAGAAAACAGTCTGAAAAGCATTATTATTTCAACTATATGGCGTTCTGGGAAAGGCAAAACTATAGAGACGGTAAAAAGAATGATGGCTGACAAGGTTTCATGGCGAGGGGAAGAGGGATGAATAGGTTGAATCCAGGAGATTTTTAGGGTGATGAAACTATTCTGTATGATACGGTAATGATGGACATATTGCACTATGCACTCATCAAAACCAACAGAACCATACAATACGAAGAGTTACCCTTAATGTAAACTATGGTCTTTAGTCAATAATGTATATCAAAATTGATTCATCAATTTTAATGAATGTACCACATGAAGGCAAGAAGTAAATAACAGGGGAAACTGTAGGAAAGCAGGGAGGACAAATAGAAACTCTTTATATCATCTTTTCAAAATTTCTGTAAATCTAAAACTGTTCAAAAATAATGTCTATTAATTTTAAAAGTTTTGAAAATTTTAATTAATATTTCTTTTTAGCATTAGCAAGATAATCAGTTCTGTATGTGTGAAATAGTTTTATAATATAAGATTTTTTTTCTGAAGTGACTCAATACTTAGCATTTAAGCATTGTCAATACTCTATGTTAATAACAATTAGTACAATACTGGACAAACTAATTGTTATTTTATTGGAGAGAATAATTGTCATTAAAGTCTTCTCACTGAGATTTCTCATTAGTATAACTTACAGTACTATAATATTTACCAATTAGTAACAGATTTATATCTAGGCCAAATAGTTACTTCCATCATAATTTATCAATAGTTTACTTATTTTTTTTTTTTTACTCCAAATAAGTCACACTTTGTATATTAATTAATGTAATTCTCCACTCCCATATTTACTTTGTACCTACATTACTGTGAAAAAAGGTATGGTCTTAAGTTTACACAGGTAAAATGCTACCTGACTTTTACTGGTCACTAAAATCTAGAAGTGTATATTATGTTTTCATCCATAGAAATTTTCTCTAGGAATTTCTCTAGCAATCCCAGAGATTGTCACCTTTATTTTATAGGAGAGGACACTTAAACTCAGAGAAGTAAATTTGTAAGTAGTAGAGTTGAAATTTATATCATGTTTGCTCTGAAACAAACAAAAAATCTATAACATTTTCATTACAGTATGATACTTTTTTTCATAAAGTTAGAGAGAAATTCATACAATTATAGAACTTCTCAGATTAAAAACTAAAATATGAGCTAAGAGAGCTGAAAGTGTCTCCAATAAGCAATTCTGATGGCATAATCTCAAATGAGCTCTATGAGAAAAAAGGGGATCCCTGGAGAAATTGACTGATTTGCATGGAAAACTTGAATTATTTCAGACCTGAGACACTTATACAATAGACAGAAAGAAACATGATAAAATACTGATGAAAGTGGGCACCATGGAGCTAAAGAAATGATGTGAATGCTAAAAACTCTAATAAAGCTTGTAAACATACTACTATCATAAAAGAAGAAAGAGAAACAAAAGAAGGAGAAGGTCATAGTGTAAGTCTGATGGATGCCAAAATCTGCCTTCTCTTTTCAATCTAAAATGTACTAACTGAACAGTGATAATAATAATACATAGCAGAAACCAATGACAGGTAGAGGAATTGTAAAAATATCTGAACAAATTGAATTTATTTAATTTAACTTAAAAGCTCTTGGCCTAAATATATTTTAATTTGTGGTACTGACTGCTCCAGAAAATAAAAACTATAGGACTGATAATCCTTGAGAAATTATAGAATGAGCAAGAGCTGAGGAAAACTGGAGACTATGAAAAGTTGTTCCAACTTTTTAAAAATGAAAATACATGGATTTTGAAAACTATAAATATGTAAACTTGATATCCATTCAAGGCAGATCTGCCAAAAGAATCCCTGAGAAGATTAGGAATTAGAAATACCAGTTTGTATAGTGGTTGGACATTATAATAGGGTTAAAAATAGTGTAATATGTTTAAATATTTATGTGAAGAAGTCAACACTCCTTACCTCCTAATGCCTCTTAAACAGAACTCCTGGTAGTTACCAAATTAAAAAAAATAAATAAATAAAGGAAAGTAAAAGAAAAAAAGAGTATTCTGTGCTAGAGAATGATTTCAATACATAGTGTACACTGACGTTTAGGGTTAACTCAGTATAACTGCTTCAACATTTCTATCTTCAGTCTATCTGTTAATAAGATGCACACAAACTAAGAGCCCCAAACCATGCTTTCTTGTTTTGCTTTTTTAATTATTAAACCATAGATGGACAATTAAGGACCATTGTCCACATATTTGAGAAATACTCTCATGTGAAATAGAAAATAAGCAAATAAAAATATGTATCATGAAAGAAAGCAAACATAAATAAGGGAACACAAACAAACCTTTACAGAAAATATAACACCTCACAAAACTACCTTCAAATACTAACCTCAGAGCAAGAGAAGACAATTCATAAAGTGGGAAGAAAAAGACCAGAAAATTTTAAAAAACACGTACTAAAATCTAAAAACTTGTAGAAAGATTGGAAAGTAGTTAAGAAAACCTAGTTACTTAATTTAGAGGATTCAGCATCTGATTAATAGAAATTATAAAGGGGGAAATGAAAAAGATGAAAGGTAGAAAGAATTTTTTATATGATGCAAGAAAATTTCACAGAAATGGAGGATATGCATTTCCAGATTGAAATGACCCATTGAGTTATCCCTTGACAAAATGAGAATGAAAATTAGAAAGACACACTGCCACCTTCCAGCAGGTTTATGGAGAAAGGGAAGGCCACTTAGTATATTTATCAGGGTGACATTTTATAAACAAAGGAAAAGAGACAAATGTAACATTAGCAACATGAGAATAAAAATTTGTTGCCTATAGTAAAACACAGATCAGACTGACATTAGATTTTTCTTCAGCAATAATGAATACTAAAAGCAAAGGAGAAACTGCTAAAACTAGAAGGAAAATGTAAAATTTTTATATTGTTTTTTTCCCTCCTGAGACCACCTCTGCTGGACAGCTCTATGACAAACTCTAAGGACAACTTAGATTTTACATTTAGCAGTTTGTTAGATTCTTCTGTTCCAGACAGTTTAATTTCAATTTCTTTTCTTTAAATAAACATTATGTGTGTGAATGGTAAGACAGGGCTAAAGTTTAATCAGACTCCTGGGTTCATGGCACATTACATTGTCAGTCAGCATAGGTGTGTTCCTGGTAGTCTTTGGCTGGAATACATTGACAATACAATTGCCTTCTTATTTGTACCAACCTATAATCACCATTTGTATGCATATGCTATAATTTAGTTATTCAGGTTATCAATAAGTATAGGTTGCTTCCAACTCTTTGCTACTACCATCACTACTGAAATGAGAACTCTGATACATTTGCCTTAAGGAAAGAGATCCAAGCAATTCCATACTCAGGAGTGCAATGAGAAGATTGAAAAATACTCATTATGTGGTACACATGAAACTAATATAATCTTATGTCAATACTGCAATCTCAATAAAAAAAAAAGAATGGAAATTATAAACTGGTTTTCCTCTACTAAACAAACACCCAAATTTGTAGGAGCTTATTGAAAGAAGGAAATTACCACTTGCTACAAATGGAGTTTCAAAATTGCCTTTTCTTTTGACTTTGTGGTCACGGAGAAATTTATAATTTATAATTTGTTTGTAATCATATTTATCAAAATTTCCACCATGGTTTCTGGGGTTTATATCTTGATGAGAAAGGCCTTTGTCACCCTGATATAATAAACAAGATTATCCATGTTTCTACAAAGAAATAAAAGAAGGACACTCAATTTTGTTGAGGAATGACAGAACTCTGGCACCGGTCCACATTCCTGTCAGTAGTGCATGTAGATTCCCACTGGCATTTCATTGTATGTGATGTTCTATTTTTTAACAACCTGATGTTTACAAGGAGTGATTCCTTATAGCTTCTAATTTCTACTCTATAACTATTAATAAAATTAATAATTTCTAACTAGATTTCTTAACTATTCAGGTTTACCCAATTTCCATCTTTTAGTTTTTTATTGTATTTTCTGTTTCTGTTATTGAACTTTAGTAATGCTTTCTGCAACCAAGTTACTAAGCTCTAATCAGTTTAAGATATGCAAACCATGCATAGTCTGCTTTTTAAAAAATATATAATCTTGTCCATGGAAGGCACTGAAATCAATTATTAATTTCTTCTCCTAATTTGGGCTTCTTGGTGGTCTATTTAAAAAATCCTTGTGCAAATAAAACTCAGAAGAAAATTTTCCCAAACTATAATGTTAGTTTTATTATTTGAACATTTACATTAAACTTACCTGTTTTTATTTGTTCATAGTATGAGGCAGTGTTTTAACTATTAAGGAAACTTTCCCAACAACAATAATAAACAATACTTTTTTTACTCATCTATATGTTGCTTCTCTCATATTTTGATTCCTACACATATTGGTTTAATTGGACTATTTGTATGCACTGACAAATCCACCTATATCCTCATTACATTTTTGCTCTATTTTACAAGTTATTTTAAGTATCTCTGAACTTATATTTTTCTTTAGATATATTAGTATCTTTGTCAAGTTCTCTACAAAATGGTACTCAAATTTCAAGTAGAACTGTATTTAATTGGTAGATAAACCCTGGGATCATTGATATTTTAAAAATTTTAGTCCATCACTAACAATTATTTCTTGGTTTATGGATTTATAACGTTGTGCATTTTTGTTATGACAGTATGTAGATACATAGCTTTTACTTCCATTATAAATAGTAAATTCCCAGTATATCTTCTACTTGGCTACTAATGAGATGTAAGAATGCTATTGACTTTTGAATGTTGATCGTGTATCTGAAAAACTTGCTAAATTCTATTTAAAAGGTTTTTTCTTTTTTTTCTTTTGTCTCTCTTACATTTTGTTGTACATGATCACTTCATCTAGAAATAGTGAAAAAATTTTCTCTTACTTTCAGTAGTGGATACTGTGGTGTGCCACCCGGATCCTATGATTTCAGGACAATGACACTACACTCATTCCTCCAATGCTGGGAGTGTTGGAGGACACCTCTCAACTAAGTACCTCTCTGAGAATTGACTTGGGCTGAAGAAAACTGCTTTGTCTGAGGTCTTGTCCCCTTCCCAGAAGCAGTCCACATCTCTTAACTGGTCTATCCAGGGATATAAAGACCTAACCTCTTTGTTTCAGTTCCAGGCAGTTCTGAAGGATGGCCCTAGTTTCAGAGTTACCCATGGGATTGCCTTAAGCTATCAGATCCATTTCAACATATGAATTTTAGGGGAGGCAAAACATTCAGACTATATCAACATATTATTCTTTTTATACATTGTTGGATTTGATTGCTAATATTTGGTTGAGAATTCTTCTGTCTTGTTAATAAGAATTATTGCCTTTGGTTTTCTCAATTATAAAGGGGTCAATTCTTCAAGAAGACAGCAATACTAAATATGTATGCAGAGGATAACAGTGTTTAAGAATATCTGAAGAAAGACTAATGGACTCAGTGGATAAATAGACAAATCTACAATTACAGTTAAAGTTTTCAACACTCTTCTCTCTCTATTTGGTAATTAGAAAGAATATAGAAGACTTGAACATTATTAAATCAATGATCTAATTGATATTTATAGAGCACTATCCCCATAATAGTCAAATGCATATTTTTAAGAACACATCCTTAAACTTACACAATGTTATGTCAATGATATCTTAATAAAGCTGGGGGTGGAGAGAAGAACACATCAAACTTTCACTAAAATACACTATCATGGAGGGAGTAGACATAAACCAGTGCCAAAATTTAAAATGTTTGAAATCATAGAGAGACTTGCTCTGATCACTAAAACATGAAATAAGAGGTCAATAACAAAAGATATATGAAAAAAATCTCCATTTTAAAGTTAAACGGCAAAAATTTAAATGATCTATGGGTGAAAAAAATGAGAAAGTTAGAAAATTTTTCGAACTCACTGAAAATAAAAACATGTCAAAGTCTAAGAGATGCACTTAAAGCACTGTTTAAATGGAAATGTATAAGTTTAAACACATATATTAGGAAAAGAAAATTATACTTAAAATTAATGATCTAAGTTTCTACTTTATGAAGTTAGGAATCAGTTGATGTAAACACAGATATTTTATAAAATAAAGACATTGGGGTCAACTTCTTTTAGTGGAAGAGTTTTCTAACATAAGACCCACTTTAGCTTTAAAAAAGGAATAAATAAATTATTAAAGAAAATTCTTGGATGTTATGCATTTCTTATTAACAGTTTTTCTATACCTTTTGAGTACTTGTAAATATGAATCAATTTTAATGCCTGTTGTGCATTTCCTAGAATGTGGATTAATTTAGATTCATATAGTGTTTAGATATAACTGCATATCTTTGGAATTATATTAGGAATTCTTCATATTAAAGAAATCATGTCCCAATGCCACAGCCTTCACTATGGAGAAAGCCTGGACACTGTTGTTGAATTTCAAAAAAAATTATCCTGTGTAATATATTCTGTTCCATTTTTAGACATATTTTGAAACTATAGATCACAATGAGAAGGTCATCAGAGATTCAAAGAAAAATCTTCAATAGAAGTGGGTTTTGGTTTAATAGTGTCTGCTTTTACATGACTAGCTGTTAAGAGCCCACAAGATTTCCTTGGAAGGCTTTTTGTGTTTATTTAGAATGTTTCTCCTTGGAGAATGCAAGTCTGATTTCTGAAAATGGCTCTCAGTATTCATTGTGGAATAGAAATAAGTGAACAACAAAGCCCAAACTCAAAGCTTATCAGAGGAGAAAACTCCACTGAATTCAATGCTGAAGTGAAAGTGTTTGCCAAGTCACTAAGGATTTATTTCGGTTTGCTACAGCCAAAAGGTGCCAATTCTAAAAATCCATTTACATGTTAGTGCTGACTATCAAAAGTCCTTTTGTAACTTGTATGGATTCATTTCCCATTACTTATTTATAAAAGTAAGTGCATGAAAGTGGTAATAGACAAATAGGTTTTGTTGCATTGAAACTGTCAGCGACTTTATTTTCAAGCAAAATAACTTCTCTTTTTAAACTTTATTTATTATAACCAGCTGAGCCTTCATCAGTTCACATAAAATAAAGCCATTTTTATAAAAAATGAAGGCTAATACTTTCCATTTTTTAATAAAACTCATGGGTGTTTTATTAAGATTTTTATGATAGTTTTAACATTTCACAATAATTTTATTAGAAAAAAGGGAATGTTATTTATAAATGGAAAATATAAAGTGCAAGTATCTTTGACATTCTATTAAGTAGTCATCACTAAAATGATTTATCTTAAGAGTTCATGTATTACAAGAACTGATTTCCATAAGAAGAATGAGATTTGGGAATTTTACAAAATCAAGACAATTAGACCATTCCTTTAAAAGCACTTAATTTAAATGCATATCAGGTCTAAAGATAATTGTAGCAATTATTTCCTTATGAAGAAGAACCTAGATTTCAGCCTATAATTAATCACCTTCCCAGTCACTGAAATATATCATATATTATTTTTAATCCTGGGATGCCATATTTAGTAGTTATAAAATGTGTGATCAAGAATAGAAGCCTACAGGTAGATAAATGTGAAGCTAATGAAGCTTAACTTTCAGGGCTGTTCACTTTCATGGGTCCCTTCCTGGACCTTGGAAGAAACACTAGCACTGTGTTCATGTGATCCTATGTTTAAAAAAAATGGCAAGAGTAATATTTTAACTTCAATTAGTAGAAGCCCTATACTTTATAAACAGTCATATGTTGCTGGAATGGTTGTAAGATTTTTGGGGATCTAGGAAAGGGAAAGGTGAATCTGTGTTATATTTAGTTGGGTTGTAGAAGAGTGTCTTTATGTAAATTACAGTGATTTCAGTGTCTAGATAGTTTATTGGTAGCCATCTACCATAGAGATAAGTTCCACTCTGCCAACTTACCTAGCATCACAACACAAAGATACAGATGCTGTTACAATGTGCCCCATGGTAAATCCACTGTATGGGAAGTATGTATGTACAGAGTGGAAGAGAAAAAAGGTTTGAAATGAACAGAGTAAGAAGTTATAGAAATCCTTCCAAACATGCAAAATTAAAGTGGAGGATTCATTTCTAATCAATTCTTAGTCAAATTCTCCTATCAGTCATATACTTGATAACGTATATGGAATTATGCATACACAGAACTTTTTCGTTTATCCTATCTGATGGGAATCATGCAAAAGAAATTATCAGAATTTCCACTTTGTATAACACACATCTGTAGTGGTGCTACAAACAATGGACAAGTCCATGTGTGGAGTCAAATCTTAATAATAAACAAATTTTGATCAACTATAATGGAGGAAACACTGAATTACCTTTTTATTTTCTCTATGGAAAATTTTATTACAGAATTGTGGTCACATGAAGAGGAAATCAGAATGTGTAAGCCAAAAATATGGGAACCGTTAGAGATGTGTCAGGAGATTAATATTTTTTCTGGATTATATGATGTTTGTGGTAAAATAAATATAATAAATATTTTACAGTTTGTAATTTGTTGCCATTTTATTTCTCAATGCAATAACAATAAGGAAATAAATTACCAAATTTATTATTTATAATTGTATATCCTGTTTTTAAAAGAGATATTAAAATGATAAAAATTTTAGGCTCCAAAACACCTGGTTTGCCCTTATTAAAAAATTAATCTTCATATTTGAACAATTAGATCAATATTTTTAGAAATTATGAATTTTTCCAAAGCAAGTCTATTGCCATTCTCCTAAATATAAATGTCTGGGAAATTGCATTTCTAAGTTTCTCATTTGTCCCGCGGAGAGTCCACCATGTAAAAAAAAAACCTCACATATTGCTTGTAGCAAGCAGAGCTTCCCAAGAAGCTAGTTGGGTTAGGGGAACAAAGAACCCTAAATTTCTGTGCAATTGTGTGGATTGAAAAATAAGTTTAGCAGAATATTTATCAAAGATAATTTAACAAATGTAGGGATATCATTCAATTTTTTTAAAAAGTTGTTTCTCTTGCTATCATTTTGAGTCGTACATAATGAATACGAATCCTATTATATAAGAAATTGTAAACTCATATGGTTTATATAATACAAAAAAGCACCTTTAAATAGTAAGTCACTCTACAAAAAATGGGTAGAATTTTTTAAATGTCCCCAAATAGGTTGACTCTAGTTAGACAATCACAGTGCTTAAAAACATAACTGTTCTGTAAGTCTTCCTCTATTTTGCTCAAAGTCCTTGTGTTCCATTGAAACTTTTTCTTTTGTTTATTGGAGAGTTCATATGAGAAAATGCTGTTCATTGCCTATATTATTGTTTTGCTTTCATCTCCAGAGACATGTGACAATGAGAAATCTCATTTTAAATGGAAATAGGAGGATTTCTCTGTATTTTCTTTCATCATCTCAGGGGTATGACTTAAAATACACTTGAATTTCACAGGAGAGCATTTAAAAATAGTCTATATAAATTATTTAACTATAAAATAAGATGCATTAAATTATTTAACTATAAAATAAAATGCATTAAAATAATCAGAAGTTTAAAATTTAATATTCTAAACACCATACTGTTATTAGAAAGTCTGTCATTTTTCTCTCTTCACTAGTTTAATTACATGACAGGGATCTTAGGATCAATGCTTAGCTCACCATTTATTTTAATTAAATGCTCTTTCATTCCCACTCTAATATCTATACAAAGAACTATTTCTTGTATCTTTATATTTTTGCAATAGGGAAACATTTTGTCAAACACTTAACAATATTTTATATAATACACATTAGATATTCTTTGTAAATAAATGACTTCTTGTAAATGACTTGTATGGGGCTTGTAAAGCCATGCTTAGCCAGGGTGTCAATATTGTAAGCTAAGAAGGCTTTGGATGAAGAATGCACCCTGAGAAGTAAAATAGTATTTCATCTTAGAAGGATTTCTACATAGAGGGAGCTAGATGGGTACTTACAGAGGCTTTATTTTCTGTCTTTGAAATTAAATAGTGATATGTGGAATAAGTATCACTTTTTTCCCAATTTTATTGAGATAGAATTGGCATGTTACATTGTATAAGTTTAAGGTGCACAAAAAATAATTCGATATCTGTCTATTTTATGAAATGATTACCAGAGTAAGTTTAGTTAATATCCATCACCTCACATAATTACAAAATTTGTTTTTTCCTTCTGATAAGAACTTTCAAGATCTATTCTCTTAGCAACTTTCAAATACACAAAACAGTATTGTTAACTTTAGTCATCATGTTGTACTTTATATCCCTGGAACTTATTTATCTTATAACTGTAAGTTTGTGCTTTTTGACCACCTTCACCCAAAACTTGCTCTTCATAACAGATTCAGGAGGAAGAAATATACTTCTTTATATTTGGAAGAAATATACTATGTCCAATTGAAATCATTTATCATATTCCCTTTGTTAAAAATTTCTTTCCGCTAATTCTGCCTCAAAAATCTCCTTGATTTATCCTTCCACTATGTGATTGGACATATTTCATTGCAAGCTCTTTGTCTCTTCTAATTTTTTAAATTGCTTTATTCCTTAGGCCTCTCTTCTAGGTCTTCTCCACTTCTTTTATAAATTCTCCCCATGGCTTGAATTCACACATAAATTTCAATGAAGAGCAATTCTATATCTCTAGGTCACCCTTCCTTCCAAGTTCCAGACATATGTATCCACCTCTTTCTTGGATGTCTTTATTGAATATCTCACAACATCAAACTTAACATGACAACAATGAGCCATTCAGACTTCCCTAATTTGAATGTCACAATAAATTTAATCTATAAGTTTAAGACAAGAATTCATTCATTCTGTTATATAACTAGATATCAAATTCTGTCAATCTACATCTTTAAATATAATTAACCTTCTCACTGACACTCTAATACAATAGCCTACCACCATCTTCCACTTTGCAGCCAGAGTAATTTTCTAACAGTTTCTTGCTTAAATTCTTTAAATGGTTCCCCATTTAGCATAGAATATATACTAAATAATAAAGCATGGTGTCTTAGTCTGTTTGGGCTTTTATAAGGAAATACAACTGACTGGGTGGCTTAAACAATAGAAATGTATTTTCTCACAGTTTTGGGGGCTAGAAATCCAAGATCAAAGTACTAGAAATTTTGGTTTCTTGTGAGAGCTCTCTTCCCAGTATATAGATGGCCACCTTCTCACTATATCCTCACATGGACTTTTCTCCATGCATGTCTACCAGAGAAAGACAGATCAGCTCTCTGGTACCTCTTCTAATATGGACGCTAATATTATTGGATCAGTGTCCCACCCTTATGACCTCATTTAACCCTAATTACTTCCTAATAAAGCCACACGGGGGATTAGGGCCTCAACATGTAAGTTTTAGGGAGACATGTTCAGTCCATAATACATAGTAATGGATCAAGAGCTGGTTTCTGCTGTACAGTCTTTCTCTCTATGCTAAACTTTTTCAATCTATGCTCCACTTGAGTAAATATTTTCATGTTCCTTTTATTCCACAAGTTTTTTTTGTTTGTTTTTTTGAGCAGCTACAATGTTCTAGACAACATTCTCATTATATGGAGCAACATCTGAAGGGAAAGCCAACACTGTTTCTGCTTTCATAAAGCTTTCATTCTGGTGGGAAAAGACAGTAAATAAATAACTAAAAGCAATGTCTCTAAAGATATTTCCAAAGCTGGAATATCCTCTACCTCTTTACCTCCCCTGGGCCAGTTTTTCTCTCTCTCTCTCCCTCTGTGTACATGTGTGTGTCTCTCTTTCTGCCTCTGTCTCACTTGCAAACACATACACACACACACACACACATCCCCACCTACTCATATTTCAGAGCTTACTTTAGCTCTCTTCTAAAAATCCTTTTCTGGTCACTTCAGACTGAATCAGTTTGCACGTGGCACATGATGTCAAATCACACTATGGCAATAAAACATGCTCACAATTTATTTCAGCAGCTTATTGAATTGACTGTCTCCAGGAAGATAGAAATGATGTAGACCTGTCTGCATCATTGCATGCCCAGTGCAGGAGAGCATAATTTGCCATCCCAAAATGTCTCTTTAACATGCGGATTGTTTTGAGCTGAAAACAACTGAGGTCCAAAAGAATTAGGAAGAACCTTTGACCTTCCCCCTAACTGACTAAAGAATGTAGATAGAGGGCCTTTTCCATGAAGGGAGCTATCACCCCGGATAACTACAATATGAACTAAGCATGTAGATAGGGAGGAACCTAGCAAAGTCTGTTAAAATTCCTCTCTGCATCCCACTGTCTCTGTATGGCCCAGCAAACATTTATTTACTAAACATTTGCTTTTCAATCTCCATGTCAGTTGCTTTCCTCCCCTTTGAAGTCCCAAACCACTACACCTAACATCTTTTGCCTTTAGCTGAAGATGGTATTTAAGGTAAGGTTTTCAGCCATTTTGGCAAGTTACTCAATTTTCCTGGGTCTCTCCCTTGTATACATGGTATTAAACTTCTGTTTGATTTTGTTAATTTGTCTCATTTCAATTTTTAGACCAGCCAGAAGAACCTGAAAAGTAGAGGAAAATTTCTTCCTCCTCAACATCAGCATCTAGCAGTGACTGATATATAATGGACATTTCATAAACACTCATTGAGTATTGTTGAATATTATAACACATTTCTTATATAGCACTTCTGAAAATATCTTGCTAGGAACACTAATTATTTGGACTAATAATGGGTGTTATCTTGAAAAAAAAGTTTGGTAGCTAATCACTGAATTTAACAATGTTCAACTATTTATTTACTATAGAAGTACTTACTCAGAGCACTTAATAAGAAAATGTGAACCATGGATCATGAAAACACACTGTATCCTCTTTCTCCAAATGATTTTATTGCATAAACTTTCTTTCTCATAGCATCTCTTACAATGATTAATCAGTATAGCTAATTTTAGTCTACAGTCTCCTACAATCTTTTTATTTCTCCACAGTTGGGCCAGAGGTAAGCCTTCCTGCAAGAGTTAATGGTGCCCTTTACTCTCAACATTTGTAGGTTAATGAGTGACAAAATTGTAACACTTCCATAGATCAAAGAATCATACGGAAGTCTTTTTCCAGAACTATTTTATACTAGCTCATTAATACTCACCATCAAAGGCATATGTAGAATATAAAGGTCTATTGTGAAAAGAACTAAATAAATAACCTCATTAAAATTTAACTGAGAGTGCATGTATTAAGGAACAATTAGAGTTTTCATGATAAACACTTTAAGTGATAATTGGTTCCAATGGGAGGTCTTAAGATTAGTTTCTTTGAAACTTGTGGGCTGCTGCAAATAATGTCCGTATACATACAATAATAAAAATAATAACAACAAAAACATTAATATAAAACACTTTATCAATTGACCATAATGAATATGAACAATATCATTAAACTGTACTTTGCAAGATCTATAGTCAATCACAAGGCAAATAACAATCACAGGCAGTAACAAAGAATGATTCTGAAAAAGTAGCTGTAAATCATCAGAATTAAAGTGCTTATTAAACTTCTGATTAGTCACTATAAGACATACGTTCTGGTTCAATAAATCTGAGATAAGGAAAACCTGGGATTACTTATTAAAATGCCATAAATAAGATATTCCCTAACTTTCTCTATTCTCAGCACCCTTAGTGCTTTGTTTTGTTTTATCCCACAGCACCCTCAGGCCAAAAGAAATACATAACCATTTGTTTATTGAGTGGTTAGGTCTAAACTACTTAATAAGTATTTAAGTCTTAAAAACTTAATAACCATTTGAAAAAAAAATGAATACAAATCGAGATAAAAGTAATCTTTTATATCATTGTTAACTAACATCTATTACTTACTGGGATGTATGCAAGCAATTGTTGGGCACCGTAGGACTTCTCAAATTTTGGAATCAGATTGGACACTATCACCCTTATTTCAGATTCGGCATTGACTTTTGTGCAGCACTTGCTTCTCATCACATCAATTATCAAAAACCAAACTATTGACTTGATATTGTCTTTCCTACTTTAACATGAATGACTCATTTTCAGAATCTGCTTTTTCAGAGCCCTTGAGGTGCTTTTGCAATAGCAGAAAGGTATTGGTAGCAAATAGGGTGCTACCACAGGTATTGAAGCAACAGGTATAAGAAGAGCTCCACTCTTATTTGTATATGACCATTACATGATATAATTTTTAAATTATCTACAAACCAACTCTAAAGGAACTACATTTCTGCTCAGTTATAGCATGCTAAATAATTTTTACTATAAATAAAATTTTCTTATATTTTTCATTTATATCACATTCAATATTTTAAAATATTTCAATGTGTAGGTCTGTTTAGGTAGAAAAAATAGGTAGGTTATTTAGGTAGTGTAATGGTTAGATATATATTGTGTCAGGGGTCTCCAAGACCACGTTAACTCACAGAAATCAGAAAAGCTCTTACATTCACAGTTACAGTTTATTACTGCACAAAAAAATTCATTAAAGTCAGAAAAGGAAAAAAGAATGTGAGTGAAATTATGGGTAATCAAGAACAAACTTATGGAGTCAAAGAGATGGTGTTTATTTCTCTGAGCAACAATGTATGACAACAGGTATTACCAATCAGGGAAGAATACTGGACCATTCTCTTAGATGTTCAAGCTGATTGACCCCTTGACTGTGAGTGCAAGGGTCAAGCTGATACAGCTTGGCACAAAGCCTCAAGCATACAAAAACAGGGATTCACCATTAATTCACCATTAATTCACCATTCATCAGGCTTGGCCCAAGTTCTCAGACATACAAAAGCACTTATCAGGCAGAATACCCAAGGCTCAGAGCTCTATCAAGTTCTACTTCTTTTCCTTGAAATGTACAAGGCTTGAGTAACACAGGCCTGCTGAATTAACCCTTTACTGCACATCTGTAATTTGGCTTTCATATTGATACCAACTGTGTTTTTCTTCAGAAAATTTTCTTTTCAGATCATTTTTTCAATCATATTTGTCCCCATTTCATTTTAAACTCTCAGTTTTGTATCTCTTTTTTATCTAAAAACTCTATTTCACATCTTCTTCACTCTTTTTGGCATTAATTAGCTAATTTACATCTTTTCACATAAAAAGTACCCTTTCAAATTCATCAGGTATATTGATATATAAAAATATATCTCACATTGTGTGTATAAATAGAATTGGGAAAAATCAAGTGTATTTTTAAGTCTCTCAGTATTGAACTTCGATATGGGCTTAAACAGAAAGATCCTCCTCAAACATATGACTTCCTGTTATATTTTTCTTTCTGACTTGAATGATAAATGGAATTGTCATCCTTCAAATTCTTAACACTAAAAACAACCCACTGAAGTCAATTATGAAGAGAATCTTTTCCTAAGTCAACTGCCAATTAGCTAATTCTACATGTCAATTTGGTTAGTAACACTATGTTTTTATAGTTTTATGTACTTATAGAAATTCATTTGTTCGTATAGGTTGAATAAGGTGTTTAAAACTGAATGTAACTCAAAGGTCCTTCTCTGTGATCACCTTATTTTACACACTAGGAAATTAAGAGATGAAATAACTGGCAAACCCTTCAAAAAGGGTTTTACGAGAAAATATCTATCCAAGAGAAAAAGTTCATAACTTAGAAACTTAACAACAAATATACATTAGCATCAGATAAATGTAAATTAAAACCACAATTATACACCACCACCAATCACAAGAATGGTTAAAGGGAAAAATGACGGAGAATACCAAGTGCTGGGGAGCACTGGGGTTAATGAAAACTTTCATGTACTGTTGCTGGTGGTGAGTACTTAATTTGACAAACACTTTAGATGAATGTTTGTCAGTATCTACTAGAACTGAATATATGCATACTCTATACCCCCAAATTCTACTTCTATAAATATAACCAACTAATATGCTTAAAACAAAAATTTAATGTACATGTTCATAAAACTCATATTTTAATATCCCCAATCTGGAAACCACTCCAAAGCTCATCAGATATAGAATAAATGAATAATTCCCATTATGCTCACATTGTGGAACACTACACAAAATTGGGAATAAATATATACATACAGTCACTTTGGAAGACAGGTTGGCAGTTTCTTACAAAACTAAATGTACTTTTACCATACAATCCAGCATCTGTTTTCCTTGGCATCTACACAAAGAAGTTGAAAACTTATATTCACATAAAAACCTGCACACTTATGTGTATAGCAGCTTTATTCATAATTGCCAAAACTTGGAAGCAACCAAGATGCCTTTCAGTAGGTGAATGGATAAACTGTAGTACATCTAGACAATGTAATATTATTCAGCACTGAAAATAAATAAGCTATCAAGCCATGAAAAGAGGCACAGGAAAATTAACTGTATATTGCTAAGTGAAAGAAGTCCATCAGAAAAGGCTAAATACTGTATGATTCCAACTATATGTCATTCTGGAGAGGCAAAAGTATGGAGATAGTAAAATAATCAGTAGTTGTCATGGGTTGAGGTTGGAAGGAAGAGAATAGACGGAGCACAGAGAATTTTTAGGACACTGAAACCACTCTGTATAATACTGTAATGGTGGATACATGTCATTATATATTTGCAAAAGTCTATAGAATGTACAACACCAAGACTGAGTCCTAATTTAAACTATGGACTCTGGGTTGATAATGATGTATCAATTAAAGTTTATCAACTGTAACAAATGTGACACTCTGGTTGCAGATGTTGATAATGGGGAAGTTATGCATATATAGAAACAGGGATTATAAGGGAAATCTCTGTATCTTCAAAAAGAAAGTTAATATATGCCTCCTTCTCCTAATTTTGACAAAGAAAAATAAGCACCCATATTACATTTAGAGTTTTGTAGCTCTGTGCAGCTCTACCACCAATGCCTGGTCCCTGGCTTCTCTACTCTTTTTACTTTTGAATCTAGTTCTATTCTGAGTGTTGAGAAGCCTCATCCTTGCTGAGGCCCAGTCCAGCCTGCGGGTCCATGATTTTTTCATAGCCCTATAAACTTCCTTGGGTGTGCATACCAGCCATGTAGTCCATATTTTGGAGGACAGACCCAGAAATATAGGTCCCTGACCCAACACAGGCCCCTGAAATGGGTTCAAGGCCATTTGGGCAGGAAATACTGATGTGTGGTATAGAATCAGGATGGGTAACTCCATTGGCCTTTAGAATTCAAACCTTAAAATTGGGTTCAGCCAATGGAGGCTCAGAATGAGTTTATCTAAAGTATACAGCCTAGTTAAGGACCACTCTTACCTAGGTCTAAGGATGGTCTTTCAAATGGTCCTATTTCTGAGGTATATAGATTGGAAGTAATACATCATACACCAGTAGCTCTGGCTCACCCCATACCCTCACAGTTCCATCAGTATTAGTATGATTATGCCATCCAAGGATCAAAATCACAAGTAGCAGACCTCATATCTGAAAAGTAACCATAGGTTTCCAAATGCAAAACTCCTTCAGATAGTCAGAAAATTACATATCTTCATCCCAGCCATAGGGATAAACTTTCTTTCCCTTTCCACTGGTCTAACAGATGCAGAGAAAATGATTCCTATTTATCCTATCTTGGAGATCTGTGTAGGATTGATATCTTCAGTCATACTTTAATTTATCTCAGTTTCCTTTAGTATGTGTGAGTGAACACAAACTATGAATTGTTAACTCAGACTTTAACAGTATCAAGTTTTATAATAAGTTCAAGGATATAAGAAATCAAGAGGCACAGATGAAGTAGAGAGAGGCGTTAAGACACATGGCTCCTCAGATCACTGTCTATGGCCTAGAGTCATAGATGACATCTTAAATGAGATTTGCAGGTCATTTCACAAAGTGGAGAGTATTTAGCATGTGAAACATGTCCATTTTACATCTACATGTTCACCTAGTTTATGTGACAGTTGTCAGGGAGCTATGCCCCCTTAATCCATAGATCTTGGGTTCGCTTACCATAAGCAATCCCTAAACCAAGTACATCCTGTTCAAAGCATTCTATAGATGAGGACTCCCATCCTAGCAATGTACTTTTTTAACTTCTATGAAACAGAAAGAGTAAACAAAATGGGGTCCTTCTTCCTTAAAAGATAATGTGGGTTTTTAGAGGTTTTTTGAATGTTTGTTAGTTTTTAATAATCTATGCTTTGGAACACTATAGGAGTTCATTTTCCCACATACTGAATACAATTTTTAAAGCTGCAAAGTAATTTATAGGTATTCTTTGTTTAATCTACTTTATGGATGTGGAAACTGAAGGAGTGAAGTAAACTGTCATTCAACTCTATAGGATCTGCTTTCTTAACACTTTTTATATAGTACCTAGTAACTCAAATAATTTCTGAATTTGCTATTGTGCTCTCCATATTGCATTCTACTACTTAGTTGCTCCTAATTCAACATTTCAATTTTAATTAATTAGGATTTATTTTATTTAAAAACCTCTGTGCATTCAACCTGCATATCAATTGAATATTATAAAATTGTATGCATGTTAAGCAGTAGAGAGTGACAATTATTGTTTTTAAGAAACTGAAGGTCAATTTAACATGTTTTAAAATATTGCTTTAAATGGTCTAAAATTCTCATCTCCTTTTTAATTCAGAAATGTCACAAACTGAGGACTTCTACAAAATGAAAAGATGATGACTGACTCAACTGAAATTTAAATCAGTCAGAGAAAGAGTAGTGGAATTCAGGGAAACTCTTATTAACTTAAAGTACTTATTAACTTTCTATTTCCTTTGTATAAATGTACCAACTACAATGATGATTCATGCATTATATGCATCATCCTTCTGGTTAATTATACTCTAAATTAATCTCTAATGACAGTATAATAATGATACTGTATAATTATAATGTCTATTTTCAGACAACACTTCCACCTTAGAATCAAATTCTTATCCTCAAAACACCAGTTTGTTTCTTTTCTTAAGCACATAAATTAAATGGATTCATATTTCTAAAGTTAGTTGGAATATTTGGGTAAGTGAACATAAACTTATGCTATTGGTAGGAGTTATCCTGCAAAGATCAAATAGCTAAGATGAAGCATTAATAAGCATTAATAAGCATGAATAATTTGAAAAATTATTCCAAAAAATTGGAAAAAAAATATAGATATATAATTCAGTTGGATCTGGTTTTGTTTCTCTGGATTTATATTCATTCAATACCTAACAAATACTTATTTAATATCTGTCACGTGATGAACATTACATCATGGGCTGAAGATCACAGAAAATCAAAGTTTTATTGTCAGAGAGCCACTGTCTCAGTGGCAGGCACAGGCCAAAATTTCCAACTCATAATATAGTAGCATAAGTCTAAATATTGTGTATGTGCAGTGTCTTATGAGAATAGCTAAAATCATCTGGCAGGCTGGTACCAAAGTAAATAAGATTAATTTTGCAAAAGAGAGCATTTTAAAATAAATAAATTGTATTAATTTGAAACAGTGTAAAATTATAGATAACTTTGGAATCTAGTTGCTAATCAAGAAATGAGAGCCCTCCCTTTGACAGCTCAGCTGATACTGTGGAGGACTGTAGTACTTCCCCGTATAGTCATCTTTAGGTCACCGGTTCGATTCTGGCTTGAAGGAGGAGTTGATGTTTTACTAACACAACACTGTAAATCAACTATACTCCAATAAAAATTTTTTTAAAAACACACTTTACATATGGAAAAAAAAGAAATGAGAGTACTTCAAGCATCTGTGACTTTAGAATTTCACACAGAAATTTCTATGTGAGTATCAATTTGTAAGTACATAACACAAGAAATCAGGCATGGGATATCTACATAGACTCTGTTCTATCTATATTTTTTCTTTTATTTATCTAAATATAATTATCAAACAGTAGATCAATACAGAAATAATCATTACAGTAAATGGCTTTTGGCCTTTGACTTTCATCATTTTAATAATTCTGATGTTAACATATGACTATGGTGTAAGACACCATCTGTTTTCAGTTTTGGAAAAATTCCCATATCCAGACACTAAAATTATTAAAATGTTAAAAAATAATAATCTGGTAAGATTGACTCCAAGATCAATTTTGGTCTTCTAGTTTAATGTCAAACTTCTAAAAATTAGTTGCTCTTCTGTGAGCTCAATAATTTCTACTTTTCCAGTAAAATTTTAAAATTTGGATGGCTTTACAGTCATGCTGATTGGAAATGCTGACTTTAGGACCCAGAACACACATAACAAATAATTGCCTGAGTTTAAAGCACAATGTTATTTCCTAGTGATACATTAACCACTTCCAACTCTACAGAGATTGACTTTAGCAGCAGTACCATGAAAGTGTACAGTGATGACTGTCTAGTGAAAACTAAGCAGTTTAACACATCTCTATCTTTAAGTATGATTTTTCTAAATCACTGATGTTGTAATGCAATCTCATATTTAGCTATTATTCTTTCAAATAAATGTGTTCAATTTGGAGCTTTATATACTTGGGGTAATAAAAATTACATAAAATTCAAAATTCATATAATAATATGAATATATATATATATTCATGACTAAAATATATGTCCCATGAATGACAATAATGACCAATCACTAATTTATACTTGATTTATTAGTTTCCTTCTGTAATTTAAAAAGGAATTACATTTTTGTTTGCATCTTAATAAGCTATTACATTGCAACTCATTATAATTTCAGCCTTTTTCTTTAATCATGATTTGAAGCAGGATAACACATTAATAAAAGACTAGGTTTTCGAGTTTGAGAGCCCTAGTTTGGAGTCAAATTTACATTAATTACCAGCAATGTTGACATTGGAAAAGTTATATAACATATTTAGGCTACATCAACCCTAAAATTGGGTATGTACCATATAAGTTTGTTTTTATAATCATTTCTGAGCACAAAGTAAATACTCAGTAAATGTTAGCTTTAAAATAGTTTACTAACTCAAATAGTCATGGCTTCTTCCTTCAATGTAATATCAATTATATGTGAATATCAGAAATTTACAGGATGAATCAAAAGTCACCCTCAAACAACAGAAACTCATCCCCTTCCAATCAATAGAAAACACAAAGTCACTTCAACTAAATCAAATTCAAAATCTAGCATCATCTACTTCTACTTTGGAAGTATTAAGCCTCAAGAAAAAGTCACTAACAAAGAACAATCTAACAACAAGAACCACCTGGATAATCTATAAAATCATATATTTTTTTAGTCCATCAACGAGCTTAGAATGCAAGGTCACTTGAACTAAAATCCAAAGAGTGACATGCCCCTCTATGCAGATATGGTTCATATGGATTATTTCATCTTGGCAGAGCATGAAAAGAAGGGGTAGCCATAATAGAGGCTCGTAGGAAAACAGCTGAATTTTAAAAAAATTCTGAAAGGCCAAGTGGAAGCTAGTATGAAAGTTTAAAATCTCTGGGAAACCCAGAAACAAGGTAACTCTGTACATACCTGCTTGCCAACTCTTTTACATAGTCTTCCACTGACTGCTAAGAGGAGAAGTGGGGAAGAAAACCCCCTGAGGAAAGAGGACTATGAGATGGAGCTTACCTGTCTAGGCAATGTCACCTGCCAGCAAGGAGAAAAGAGTGCTAAAGGACAACAGTGGTTTGGGGTATTTTAAAGCTACGGAATTTATCTAATCTATGGCTAGCAGATGTTGGGTGCAGTTTCATGGGGCATGAAAAGCAGGCAGGCTCTAAATTGATTTAAAAATATTCTAATTGAGCTATATTTAAAGCAGTTGGATGTGTAGGATTTGAGTTTGGTGCTGGTGGGCTTTGAGCTAACAGTCCTAGCCTGCTATGAAGAAGTAAACAATATAGAGATCAATATGCATGGACCAATTAGCCCATTTATATAACAAAGCCAGAGAAAGCTATCTCCCCTCTGGGACCTATATGAGTACCAGTGGTTTTCTATTAATGGCGAATGGAGAGGAAATTCTACTGTGCCCTTGACCCTACTCTGATTTTGTCAGGAGTTGTGTGTGGATTTGATAGGTGTTATTTCCAGACAAAAGTTTTTAGGAGCCAGTGCATGATTTTTGCTCTTTCCATTGCCATGATGCTAGTCAGTGTTCATGATGAAGGCTCAGTCTGCTTCCATGAGTGAGCTCAACAGAGAACAGAACACCCACTATGCCAAGATGAATCTACAGTGTGAGCAATAAGTCATCCTTGTTTTAATTTACAAAGATTTGGGGGTTGTTTATTGTCACAGCATAAATTAGCCAAACCTGACTAGAGCACTGCAAATGAATTTTGGTCCTAATTCTGATTTGGTCATTTGTTCATGAAAATTATATTTGACATTTTACTGAGAGGATGTGATTTCTAATGAATTACCCATAATTGAAATTTTTTGTGAATTCTCTTTTGAAATAATATTGAAGCAGGCATTTCTTTTGTTTGTTTTATAAGTGCTAGTCTTTTTTACTGACTCAACCTCATTTCACCATTAAGGACATTATATGTCTGAGCTTACTTTCTCAACTTTGTGTAACACAAGTGGCATCTTGAGCTCTCAGACCAGACACAATTCTGTCTTATGCCTACTCTAAATTTTTTTTTTTTTTTTGCCTACTCTAAATTTGTATCACAAGTCACAGGTTGTTTTTTCATGAATTCATCACTGAATAATATTTGTATCTTCAAAACTGTAATATAATTAAAAATAAATATTAAGGTAGTTTAGAAATCCACATTTTATATATATATATATATATATATATATATATATATATATATATCTCCAGGACATATTGTAATTGTACTTCACCTCAATAACACCAATAGATAGCTTGTATTTCTTAATGAGGATTTTGCTGTGTAATGTGAAGGAAGCATGGTAAAACAGGAATGTTTCTAAAAATATTCTTTGACCACCTTTTCAATTATATTACAGTGTCACTATAATTTTATTGGTCTTAAAATCCTACAATTTTTTAAAACAAATATCTCTTACATTTATCTCTTTTCATGCTCATCTGTACCTCCTTTTTCCTGTCCATTTTATCTTAGATCTGGAACACAGAAAGAGTCCACTGTCTCCTTAATCTTCCTAGTGAAACATTCCTATCTACCTAAACATCTTTTTAATTTCAATTCCATATTGAATTACTTCTAATAATTACTGTAAGATAAAACCCACTTGGAATCTCTTCCCCCACCGCTTCTAACACTAGAAAATCATAGCTTATCACTTTTCACAATGAATTTTCCTTTCCAGAGAATTTCAGTTTCCTTCTCCCAACATCCACTCAAAATCCTCTCCATTTTACAAACCTGTAAACTCCTTGATGTTAGGAAGTCTAGATTTGCCAGCAGAGCGTTTCATAGGTCACTGATATTCAGTACATATATGATTAGATCTCTCTATACAGAATATCCAGAAGCTCTAAATCTTACTTTATCTAATTTCAGAGTATGAATTGCCCCTATGGGTATCATGCAGAAATGGCATAGTCATTATGCTACTGGTGCAATGGTTAAATCACTCCTGGATGTTACTTAATTTATAAATTAGATTAAATGCTTTTTCTATGTGATCTATTCTGTCTTTTTCTCAGAACTTTACATTTTTTTTGTTTAGTTGTTTCAGAGTCAAATTTAAAACTATCATTCAGAATATCATATATGTATGTATGTATATATACATACACACACATTATTTTTTAGAACAATTTTAGGTTCATGGCAAAATTGAGCGGAAGGTACAGAGATCTTTTACAGAATACCTTTTTATAGAATGTCTTTTTTACAGAATATCTTTCAACACTAATAATCTAGAAAAAGGAAAGCATCTGCTCTATCTTGAAGCCAGTCATGCTTACATTTTTCATATAACGTGTCTTATAGAAAAACTCTCTCTTTACCATCCAGTAAAATGTATCAGGCATGTTAAAATACAATTGTAACTAAAGGATAGACCCTTCATTTCTCTCAACAAGAAAGCTTGTTGAAAGAAACTATCATGTGGAGCTGAAGAAAATATAAGATCCTGCTTTGAGGTATAAGATGCAACATATAATGCTAATCAGAATATCAGAGAAAATAAAAAAGAAAATAAATTCAAAAATAAAAGGTGCTAAACAAGTGCCAAGAATTTTGGGCAGTAGATCATGCCTAAAAAATTGATAAAATATTTTATATTATTGTCATGAATTATAAGACCTAGGTGTTTGTTTATATATTTTAACATCTCTGGAAACATTTGGTTTCTTATAGTTCATGATTCATTGATAATTGGATGCATTCTTTATTTCTTGGTGGTACATAAAATAATGGCTTGTGTTATTATAAACTGCAACTAACATTTCATGAAATATGGTAAATATAGGAAATGTTTTAAGGTGTGTAGTAAAAATCTATTTTACAATTGATATCATTATTCTATTCAGAAGTCATTCATTTCCAAAACATCTAACTTAATATTATATTATGAAATGTGTATAACTTACATGATCAAAAGGAATTGTCAATAATCCTAAAAAGCACTATTCCTACATATATATTAAACATTCCAGGAAACATTAACACTAGAGCATTTCTGAACCATCTTTTAAAATATATATATATAGTAGTTTGAAATGCAGCATTTAAATATTTTACACTTTGGTATTATGAAATATTTATACTCACACTCCCACAAATGGAAAGAATAAGGTCAGCAAAAGCTGTGAAAGACAAATGTCTCACTTACAAGATTGTCTTTGGAAATAGAATTTGAAAATTTATCCCCACAAAATAAATTAGTGCGTGAATTCACTCCATACATTGAGATTTAAATATTGAAATTTGGCTGAAAAATATTCATGTTTTCTGATTTTAGTTTAGAGGGTTATCTTTCTATTATTATAATGTACCTTAAGTTTAAAACTCATGTTTTTACATACATAGATAGCCATCTACTATTTTTAATACTAAATAGTTAAGTCAGATTCTCAGGCTGTGGTGAATTTTTTTGTTATTCTGATAGTTTTGACATAAAAAAAGATTTATATTTCTGAAATATATTGGCACAAAACCTCAAATACAAGTAAATAAAAGGTCCATGATTTTAAATTTATTTTATTTTATATATTAAAGCTGCCAAAGTTCAATCATACGTTATTTATATCCAAATATTTTATACTGCAGTTTTCATAACCATACACTTATATAAAGTAATATGGACAGTTTATAGATAAAAAATAATAAAACAATCATGTACCCACTAAAATCAAGTGAATAGCATTAACTTTGAACTCCATGAGTGTACCTTCAGAAAGCATTGTTCTCCCTCTGCCCAGAAATGTCTGCTATTCTGAAATTTTGTTAATAATTTCCATGTTCCTTTTCAGTCCCCAAATGGCATACTATTAAATTTTGTACATTTTGACCTGTACGAATTTTTTCATTAAAAAAATATTTAAAATTACACTTCTATATAATAACAGTAGATCTACTATTCCTTCATAAAGTTTCTTGCTTCTCACCCACCTCTAATTGTTCATGTACTTCAGCCTTATCACCAAAGTGAAAAATCCCTTGCTAAATGTCAAGAAGAAAGATACCTAATCTATGTAGCATGAACTGCTGTTCATCGCCATTGCTTTTGTTCAGCCACATAGAGTTGCTGGTGAAAACTGGTCCAGTGCAGCCTAATGCACTCTTGTCCACTGCTACAATAATGATAGAACTGCAATGGTGTGCATTTCTTTAATGCAGATCATGGAGAATACATATGAGTTTAGTTGCATAAGGCAAGTTACAACTCAAGGAATTTCAACACAGACATTGGCTTCAGCTTTCTGAAAATTAGACCCTTCACAGAAGAAATTGCATCAGAGAATACAGGCTTGTTTGCCAGCTGGACGCATGTTTTTTTGTTATTTGGGCTTCCCAATTCTATACTTCTGCTGTTGTAAAATGGAAACCATTGTGAAGAAGAGTAAAATTTTGATTTGCCATCATAAAGGCATGGACAGGAATAGGTCCAGCATTGCTCTTGCATTTCACTTACCTGCCTTCCTTATTGACTTCATCTATTTTCATTTCTTCTTCTGCCTTTTGATACTGATTAAGTATGTTTTCTCCACATAATTATGTTATCTCCACATAATTATGTTATCAAATTTTTAATCATTAAGTTATGATGTATTAATATATAAAATTGCCTAAAATTTTATTCTGAATTGTGCAGTAGCCCCTTCTTAGAGATATACTTTTCCTCTGAATCTTCTAGATTAAGAATCAGTAAACTTTTTCTGTGAAGGTACAGTTATTAAAATTTCTAGGCTTTTCATGCCATACAGTTTCTATCCCAACTACTTAACTCTGTTCATGCAATACAAAATCCACCACAGACAATATCTGAATTAACAAGAGTGGCTGTGTTCTCATAAACCTTTATTTATGAACACTATAATTTGAATTTAATTCTATAATTAATTTGTATGTGTCCTGAAATAGTCTTTGTTTTTTCTTCAATTCTTTAAAATTGTAAAAACAAGTCTTAGCTGTGAGCTGTGAAAAAACAGGCAGTGAGCCAGATTTTGCCCATAGCAGTAGTTTTCCAGCCTCTGTTCTAGATCTGTACTCCTCAATCCTAGTTGCATCTTGGAACTAGGGCCTAAACATCAATTAAATCATAATCCCCATTAATAGGGTCTCCTAGTCTTCGTTATATTTTAAAAGTTTCCTGGGTGATTTCAGTATTGAGATTCTAATCTATGCTAGTAAAAAGTCTTAAAAAAAAATTCACTGGTCGATTTTCTCCCCTCTCTGTTCATTCACAAATAATAGGTACCTAAACTCAATTAGTTTGTGTGGCAAAAGTGTGAGGGAATTGCAGATTGCTCTGATCACTCACTCTCCACTCTGTGAGTAGGTGAATATTCTTCTTAGATCTGGAATTGGACGTCCAGTTGAGGTATACATATCTTAGTCCTAGTCTCCTTTCCTAGTAAGATATGGTAGTATCTTCTTCCTATCCCTAAACTCCTGGTGGTCTGATGCTCCAAGACAATGTAATACATTGAAAATTGTTTTCAGATATAAACTGTTACCCTGTTCTCTTTCTATCTGACAATCCCAACCGAACTTGACTCACAAAATCTAAAACCATAGATTGTATCAATCCATCCCCCTCA
The DNA here is from genome assembly GCF_028564815.1 of Eubalaena glacialis. NCBI lineage: Eukaryota > Metazoa > Chordata > Mammalia > Artiodactyla > Balaenidae > Eubalaena > Eubalaena glacialis. The sequence continues at coordinate 139,756,322 of NC_083717.1, forward strand.
CAATCCTTGCTTCATGTTCACTTATAGTCTAGGATTTGCGGTCTCCATCTGGGTGCAGTAAGATTTTAGCACAGCTGAAGGTAAGGTGGCAGCTATCAGATGCCAAATGTCTCCAAAAGATCACTAGAAAAGACTGCTGACCAAGAAAAGCTGTGTAGTAGGCTTACTGCAGTATGGGGGATGCTATTTTGACTGAATCTTAGTAGCATCTCAGAATCTTAGTAGCATCTCAGTCACAGGAGTATACTTAAATGATCTTAGGGACTAGGTTGAATGATTTTTAAGGTGGATTTTGCAAGGTGGAAAACTCACAGTTAGGAAGTTTACACCGTAATAGTTTTAGCTTAAGACTCATGGTGAGGTGTCTTTAAGTGAGCCTTGATGATCAGAAAAAAGTTTTGAAAAAGTATTTTAGTTCTTTTCCCAATCTTATCTTCTAGAAACAAGAACTTTTTAGGGGAACTTGCTAAATTGTTTTTGCCAGGTCACAGTAGTATTTAGTTTAGGGACAGGAAATTATGTTGCTATCAGTTCTCAAGGCAAATAGAATAGAGAAAACAGCATTCTGCTTACTTTATAAAACAACTCTTCAGAAAAGTGAGTGGGCAATGCAGCTTTAAGTTTGTTTAGGCCCTAAAAGTCTGAATCACAGAGACCACGATGGAAAGTTACAAAGCACGTTTTGTGTTCTTAGGTCAGGTTTATTTCATATTGTAAAGTATCAATTCCAGGAGTTAAAATATGAGAGAGTGGCATGGACATATATACACTACCAAATGTAAAATAGATAGCTAGTGGGAAGCAGCCGCATAGCACAGGGAGATCAGCTCCGTGCTTTGTGGTCACCTAGAGGGGTGGGATAGGGAGGATGGGAGGGAGATGAGAGAGGGAGGAGATATGGGGATATATGTATAGGTATAGCTGATTCACTTTGTTATAAAGCAGAAACTAACACACCATTGTAAAGCAATTATACTCCAATAAAGATGTTAAAAAAAAAAAAAAGATCTTTTCAACCTATTTTATAACATAGTTATGAATTATTCCTGTTTCTATAATTAGGTGGTCTGATGTGTTTTTTTAATACCAACAAGAAACTTTCCAATTTTTAGCGACACTGACTGGGTGTCCTACAAATCTAACTGCATTCTCACACCGTCTGGCTGGAGATAGTGTCACATCCCACAGGTTAAGTGCTCAGTCTTACAAGAATACCTCCATTTCAGATGCCAATCACAAGTACAGATTGGTAACCTGTGCTTCTGACTAACTGGCCAAAAATCAGAGGTTCCCATGACCCCCCCCCCTCAGGTTCAATTAATTTGCTAGAGTGGTTCACAGGACACACGAAATCTGTTTACTTACTAGATTACAGGTTTATTACAAAGGATATTAAAGGATACGAATAAACAGCCAGATGAAAAGATACATAGGTGAGGTCCCATCGGGCCTATAACAAGGAACTCTGTCCTTGTGGAGTTTGGGGTACACCACCCTCCCAGCAATAAGATGTGTTCTGGTTCACCAGCCTGGTGAACCAAGCTCTCCAAACCCTGTCCCTTTGGATTTTTTTATTAAGGCTTCATGACATAGGCATAATTGATTAACTCATTGGTTACTGATGATTGAATTCAATCTCCTACAGTCCCTCTCCCCTCCTGGAGTTGGTCAAGGGGTGGGACTGAATGTTCCAATCCCCTAATCACGTGGTTGCTTCCCCTAGCAACCAGGCCCCATCCTTAGGTTGCCTAAGAACTTTCCAAAAGTCACCTCATTACAATACAATAGACAACTTTATTGCTCTTATCTCTTAGGAAATTCCAAGGGTTTTAGGAGCTCTGTGCCAGGAATAGAGACAAAGACAAAACATATTATTTCTTGTTATAAATCACAATATCACAGGTTGCCTGTTACTGCTTTTATTGGTGTAGAGAGTTTTCTTTTTATATGTCTATTTATGGGTATTTTATAAGAAGTTAGAAGTCTGCTAAATTGTATAACATTTTGAAATGAAATTGCCTATGTAATAACTTGTAAGATCATACACATACAGATCACTAACAGTCCAGTATGTGTAGGCACAAAACCACTGGAGTGGTAAGTAGTTGTTATGTGAGAGTAGCTCTGTTGAGAAGAATATCAGTGTCATAGATAAACAACCCACACTGACCTGGCAGTGAGGGAGCAATGGGAAATGAATATCCCAACATCACTCTCCTTCCTACTTTCAACCTCCTGGTTTCATGAGCTGAAATAAACCAGAAATCAGAGTTGTTTGAAGAAGTCCATTCTTGTTAGCCTCCTGTACCATAGAATGGCTAGAGGAGGGTTGAGAAGGGATTTGAAAGGGCAAGTGAGAGATATGCAGGACAACCCCTTCCACACAGTTCTATGTGGGCATGATGTTTGCACATAAAAACATCAGACAAGAAGGAAACCAGCATCATACAAATATTAGACCAGAAGGAAAGATGTCATAAAAACCCTAACAGTAGCACAGAAAGCAGATATAATAACCCTGGGATATTGGGGACAATGCTGAGCTGCAGAACCAAAACTGGAACCACCTACCTACAAATTACCTGCATGAAAATAATCAATGTCTCCTAGAAAAGACCATAAGAAAAAACCTAGATGACCTTGGATATGTCAATGACTTTTTAGATTCAATTTAAAAAAGGCATGATCAATGAAAGAAATAATTGACAAACTGGACTTAAAATTAAAATTAAATTAAAATTAAAATTTCTATTCTGGAAAGGTAATGTCAAGAGAATTAGAAGATAAGCAACAGACTGAAGTAAAATATTTGCAAAAGACACATCTGATAAAGGACTGTTACCCAAAATGTACAAAGAAACCTTAAAACTCAATAATAAGAAAACAATCCAATTAAAAAGGGCCCAAAATCTTAACAGATACCTCACTATAGAAGACAAACAGATGGAAAACAAGCATAGGAAAAGGTGTTCCACATCATATGTACCAGGGGAATGCAAAGTAAAGCAATGATGAGGTACCAGTACACACCTATTAGAATGGACAAAATCCAGAGCACTGACAACTCCAAATGCTAGCAAGGATTTGGAGCAACAGAAACTCACTCATTGCTTGTGAGAAAGTAAAATGATACAGCCACTTTGGAAGACAGTTTGTTGGCTTCTTACAAAATTAAACATACTCTTACTATATGATCCAGCAATTATTCTCCTTAGTATTTACCCAAAGTTGTCGAAAACATGTCCACACAAAAAAACCTGCATATCGATGTTTATAGTAATGTTACTCATGATATGATTGCAAAACTTGGAAGCAAACAAGACGTCCTTCAGTAGGTGAATGGATAAACTGTGGTACATCTAGACAATGGAATATTATTCAGCACTAAAAAGAAATGAGTCTTCAAGCCATGAAAAGACATGGAAGAAACAAATGCATGTTACTAAGTGAAAGAATCCAATCATAAAAGGCTACATACTGTATGATTCCACCCATATGAAATTCTAGAAAAGGCAAAATATGGAGGCAGTAAAATGACCAGTGGTTGCCAAGGAGTTGAAGGGGAGGGAGGGATGAATAGGCAGAGCAAAGAGGATTTTTAGTGCAGTGAAAATATTATACCGTGATGATAGATATATGTCATTATACGTCTGTCCAAACCCACAGAATGCACAAAGCTAAGGCTGAACTGTAATGTAAATTATGGGACTTTAGGTGATTACAATATGTACTGTAGATTTATCAGTGATATCAAATGTAGTGTTCTGGTAAAGTATAGTGATCATAGGGGAGACTAAGCCTGCGTGAGCAGGTCGTTATATGGGAAATCTCTATACCTTCCCCTCAATTTTGCTTTGAACCTTAAACTGCTCTTAAAAAAAGTAAAGTCTTAAAAAAAAAATCAGTGTCTATGTTATATAAGCCACCATTCGGTATTTGTAGTTGAAAGTATCTTAACTGATACACTGACTGGTGAGGCAATTACTGTTGTTATTTCTACCATCCAGGTTTTTAAAAAAAATGTAGTCATACAAGGAATTGGCAACTTGACTAAGGTCACATAGCTGGTAGGCATCAAAGCCAAACTATGTCTGATTCCAGTTCCCAACCTATTAAATACAGGGCTATACAGCCTCTCATACTACTATACATGTAATTAAACATGCATATCAAAATAATGATTTACATTTGAAAGCAGTTCTGTTATAGGATTTGGAATAAAGAGACATGTATCCTTTTTTCTTAATTTGTGAACATGACCTCAATGAGCTTCATTTCCTTATCTATAAAAGGGAAACAGGGCTTCCCTGGTGGCGCAGTGGTTGAGAATCTGCCTGCCAATGCAGGGGACACGGGTTCGAGCCCTGGTCTGGGAAGATCCCACATGCCGCGGAGCAACTAGGCCCGTGAGCCACAACTACTGAGCCTGCGCGTCTGGAGCCTGTGCTCCGTCCGCAACAAGAGAGGCCGCGATAGTGAGAGGCCCGCGCACCGCGATGAAGAGTAGCCCCCGCTCGCCGCAACTAGAGAAAGCCCTCGCACAGAAAAGAAGACCCAATACAGCCAAAAATAAATAAATAAATAAAGAAAGAAAGACGCTTTCATTTAAAAAAAAAAAGTGAAACAAACAAAAATACTAATCCTGCAGGCACAGTTGTTATGTTACTTAAATAACATATTGAAAATATTTTGAAGCAGTAAAATCCTATAGCAACATGCAACTAAATATTTATTAAGGTACGTTTTAAAATTTTATATCTACCTGTATCTATACATTTCTCTACCAATTAATCAATAGATCTCTCAGACAATAACCTCTCTCTGTTTCTACAAACATTTTATCAGTAGCTTTTTCCTGTTGCTTTTCTACTGTTCCTTGTCTCTTCTAATTTAATGTAAGCTCTTGAAGCTGAGGATCATGATTTCACAGCTTTATATCCCCATAGACTTGTGAATCATAAAGTGATACGCATAATAGAAGTTCAATAAATTTTGTTGAATGAACATGATGGTCTTTTTATTCTTTCACATATAGAATATACTTTTCCTATTATATCCCATAAAGTATAAGATGATGCTTATCTCCAACATTAACTAAAAATACAGTATCAACAAAAAGCGACATGTCATTCTATAACTCAGGTTAGGAGAAATGCTCTCATTTGTTATTCTTACTGAATAAAGCAAGCCCACCAGATATGTCATTTCTGAATTCACTTCAATTGGCTCAGATTTTTGGACCAGCTGAAAAGTTTGTAATAAGAATAAACCTGCTGGGGATCAATAAAGTTTCATTTCCACTTCCAGCTTTTGTCTACATTTTTTTCTTCCAAACTATCTATCCAACCATCCACAGTCCACAGGACACTGAGAGCATGAATTTACCTGAAAGGGTTCGGAAAATGCATTTGGAAGCACAGCTTTCTTTCTTATTCTTACAATTTTCATTGTTAGAATATATATTTTACTATAGAATTCTTAGAGTTTTAATACATTCTTCCTACTGAATGAGCAAATAATTGAACTACACTAACCCCCCAAATGGATAAAATGTAATATTAATGCTTGATGCTTGTGTGCCTCACCTTTTAAATATGTTACCATCCCTTAACAGAAAGAAAATCAAATGAAGTAAGCAGATGGTTTAAACTGTTTAAAACTTTTGACATAATTTCTGCAAAGGAAGATAGCATCTATTGTCTAAAACCAATTTGTATACAACTTATTCATCACATTTCTTATTCCCCATTGTCAAAACTAAGATCAGATATTAGAATACATTTATACATAAGCCTATGAATCAGGAATAAATTATATCAAATGTTTATTTAATCCTATGTAACCTAAAAAGAGCGACTACTTAAGGTATGTGAATATGATTTTTTAAAATATAAATAACTATTAATCACTTACTACAATTGAAGGAATATATTAAAAATAATTTTATTTATTATTTATTTCAATAACGATTCTCTAATATAGATAAAATAATGACAATTTTATAGCTTAGAAAGCTAGGGTTACTGGACAAGCTTTCGTGACTGTTTCTAGGGCTTTTGCAGAGCTTCATAAAATGCACAGGCTTCTTGATTTAATAGTCAAATAATAATCAAGGTCTTGCTTCTATGATCAATCATTGTATAGCCTTAAGCAATTCACAACTACTCTGTGCTATTGTATCTGTCCTAAGAAAATTATAATTCATTTACCCATTCTTTCTTCCCTATATTATTCATTGATTCATTTATTCAATCAATCAATATTTATTGAGCGTATAGTATCTATTTAGCCTAGTCCTTGCTCTCAAGATCTAGAAGTATAAGAGGCAAATCTTGCCTTAAAAGACTCCAATGTATTGGAAGAGACAATTTAAAAGCCTAATTGCAATGCAGGGAGATAAATGCTGTAAGAGTGGCATGCACTCGATTCTAATTAGAACACAAGGAAGGTGCATTTAATTCAGTCTCAGTCTTATCTGGAAAAGCTTCCCAGAGGTAGTACCATTTGAACTGAGTAGTTGTGATACAATACCCTCAAGCTAGTATCCAGTCCCTAAAGTAAAGTCATTGCTTTTAGCACTCAGTAAAATTTTCCTTTATCATCTTCATTTGCTGGGTCAATTAAAATAAGCACTTAGCTCTTAACAAGGTCCATTTTTGGTATTGAAAGATGGATGAGGAGTTACTGCCCCTTTATTACCCTCTTAGTTTTAGACACAGAGGACATAATAGGGAAGAAGAAATCAGGCATATGTGTCCTTCTGATGAAGAACCAGTGAATGAAATAAAGGAAAAAGCTCTTTGATATCAGGACAGAAAGTAAGCTATCAATGAGCAGGAATTTCTTAGATGCTATAAAGTTTAGATTCTATATGATTCCATCATCCATCCTCCTAAGCTTTATCCTCACTGGCCAGTTTCTCATAATTAGAGAGAGGAAACAATTTAAGATTGGTCAATTCCTCAAGTTTATGAGATTGAAGACAATTCCAGACAGGCTGTCTCTAGTCTTATGATAAATAGGCTGATAAATAGAGTTTCAGGTCCTCAGCTTTCTTCAATCCTTGGTATTGCAAGTGGCTTAACATTTCTAGAAATTCAGGCTTCCTATTGTGTATTCCAGTAAAGAGGAAGGAGGATGAAAGAAAAAAAAAACCTCAAAAGCCTTATTTCTTTTTGAGTCAGTGCCCTTAAATAGCCTTTCTGGAATTACCACACAATACTTCTATTTACATATTATACGGGCACTTCTAGCTACAAGTGAAGTAATAGTAACAGTAGTAGTAGTAGTCATCATCTTGGCAATGTAGTTTGGAATCAGGATATGTTTTAGGGGCAGGGTCAACAAAACTTAGTAGTGATGTGCATATGAGGATTGAAGAAATCAAGGAATTAGGGTAACTTCCAGGTTTTGGACCTGAGAAAATGGGTGTCTATAAATAACATTAATATTGAGAAGGAAAGAACAGGTTTTGGGTCAGAAAGAAAACCCATAATTTTTGTTTTGATATTATTAAGTTTGCAGTGTTTATATATAAGTGTTTTTAAAAGTTGGTATAAATTTAAGAGAGAGGTTAAGATCAGGTTTATAAATTGAGAGTCATTCATATAATGATATTTAAAACCATGGAACCAGATGAGATCACCAGGGAAACAAAGGGCTGGGAAATAATTCTCCAAGACAGTTCTTTAGTTTTTTGTTTGTGACTTTTTCAAGGATGTTTGTGAAGTAAATTGCCTTGGAAGATAGAGATAGTGTATCAACCTGGAGCAGAGATTAAATTTGCTTCCTGACCCAGATAATAAAGAGAATGACTCCACCCCAGACAGAAGTTGGGCATATTGGCTAGTAGCCTTTAAAACATCAGTTCAGGGGTTTTCTGAACATGTGGTGGATTTTTACAATAGCATCCACCTGGGTCACTTCTGCATTATCTCTGTGGGCCTTGGAGGAAAAGGGAAAATAATGAAAACATGAAGCTCCTGCTACCTGTTATACCATGAGCAATAAAGTCCTTTGTCTATGACTCAGGAGTTTGGTGTCTTTTGCCAGCATCTATAGAATTTTGGCAAGACAATTTGTTAGCTTGCAATTAAGGTAAAACTTCAGAGTCTTCACAGCTTTTAAAAATATAAAGAACAAAAAAAGAGTAACATCTTGGACTAGCCAACATGTACAGGTCAAGAGAGACTGAGAATCCAGGAAAGGAAAATAAGAAGGAATAGCCAGTCATATCGAAACAAACAAGAATTTATTTTACTTTTTTTCATGGAATCCTATATTTAAGATATATATTTCAAATAGGATGAAATTTTTGTTCTGATGTCAACTGTTTGGATAGATAATTGACCACTGGATTCAGCAAGTTTTAGGAACTAGTTAAGGAACTTAACTAGACCTACGACTAGTAGAGATTTATGTTGAGAGATTAATAATCTGTACCGCTGTCTGTAACTTATTTATGTATATGTGAAGAAGCAATCTCTTTAATAAACAGTGCTAATATCACACAAATAATGCAGATATTTATGGCCATCTGGGAAGGTTACTTTTTAAACCTTTTTATTTTGAAATAATTATAGATTCACATGCAGTTGTAAGAAATGATATAGAGAGATCCTATTCTACTTCACTGTTTTCTCCAGTGCTAACATCTTGCATAACTGTAGTACAATACACAACCAGGAAATTGACATTGAAAAAAATTCATTGACCTTATTCGGATATCACCGGTTTTACATTCATTTATGGGTGTGAGTGTATTTAGCTTTATGCAATTTTATCATATATGTTGATTTATGGTATCACCACCACATAAGATTCAGAACAGTTCCATCACAAGAATCCCTTGTGCTACCCTTTTATAGTCATAGTCATCATCTTCCTTCATCAAATAAGAATTAGCCAAATGAAACAGAGAAAGAGAGAAGTTGGGCAGAGAGAGAGAGAAAGTTATGTGGCATGAGAATGTGTGACAAGCATAAAAAACAGTAACTTTAACTCTGTATTGTTAATTTATGTTCCTTTGCTTTATTATGAATATACTTATTTGCTTTGTCTTGGGGGGAGAAAGATTTGTATGGTAGTTAGCTAGATAGCTAGATAATAGATGGATGAATGATCAATGGCTCAAGCAATAAAATAAGTACTTTTGAAATTTTCAGCCTCTTATTTTATCACTTGTAATCAATCCTCAGCAATTTGCTATACAAATATTATTAAGTGCCTTCCATTTATTTAAAAAAGCTAAGTTCTGATAAATGAAGACTATATGATCAATGCAAATACCATCTTTTATCCTCTCCCAGATAGCTGGTTATAAATCATGATATGACTGAATCCAATGGTGTGATTTAAATGACACTGCTTACAGAAGCCATAACTCACATCTCCAACTTTTCTTTCCTCTTGCCCAAGGGAAGTTCCCTTTGACATACAGCAGGGAAATAAGATTGGACAGCTTTTCTTGTGTTCATCTAGTTCAGAATCCTTTTTTAGCACCGATAGTCTTTTGCCAGTGATACCAAATTTTTTATCAACAACATTCCTGTATGTCTGGTCACCAGATAGAACCCAGATTCATGATTAACTACTATTCTACTGGAGTCGGTGAGGAGATGAAGTGAGAAGGACCTCCAATCCTATAACTTCTGTGACCCTTCAGTCTCCTCTGAGATTATCAAACCATGTTGTACAGAAAAATGGAACAATTCCAAAGGCAAAGTACAATGGAGGAGTAAGAAGTTAGTCTCTCCCTACTGTAGACTACACCTTAGGTCTCAAAGGAAAGGAATCTTTGAGAGTTCTTCTAACCCATCTGCTCCTCTCTACCTAGGTTCGCCTTCCTCAGCTTTACTCTCTCTTTCCCTTCTTCAAGTCTCTTCACCCAAATCTCTACCTACACTCCTGGAAACACAGCTCTTCTCCTGACAAGAGGAAATCTTGTTCTCTTCCTGCACTAGATTTGAGTTGGTCTATCAGAAGGAATCCCTGAACTTCACCAATGATGTCTGTTGCTCCCCAAGTTTACAAATGAGTCAGGGACTCTAGAGCCCCTTCGGTAAGGTCTTTATGGATCAGCTGGTCAGATCTCTTTATTTTCCCAGCCATGTCGGGTAAAGATATGCCAGTTCCCTTAAAGTTTCTGTTCAGTTATGCACATGCACATTTCCAAGTATAAATATTAATTTTCATGGATGATACAGTTTACATCCTTATTAAAATTTTTTGTTTTATCAGTTAACAAATCACCTGGCCCTTTTTCTAAAGTCATGAGGTCCATTGAATACAAAGATTAACCTCAAAAGCTTCTCCCTTTGCAGACAGTCCTGCTCTGGTATAAGATGGCAGTGGAGAAGGGGTAGCCTGTTCTTCTCTTTACAGTTGGCTTATGAGCTGATGTCAAAGATGGGCTATAGAAATAGGAGCAAGATTAGCATTCCTCGAAGGTGAAAAACATGTGCACCCACATATAAAATCAGAAAGTTGTGGGAATTACAAGGAAGCAGTGAATAATTCTGTTTTGCCAGATGATAGTGGCATGGAAAACAGTGAACTCAAAACCTAGGAAACAAGTCGAATTACTGAAAACTTTTATAGAAAAGACAAGATTATAATTAGTCTTTAGGAACCCAAAGGAAGCAGCATGCATGGAAAAGGCTAAAAAGGACTAAAGTAAAGTGAAACTGGACACAGTGAGATGATTAAAACAGTCCTGGTGAGGGAGCCCTGGAATATCTTTTGTTCATATTACCCCCAAGACAAGAAATGTCTTTCTACTGAATAGGAATACAAAATAATGGCTGAATTTTATAGCCAGATTCTGAACAAGTAAACATACAAAACAAAACAATATGAGAGCTAGGGATTTTGCAAACTGTTAACTTTCTCAGAATACCAAGATACAACCTTTTAATATATTAAAGGAAAAAAAAAAGATATTATCTGAAATATTTATCTTTATTTTCAGATAGCACCCAGGTCTTAAGAGAATATGGTGAGGCATGCTAATCTGTTTAGATAAACTTGGTAAAATATATTTTGATTCCTTTGGTTTATCTGATATTAACACTGACATTCAAGTGTACTACTGTAATTATTGAGCTATAAATAATATATTCTATACTGCTATAAATATGTTAGGGTTTTATAAAATTCCTATTCTTGCTATGAAAATTATAATAAAAGTTGCTAAAATATATTACTCATAATAACTTTAAAGCAATGAGTGCTTTTTGTTCCATTTTACAGATACAGAAAATGAGGTTCCCAGAACCTGGATAAATTATCCAAGTTAATAAGGGGCAAAGCTGTGGTTTCAAAATGGTTCTGTCTCCAAACACAGTGCTAACGTTTATAAGAAGAGTTATGTATGAAAATTGTTATCAAAGAAATGTTAAGACTTAGCAACTTCATTCAAAATATCAGTTTATTGGGCCTTCAAAGCCAAGACTCCCTGTTATTAAAACCATCTGTGAAGCTGTTTAAAATTACAAACAGGAATAGACCTGCATTCTTCATAGTATATTTGATTTAGTTCAGGAAGATATTTCCAATCTGAAAGAGAACCTGTGTTATCCAGTCTCAGGCTGGCAAACGCACAACATTGTTGCTCCTTCTTATTCCAAACGTGACTTCTATTTAAATCCACTGCTCAATAATACACTCAATTATTTTGGGTGGATAAATCAGCAAAGCAAGAATTGGATCTTTCTCCTTACCCCTGTTTTTTCAGGTTCATTACTAAACTGCATCAGAAGATTTTTCCCATTTTCCTCCACCTTCTTAAGGGCAATTTACTCTAACTTTTCTTCAACTGAGGTAATACTTCTTTCTTTGAAAGAGAACTCTAGAAAACATTAAGACAAGGGCAGACATTTTTCCGTCAAGTCCAACTCATAACTTATAATACGAGTGTCTTCGCATTCACCCTGTCATCCTTAACTATCAACATCGAAATGGGATTTCAGGTGAGGATCTAATACACAAATACATTAAGGTATAAAGAATGTATTATCTGCATTTTAATATAAGGTAAAAAGCCTAGGCCTCAGAAAAGGATTTAAATTATGGAATTTAGACCTTGGAAAGATAGGGAGAGCTCTCTTGGGAAAAGGAATGTAGTATAGAGAGTAAAGTCATGGATATCTTCTCATTCCCTCTAAAGTCACCAAACTATGCAGACAATTATATCCCTTAAAAGTAAATGAAGCCCTGGTGATTTCAAAGTGTTGACATAGACTATTCCTGCTAGAAGAAACTTTGGTGACACATAGAACACTAAGTCAACTACCATAATTATACTTTTAAAACCTTAATCCACTTCCTCACAAGCCATCCAGATAATCAGTAAAACACTAGGAAATGAGCTTTAGGAGACAGCTGCCTCATCAGAACACTGATAACAGAAACACAACTTTAATTTTACAAACTAAGAAAAGCTTGATAGAAGTTAGCTGAAAATAAACCATATGCAGGACAACATATGAAATCTATTTTATGACCCATGAACAGTGGTCAATGAACTATTTTAATAGGAGAACCACGTATTTATCATTGAAAATATACTTTCTGTGTGTAGAACATTTTTTATGCCTCTTCTCACATGGGTTAGGCTCATCTTTTTTGCTTCAGCCATTGCTGTGGAACCCAGTTGTACACAAATGCAACCTAACCTCACCTAGCTTGAGCTAATATGATTGGACCTCTTGTTTTCTGCCCTGGGGCACATCCACCACCATCATACAGGATGCAATAACTCAATTAAACATTCTAGCCCATGCATAAGACAAAGCTGGATGTATGAGGTGTTTACGCTCCGTAGGGTAACCCCTAACAAATGGGGGAACTGAGTGGAGCCAGTACAAATAGTCCCTCATTCATGTCTTGGGCAGAGAAGTAATGCTGAATAGAGGGCCTCGAGTGGGGTTGAGAGCCAATCACCCTCAGTGGTAACCAGCTGAATGGTGTATTCTTGAACAGCTTTCTCTCCTTCCCTGTGTCTTTCTTTCTAGTTCCCCTTCTTGTTTGTAACCAGCAAATTTCTTGCACACAAGGTCTATTCTCTCGTTTGGAAATAGCTGGTTTTAGGAGTGTCCCTTAGAGTAGCAAATGGACTGGTCACTTGTCCAGCGACCTGAAGAAGAAAGATCAGAAGATGGAGGGCAAGGAGTTCTGGGAAAGAGACATTATGGATGGATGGATGGAAGTGGGTAAATATGAAGATCGTTAAGCATATGTGAATTCCAACAAGAAAACATCTAGAGTAGAAGAGACAATAAACAACCAGTGCATAAGAACATATATCAGAAATATATAACAAATATGTCCCCACAAAGAAGAGCATGCCTTTCCAATAGAACTTAGAGCCTTGTTTGGTAGACATTTGAACCTGTAATTATAGGCACACTCAACACCTAAATGTCTATACATGTTCTCAAAGGGAAAGAAAATCCTGTAATGAATATTTCACAACATCTCTTCCCTTTTTCTGCTGAAGGCATTAATTTTTGGCATGCCTGATACAAAATCATCTGAAAGTTTTAAAGATATGAAATGTGATGCCTTAGTGCACCTCCACACACACATTCACAATGTTATAGTTCCTTGAATTATAGAAAAACATAAAGCAACATAGAACTGTGTGAGAAAATCTATGCAGGTTACTCACATTTAAGATTTGAAAGAAGGGAAGGATTATTGGGGTGAGATTAGAGATAAATTTCAAACTGGCTTTCGAAGGAAAGGAAGAATTTGCAAGGGCAAATTCTAGGGCAAGGACAAAGTTAAAGGTACACAGGAAGAGATTAACATGTGTGGTGGAAAAGGAGAGCTAATATGTACTGTGCTCTTTGGATGAGACAGGTTATATCCTTGGCCATACCCAGTCCATGCCCCTCCGCAACTGAAGTCCTACCCTTTGTCTTAGCCTCTCTCATTTCAAAAATTGTCAAATTTATTCTTATAGGTGCTCAGGTAAAAATTTGGGAGGGCTAGCTACCTACAAATCTTATGGGCTCTGCTTTCAACATATATCCTGAGTCTAGCACTCTCTATCACATCTATCACCAGTAGTCTCCTCTAACCCACAATCATGTCCCTCCTGGACGATTGCTACAGTCTCCCAGTAAGTCTTACTGCACCCTCCCTTACTCTCCTATAGTTTCTTCTTCCACAAGAAGCCAGAGGAACAATTCCTTAAAATCCCAAGGCACATCGCATTACTCTTTCACACAAAACTCTCTAATGGCTTCTTTTCCTGATTAAGAGTAAAATCTAAAATCTTTTCTACGGCTTCACAAGGCTTGGCACTCCCCCCATCCCCTCAGCTACCTCTCTAATCTAATCACTGACCACTTTCCTTTTGCCAACTTTGATCCAGACACAGTTGCCTCCTTGCTATTCTTTAAATCTGTCAAGCACACGCCTGCCTTAGGGCTTTTGTACTCACTTACTGGTCTCTCTAAAAAAACCCCACTCTTCTCCATATGATAACCACTTGGCTAGTTTCACTTTTTTGGGTCTCAACTCCTCTCTCAAATACCACCTCCTGAGAGATATCTTCCATGATAACTACATCTAATATAGCAGTTCCATTTACTCTCAATGCCTTTACCTTGCCTTATTCTCCTTTAGAGAATTTATTACTGCCTCTAATGCTATGTATTTATTATTTATCTCTTCTCACTAGAATTTCATCTCTATAAGAGCAGGAATTTTGTCTATATTTTCTTCATTGCTGTATGTCCAGAATCTACAATGGGATTTGGCACATAGTGGTTAGTTTACAAATATTAAGTGAATAAATAAACTTATTACTTTAATTCTTTCAAAACCCTATGAGATAGATAGCATTCCCCATTGTGCTAAGAGGAAACTGTACACAGAAATATTAAATGCCTTTACCACAGTCAGTAGCTAATAAGACTTATAATTTAGATTTATATGTAGGCTTCAGAGTCTACATTTTTAATGGCTCCTTTATACTGCCTTTCCAGGATGCGACTATAAGAAGAGGAGGTATAAATGAGCAGAAGCTGCATATTAGCAAGTAGTAAAAGGTAAGGATTGACAAATTATATTTTCACACTAGGACATAACATAAAATTCCCCACATTTAAATTCCTCATCTATTAATGCTTGACTCAGGGTTACAGGAAGTTTATTCCAACCCATAAATATAAATTTTAAAAGAAATTAAGGATAATTACTGCTGAGATTTTAAATGTTACATATTTTATTACTTCATTACAATAGCATGAAATAAATATCTTGAACATATCTTCCATTAAAAAGACTCCTAGTATTTAAATCTTACTTGAAATCTTGCAATTTCCCACAAGAAAAAAAATTAAGAGTAACAGACTATGCTATTGCCAGAGAAAAAAGCTACTGTAGATATAATTTAAGAACTACTATTTGCTAACGGCTGTTATTTGGAAGTGCATATGAAAGAAACTATGTTCATTTCCAGAATCAGTATCACACACTTCAGAATGATGTCAGTCAGCCTGATGAAGACTGAGGCTATAATCTGAACTCCCATTATTAACTAGAGTCACTGCTAAATATTTAGTACTGAATGATACCGCTAAATTGTGGTCATTTAGCTGAGAAAAACCATCTGAAAATGCTAGCATGCATGCAGGTGGTGTATCAATGACAAATTAATTTCTTTTAATCCTAAAACATTTGTTAAATAAATCAATAAACTGTTAGAAAACTTAGAAGCTATTCTTAGTTACACTGGTAACTATAATTTGTTTCTTGTCAGTGTTTTTTCATTTATAAAATAGGACAGTTTAATTAAATGCCTTCATTTTTTGCCCTGGTCACATGCTCTGCATGCTTATCTAGACTCTGAAGTACACCATTTCTTATACTGAAGTGTCTTTAGAAGCCATTCTTTACTCTCCAAATTTCATCAGTAGCTAATGTATTTTCAGTTGTCCCAAGAAGGTCAGCTTTGTCTCTGCATAAACATGATAAGCTTCACTTGGGCTTAAATTCTGTTTGATCATTCTTTGTAACTCTAACAGCACAAAATTCAGTAGTCTATGATTTGTTTAAAAAAAAAAAAAGAGACGTGAATATTAGCTTTTCTTAAGTTGCTCTATATGAGGAGAAAGGTAGCCAAATGAGATTTAATTTAATTAGCACCTATGAAAGGAGGCATAATATCTCTTAATTGGAATGGAATAAAATGATATGCATACCTAAAGAGTGGATATGTAAAAAATCTCAGCGTGATGCTATGTTAACAGTTTGAAAACAATATACAGAAAAGAGAATCAGTGATCTTAAAGATAATTAATAGAAATTTCCCAAACTGAAATGCAAACAGAAAAACAATGATAAAAACAGAACATTCAAGAACTATGGGAAAATTACAAAAGGTGTAGCATACACGTGGTTGGAATACCAGAAAGAGAAGGAGCACATAACAGAGTTAAAGAAATCACTGAAGTAAAAATGGACACATTTTTTCTAAAATTAATAATAGACCATGCATCCAGAAAGCTCAGAAATTACCAAGCAGGAAAAATATTTTAAAAATCGACATCTAAGCATATCATATTCAAATAGAAGAAAACCAAAAACAAATAGCATCATACTACTGTATTAATCCTCATTCTGGTCTAAAAAGAGGTTTCTAAACATTTTCAAAAAGAGTGCCTTCTTGAGAGTAAATCTGATGGAAACTCAACTGTAAAACATAAAAATGTATAACAGAAGATCCTCACTTGTGTAAGGGAAGTTTGATATGGGAAGGATAACACTGCGGACCTTCTGTCTGCACACACCACATATTCTAGGACAGCTCTGTCCAATAAAACCAAGATGTGAGCTATATGTGTTATTTTAAATCACCTAGGAACCACCTTCTTAAGTAAAAAGTGAGAGTTGAAATTAATTTTATAACTATATTTTATTTTACCTAATACATAAAAGCATTTTAATATGTAATTAACAAAATTAATGATATATGTTATATTATTTTTCTACTAAGTCTTCAAATTTAATGTGCATTTTTTACTTACTGTGCATCTCAATTCATATGCTTAATTTTAAAGAAAATATGTAATCTGTTTAAAGATTTCAGAAAAATTAGAGTTGAAAAAGTATATTTACATATGCATGTTGTTGGTATTTATTTTTTATACAGCAGGTTCTTATTAGTTATCTATTCTATACATATTAGTGTATATATGTCAATCCCAGTCTCCCAATTCATCCCACCACCCCCCCCCCCACCACTTTCCCCCCTTGGTGTCCATACGTTTGTTCTCTACATCTGTGTCTCTATTTCTGCCCTGCAAACTGGTTCATCTGTACCATTTTTCTAGATTCCACATATATGCGTTAATATACGATGTTTGCTTTTCTCTTTCTGACTTACTTCACTCTGTATGACAGTCTCTAGGTCCATCCATGTCTCTACAAATGACCCAATTTCATTCCTTTTAGTGGCTGAGTAATATTCCATTGTATATATGTACCACATCTTCTTTATCCATTTGTCTGCTGATGGGCATTTAGGCTGCTTGCATGACCTGGCTATTGTAAATAGTGCTTCAATGAACATTGGGGTGTATGTGTCTTTTTGAATTATGGTTTTCTCAGGGTATATGCCCAGTAGTGGGATTGCTGGGTCATATGGTAGTTCTACTTTTAGTTTCTTAAGGAACCTCCATACTGTTCCCCATAGTGGCTGTATCCATTTACATTCTCACCAACAGTGCAAAAGGGTTCCCTTTTCTTCACACCCTCTCCAGCATTTGTTGTTTGTAGATCTTCTGATGATGCCCATTCTAACCAGTGTGAGGTGATAACTCATTGAAGTTTTGATTTACATTTCTCTGATAATAAGTGATGTTGAGCAGCTTTTCATGTGCCTCTTGGCCATCTGTATGTCTTCTTTGGACAGATGTCTATTTAGGTCACCTGCCCATTTTTTAGTTGGATTGTTTGGTTTCTTTAAATTCTGAGTTGCATGAGCTGTTTATATATTTTGGAGGTTAATCCTTTATCCTTTGATTCACTTGCAATTATATTCTCCCATTCTGAGGGTTGTCTTTTTGTCTTATTTATAGTTTCCTTTGCTGTGAAAAGCTTTTAAGTTTCATTAGGTCTCATTTGTTTATTTTTGTTTTTTTTTTTTCATTATTCTAGGAGGTGGGTCAAAAAGATCTAGCTGTAATTTATGTCATAGAGTGTTCAGCCTATGTTGTCCTCTAAGAGTTTTATAGTGTTCAGTCTTACATTTAGGTATTTAATCCATTTTGAGTTTAATTTTGTGTATGGTGTTAGGGAGTGTTCTAATTTCATTCTTTTACATGTGGGTGTCCAGTTTCCCAGCACCACTTATTGAAGAGATGATCTTTTCTCCATTGTATATCCTTCCCTACTTTGTCATAGATTAGTTGACCATAGGTGCATGGGTTTATCTTTGGGCTTTCTATCCTGTTCCATTGATCTATATTTCTGTTTTGTGCCAGTACCATATTGTCTTGATGACGGTAGCTTTGTAGTATAGTCTGAAGTCAGGGAGTCTGATTCCTCCAGCTCCATTTATTTCCTCAAGATGGTTTGGCTATTCAGGGTCTTTTGTGTCTCCAAACAAATTTTAAGATTTTTTTCTTCTAGTTCTGTAAAAAAATGCCACTGGTAATTTGATAGGGATTGCAGTGAATGTATAGATTGCTCTGTGTAGTACAGTCATTTTCACAATATTGATTTTTCCAACCCAAGAACATGGTATATCTCTCCATCTCTGTGTCATCTTTGATTTCTTTCATCAGTGTCTTATAGTTTACTGAATACAGGTTTTTTAACTCCTTACGTAAGTTTATTTCTAGGTATTTTATTCTTTTTGTTGCAATGGTGAATGGGATTGTTTACTTAATTTCTCTTTCTGATCTTTCCTTGTTAGTGTATAGGAATGCAAGAGATTTCTGTGCATTAATTTTGTATCCTGCCACTTTACCAGATTCACTGATTAGCTCTAGTAGTTTTCTGGTGGCATCTTTAGGATTATCTATGCACATTATCATGTCATCTGCAAACAGTGGCAGTTTTACTTCTTCCTTTTCAATTTGGATAACTTTTATTTCTTTTTCTTCTCTGACTGCCGTGGCTAGCACTTTCAAAACTATGTTGAATAATAGTGGTGAGAATGGATATCCTTGTCCTGTTCCTGATCTTAGAAGAAATGCTTTCAGTTTTTCACCATTGAAAATGATGTTTGCTGTGGGTTTGTCGTATATGGCCTTTATTATGTTGATGTAGATTACCTCTCTGCCCACTTTCTGAAGAGTTTTATCATAAATGGGTGTTGAAATTTGTCAAAAGATTTTTCTGCATGTACTGGGATGATCATATGGTTTTTGCTCTTCAATTTGTTAATATGGTGTGTCACATTGATTGATTTGCATATACTGAAGAATCCTTGCATCCCTGGGATAAATCTCACTTGATCATAGAGTATGATCCTTTTAATGTGCTGTTGGATTCTGTTTGATAGTATTTTGCTGAGGATTTTTGCATCTATATTCATCAGTGATATTGGTCTGTAATTTTCTTTTTTTGTGATATCTATGTCTGGTTTGGGTATCAGGGTGATGGTGGCCTCTTAGAATGAGTTTGGGAGTGTTCCTTCCTCTGTACTTTTTTGGAAGAGTTTGAGAAAGATGGGTGTTAACTCTTCTCTAAATATTTGATAGAATTCACCTGTGAAGCCATCTGGTCCTGAGCTTTTGTTTGTTGGAAGATTTTTAATCACAGTTTGAATTTCATTACTTGTGATTGGTCTGTTCAGATTTTCTGTTTCTTCCTGGTTAAGTCTGTGAAGGTTATACCTTTCTAAGAATTTGTCCATTTCTTCCAGGTTGTCAGTTTTATTGGCGTAGAGTTGCTTGTAGTATTCTCTTATGATGCTTTGTATTTCTGTGGTGTCCGTTGTAACTTCTCCTTTTTCATTTCTAATTTTATTGATTTGTGTCCTCTCCCTCTTTTTCTTGATGAGTCTGGCTAAAGTTTCAATTTTGTTTATCTTCTCAAAGAACCAGCCTTTAGTTTTATTGATCTTTGACTTTGTTTTCTTTGTTTTTATTTCATTTATTTCTGCTCTGATCTTTAAGATTTCTTTGTTTCTACTAACTTTGGGTTTTGTTTGTTCTTCTTTCTCTACTTCCTTTAAGTGTAGGTTAGCTTATTTGAGTTTTTTTTGTTTCTTGAGCTAGGATTGTATTGCTATAAACTTCCCTCTTAGGACTGCTTTTGCTGCATTCCATAGGTCTTGGATCATTGTGTTTTCATTGTCATTTGTCTCCATGTATTTTTTTGATTTCTTCTTTGATTTCTTCAGTGATCTCTTGGCATTTAGTAACGTATTGTTTAGCCTCCATGTGTTTGTTTATGTTTTTTATGTTTTTTCCCTGTAATTTATTTCTAATTTCATAGTGTTGTGGTGGGGAAAGATACTTGATATGATTTCAATTTTCTTAAATTTGCTGAGGTTTGATTTGTGACCCAAGATATGATCTATCCTGGAGACTGTTCTGTGCGCACTTGAGAAGAAAGTGTAATCTGCTGTTTTTGGATGGAATGTCCTATAAATATTAATTAAATCTATCTGGTCTATTATGTCACTTAAAGCTTGTATTTCCTCATTAATTTTCTGTCTGGATGATCTGTCCATTGATGTAAGTGAGGTGTTAAAGTCCCCCACTATTATTGTGTTACTGTCGATTTCCTCTTTTATAGCTGTTAGCATTTGCCTTTTTTACTGTGGTGCTCCTATGTTTGGCACATATATGTTTATAACTGTTATATCTTCTTCTTGGATTGAACCCTTGATCATTATGTAATGTCCTTCCTTTTCTCTTGTAACATTCTTTATTAAAGTCTATTTTATCTGTTATGAGTATTGCTACTCTTTTGATTTCCATTTGCATGGAATATCTTTTTCCAACCTCTCACTTTCAGTCTGTATGTGTCCCTAGGTCTGAAGTGGGTCTCTTGTAGACAACATATATATGGGTCTTTTTTTGTATCCATTCAGTGAGCCTGTATCTTTTGGTTGGAGCATTTAATCCATTCACATTTAAGGTAATTATCAATATGTATGTTCCTAATACCATTTTCTTAATTGCTTTGAGCTTCTTTTTGTAGGTCCTTTCCTTCTCTTGCGTTTCCCACTTAGAGAAATTCCTTTAGCATTTGTTGTAGAGCGGGTTTGGTGGTACTGAATTCTCTTAGCTTTGGCTTGTCTGTAAAGCTTTTGATTTCTCTGTCGAATCTGAACGAGATCCTTGCCCGGTAGAGTTATCTTGGTGGAGAATCGTGAAAGGTTCTTCCCTTTCATCACTTTAAATATATCATGTCACTACCTTCTGGCTTGTAGACTTTCTGCTGAGCAATCAGCTGTTAACCTTATGGGAGTTCCCTTGTACGTTATTTGTCATTTTTCCCTTGTTGCTTTTAATAATTTTCCTTTGTCTTTAATTTTTGTCAATTTGATTATTATGTGTCTTGGCATGTTTCTCCTTGGGTTTATCCTGCCTGGGACTCTCTGTGCTTCCTGGACTTGGGTGGCTATTTCCTTTCCCATGTTAGGGAAGTTTTTGACTATAATCTCTTCAAATATTTTCTCTGGTTCTTTCTCTCTCTCTTCTCCGTCTGGGACCCCTATAATGTGAATGTTGGTGCATTTAATGTTGTCCCAGAGGTCTCTTAGGCTGTCTCATTTCTTTTCATTCTTTTTTCTCTATTCTGTTCCACAATGGTGAATTCCACCATTCTGTCTTCCAAGTCACTTATCCGTTCTTCTGCCTCAGTTATTCTGCTACTGATTCCTTCTAGTGTATTTTTCCTTTCAATTATTGTATTGTTCATTTCTGTTTGTTTGTTATTTAATTCTTCTAGGTGCTTGTTCTTTAGTTCTTCTAGGTCTTTGTTAAACATTTCTTGCATCTTCTCGATCTTTGCCTCCATTCTTTTTCCAAGGTCCTGGCTCATCTTCACTATCATTATTCTGAATTCTTTTTCTGGAAGGTTGCCTATCTCCACTTCATTTAGCTGTTTTTCTGGGGTTTTATCTTGTTTCTTCTTCTGGTACATAGTCCTCTGCCTTTTCATTTTGTCTATCTTTCTGTGAATGTGGTTTTCGTTCCACAGGCTGCAGGGTTGTAGTTCTTCTTGCTTCTGCTGTCTGCCCTCTGGTGGATGAGGCTATCTAAGAGGCTTGTGCAAGCTTCCTGATGGGAGTGACTGGAGAGCTGGGTTTTTCTCTGGTGGGCAGAGCTCAGTAAAACTTTAATCCTCTTGTCTGCTGATGGGTGGGGCTAAGTCCCCTCCCTGTTGGTTGTTTGGCCTGAGGCAACCCAGCACTGCAGGCTACAGCTCTTTGGTGGGTCTAATGGTGGACTCCAGGAGGGCTCACGCCAAGGAGTACTTCCCAGAACTTCTGCTGCCAGTGTCTTGTTCCTACAGTAAGACACAGCCACTCCCTTCCTCTGCAGGAGACCCTCCAACACTCGCAGGCAGGTCTGGCTCCATCTCCTAGGGGTCACTGTTCCTTCTCCCAGGTCTTTATGTGCACACTACTTTGTGTGTTCCCTTCAAGAGTGGAGTCTCTTTTTCCCCCATCCTGTTGAAGTTCTGCAGTCAAATCCCGTTAGTCTTCAAAATCTGATTCGCTGGGAATTCTTCCTCCCATCACCAGACCCCCAGTTTGGGAAGCCTGAGGTTGGGCTCAGAACCTTCATTTCTGTGGGTGGACTTCTGTAGTAAAATTGTTTGCCAGTTTGTGAGTCACCCACCCAGCAATTATGGGATTTGATTTTATTGTGATTGTGCCCCTCCTACTGCCTCATTGCAGTTTCTCCTTTGTCTTTGGACGTGGGGTATCTTTTTTGGTGAGTTTCAGTCCATGATTTTTCAGCAGTTAGTTGTGATTCTGGTGCTCTCACAAGAGGGGGAGAGTGCACATCCTTCAACTCTGCCATCTTCTACATACCCATGTTCTTCTAAACATAAGTTTTTGAAACTAAATTGACTAGCCATTTTTAACTTTTGACTTAAATTAAGTAATGTTAAAATTCTAACAAAATTAAAATTTTACGTAAAATTAAAAATTCTGTTCCATAATTTCACCCACCACATTTTAATTGTTCAATATTTATTTATGGATAGAAGCTGTCATATTGGACAATGAAGTTTTAGAGTTTCACAGAATACACCTTGAAAACCACTGGCCTAATCAAAATACTTCTCAAGACTATCATTCAAGAGACTAATACCTTGCTCACCAAGAAGGATTCTTCTTCGTATTTGGCATCTGGGTGCACTGATAAAATCTTGTTCCTAGACCTATAAGGTGGAATTTCAGACCACAGACTTAGTTAAATTCACTGACATAGTAATATCCTGTGAAGTATCTGGGAATCCAGCTAGTTAGCCAAAATTGCCCTGGCAGTGTTCCCTTTCAGCATGCAATATTACTTTCAATATGTCAACATAACATCACTCTGAGATTTGTTCATCATACAGATGGCAGTGTCAGCTCCTTAAATTAATCAGCCTACCCTGAAAGACATAATAATTATGAAATAGATTGGGCAGGAGCTATTCTCCAAAGGCTTGTCAATCCACCAGCTTAAAGCAAAGCTGATCACTGCTCTAATAGTTGCAGGTAGTTGCTGAAGATAGGCAAATAACTCCCAGATGGACTGTTAAAAGGAGGGAGTAAGAACTGAATCTGCAAAAGCATAATCACAAAGTGAATTATAATTTCAAGTAATGTAGAGCCAACTGAGGGTACAATAATATGAAGTGAAGCAATCAAATGAAATTAATGCTATCTTAGGTTACTGTAGTTCGTGAACTGTGAAAAGTAATTCTTCAGGAAGCACTAAATCTTGAAAATGGTGGGAATCTTTACGAGGATGGGCTTCACTTGGAATTTTAACTGGTAAAATCTGGGATACTGGACATGGATCTATTAGTAAAGGAACAGAGAGGAGGAATTCACTATGGAACACTCTTCTTTCTTTCCTCTTCTTTTCTGTCTTGGTCCTTCTATAACCCTAGAGAGTGCAAATGAACTTAGACATGGCGACTTAACTTGCATTTGTTTCACTTGAACACAATCTCCCTCAGCTATCCCTGTGTTTTACATAAATTTATAAGTATTGTGAAAAGAAATTCTACTTAATGGAATTAGAAATAATATAGTTTAGATATAAGAGGAACAAGAATAGATTTCAAAGATTAGATAGTATCCATGTGATTTCACTTGGTCTATTGTAATCATAATTTTCCCCTAGCCATTTTGGACACTTACATCAAATAATGAATCCATGCACTACTTTAACATTAGAGTTACTTTTTAAAAAAGTAATAATTACAGTATTTGATCAGGTCACCTACTTCTCATAAAAAGAATAAATTCCCCCCAAATCCTGAGCACCATAGTCAAGGCTTTTCACAATATGTTTTTAATTTTTCTTTCCAGATATATCTTCCATTCTAATCTATCTAACCAGGGATTAAACTCAAAATATGTAATAACAGCTATGGTAAATTTACTGACTGATAAAAATTGATCCTAGACATCTTTGGTCTGAACCAGGCTATTTGAGATCCTCTGCTATGCCAGGCAAGTTTTCCTTTCACTGTTAGATCCTGGGAGGTACATTGAATCCCAAGAACGGTCCCAAGCTGGATGGAGCAGAGTGGCATATTTGAAGGACTAGGGCTGTGACTATTTATCAGATGAAATCACAGCATTTCAATATTTTAACACCCAGAATGTCTGTATCGTTGTGTATCAGCTGAATGTCTGAAATTCACCTTGAATTACAAATTTCCAGCTTCTAACCATTCCTCATGCATGAGATCAAGAAAGAAAATATTTCTTGAACTGAGTGAAATTAAACTATGCTATGAATTTTCTTATTTCTCAATGTTTGCTCATAAGATTTCTCTTAGATTACTTTTTACTTTGTCCACAATCTACCTTCAACTCATCTTTTGTGAATCAGCTACAACACCAGCTCTGCTTTTAAGCCTTCCCAGAATCCTATAGTTACAATTAAAGGCTGCCTTCTCCTCAGGATAACAATAATTAAACTATACCTCTAATGACAGCTACCATAGGAAGACTTTAATTATGCTTACTTCTAAATGTGTTATGATAGGATTTCTGACTTATTCACTTTGTATATCTATAATGGGAGCCTAGCTGAGTGCCTTTCCATAATAATAGTGCCAAATAAAGAAATTTAAGAGGAGGACACAAATGCTGGATGAGTAACCATATTGAAAATTTATATCCATTCAAGAGTGTACAAATAACTCTTTTATGTATATTAAATCCAATGAGTTTATTCTCTCAGGAAAAGATAAGTGATTGCAAGCACAAAGAAGGGAAATGCAGAACTAAGGTCTGCTCTTTAAGGTGAGAGCTATATGCTAGTACTAAGCCCAATTTTTATACTTTTATATTTCACCCTCAAACTACTTTAATAATTCAGAATGGTATAATTTACTTTCAATAGTGGAATAAATACTATAATGACCTTTTTACTGGAAAGGAAAAGAAACATAATTTTTTTGCATTGTAATACTGTTTTTTTTCTTGACTTCCTGCTGAATAGGTCATCCAAGGGCAAGATCAAGTAACTTGAAATCAAACTTTGTTAGTGCAGTGATTTCAATTTGCAAAAAATCTGTAAATCTCATTATGCTTTCTTTTCAAGATGACCTTCCTGTAACTCCCATTTTGCTTTTATATTTTCACATATTTTATGTATAAAGATTCACTGAAAACTATAAGAATTATTCCAACTTTAGGGCAAAATTGCTCTTTTAGCTGCATAAAGAGAAAGAACATGGCAACCTCATATCCATTACAGGCTTACTTTCCACCTCTCTTTCAAGATATTCACTGCATCAAAGATTAGAACTCACTTTTGAAATAAAGTCCATAAATGCAATACACAGTTCCTATTCTATCCAGTATATCCTCAGCTTCTTATTTATTTGCTTCTAAGACAGAATAGGATAATTCATTAAAAAGTGCTCTATCTTTTCTTTCTCATTGATTCTTCATTTGTTTCCAATCTCTGAGTTTCCCAGCTCTCTGCTATAAATGTCTAAGGGAACTGTGAATAATCAATCTCCTATTGCTACTTTCCATTTTCTAATTTTTGACTTTTCATTTCAATGTAATACCTTTTAATAAGGGCTATTATATACCTGCATGCAGTTTCCACCAGCCTAGTTGGTAGAAGTGACTTACAGTGTTCGTTCTATCATCCATACCAAGAAATTTCTTTACCATACCTGTGCCTCCTTCCCCTTTCACCTCTGATACATACACACACCAAATAAGGGAACAACTAATGTTCCCCTAAAAAGTCTTTCCATTTCTCATTTTATTTTGTCAATCCTTTTGTTTCAGTATGATATACTGTTACTAAAATAGTTATGGGGGCAAGTACATAAGCTAGTGAATCTTTTCTAAAGTTGGTACACATGTATTTAGTTTTTAGTTTATATTTTCACTGAAAATTAATGGAATCACAACATATTTGGTATATTTTTGTAGCTCATTTCATGTATATTTAACTTTCATGTTTTTAACAGTTTAAATTATTTTTATTTTTATTTCTCTGAGGCATTTAGAAAACAAAGTGAGAAGGTTGGTGGGAGGGAACACCTTACAATAGGTTTATGTTTGGGTAGCAAAGTAGGAACTAAAAGGCATTTTATGTCTAACTCATATTCTTTTTGCTGCAAGTTAAGCGTTTCTCCTCTTGTTTGTTAAGATGAAAATAATTTATTTTCTAAAGACATGTGCCAATGTAGAAAACGTTAAAAGTTTTCCTGGAACAGATACATTTTCTTCCATATTCCATCTTCTATACTTTCCATATACTTTATCCTGAAAAGTGACAAGAGAATAAAAGAGACTCTAAAAATTATTTGTACCAGTGAGTGCACTAAAACAAATGAACTCTTGTTAAATCTTGGTCTTGAAATTTTATGAAAAAGCATAACAATAATTTATATAGATATGGCTATAATTACAGATTACAAATGTCAAAAAATTTTCTAGCCTCAACTCTTCCTTAAGACCAAAAGTGATACGTTATAATTTTTCTTCTAGCAAAATACTAGAAATTTCAAAAATTACCCTTGCTTAATCTTTCCAGTGGTTTACAATACAAGTCAGAAAAAATAATTGTTATGACTTACACAAATTCTTTCTGCTGTACTTTAAACTTTTAGCTTCTTGTTTGTTACTGAGATGGAGACAATCACCACCCTCCTAGAGTATTTTATTAGATACTTAGATGAAATAAAACAATTACCTAGGCACTTTTGTTTGTTTTATTTTAGTAGGCCCAATATTCGTATTTTGACAGCAATCCCCTGGACACTTTCTCATTCATCTTCTGATTTCACACTTTTTCACTGCATACTGACTTAGGAGTGAAGGCAGATTTCTCTTTTAGAAGATTTATGGGTGTTTTGTTTTGTTTTTGTGTTTGAGGTCCAGCTAGTTGAAGACATCTCATTCCACAGGAATGGGTTAATCTATAAACATATTTTGAATGCTTTTTCCCCCTCTTTGTTCTTACCCGATTTTAACTCTTATACCCCACCTCATTATAGAAAGCAATGAAAAGAACGTTTTAAGAAACACCTTTTCCATTTTTTATGGAAGCAAAGAAAAGGAAAGAGATTACCAACAGTTTATGACATTTCCTAAAAAATAATTCTAGTCTAATCTAGACATTTAGCTTCCAGGTAATGCCCAGGGCTCTAGATTCTCAATATTCAGAAACAATATGTGTCTGATCAGGACCCAAGGGACCAGCCTGGCTTACATACAACCTGTAGGCAGCTGGACTAGCCTGAGGATAAATTTTGATGTTCAAGTTCACTTTGCAATGGATCTAGGTGTCTTAAATCTCTGTAATGTTTTTGAAATTACCTAAATTTCTCAAATTGTCTCAGAAATGAATAAAAGTTCCTGGATTTGCTTTACCCTGAAACCAGATTCTTGATTCTTTCCATCCCATGTCCAGTTTTCTAAAATGTACTGGCATTAGACAAGTTTCCCAGACAAGGATGTGACAAGTGCAATCAGTAGACTGTAAGTATATCAGAACTAAGGTCTCAATAGATACTTAAAAAAATAGTTTATAGTATATATAGTTTCAATTTATAGTGCCAGAATACAAAGACCCAGAATAGGCCTTTCATTACAGGCATATACACTGATATACAGTGACACCAAGCACGTGAATTTTTTAAGCTGACAAAGGAAATTACCATTTCTACCTGATTTCTAAAATAGAAGTCATGAAAACAAAAATACATCTCCTACCATTTAATAACTTTGTTTGAAATACATGTCTTGAGCTTGTCTTTCAACAAACTGGGAAGAACAATTTCTCTTCCATATTGGGCTCTATCTTTTGTCTTGGTGACTTTGTATCTTTCAAGCGTTTCTTACTCCTTCTTGCTCCCTAGCAATTTCCTCACTTGGCAACACTCTGGGAAGGCCCAGATATTTTCCTGTTTGACAGACCAAGGTACCTTTATCCTGTCATCTTAGGGAATGTGTTGACTAAATGAATGGATACAGCTCAATGTGATTTTCTCCCAAATGATTAAAACAGATAAAGTATATAAAGATTTATGAACTGTAGAGTTCATTCATTCAGCAAAAATGTACTGAGTCTATTATCTACCAAACCATATGTATTCCCATAAGTACAATCCACAAAGAACATTTAGGTTAGGAAGATTACTATTGAATGGAATGTTTTGGAAAACATATTAGTACCTTTCAAATTTATTACAAATGTTAATGCTTCATACATGAAAAATCTATGTATAATATCATAAATGTGTATAGTTTATAATTAAAAGGGAATTATTTCCTTATTATCTTGCAAATAAGTATTGCAGAATATTAGGGCTGAAAGAGGCCTAGATATTACTAGGTCTTACAGTTTAACACATGAAGATACCAGGTAGAAAAGGTAAATGTTATACAATTAATTATTGAAAGACTTGGAACTTAATCTCACATCTCTTGATTCCCAACCCAAATTCTCTTGCAAAAATAATAAAAACAATGTTTTCTAACAGGCTATTTTATGATACTATATGCTATTTCTCAACAATAATTTAAAAATATTAACAATGAGATTTTTTTTCATGACTCTCAAAACTACACAATTGATTTTATCAGCATTACCCTGGGTAAAAAATTCAGAACAAAAATTTGGACTAAAATAGTAGTCTATAGTTCAATGAAAGTATTTCATATTTTAAAAGCCTTTCTGTCGTTATCAGTTTAAATAAGGTCAAACCTTACACATTGCTTTGGTATCAGTAGACTTTTTATTTTTTTGATACTACTGTTAACATAGGAGGTTCAATCTGATTGACAAGGATAGGGAAGCATGAGATGCCCTTTGAAATTACTTAATTCTCTCTTTTTAAGTCAAGAGAGAATTAATCATAGTCTTTATTTAGTAGAGAAGGTAGATCATCGACCTTTCTATTGCAACAGTCTCACCTTATGACCCAGCCGAGAATCTTGCTCCACAATTAACTATGTTAACATGGGGCAGCACAGAGTTACCATG
Organism: Eubalaena glacialis; assembly: GCF_028564815.1. Classification (NCBI taxonomy): domain Eukaryota; kingdom Metazoa; phylum Chordata; class Mammalia; order Artiodactyla; family Balaenidae; genus Eubalaena; species Eubalaena glacialis. Next base: position 139,785,994 of record NC_083717.1, read on the forward strand.
CTCTGTCATATGAGAAGGCACATGTCTTCCTATTTGGGAATATTTTCCTGTGCTGAGTAGTCTTCGTGCCATTTATGTTAATGAATTATTACCATCTAGGTAAACTACTGGGACTTTATAATAAACATGAACTTCGTTTGATCTTCTCTCAAAATTAAGCCATATATATTTGTTATTTTAAATTAATTTCCTCTAGGATTATGAGAAATATTGTTGATGGCATTTCATATCCAGACGTCTTTACCTTTTAATACCATATAAACAGCAAAGCATCATGGAACTAGATTCCTCATCTTATGAATAATTAAGCTCCTTTTTTACCAATCTAATTTGTCTCAATACTGAAGTCTCTAGATTTAGCTACAAAAATTTAAAATTATCAAGACAATTATGCAGCAGGAAAGAGCTAATATTTCTAGATATTTAGGTGAAGCAAAAGGTGAGCAAAATTTAGGTTAAAGAAAGTCAAACTCAAAATGAAATCAAAGAACTCAGAATCCTAATGGTGTAATTGAAGGAATTTCAAGAAATGAAATATATGTATTTTCTCACAACCATTACAATGATAAAAATAAAGCATTACTCCATTGACAATCACATCTTGACTACTATGTAATGCTTGGAGATATATTTGCTCAATTAATCTCATTATGATTTTTTTATGAAATACTCATCAATAGGTATATAATACTATCATGTGAAACTTATAGGCTTAATTTTAAAACACATACATTTTAAAAAGAAAATATTTTATTGATGCTATATATTTTATATATAATTATCATATATAAATAAATATATATAATATTGATGAGAAAGTAATTTTATTATATTCAAGAAGAAAAATATTAACTGTTAAAATATACTTGTTAGTAAAAAATAAATCAGTAAGTTAAGGGAAATATGTATAGATCAGCAGAACATTTTAAAGAAAAAGAACAGCTCTACTGTAGACCTAGGAAAACAGGGGCTCCTGTTCTGGACCCTGTCTTTAGAGTTTCCAGTTCTGATCTTACCCTGGCCATGCCTCTCCCCACTGGGTGAAGAGTCAATGCAGCCAATGGGATATGCCCACATTGAGCCTTTTACCTAGTCTAGGCCATGCTCTGGATTCTAAGACACTGGAATATCTGCTCAAATTGACTATGTTCATTTCTAGGGCCTATGCAAGTTTCTTCCTGACTCTGTCTTCTTGAGGAACAATGAAGCTGTTCATATGCCTAGCCATAGGTTACACTTGATCTTTTGTGTTATACACAATTACTGTTAAATGCAATGGTAGATTGGTAAGCAAAAGGAGGAAGGTGGAAAATGAGTAAGGATAGTGCAGACATTCACAATGTACAGCTCTTATCTTTTCTACCAGGAGACAAAACAAAAATCCCTCTCTTTGCCTCACTGGCATCCACTATCATAATCTGATGATTAGCTTGTCATAAATTGCCTTAAGTTATGATGTGTTATCCTTTGCTGAAATCATACTTTAATTTTAACTAGAATTACCAAGGTTTAACTCAGGGGTCTATATATTATGAGAGAGAGTCTGTGAAGTCAGGGATTTTTTTAGTAGCCCTTCATATCACACTAAATAATGTTATGATTTGTAGACAGCCAGAAAGCTCTAGGAAAAGTATCTACTAGATTGCATTGCCTTGACAAAGTATAATAAAATATGCTGTCTCTTTCTGCATGCTAAATGCCTTGTTGCACTTATTTTTCTTAGTATGATGGTCCTCATGAATTGTTGGCATTTTACATCGGGCTTTATTTTGTGTACAAAATGAAATCCACATGTATTAGGTGTCATTCTCAAAAGTCTTCATATTTTTTGAGTTGATCAAAGAATCATATTAACAGATAGTCCCCACTGTTCTAAATTATACTGTATGATAATTGACCACAGTAGGAGTTACTTGTAATGGCTACAATACAAGAGCAATTAGTGGGCAGTAACACTTACAGAGAAAGCAACATGGGCTGCAAGAAAGTGCTTTTAGATCAATACAGCTTTTAAAATCTTCTGAATTTTAGGGGAGAGAAAGAACCTGTGATGAATAGAGAATGTTCAACCACTTATAAACATTCCCATCACAATAATATGAAATGCCAGGGTGCTGGTACAGAAAGAAGTTCTGGTTTAATTGAGGAAAGCTTATATTTCTAATTATGTATAACCTTTTAGCTGGTATTTACTTTATAAGACAGTGCTTGAATAGTGGGCAAACTGTATAACCAAAGGTAGTTTCTCTGGTCAATATTCTCATCCTTTGCCCCTACTCAGGAAATTTCCAAGTTAAAGGAAAATTAAATGGCATAACTTCTATTTTGTCTCATCAAATGAATTTCTACTATAGCTTATGTTGGAAATAAAGAAGGCAAAATGGAAGCTGAAGGTATAATTTGTAGATTGGACTCAGTTAATAATGACATTAAAAAATTTAATACAATTAAGTTTGCCCTGAAAATGACTACATTTTTTATTTTTAGATATTAATTTGAATATTATTATCTAGGCACATAAATTGGTACAATCTAAGGCATAAAGATTTCAAAATAAAAGATTATTCCAGCATAGGAATATGTCTATGCCCATTAAGGTTTTGTTTAATGATGATAACTTCAAGTAAATTATTAATAGTTTTAAACAAAATCCAGTATGATGCAATCATTTCTCTTGATTACTTTTACATTTACTAAAAGATTAAAATAAAGCAATCTTAAGTTCAGGAAAATATTGTTTGATAATATTAGAAACTTTTGTATTACACAATCTCAAACAAGTGGGGCATAAGTACTCCTTGACTGATATGGATAAATGTTAGAATATTATAAAAGTCCAAATGATGGGAAAAACTTTTAATATTTCTCATTCTTCACATCATGAAAGTATTCAAGTATATCCACATTTATAGTGGAACTCTTCCAAAGCACCAATTCTGAATTAGGTCAAGTGTCTGAAAAATACTTCCTATAGATTATATTAAAATTACCTTAATAAGAGAATGGTCACAAAAGTCTCTTTCTAGTTATGATGCAAAAATAATACAACTTTTTTTAACCACAGTGTTACTTAATATTTATGGAGAATATTATATTATATTAGTATTATCTTGGTTATAATGTGTGAAAATTAAGATATTATAAACAGATTATTATTTTTTTTCTATTAAATTACTTCTAAACCATAGTCATAGAGTGTGGTAGGTGGGATTCTAAGGTAGCCCCAGTTATTCACACTCCCCTATCTTTTGTGTTATCCTCTCTCCTATGTGTGGGCAGAACCTGTAGCTTTGCTTCTAACCAATATAACATGGCAAAGGTAAAGAGATATTAAAGATGTGATTAAGGTCTCTAATGAGTTGACTTTGTTAATCAAACAGGAAATTATCCTGGGTTGGCCTGATCTAACCAGATAGGCTCATTAAAAGAGAATCTGCAGATCAAAGAGAAATGCTTGCTGATCTTGAAGAAGCAAGCTGCCATGAGTTCTTAGAGCTGCAAGGAAGTGAATACTATCAAAACTGAAGTGAGCTTTGGAAGATGACCCTGAGGCTCAGATGAGAATGCATGCCCAGTTGACCGCTTGATTGTAACCTTGTGAAATAGTGAGCAGAGGAACCAGAAAAACAGTGTCCAGATTCCTGACCTATGGAAACCATATGATAAATTTACATAAATTTAAATTTATTTTCTTCATAACACATCACGTTTGACATCTTTTGGTTTTATTTATTTATTGTATGAATTATCCACCAGAATATATGTTTTTGGAAGACTGGGACTATGTTTTGTTCACTGCTGTATCTTAAAAATCCAAATAGTGCCTGACACATAATGAGTGCTCAATGAATGTTCGATTATTATCAAAAATACATATATGAATATATATTATATATTTGTGTTGAGACTATGGATATGTCCAGAAACAAAACATGAAATTTAAAAGAATCCTTAATATCAGTTTTACTGAAAAAGTATACTAACTGATCTAATTCAATCCTTTTTTTTTTTTTTCTAAATTTATTTCAGTCCTCTTTCCTCAGTATGCAATGTCACTTCCATCATGTTATTTCTCTGATGCAAACAACCTTGGCTCTATAATACACATATTATAAGTGAACCATTCTGCCTGGTCATAGAGATCTTCCCTAAGTCAGCTTCACCAATCTTTACAACTTGATATCATTTGAACTCAACTTCCCTGTACATGTTCTACTCAAACAGGTCTCTCCCTGCTCTGTCAGTCCCCTAAACCTCTGTGTTTTTGTTCACTTTCTTCCTCAGTTCTGAAATGCTTATTTCTTTATCTCACTTTATCCACTCTTGAAAGTTAAGTTTAAACACATAAAATCTTGCCTAGTCACATTGCAGTGAACTTCGGTTTCATCTCTCCAGTTATGTGTTGAAAATATTTGATGGCCTGATAGTGTGGCAGAAAGTGTAAAACAGAAAGGTGATGGACTTCAGGCTGTACTAGTTAAAAATTGTGTGGCTTTGAACATATAAAGTAACCTCTCTAAACAACACTTTCTGCATTTTAAAATGATATGACAATCTCACATACTTTACAGCTTGCTTCAACATTAAATAATCCTTTTAGCCCAATTCCTGATACATTACAAGTTATTGCATATGAATTCATTTCTACTTATATGTTTTCTTTCCTCCAAAACAAACAGCACAAATCAGGGTATATCAGGTCTCAATAAATACTTTCTGTTTGTCTAATTGTTTTCATGTTTATCAAGAATATTAAAACAATGACTGACAAAACATCAGACCCTATACTATTTTAAAAACATTAATGGAAAGTAAATAGATGCAAATAAAGACTATAAACACACAAAAATACACACACCTCACATCTTTAATGTGCCATGAAAGTTCTCTATGTTCAGAAATCTTTTGCTCATTTGTGATGCTATTCTGGTTATGGCATGAGGGAATTGTAAAGGAAATTAGTGGAGCTCCCAAAGCTATGCTGACAAAAATGTTCACCTAACACAAAGACACATCAGAAAATTAAAGAGTATTTTGCTTAATTTCAAATGAAAAATACTTCTATTTAGCCTATATTACATATAACATATAATCTAGGATAGCTTGTTTTAGATTTAAATATATAGTTATAATATGTTCAATTTTGTTTATCTTAATAAGTGGAAAAGAGCAACATTAAATGAAATTCCAAAACATTTTCCCATAGCTTTTTAAGTTTGTTTTCATAAAAGTATTGTTATATGTCAATTATTGGCATTTAGAAAGTTTACGTGCTTCCAAAAACAAGAACTCCTGAGTTTATTAAGTGATAACTCTTACTGTTTCTACTTGTTTCAGATTCATGAGAACAGGACCCAGGGACAACAAATAGAGGGCTTCTATGCACAGGTATTGTCCACCTCTGACCACACTTAGAACCTATTTTAAACTTCTTTAAGGATAACAGTATTTATTATTTAAAGACAACCCTTCAGTTAAAAATATTTTATTCTGGATCAAAAATAATTTTTAAAAAATGCATCACAAGGTTTTTTTTTAATCAACTATACTACTTCTGGTGTTTGTAAGTTGATGGTTAAAGATATGTGAATCTAATAAAAAGGGCTGAGTGCTTTCTACTTTACAAATGGAGGAGGAAAACATTCAATAATTTAACAAATATTTACTTTGTCTCTTACAAGTACTGAGAGGTGAAAAATATGGTTTAAGATCTCTGTCCTACACCATATAATGATAAAAGGATCAATACAAGAAGAGGATTTTACGCTCATCAACATATATACACCTAATATAGGAGCACCCAAATCCATGAAACAAATACTAACAGACATAAAGGGAGAAATGAACAGGAATACAATAATAGCAGGAGACTTTAACATCCCACTCACATCAATGGACAGATCTTCCAGACAGAGAATCAATACGGCAACAGAGATCCTAAATGATACAATAGAACAGTTAGACATAATTGATATTTTCAGGACATTATATCCCAAAGAACCAGAATACACATTCTTTTCAAGTTTACATGGAATAGTCTCTAGGATTGACCACATACCAAGCCTCAACAAATTTAAGAGTAAAAGAAATTATCTTAAGCATCTTTTCTGACCACAGCAACATGAAACTAGAAATAAACCACAGAAAAAGAAATGAGGAAAAAATGATTACATGGAGACTAAACAAGATGCTACTAAAAAACCAATGGGTTGGGGAAGGGAGGGATGGACTGGGTAGTAGATGCAAACTATCACATTTAGAATGGGTTAACAACAAGGCCCTACTGTATAGCATAGGGGAATATATCCAATCTCCTGGGATAAACCATAATGGAAAAGAATATAAAAAAGAATGTATATATGTGTATAACTGAGTCACTTTGCTGTACAGAAGAAATTAACACAACATTATAAACCAACTATGCTTCAACAACAACAAAGAATAAACAAAAAACAGTGGGTCAATGATGAAATCAAAGAAGAAATTAAAAAATATCTTGAGAAAAATGACAATGAAAATACAACCATACAAAATCTATGGGATGCAGCAAAAGCAATTATTAGAGGGAAGTTCATAGGATACAGGCCTTCCTCAAAAACACAAGAAAAATCTCAAATAAACAACCTAACCTACCACTTAAAAGAATTAGAAAAAGAAGAACAAAAAACCCCTAAAGTCAGCAGAATAAAGGAAGCAATAAAGATCAGAGAGGAAATAAATAGAGACAAAAAAATAGAAAAAATGAATAAAACCGAGCTGGTTCTTTGAAAGGGTAAATAAGATTGACTGACCTCTGGTCAGCTGACCAAGAAGAAAAGAGAGAGAACCCAAATAAACAAAATAAGAAATGAAAAAGGAGACATAATAAATGATACCACAGAAATACAAAAAACCATAAGAGAATACTGTGGACAATTATATGCCAACAAATTCGGCAACCTAGAAGAAATGCACAAGTTTCTAGAAACATGAAGCCCACCAAAATTGATTCAAGAAGAAGTACATAATTTGAACAGACCAATCACTAGAAGTGAAATAGAATCTGTAATTAAAAAGCTCCCTAGAGGGCTTCCCTGGTGGCACAGTGGTTGAGAATCTGCCTGCCAATGCAGGGGGCACGGGTTCGAGCCCTGGTCTGGGAAGATCCCACATGCCGCGGAGCAACTAGGCCCATGAGCCACAACTACTGAGCCTGCGTGTCTGGAGCCTGTGCTCCGCAACAAGAGAGGCCGCGACAGTGAGAGGCCTGCACACCGCGATGAAGAGTGGCCCCCGCTTGCCGCAACTGGAGAAAGCCCTCTCACAGAAACGAAGACCCAACACAGCCAAAAATAAATAAATAAATTAATTAATTTTTTTAAAAAAGTGTTTAAAAAGAAGGAAAAAAAAAAAAGCTCCCTAGAAACAAAAGTTCAGGACCAGATGGCTTCACAGTCGAATTCTACCAAACATACAAAGAAGAGCTTATACCAATACTTCTCAAACTCTTCCAAAAAACTGTAAAGGAGGGAATGCTCCCAAGTCATTCTATGAAGCCACCTTCACCCTGATACCAAAACCAGACAAAGACACCACCAAAAAAAAAAAAAATTACAGGTCAATATCTTTGATGAATATAGATGCAAAAATTCTCAACAAAATATTAGCAAACCAAATCCAACAACACATAAAAAAGATCATATACCACGACCAAGTGGGATTCATCCCAAGTTCACAAGGATAGTTCAACATATACATATCAATCAATGTGATACACCACATAAAAAAAGAGACAAAAACCACATGATCATCTCAATAAATGCAGAAAAATCATTTGACAAAATTCAACATCTGTTCATGATAAAAACTCTTACCAAAGTGGGTATAGAGGGAACATATCTCAACATAGTAAAAGCTATTTATGACAAACCCACAGCCAGTATAATCCTCAATGGTGAAAAGCTGAAAGACTTCCCGCTAAAATCTGGAACAAGACAAGGATGCCCACTCTCACCACTTCTATTCAACATAGTATTGGAAGTCCTAGCCACAGCAATCAGACAAGAAAAAGAAATAAAAAGTATCCAAATTGGAAGGGAAGCGGTAAAATGGTCATTATATGCAGATGACATGATACTATATATAGAAAACCCTAAAGACTCCACACGAAAACTACAACTGATAAATGAATTCAGCAGGGTATCAGGATACAAGATTAATGTACAGAAATTGGTTGCATTTCTTTACACTAACAATGAAATATCAGAAAGGGAATGTAAAAAGATAATAATTTTTTTTTAAACCACACCACCCCCAAAAATACTTAGGAATAAATCTGAACAAGGAGGTGAAAGACTTATATGCTGAGAACTATAAAACATTAATAAAGGAAATTGAAGATGATTCAGAAAAATGGAAAGATATCCCATGCTCTTGGATTGGAAGAATTAATATTGTTAAAATGGCCATACTACCCAAAGCAATCTACAGATTTAATGTGATCTGTATCAAATTACCCATGCCATTTTTCATAGAACTAGAACAAATAATCCTAAAATTTACATGGAACCATAAAAGACCCAGAATTGCCAAAGCAATCCTTAAGAAAAAGGACAAAGCAGGAGGCATAACCTGCCCAGACTTCAGACAATACTACAAAGTTACAGTAACCAAAACAGTTTGATATTGGTACAAAAACAGACATATAGATCAATAGAACAGGATAGAGAGCCCAGAAATAAACCCACACATCTATGGTTAATTGATCTTGACAAAGAAGGCAAGAATATACAATGGGAAAACCATAGTCTCTTAAGCAAGTGGGGTTGGGAAAGTTGGACAGCAGCATGTAACTCAATGAAGTTAGAATACACCCTCTCACCATACACAAAAATAAACTGAAAATGGCTTAAAAACTTAAACATAAGACATGACACCATAAAACTTCTAGAAGAGATCATAGGTAAAATATTCACTGACATAAATTCTACCATTGTTTTCTTTAGTCAGTCTCCCAAGGCAATAGGAATAAAAACAAGAACAAACAAAAGGGACCTAATAAAACTTTAAGCTTTGGCACAGCAAAGGAAACCATAAACAAAATGAAAAGACAGCCTATAGAATGGGAGAAAATATTTGCAAATGATGAAACTGACAAGGGCTTAATTTCCAAAATATACAAACAGCTCATACAACTCAACCAAAAAAATCCCCAAATAAACCAATTGAAAAATAGGCAGAAGACCTAAATAGACATTTCCCCAAAGAAGATATACAGATGGTCAACAGGCACGTGAAAAGATAATCAACATCACTATTAGAGAAATGCAAGTCAAAACTACAGTAAGGTACAACCTCACATGGGTCAGAATGGCCATCATTAAAATGTCTACCAATAAATACTGGAGAGGGTGTGGAGAAAAGGGAACCCTTCTACACTGTTGGTGGGAATGTAAGTTGGTGCAGCCACTATGGAAATAGTATGGAGGTTCCTCAGAAAACTAGAAATAGAATTACCACATAATCCAGCAATCCCACTCCTGGGCATATATCCAGACAATACTATAATTCAAAAAGATACATGCACCCTTACGTTCATAGCAGCACTATTCGCAATAGCCAAGACATGGAAACAACTTAAATGTCCATCGACAGATTAATGGATAAAGAAGATGTGGTACATATAAGAAGATGTGGTACATATATAATGGAATACTACTCAGCAATAAAAAAGAATGAAATAATGTCATTTGAAGCAACATAGATGCAACTATAGATTATCATACTAAGTGAAGTAAGTCAGAAAGAGAAAAACAGGGCTTCTCTGGTGGCGCAGTGGTTGAGGGTCTGCCTGCTAGTGCAGGGGACATGGGTTCGAGCCCTGGTCTGGGAAGATCCCACATGCCGCGGAGCGGCTGGGCCCGTGGGCCACGGCTGCTGAGCCTGCGCGTCTGGAGCCTGTGCCCCGCAGCGGGAGGGGCCGCGATGGTGAGAGGCCCGCGCACCGCGATGAAGAGTGGCCCCCGCACCACGATGAAGAGTGGCCCCCGCTTGCCGCAACTAGAGAAAGCCCTCGCACGAAACGAAGACCCAGTGCAGCTAAAGATAAATGAATAAATAGAGTAGCTATTAATTTAAAAAAAAAAAAAAGAGAAAAACAAATACGATATGATATCACTTATATGTGGAATGTAACATATGACACAAATGAACCTATCTATGAAACAGAAACAGAACCATGGACATAGAGAACAGACTGAGGATTGCCAAGGGGGAGGGGGTTGGGAGAGGGAGGGAGTGGGAAGTTCGGGTTAGCAGATGTAAGCTTTTATATATGGAATGGCTAAACAACAAGGTCCTACTGTATAGCACGAGAACTATATTCAATATCCTATGATAAATCATAATGGAAAAGAATATTAAAAAAGAAGGTATATATATATATATATATATACACACATAACTGAATCACTTTGCTATACAACAGAAATTAACACAACATTGCAAATCAACTATACTTCAATAAGAAAAAAATTTAAAAAAAAGATCTCTGTCCTAATGTTTTTCCCAGTTTTAAGAGAATGGACACAAATATGAGTGATCATAACAGAGTGTGGGAATTGAAATTAAAATGAATAACAGAGCCACTAGGTTGGTCAATTACAGAAGAGTTATAATAAATAATTAACATATATATTTACTTCATATACATATATTTCCATAAATGCATTTTGCTTATTTATATATCTTATATACACGCATGCACACACACACACACACACACGCACACACAAATACACACACATTGTAAAATAGTAGAGTATTGTTAGATATATAGACATATATCTGCCCCCAGTTCCTGGCACAGAGCTCCTAAAAATCTTGGAATTTTATAAGTGATAAGAGTACTAGGATCATCTTTTGTTCTCATGAGGCAACTCTCGGTTTCCTGAATAACTTCAGGATGGCCGTGGTCATCAGAAAGACCAAATCATGATTAGAAGCATATTACTTTCAGCCCCACCCCTATTCTCTGGGAAGAATAGAGAGGCTTGAAATTGAATTAATGATTAATCATGTCTACATGATGAAGTCTCCAAAAAAATTCCAAAAGTTCAGGGTTCTGAGAGCTTCTTGGTTGGTAAACACATCTATGTGCCACAAGTGTGGCACACCCCAACTCCACAAGTACAGAAGCTCCTGTGCTCAGGTCCCTTTCAGACCTTGCCTTGTTCATCTCTTCATCGAGTTATTCACCTGTATCCTTTACATCCTTTATTATATAATAAACTGGCAAACCTAAGCAGAAGTTTCCCTGAGCTCTGTGAGGTGTTCTACCAAATGATTGATTCTAAGGAGGTGGTCATGGGAAGTTCTAAATTGTAGCCAAGTGGGACAGAAGTTGTGGATTACCTGGGGACCTACTACCTTGATTGGTGCCTGAAGTTGGGAGCAGTCTTGTGAGACTGAACCCCTTAAGCTGTGGGGTCTGTACTAACTCTAGTTAGTGTCAGAATTGAACTGAATTGCAGGACACTGAGTTAGTATTGGAGAATTGGTTGTTGTGAGGAAAACAACCCACACATCTTATGTCAGAAGTATTATGTGGTAGCAGTATGAAAGTGTAGAGAAGAAACACAAGAGTGTTTTTCCTTACATATATACACATTCATATATGTAGGAACCTTACATGAAAAGTATAATAGATTATTAGGTATATAAAATAAATCTTAAATAATTGGGGATTTGTGCCTCATTCTGAATGGGAAAATTAATGTTATAAAAGTATAAACTGTCCCTCAATGACCTGATCTATTTCAAGCAAATTAAAAAATAAAATTCTAATGGAAACTGTTCTACATCTTGACAAGTGTTTATAAAGCTTAAGCAATGAATAAAAAGGCAAGAAGAGCCAAGAACTTTTTTCATTAAGAAAGTAGTGAGGGAGGATATAATTTAAAAAATGAAAATATTTTAAAGTGCAATAATTTTGGTGATCATCTGATAGTAATATAGAGAATTAAATAGAAATTTAAGGAGCAAAATTTACACTATATACACATTCAGTATGTGCTCAGAGTGTCATTTTTGATCATGAGGCAAGGATGAAATTCAAAAATACTCTTGGCACCATAAGCCCTCCCAATGGAAAAGAATGAAATGTAAATAACCTACTGATTGCATATGTCATTAATCATAAAGACCATGAGAATTACAAATTTTTTAAATAAAAGCACATATTAAATAGAAGTAAATACAGAGTTTCCTCATAATGGTTAAGCACGTGGAATAATGGAGTTAGACTGCCTGGATTGAAATCCTGGCTCTGCAAATTTCAGCGTGTTATGATTTAGAGGAAATCATTCAATATTTTCATTGCTAAGTTTCCTCATCTGTAAAATGAATAACAATAGTGGCTTCTTATAGGGATTTTGTGACGATTAAAAGAGTGAATATATTGTAAAGAACCGTGCCTGACACATAGGAAGCTTCATATAAGTAAAGTAGAAGTGGTGAAAAACATTCTAAGTATTAAACCAGATAAAGAAATAACACAAAAATGACTTGTGAATTTTTTTAGAAAAAAGTCAAACACTACTTCAAAAAATACTGTAAATAGAACTGAAAGGAATAATAAACTGAGAAAAAAATATTATTACATAGAAATTGAATGGATACTATCTTTGCTATAAATTTGCAAAGAAAAAAGAAAAAAGTGAACCTACCAAAGGGAAAATGGGCAAAAGCAAATACTTCATCAAATAATAAAATAAATGACTAATCAATTTACGAAAACATGCTTAACCTAGCTACATAGAAAATGAGAATGTCATAAATAACTTTTGGGTAAAGAGAAACTTAAAATAGTAGCAATAGTAGATTTTTTAAAATCCAAGCATTTCCACTTGGACCAGGGTGTAATAAAATAGAAACACTTTTAAACTACTAGTAAGAATGTTAGTACTATCTTTCAGGATAGCAGCTGGTCACTTTGAATCAAAATATTTTAGTATATTTAGGTTCTTTAACCCAGAAACTATATATCTAATATTCTCCACAGGATAGAATTTGAGTTGTATACAAAAATGTAGACAAAAGTCTTGTTCACCAAGGTCTTTTTACGTAATTATATAATAGCAAAAAACTTAAAGCAATATGAATGTCAAAATAGACAAATATTAAATTAGGGTGTGCTGTATTCAAATTAAAATTGTTTTACAGAAGAATATTTTGTGATTTGAGAAAATGTTTACAGTATAGTATTTAAAGGGGAAATGTTACAAAGCTATTTAAGTAACACTATCCCAATTTTGTATAAAATAGAAAAAAGAGAAAAAACATATTCAAATCTTGACAATGGTACTATCAGTGTCATTAATTTTTAGTGATTTAAATTGTCTCATTTATATTTTCTCTATTTTCCTAATTTTTCTATAGAATGTGTTTATTTTAATAATCATAAAAATTATAATTTATATTTTTAATAAAATCTCAATTTCCACTTAGGCACAAAATGTTAGAACCCCTAAGTGAGCATCCTGAATTTTAATCAATTTTTTTCAATAGTAATTTTATTTTAAATATTAAAGCATTTTTGGTTTGTTCTTTTTTTAAAAAAAATTACTTGGGACTTCCCTGGCGGTCCAGTGGTTAAGACTCCGCGCTTCCACTGCAGGGGGCATGGGTTCGATTCCTGGTCAGGGAACTAAGATCCCTCATGCTGTGTGGCATGGCCAAAAGAAATAAATAAAATAAAATAAAATAACTTGAATCTAGTGACAGAAATGATATAATTTTAGCATTAATACTGTGACTAATTACTTTTCAAAACTGACTGTTAAAATTGGACCAACTGATGTATTAGTAAATTCTTTGATAACAAATCCCAATTATAATAGTTCGATTGAGAGTGGACTACACTGTCAAAAGACTTCAATAAAACATCCCTCCTTAACTGCATCTAAAGAGCTATGTACTAGGAACTGTGTAGATTGGCAGAGCAGTCTTTTAAGTATTCATAAATGTAAACATCAACTTCTTTTGCATGACTGCATTCCCTAATTTTCAATTTAAATACTCTTAGCAAAGAAGCCTAAGACTTTGCCCCTACAATTATCCTTTATTTTGTTCTATGGGTGAAAAATGTATGTCTCATTATCCTTCTGAGAGTCTGTATAATGTTGACAAAGATGTTTAATGTTTGCACACTTCTGACTCAGTTCATGTGCCTCCCTGGGATTGGCTCAGCTCCACCCGCTCCTCAGGTGTTGGCTACTTGCTTAGTAGATGAGGCCACAAAGGCAGCTGGCCCCATATCCCCTGTGGTAAGGCCAGGCTTCAGCCTGGTCTCCGTGGGCCTCCATGGCAGGATTTATGACAGCTCTGTTGCCCACACTCAAACACTGCACGTGACCTGAGGCAGTGGTTCTTCCCACTGTTCTGTAAGATATGAGAACTGGCTTTCCTAATGCCTGCTTGGGAGGTTCAGGAAAATAGGGGATACAAAAAATCCTATCTTTGTAAGTACTAGTTTTAACAACAACAACAAATACTTTGTGAGAAGTTATATAAACTACAAACTATTTCAACAACTTTTGAAAGTATTTTTCATGTACTTTTTAAAGCAGTCACAAGACATATATCAACAATCTGTTGAGTAGAATACCTAATTTTCATAGGAACTCTTCTAAATACTTAGTAAAATATGATCAACAAATAAGACTTAGTCCCTCACCTCTTTTAGCCTACAATTCAGGTTCAGGGAGGAAGACACACAATTAGAAAAGCAATAACAATGCATGAAGCACAATAATTCTTATTATAAGGAAAGCACATCATGAGACCTGATTAGGTTAAACTTGCTGGAAAAAGTGATAACTATACTGACTTCTAAAGGAAAATTAAGACATAGATAAACTGAACAAGGGCTCCATTCATTAATTTATTTATTCAACAAGTACTTATAAATACCTACCATTTACTGTGAACTTTTCTAAGCAGTAGAGAGAGATCACTGAACAAAAGAGAAAGAAAGAATCCCTTGTCTTATAGATTTTACATTCTATTGGGTAGACACAGAAATTAAAAATAAGTAAATACATAATAAGTTAGGTAATAAATATTATGGATAAAAATAAACCAGGGAAAGTGTTCAGTCAGTGCAGGGTAAGAGCAATGAGCAATTTAAAAAAGATTGGTTAGGAAACTGTTCAGGAGGATGTTGTATTTGGGAGTGTATTTAAAGGAGGTGAGGGAAAGAGTCCTAAATATATCTGGGGGAAAGACATTCCAGGCAGAAGGAACAGCAAATGCAAAGTTTGAAAAGTAGAAGTATTCCTAACAGACCTCAAGCACCAGCAAGGAATCTAATGGAGAGATAAAGAGAGGTCAAGAAAAATACTGGAAATGAGTCAAGGGAAGAAACAAGGAGTCAAATAATGTGGGGCAAATGGAAATGTGAATTTAAATCTATGTATGAGAATGAGATCACCAACAGATTGAGAATATGTACATAGAAGAAGAGACAACCAAGGACTAAGTCTGGAATGTTTCTATGTTAATACTCTCAGAGATGAGAAACATCCTGCAAAGGAGACTGACAAACAGACTGATGAGATGGGAGGAAAACAAGGGAAGTAAATTTTTCTAAAAACCAATAAAAAACATGTTTCAAAGAGGAGAAATGACAGTTTTGATGAATTCTACTAAAAGGTCAACGTAATTTTATATGAGGATTGACCATTGAATGTAGCAACGTGGAGATCACTGGTAACTTAGAAAAGGTTGGGTTTAGTGAAGAGCTGGGGAACAAAATAAGATGTGAAAGGAAGAAACTGAGGCAGCTTTTCTGCAGGGAGATTTGATGCAAAGAGAAACAGATAACTGGAAAGTAGCTACAGGGGTAAATGTGGCCAAGTTTGATGGCAGATGAGAATACTCAATAATAAAGAAAAATCAGTGATTAGCTTGATAGTGGGGAGATTTACTGAAGGAATGTCCTAGAATAAAAGAAAAGAGATGGGATATAGAAAACAAGCAGAAGTTTCGGCTTAGTAGAGGGGAAGTGAGGAATGACCTGGAGGTCTGTGCTTCTCGTAGTGATTAACATAAACATGAGCCAAGTGCACAGTGAGAGCAGTGGTGATGGTTGACGGCAGTAAATGTTGGGATGTATGTGTGGGGGCCTGCTGTCTCTTCCACTTTGTCAAGTAAAGATCTGGAAACTGAGTTGGGCGAATCCAGGGTTGGCCTGTCTGTGAGATGGTGTAGATTTCTCTTAAGAGCTGAATACAGAAGTTTAGAGGTGTAGGATGAGAAAATCATATTTCCAGCATGCAGCAATCTCTGTAAACTTCTGCTGATGGAGGCATAAATGCCAGGGAGAGATTTCAAGCAGCACAGGAATGTTTGCTGGCAAGAGAAAGCCTATAACCTAAAAGGAAATACAACACAGAAATACATATGGCTGGTCCTAATTCTCAATGAGGAAAGTGACATGAAATTGAGATAAAGTGACAATATATGAATAGAACATGAAGAAACTTGGAACACATTTTAAACACCTTGGGCTTTTTCCTAATGGAACTGGGAAAATAGCTGTTACAGAGATTTAAGCAGAAGACTGCCATGGATAGATTGCAGTGTTTGCAAACATATCTTACCTACAATATGGATAATGGATTGGAGACTTCGGTGGGATTTATATAGTTTCATTTAACTAATCTAAAATTTTGAATATGAAAAATGTTTTAAAAACCATTCCAATGTAAGAACTATCAGAAAACTAAATATGACTAGTTCCTAATGAGAGTCAAGTTAAGGGTGTTATACATAAGGTCCTCTCCTTTTGAAACCTTCTGTATGCCCATCCCCTCCTGTTTCCTTTGCCTGTGCTTTTAAAGAAAGAGCTCAGGAATTATTTCCCTCTTGGACTTCCTCCCAGACTGCCAAAGCTCTTTCCTCTTCTACCAAAGCAATTATTGCATGTTACTCAACAGACGATTCAAACATTTCCCTCCTCTCCAAAACCTAAACTCCTCAAAATCAGGGACTATAATTTATGTATTTTTGAATATTGAATAAATACTAACACGTAGTACTTACTCAGAGATCTTTTGAACTTAATTTTTGTTAAATTTTCAGAGTGAGTTTTATGGATTATCTAGTTATATATGCAAATCTCTGGCTCCCCTTTACTAAGAACAAGAAAGAAAGAGCCATATGTTCTCTTTATAGATGTTAAAAATCAGTCCTATTTTATATTTAATGTATGCCCCCAAATGTTCTTCTTTTGCTAATGAAAGATAAAAGCAGCAATGAAGCAAATTAGTGATTTCTTTTAAACAAACACACATCTCAACTGACATTAGCACTTTGTCAGCTAAAAGTTTTGATCCAAAATGTGTTCACAAATAATATTTGTATGTATATGTATATATGTAGGTATACATATATACACAAATATGTAATGTACACATGTTTACATGTGTGTGTATATATATATGTGTATATATATGTATGTGTGTATATATATATATTTCTTTGAGAACTTTAATCTATCATAAGAGTATATCCTACAGAGTTGTTTAAAAAGTTTCTTTTAAGGTGAAATTTGAGCAAACAATCAAAGACAAAAATATTTCTAGCTTTTAACCTTTTACTCCTCTGAAGTCCAAGATTGGGATAAGATTTGTTAACAGCATTTTCAAAACCTCAAAAGTCACTCTTTGTTGGCATAGCCCAATTTTAATTGTTTGGATATAGATTTTAACTTATTACTTTTAAATCTCAAATAACTTATTGCCAGGCAGCAAGTCATTGGATTTGATTCCTTACCCCAAAATATGTGTCAACTAATAAGAAGTCAACTTTTTTAGTAAGTTCATGAAAAAAATATTATTCACTTCTAAAATAGTAAAGGATCACTTCTGCTTCAAGGCAGGATGTTGGAACAGGGATATGATTTATTCTATCTTAAACAACCAAAAAAATTAGATGAAATATATGGAACAATGGTTTTCAAGACACTGGGCATCATGCAACAAAGGACAGTGATCCTTGAGAGAAAGGACACAAGAGAGCTGTCCAGTGACTGTGCAGCTTACTGCTTTAAGAGAGTTTCCAGGTCATGACATAGATGAGAAAAACCCATGTGAAGGGGATGGACTTCCTGAGTTGAGAATCCAAGACCAGGGCAGAGAACCACAGAGCAAAGAACTGAACAGAAAGAATTGCAAAGATCTGGAGTGGGTCTCCCGTAGGCATTTATACGGATCAACACATGCACTGAGTGAACTACTAAAGACCAAGAAATGAATCACCTAAAAGGAATTGAGGAAACAGTAGTGGATGTTCCCACAGGGCCAACCAAACTGAAAAAAACCCATCAAAACTGACAGGGCATTGGATAAAGCATCTGGACTCATTATTAGGACACAATTAGCTTTAGTCTAAATGCTGCTCTAGTCCTATCTAACACATTTTAAAATTAAAAAACAGAAAGGATCAAACTGTTTCCAAGTAATTTAATTGCATTTAAGAACAAAGCTCAAATATA
The DNA here is from genome assembly GCF_028564815.1 of Eubalaena glacialis. NCBI lineage: Eukaryota > Metazoa > Chordata > Mammalia > Artiodactyla > Balaenidae > Eubalaena > Eubalaena glacialis. The sequence continues at coordinate 139,804,529 of NC_083717.1, forward strand.
CTTATAGGAATATAAAAATATCCAACCACCAAAAGGTAAAATTCAAAATGTATGACACTGGAACCAAATTTCCAGTCAGCAAAGGATGCAGGAAAATATGAACAACAATGAGAAGAATCAACTAATTTAAACAACCCAGAACTGACATAACTGCTAGAATTAGCAACAAAGGACATTAAAACAATTATTAAAATATATTCCATATGTTTAAAAATTAGTAAAAATATTGAACAAGTATAGTCATGGGAATTAGAAAAGAGACTCAAATAGAGCCTCTACAGATGAAAACTACAAAGCCATAGATGAAAAATACACTGGATGGAATTAACTGCAAATTATATATCACAGAAGAAAACATAACAAACATGAAGACATAATAGAGTTAATCCCAAATGAAAGACATATATAAAAAAAATGATCAGAGAATCATTGAGCTGTTGAACAACTTCAAGATACATAAAATATATACAAAAAAGAAAAGAATAAAGAAACACTGGTTGAAACCAGATAATACTGGTATTATATCATTACTTTTACTTTAAAAAATTTTGTTGGCTATTCTAGGTCCTTTGCATTTTTTATGAATTTTAAAATTAGCTTTTCATTTACTACGAGAAAGCCTCATGTGATTTTGGTTAGGATTGCATTGAATCTATATATCAAATTTGGAGAGATTGACATCTTCCATTTGATTTTTTAATCAATGAATACAGTATAACTTTCTCTTTATTTAGGTCTTCTTCAATAATGTTTTTTAGTTTTCAGTGTTTGGGTCATACACACACTTTTTCAGATTTAGTCCTAAGTATTTTAGATTTTTAAAGCTATTGCGAATGGCAGTGATTGTTTAATTTTGATTTCCAATTGTTTGTGGCTGGTACATTTAAATACAATTGATTTTTGTATATCAATCTTATATCCTCCAACCTTGCTAAACACGCTTGTTAGTTCTTAAAATATTTTCATAGATTCCATTGAATTTCAACGTGGATGATCATGTTATAACAAGGACAGTTTTACTTCTTTTTTCAATTTAGATGCCTGTTATAGACACAAAGACAGACATGCACAGAGGGAAGATGATGTGAAGACACAGGGAGAATACCATCTACAAGCCATGGAATGCCCAAAGCTAACAGAAGCTTAAGAGAGAGGCATGGAACAGTTTCTCCCTCACAGCCCTTGGAAGGAACCAAGCCTGCTGACACCCTGATTTCATACTTCTAGCCTCTAGAATAGTGAGACAATAAATTTCTGTTGTTTAAGGCACCCAGCTTTTGGTACTTTGTTCTGGCAGCCCCAGGAAACTAATACACTTTATCAGCTTGAAGAAAGTTCTATATAACCGCACTTTGCTGAAAGATTTATCAAGAATGGATGTTCGATTTTGGCAAATGCCTGTTCTTTATCTATTACATTGAGCACATGGCTTTCTTTATATTTTGTTGACCTGTTTAATTGTATTAACTGATTTTCAATTGTTAACCAAACATTGTATTCCTAGGATAAATGTCACTGTTCGTGATGTATTTTTCTTTTTATATATTATTGAATTAAATCTGCTAAAATTGTGTTTACTAGGTGTGTGGTATGTTCTACAATTCTTAATTAGCTCAACACTTTTATAGGAACTGCAGGAAAAAAGTTTCTAAATCAAAAATACTTTTGTATAGTTGAAATGTTATTAATCTGTGCACATGTCAGAAGTTGTACACTTACAGAAAGGATTAGAAGGTGTGTAAATCTGGTAATGCTATCACTGTCCATAACATGTTCTGACCCCCAGGGGAATCAACGAAATCCTGATGAACAAGTTATGTATTTTACTCCAGCAAAGAATTTTAGTCTTCTCGCTTCTTTTATTATGTGTTATTATAGTATCTGTTTAATAGTTGTGTAAAGAAGCCCCTGAGGAACTATTATCAGTTGTTATACTAAAAGGACACTTTGTCTGGTGATGTGAGTCACTAGGTCTATCTCAAGCTACTTAGACTGAAGGTGAAAGTGTATGTTACTGAAGATATTTATAGGACAGAGAAAAGAATATATAGTCTGTGAGTGAAATTCTGATTATGATTGAATGTATGAATGACTAAAGGAATGAATAGAGATGATATAGTCAGACTTGTTTAGGTGATCTCAGAGTTCAGTTTTACATGCATGAAATATACCTGCCTACTTACATCTACATCTACTAACACATCTGGTAACAGAATATAAAAATCTGCAAAAGGAATAAAAACACTTCAACAAAATGTTTATCAAATTGAAAAAAATGAACAAGGAGGCTATCCTCACATTTACTATTAGCATTTAGCTTAGATTAATGAGTATTTCCAAATAGTTACATTTCTGAAGTCATTTTTATTGAACTATTTGTTGCTTGACATATAATAGGTGCTAAAAGTATTTTTGGCATCAATAACTAATTCATTAGGTCCTAGGCTTATATCATTGTTGCAGTTAGTGTTCTGTGGTATCTTTAAAATGTTACAATATATGCTTATATTAATGAAGACTGTTCAAATGATTTAGCTATAACAGCATTAATTTGTAATTGTTCATTTTAGTGAACAAGCTGAATGGATAATGATAGCATTTCAGGTATTTAGATTAAGATACACAGTACAGGACATTTTATTCAGTCATTAGCAGTCATCCTATGGTGAAATAGTTACTGCTGTGCACCATGTACAACTAAGTGGAAACATAACTTTTAAATGATAAATATAGCTGAAATATAGTACAATTTCATCTTGTTCTTTTTATGTCTGTGTGCACAACGTATACAAAGTCAAGAAGAATATACATGGAGATATTAGTGTAGTTATTTTGGGGAATTGAATTTGGAATGTTTTCCGTTTTTCTTCTTCGCTTATATGATTATACTTTTCTCTAAACATTTAACAAGTAATGCCTGCATTTTATTTAAATAAAATATATTTTTATTCTGAATTATATTCTCAAACTGCTTCAGTGAAGGACAGACTGGATTGATCATGTATATGGAGACTCAGAGATATGATTCATTGACTGTGTTTTTCATGAACTGCCTGTATGTTGCAGGAAGTTTCCAATTACTCAATTGCTCAATCTGTCTTCCAACAACTCCCGTGAAAGAGAGTTCCACTTTAAATGAAATGTACTTGATTTATCTTGGAAAAAATTCAAATAGCCATTACTTTTTAACAGATTTCTTTTCCCTCCTTGCCAAGTATTCACTTGAGGGGTTTCATTGTACCATATTTCTATATTTTGTCAGACAGGGAACAAAAGGATTTATACTTTTAAAACTTCTTTGCCTTTGGTAGGTATTCTTTTCAGAGCACACTACCACACTGAGATTTTTCTCCAATCAAGTTCCACAGTAGGAAAAAAAGAACAACACATTAAGGAAAAAATAGAAAGCCATTAACTTGGAAAATAGGTTCCTGGCTGAAGTGTTATTGTTTTAGTGTCCTTCACATAAAAAGAATTTTGTTGAAGAGTCAAAGTCAACTTTTCTCCTTAGTTTTAGAAATTCTCAAATATTCTTCAGTGGAAGAAAATGACAAAGCCTCGCTTTGCAAATACCTAGTCAACAATGCACTGTGTCAACTGGGTTCAAATTCCAGCTCTGTCACTAGCAGTTTGTGCCACCTGGGCAAATTAAACAACTGCTCTGTGCCCCAGACTCCATATTAAACTCCAGATAGATGATAAAAGCACCTATCTTAGAGGGCTGTGGGGAAGATTAGGTCAGATAATTCATGTAAGGTGTCAGAATAGTACCTGACCCACTATACATACTCAATATATATTAGCTATCACAGTATTATTATATTATCAGTATCATGTAATAGAAAATGTTACTCTCAATGTTATCATTGCTATAAGAGCAGTTTAAGCATTAAGGGTTTTTAAACTAATCTACTAAAAATTTATGTGGTATAAAGTTAAGATGGCCTAAGTTGTTATATTATCAGAAGACAATATCTGTTAAAAACTACTTATTGATGTGAGTAAATCAATGTTTTTCTCTTCAATGACAGCAGACTATACCCCTTTTATTTATGAGTATAGCCAATTCATGATAATGTTTATCGGGGAGGTAGATAGAAATGAAAGATTCATAAAGGTAAATAAATCATCATTATCTGAAAATGCACCTCCAAATATTTATTGTGCATTTACAGCAATAATGTACACTTAACTATCAGGTATTAGAAGAGATTCAAGATAACATATTTGACTATTAGTTTACAAGTAACTATTCAAGTATCTATATGTATTATTTCTGGAGACAAGCCCAACACAATAAAATGTGATCACTATTACATATTTTGATGTCTATATATGTGTCTAAATATACACATATATACATGTATGAAATATTACATATATCTACATACACACACATATATACACATAGGCTTTATTCTTCATTTAGATTATTTCCTTTGACTAAACACTAAAATTAAAATTGAGTCAAATGGAAAACAATTATGAGTTTATACATGTTTTTATATTTGTATCTACTTTTCAGAGGGCCATATTGACCTACTGTCCTACAACAATGTAGAAGTATAACATCTTCATGAAAAACCTTCAGCATTCTCACTAGGGGAAAATATGCTATTTAATCAACCTGAATAATATGATATTGCAGTCTTAATGTACAGTGTTAACTCTAATTAACACTGATCATTTCTCTATGGGTAATCAAGTGCATTTTTTGTTATTTATCTTGTTTTCATGTATTAGGGTCAGGAATTTTCCTAGGAACAGCTCTGTCCTGCTGATCCTGGACTTTGACTCCCTCCCTTAATTTTTGTTTGGAAGATCAACAGTAGATTCATGTCTTATAATTTTCTTTTTGAGAATGTTCTTTGATACTCTAAAGCTGCTTACTTTTCCACTTAAGATGCGAATTTATATCAAATTAAAACAAAATCCAATTCAAGTTTACTGAGAGTTCAATAATCTTATGACCTACATTATAAATGATTGATATTTTGATAGTCAGACACCAAAAATCATTCATTTCATTATATTTTGTTTTACTTTTAAATAAACAATGATTATATATATATGTATATGTATAAACAATGATTTCATACGTGCGCACACACACACACACCCACCCCACACACATACACCTTTCTTAACTCTAATTCATTATGAAGTATTCCAGTCAAATCAAGAGGTATAAAGTAAGAAACATTCATGTACCTACAAGCCAGCAGCATACTCTTGATGCCCCCTAAATATACCTCCTGAAATCCATCTCTTTCTCTCCTTTTATAGAAGTGTATTATATCCTGATTTTAGACTTTATTATTTGCATGCATGCCTTTATATGTTTCTGTAAATAATTTATAATGTTATTTTCTACTTGTAACATTTGCATAAACTGTGTCATCCTGTATATATTCTTCTGAAACTCATTTTCACTTAATGTAATGTATGGAAGATTTAACCATATTGATAGAGTTTTCTTAGATCATTTATTTTTTACTCCTGTTTAGTCTTTGACCGAATGTAAAATTACTTATCATTTTGGTTGATATTTAAGCTCTTAGTTGCTTTTTTTTTTTCCTGCTATTACAGGTAGTGTTTCTGTGACTATTCCTATTGATAGCTCCTTGCGTGAGTGGACATTTCCTTACTTATAGCTATAGGAATAGAAGAGTGTTTCGTTAGGAATGATTTCTTTAACTTTTCAAGAAACTCCAAATTAAATTTTGCTCCCACCAGCTATGTATGATGGTTTATTCTTCCGCATCTTCTTAAGCATGTGGTATTTTCAGGTTTTGAAATATTTTTCTATGACTATGAGTGAAATGGTATCTTCAGGCAGGCTTGTTTGGCAATTCCTTGATCACTAGTGAATTTGAGCATTTTTTTAATGAACCTATTGGCCATTTATGTTTCCTCTTCATTCGTTACCCATCAGTGTATTTAAAACCTTTTGCAATTTTGACTGACGCACTACGATATGTAGAAATGAAACACTAAGGTGAGATGCCAGATGACTAAGACATCCTTAACATTCCCCTCAGCTTGAGTAGACTTCAGACAGGTTTCTTCCCAACAATAGGCCCCTAACCTCCCTTTTATTAAAGCATTTACTTTAGAAAACTTGCCATTGTAAACATTTTCTCTTTCCCTTTGAGATGTAAATCTTCTTCCAGCCTTTTGCTAGTTAACCCAGGACTAATTTTCTCAAGGACCTGGGAGCCAGCCCTTTGAACTGGGACCTAATTAAACTTAAAAGCTTTGCACAGCAAAGGAAACCATAAACAAAATGAAAAGACAACCTTCTGAATGGGAGAAAATATTTGCAAATGAATCAACCTACAGGGGATTAATTTCCAAAATATACAAACAGCTCATGTAGCTCAATATCAAAAAAACAAACCCAATCAAAAAATCAAAACATGGGCTAAAGATCTAAATAGACATCTCTCCAAAGAAGTCATACAGATGGCCAAGAGGCACATGAAAAGATGCTCAACATCACTAATTATTAGAGAAATGCAAATCAAAACTACAATGAGGTATCACCTCACATGGATCAGAATGACCATCATCAAAAAGTCTACAAACAATAAATGCTGGAGAGGGTGTGGAGAAAAGGGAACCCTCCCACACTGTTGGTGGGAATGTAACTTGGTACTGCCACTATGGAGAACAGTATGGAGATGCCTTAAAAAACTAAAAATAGAGCTACCATATGATCCAGCAATCCCACTCCTGGGCATATATCTGGATAAAACTGTAATTCAAAAAGATACATGTACCCCAAAGTCCATCTCGGCACTATTTACAATGGCCAGGACATGGAAGCAACCTAAATGTCCATCAACAGAAGAATAGATAAAGAAGATGTTGTACATATATACAATGGAATATTATTCAGCCATAAAAAAGAACGAAATAATGCCATTTGCAGTGACATGGATGGACCTAGAGATTGTCATACTGAAATATCATATGATATTGCTTATATGTGGAATCTAAAAAAGGGTACAAATGAACTTATCTACAAAACAGAAATAGAGTTACAGATGTAGAAAACAAACTTATGTTACCAGGGGATAAGGGAATGGGGTGAATAAATTGGAAGATTGGGATTGACATTACACATTACTATATATAAAATAGATAACTAATAAGGACCTACTGTATAGCACAGGGAACTCTCCTCAATACTCTGTAATGGTCTATATGGGAAAAGAATCCAAAACAGAGTGGATATATGTATATGTATAACTGATTCACTGTGCTGTAGCTGAAACTAATACAACATTGTAAATCAACTATATTCCAATAAAAGTTTTTAAAAAAAGATAGTGCCACCCCAGTCTCCTAGTCTCTGTGGGATTTTAAGAGCAAAACTTCTTCTATTAGCAAACACAATTGGCCTAATCACATTGACCAACATCTGTCCTAATGTCCTCCAATACTTTTCCACTAGTTCATACAAAAGCTCAGGCACTCTCCTGCCTTTTGTTTCTGCAGAGTTCAGTCTCTCAGCCCTAGAACATTAGTCTTGCCCTCTATTGCAATAATGTATTGCCTTCTTGAATAACATATCTTCCTTGTCTATTTAACCCATCTGGTACAATTTTTCTTTGACACAGATTAGGACACATATTTTCCAAAGGAAATCTGAGAACTGATATTATAGCTCAAAAACCTCTCCTTCACAAGAATAAATAGATGGCATGGATTTTATGAAGATAATTTAAGGAAATCTTCTTTGGAGACAGTTGCAGTGTGACTCTCATTAAGCTTCACCTATATCATCTGAAACCAGATCAGACCAGAGAGGGTGGCAGCAGGCACTGTGGATGGGCAAGAGGGAGGGATTACAAAGGTGCATAAGAAGACTTTAGTGGGAAATGTTCATTATCTTGATTGTGGTGATGATTTCCACAAATGTAGACATATATCTAAACTCATCAAATTGTACACCTTAAATAAAAGCAGTTTACTGTGTGTCAAGAGCATGAAAGAAAAATAAGAAAAGGAAGAAATTAAGGAAAGAGCAAAGTCGAGGAGACAGACTCACCCTGTCAGTTAATCCAACACTAAATTAAGGTGATAAATAACTGACTGGATACTTTTGTGTTTTTGTTCTTGTTGTCATTGTTGTTTTAGAACTATGTGTCTAGAGGAAATGAGAATAGCAGAGAGGGAGAGAGAATGGGTTGCAGTAAGTCTAGCAAAGATGGCGACATTCCAGACCTAGGCCGAGGGCATTTAGAGAGGCATATATATTGAAAAGACATGTTGATGAAAACTGGTTGGATTTAGAAACCAAATGAATTTAAGTGATGAGGGAGAGATCTGGGCTCTTTCAAGGGAGAAATATAAAGCAGGCTAAGAAAATAGTCATTATTTTATTAACTCAGTAGTCATATCTTAATTTTTAGATATGTTTCTAAGTACAAATATAGCAATATGTCTGAAATTAAAATTAAGACAGAAATTAAATAGATGCAAGCATATGTGGTATGGTGCCAAGGGTAATAGAGTGTACCCCATACATAGCCCGCTGCAAATTAGCTTTGAGACTTCATTTCTGGGTCCTTTTTGAATGCTATACCAGGAAGATCTAAATGTTAAGAAATTCATCCTTGGAATCAGACAGACCTGAATACACATTCGTGCTCATTTACTAGCCCTGTAATTTTAAGCCAGTTTTTCCTTCTAATATTCAGTTTCCTACATTGCAAAAGGAGAAATAATATCAAAACTTCTAGGGGCTGGTATGGATGAAATTAAATTAATGTGTATGAATTATGTAACAATGCTTTGTACAAAATAAGTGCTCAAAAGTAGGATTAGTTTTATTATAATCTCTATTCTCCTCCACCTCTTAAAATCAATCAGAGCATTTCTATGATCGTTTTTATTTATGACTTTGTAATTGGTGGTTTTATATTCATAAAACTGCATTAAAAATGATATAACAATAAAACTGTGCTATGAATACATGGGAAGAATTAATAACTGAATCATGAAAAGCATTAGAAGTTTAAAGCTCATAAAAGCCCCGTTGTGTATTTTAGGAGACAATATTTTTGATTAAAATGTTTTAATCTTTTATTTTACATAACTGTATAAAAAGTATATTTTCAAGCAACAGCACCTTGTAAAGCAATTTTATTTTTCTGAGAAATGTTTAATGTTTTCATTAATGTCTTCTGAACCAAAAATAGTTTTAAAATGGTAAAATTATAAATATACCTCTGCACATATTTGGCACCTCAGACAATTGTTTCAGTGCTGTCAACAAAGTCACCTAGTACTTTGAAAGGAAATTTACTTCTTTCTATGACATTTTTCCTTTTCTATCAATGGACCACAGTTTTGCTTTAACATAAACCACTTTCATCTTGACTTTTATAGAGAAAAATTCTAACTGTGCACAAGTTTTATACTCAGTAGCATTATCTTTATACTATTTTATCTCTTAAATAAAAATTTGGAATCATGAGCTTAAAAATAAAGTCACATTTATCAAGTCAGAAATACATATTTTCTTTTGTAACAATTTATGAATTCAATGGAAAAGAATCACACCTCAGAAAATACCTATAAATAAAGCATCATTATCTCTTTTTTAACCACAAAAAGAGTAGATGTCTAGTTGTGATGTAATCCCAAACACGCACACAAAATTAATAAAATCATCTGATCAAACTATTATAAATTTCAACTGAATATAAAATAGATTCGAATGGCCCAATAGTGTCTTCAACATTAAATTCATTAAATGTTTAATAAAGAGTAAATTTTTTTTTTACTTGCAATTAATAATATGAGCCAACAGTTGTTAGCCATAGATATACCTTACTGGAGTTATTTTCTTTTTTCCAGGAAAAAAATTACCATTTATTTATGAACGTTTTCTTGCCAGATGGAAGTATCTATTACATAACACCATTCAGGATTCCACTTTTTTTTTAACCTGGATGTCAGACTCTCTTTAAGCCTCTTGTAAAGGAATAAACATAACTGAACTTTTGATACAAATGCATTTATATGAAGATTATAATTTTCTAGCCTTTATTTGAGATATATATGGCCCCATATATTTGATATTTATTATTCTTCCTAGTCCCTGTTTCTCTGTGCTACCAATTTATTTTCTCTAAGCAGTAACCAGCCCCTTACTTACTTTTTTATTTTGCAAAGTAAGTTTGCTGCAGAGAAACTTGTTCTTCATTTCTATGCTTTCCAGGCATAAGAACCAAAGTTTTGTGGTTTGTTTCCAGTAGAAATCCGAATTCTACTGAGAATAACAAGAGCCATGTTATCTACCTCATTGTATTTTAATTATGTACTCTCATCTTTCAGACATTCATCATTCAAAAGTGATGAATGATGACTATTTTCTTCAGTGATAGATTAAAAGAATATTTATTGAATTTAAAGAGTACACAATAAAAATGTAATTTATATATTGTCAGGTTGGATCATTTGTAATTATTTCTAGAATATTCAGGGAAAATCTCATGATATTTATGCCAAATTTATTTAAGCTGTATTATTTCAGTAGGTAGAACTGGCATACAGTCTCATAAGGATTGGGAAAACTATTTCTGTAAGCTTGGTTTTCCCATTATTTCAGTTACACAGGAGATAATAATCATCTTGGAACTACGGTAAACAGAAAGTCTCTCCTTCTTGAGTCAAACTTCCAAATGGATACATATGCACTACTACCAAATTCTAAACATATCTTAATATTTATGTATTATTATATACATATTTTCTTGTAAATTCTAGATAATTACAAACATCTGTTTCCTTGTACTTAAAAAAGTTTACATGCTGAACACTGAATTTTAAATTCAAGGCGTCTCTTTTGTACTCTACCTACATCTTCCTTTGGCTTCAGTATTGATACAAGTCCTTTCCATATATCAGTTCATGTTTTCACAGCTCATTAGGCCCTTCTTCCTTCACTGTAAATAGCCTCTGAAGCACTCTCTCCATGGGCTCATTGTACTTACTCCAATCCTATTTTGTTCTGTCACACTCAACCAACACCTATCTCTGGATCAATTCTAAAAAGCAGCTTCTTTACTTTCATGACTGGTCCACAAAGAAATGGTAGGGAGAAAGAAAAATAGGAGGTCTGGGTTGATAGCACTTCAAATCTTCATTTTTCCATGTTCTTCAAGTCAACTTAGGTCTTCAATGCTCCTCCATAATTTTGTTACCAATTAATTTGTTCTTATTTGACTATCTTTTGAATTCCCTTTCATGGCTATGCTGAAGATGGAGTGTTGGTTTAAAATGCAGATGTCATGTCCTGCCCAATCAAATGTCTGGAGAGGGACCCAGACCTCTACATTTTAAAGAGGTCCTCAATTGCTTCTTACAGACACTAAAGTTTGAGAACTCCAATGGTGAAAATAATATTAAATAAAATAATAATAAAAATGTATAAAACTTTAAAAATTAAATGTTAAAATATGTATAAACACAAAACCAAAACATGGAGGTGGGTAGGGTACAATTAGTATTAGTGAGTTAAATTCTCCATCTTTCATAGTAGTAAATCAATTGCTTCAAAAAACTAACATATATTTTGTTATTACCCACATTCATATTTACTTACAGATGAGGGTAACAGTTAATAAATTGTTGTCTGTCATTGTTCATAAACACATGATTTGAAGTATGAGAGGAGAAGTTAGAACTATACAGATAGTTTTGAAATATTAAATTTTGTATTTTTGGAATACATTGATTAGCTAGTTCCTAACAAAGAAGATTTGTGGTCAGATACTTCCTGCTCAAGTTCAATTACCATCCACTCGTCCTACTTCCCCAGACCCAATTTTTTCTAGCCTTATTTACTCCTCCTTATAAAAGAAAATTGGGTTTACTTGTCCTCTGAGATGTTTGCAAATCTTGTGGTCAGAGTGTTTTCCCTAAGTATTAGTCTTTTGAAATAAAGTCTCTCCTTTAAATCTAGATTTTTTTTTGACAATAAAACTCCCATAAACTTTCACTCAGCTGCCCATACCTTAGTAACAGGCACTATACTTCTGATTGTTTCTTTTCCATCTGAGGTATACAGATGAGTATTTTGATAGTTTTCCTACCCATTGATTAATTTTGATGAAGGTACACTGATAAACACTGTTAACCAGAATATTCTAATGACATTCAGCAAGGAACAAGTATTTGATAAGCACTGTTGTGTAGAAGATACCTGAGAATGGATTACAATAGCTATTTTACAAAGAAATGCTTTGGGTTAACTGTTCAATAATTTGGCAGACATGAAGGTAGTTTTTAATCCAGTACCTTTCCTCCTATCCACTGACATTGACTTTTATCTTCAAACGTGCTGGTCACAGGGTTTTGAAAATCTGTCTATTAAAAAGAAACTGACTGAATAAAGTTATACCTAATATTCATTTTCATCTTGCTAAAGAAGGAAGGACTTCCAAAATTATTCTTCTCCTCCTGAATTGCTATTCTCTATGCTTACTAACAAAACAGAGTGACTATGAAAAATGGATGAAAGACAGCTTCCAGATGCAGGAAAAATTACATGAGTAAAGGAAACATAGGAATGTGATGAAATACAACAGACTGTCTTACTTATCACATCACATCCTGAAATCTAAACTATGGTCAACAGTAAGAAAACCAAGATGATAATTTTCCATAATTAACTGACTCCCAATTCCTGGTCCTTAATCACAAGGATGTTATAGGACAGAAGCAGTGACACCATGAATTCAACCTGTATCATTTATTAAGTGTGACACTTGAACACAGCGCAAACAAATTCATCGCAGGTAACAGACACACTGTTTTTAAAATCATTTGCAATATTTTTTAAAACCATTGCCTTATTGAACACAAACAAAAAACCCTTTACTCACCAAAGTATCTATTTTTCATAAACTTTTTAATAGATTGTATTTAGCCTTTAATCATGTGGAAGCACATTTAAAAAATTAACTAGCATATACTCCTGTCAAAAAATTTCATAAGCGGAAGAGAGCTTAAAAGCCATAATTTAGATATGATTTCAAATCAACTCTAAAGGCCCATATTAAAAAAGCTTCTACTTTGAGGACTTTTTGAAAAGTAATAATCTAAATAAAATGAAGCATTTTTTATTTTAAGAACAAGTTTCTAGATACATATGATTCATGTGAGAATGGGCCAGTGTGCTTATTGGCGGTAAGTTTTTCAGTAATTTTTTTAAACAAGTATACTTTACATAGATAAATAACACAAAAATTTTAGAATAGAGTAAATTTCCAATTCTTATACCTATTTAATTTGGAAGGACTCAATTATAAAATCACTAAAATTATTTTCAGTAAGAAACAACTAAATCGGGTTTCCCTGGTGGCACAGTGGTTAAGAATCTGCCTGCCAACGCAGGGGACACGGGTTCAAGCCCTGGTCCGGGAAGATCCCACATGCCGCGGAGCAGCTAAGCCCACGTGCGCAACTACTGAAGCCCGCGCGCCTAGAGCCTGTGCTCCGCAACAAGAGAAGCCACAGCAGCGAGAGGCTTGCGCACCGCAATGAAGAGTGGCCCCACTCACCACAACTAGAGAAAGCCCTCATGCAGCAATTAAGACCCAACGCAGCCATAAATAAATAAATAAATTTATTTAAAAAACCCAAAAAACAAAAAACAACTAAAATTAAAAAAACATTTAAAGCCCTTAGCAGAATAAATAAAATATTTTTCCAACATATAAACAAAAAAGCACTTGTCTTGTTGATGTATAAAATTCTGATTTCCTTATGCCACTCCATGCAGCTTTTAGATAATGTGGGGGGGAAAAATGGTTCTTCATTAACAGGATCGTGTTAGAGGAAGATAGTGTTGTGGCCAGAAAATGATCATTTAAATGGATTTTATATCTTCCATATACTTCAATTGGTTATTATCAAAGATATTATTACATGTCCCAAGTTGATAAATTATACAGAAATAATATTATTATAGAATAATGTGATTAATCTTATATTTTATTACTCAAAATATTTATTTTTGATTCTTAAATGAATGGCTTTACTTTCTTATTTCCCTGGTAAGCCTGAGCTATAAAATCAGTTTTCTGCAATTAACTATTTTATTTATATTTGGCTTGCATACTATGAAACTCAGTTAGATTTTTGATTTTTTTTTTCATTCAAATAAATGAGTATTATCTAGAAAATTAACATTCATTCTATTGTTATTCTTAGTAATAAGATAATAGTTGTAAAGCTTCTTTGTAAAATATAAAACACTTAAAACTAAAAGGATTATAATAGAAATTTCTATGAGGTAATTAGTGATAAAGTATTATTACTAGCCATCTTCAAGTTATTAGAAATAGCTTCATTATACCTGTAATAAATACTCATATTTTAATGAAGTAGATTATATAATACATGATTTGAATATAAAATAAATATTAGTGTTTATTTGGTTAATTAATTTTTTAGTATTTTATTTACTTTATAGGAACTTTTCTTAAATGATTTTACATGTAAATTAAATGTAAAGTATCATTAATAACAAAAATAGATATTATGCTGGATTTATTCTATTTGTGCTTTTATAGCTACTATTATTCTCCATCCTCCTCTCTGATGTCTGGAAGCTGACTTGCATAGACTTCATGAAAGCGTTCTTTCCCTCTTGTTTTCTTATTAGATGTGAGGATCAGAGGGTAGAAGAACCCAATTTAGGAAGAGAATTAGGTTAGGTAGGGAGCCTAGGGATAATAAAGTCTTCCTATTTTTGCTAGCCCCTGAATAACACATTATCTTATTGATTTTCCTAACTTCCGCCCAAACCTTGGCAGAATTTTTAAAACTATCCTCAATTAAATAGTTTAAGAGTGCATCTTGCTCTTCCAAGGACATTGATGAAAGGAAAGATCACTTGCATTATTAAATGGAATCGAGAGATCAATCAAGATGGAAGAGTAGGAAGATGCAGAACTCATCTCCCCCCATGAACACATCAAAAATACATCTACATGTGGAAAAATTCTCACTGAAAACTACCTGGAAACTTGCAGAAAGACTCCTGTACAACCAAGGCTATAAGTAAGATCTACACAGAATTAGGTAGGAAAAGAAAAGAAACCATCAGGTTGGAACCTGTGCCCCTGGGAGGGGACTTAGAGGAGAAGGGAGATTTCACTGGTGGAGACCTGTCCTGGGGAATGAGCTGTTCAAGCCACATACTGTGCACTCCAATCCTGGGTCTGACACAGGAAAGACAAGTGCCCTTGGCTGGTTGGAGGGCTGGTGAGACTAACAGGAGGGCTGTGGGAAGCCTGGACTCTGTTCATGAAGAGCTTGAGTGCTCTGGCTGGCTCCTGAAACAGGGTAGAGAAGGTGGATTGAAAAACTCCTTGAATAGCTGCCCATTTTCCATGCAATTACCCCCCCCCCGGCATGTGCCCCCGCCTGAACAGAGCGAATGCTCCAGCCTCACGTACTTCACACTGCAGTTGCACGTGCTACAATGAGTGCTGCCCTGACCCCACACCGAGGAAAGAGCTCGGCTCTCAGACGCAGAGGCAACTCAGACCTGAAGCAGTCTCTGAGTAGGGTGGGGACAGCCATTACTGGCTCTTACACCGGCAGCACATCAGAAGTAGCTCTGAGCTAATGGCAGCTGGACCACTACAGCCTGTGCCCTGACACATGCCAAGAGCCCGTGCAGGCCTGCCAGCCCTATGGAGGGTGCCACACCAGGGTGGGGGTGGCAGAGGCTGAGGGGAGAGATCGACCATGAGGGACAAAGGAGGCTCAGACCTGAAGAGGCAGCTATTGCTAGAGCTTGCACAGGCAGCATAAGAAGCAGTGTGGACCTCCGTTTGTGGGTGGACTGCTGCAGTCTGTGCTCCATCAAAGGCTGAGAGCCCACACAGCTTTCGCTCTTGCTACAACATTGCTCCCTATAGGTAAAGGGTGCAGGTGCTGGGAGAGGCAAGAGCACACACTCAAGGGAAACAGAGCCAGGTCAGACCCTACCCTCAGGGCTTCTGCTCCAGCAACTTGGAATTCAACCCCACCTTCAATAGGGTGATGATGGCCACTGAGCAGAGGGGAAGCCCTGGCTCACACCTGGCTCCAGCCATAGCCCCTCCATCTCCAGCCCTACCTCCTACCAACATGATAGCTGTCAGGACACCCTGAGTAAAGACGTGACTTGTGTTCACATTGAATTCAGCTCTACTACCAAAGCCACTGGACACATGCAGACTATATAGGGATGCTCCCACATAAGGACAACACTTAACGGCTGCAATAGGTAAGTGTTTCACCTAAATTCATACAGACAGAGAAACTTAAGCAAAATGAGGAGAGACTGGAACTGATCTCAATTGAAAGAGCAAGAGAAAACCTCTGAAAAAATAAATTACATAGAAATAAACAATTTACCAGATAAAGAATTCAAAGAATTAGTACTAAGGATGCTAATGAATTAAGGAATTGAATAGCTGAACACAGTGAGAATTTTAACAAGGCAATGGAAAATATAAAAAAGAACCAGTCAGAACTGAAGAATATAATAGCTGAAATGAAAAACACACTAGAAGGAATTAACAGCAGACTAAATGATACAGAAGAACACACAAGTGATGTGGAAGACAGTGTAATGGAAATCACACAATTAGAACAGCAAAAAGAAAAACAAATTTTTAAAAATGAAAACAGTTTAAGAGATCTCTGGGATAACTTCAAGTGTACTTTGCATTTTAGGGGTCCCAGAGGAAAAGAAAGAGAGAAGGGGGTTCAAAAATGTATTTGATGAAATTATGGCTGAAAACTTCCCAAATCTTAAGAAAGAAACAGATAACCAGGTACAGGAAGCACAGAGAGTCCCAAATAAGATGAATCCAAACAGCCCGCACCAAGACTTAAAATTAAAATGGCAAAAGTTAAAGGTAGGAGAGGGAGGGGCAAGATGGCGGAAGAGTAAGACGCGGAGATCACCTTCCTCCCCACAGATACATGAGAAATACATCTACACGTGGAACTGCTCCTACAGAACACCCACTGAACGCTGGCAGAAGACGTCAGACCTCCCAAAAGGCAAGAAAATCCCCACGTACTTGGGTAGGGCAAAAGAAAAAAGAAATAACAGAGACAAAAGAATAGGGACGGGACCTGCACCAGTGGGAGGGAGCTGTGAAGGAGGAAAGGTTTCCACACACTAGGAAGCCCCTTCGTGGGCAGAGGCTGCGGGTAGCAGAGGGGGGAAGCTTCGGAGCCACGGAGGAGAGCGCAGCCACATTGGTGCGGAGGGCAAAGCGGAGATTCCCGCACAGAGGAGCGGTGCCGACCAGCACTCACCAGCCCGAGAGGCTTGTCTGCTCAGCTGCCGGGGCGGGCGGGGCCTGGGAGCTGGGGCTCGGGCTTCGGTGCTAGCCGGGAGGGAGTCCGGGAAAAAGACTGCAGCTGCCAAAGAGGCAAGAGAATTTTTCTTGCCTCTTTGTTTCGCGGCGCGCAAGGAGAGGGGATTCAGAGCGCCGCCTAAACGAGCTCCAGAGACGGGCGCGAGCCGCGGCTATCAGCGCGGATCCCACAGCAACAGGGACGCAGAGGGAAAAACGGAGAGATTCCCGCACAGAGGCTCGGCGCCGAGCAGCACTCACCAGCCCGAGAGGCTTGTCTGCTCACCCGCCGGGGCGGGCGGGGGCTGGGAGCTGAGGCGCGGGCTTCGGTCGGATCTCAGGGAGAGGACTGGGGTTGGCTGCGTGAACACAGCCTGAAGGGTCTAGCGCACCACAACTAGCCGGGAGGGTGCACGAGAAAAAGTCTGCAGCTGCCGAAGAGGCAGGAGACTTTTTCTTGCCTCTTTGTTTCGCGGCGTGCAAGGAGAGGGGATTCAGAGCGCCACTTAAACGAACTCCAGAGACGGGCGCGAGCCGCGGCTATCAGCGCGGACCCCAGAGACGGGCATGAGACGCTAAGGCTGCTGCTGCCGCCACCAAACAGCCTGTGGGCGAGCACAGGTCATTCTCCACACCGCCCCTCCTGGGAGCCTGTGCAGCCCGCCACGGCCAGGCTCCCGTAATCCGGGGACAACTTCCCCGGGAGAGCGCACGGCGCGCCTCAGGCTGCTGCAACGTCACGCCGGCTTCTGCCGCCGCAGGCTCGCCCCGCCTCCTCCGTACCGCTCCCTCCCCCCGGCCTGACTGAGCCAGAGCCCCCGAATCAGCTGCTCCTTTAACCCCGTTCTGTCTGGGCGGGGAACAGACGCCCTCAGGGGACCTACATGCAGAGGCGGGTCCAAATCCAAAGCTGAACCCTGGGAGCTGTAGGAACAAAGAAGAGAAAGGGAAATCTCTCCCAGCAGCCTCAGAAGCAGCGGATGAAAGCTCCACAAACAACTTGATGTGCCTGCATCTGTTGAATACCTGAATAGACAACGAATCATCCCAAATTTAGGAGATGGACTTTGGGAGCAGGATATATTAACTTTTCCCCTTTTCCTTTTTTTTGTGAGTGTAGATGTGTATGCTTCTGGGTGAGATTTTGTCTGTATAGCTTTGCTCTCACCGTTAGTCCTACGGTTAGGTCCGTCCGTTTTTGTTTTTTGTTTTTTTTTTTTGGCTTAAAAATTTTTTTTTTCCCTAATAAATGTTTTCTTAATAATTTTTTCCTTATTTTCTATTTTTAAAAAAATTTTTAATAAGTTTTTTCATATTTTTTATTTTAAAAAATTAAAAAAATTTTTTTTCTTAATAAATTTTTCTTAATAATTTTTTTTCTTATTTTTAGTATAAAAATTAATAAATCTATTTTTAAAAATTAAAAAAAAATTTTTTTTCTTAATAAATTTACTCTTAATAATTTTTTTTTCTTATTTTTTATTATAATTGCTTTATTTTATTTTATTTTATCCTCTTTTTTCTTTCTTTCCATTTTTTCTCCCTTTTATTCTGAGCCGTGTGGATGAAAGGCTCTTGGTGCTCCAGCCAGGCATCAGGGCTGTGCCTCTGAGGTGGGAGAGCCAACTTCAGGACACTGGTCCACAAGAGACCTCCCAGCTCCACGTAATACCAAACGGCGAAAATCTCTCACAGATCTCCATCTCAACATCAAGACCCAGCTTCAATCAATGACCAGCAAGCTACAGTGCTGGACACCCTATGCCAAACAACTAGCAAGAGAGGAACACAGCCCCATCCATTAACAGAGAGGCTGCCTAAAATCATAATAAGGCCACAGACACCCCAAA
Organism: Eubalaena glacialis; assembly: GCF_028564815.1. Classification (NCBI taxonomy): domain Eukaryota; kingdom Metazoa; phylum Chordata; class Mammalia; order Artiodactyla; family Balaenidae; genus Eubalaena; species Eubalaena glacialis. The sequence goes on from NC_083717.1 coordinate 139,823,766, forward strand.
ACACACCACCAGACGTGGACGAACCCACCAGAAAGACAACATCCAGCCTCATCCACCAGAACACAGGCACTAGTTCCCTCCACCAGGAAACCTACACAACCCACTGAACCAACCTTAGCCACTGGGGACAGATACCAAAAACAACGGGAACTACGAACCTGCAGCCTGTGAAAAGGAGACCCCAAACACAGTAAGATAAGCAAAATGAGAAGACAGAAAAACACACAGCAGATGAAGGAGCAGGGTCAAAACACACCAGACCTAACAAATGAAGAGGAAATAGGTAGTCTACCTGAAAAAGAATTCAGAATAATGATAGTAAGGATGATCCAAAGTCTTGGAAATAGAATAGACAAAATGCAAGAAACATTTAACAAGGACGTAGAAGAACTAAAGAGGAACCAAGAAACGATGACAAGCACAATAAATGAAATTAAAAATACTCTAGATGGGATCAATAGCAGAATAACTGAGGCAGAAGAACGGATAAGTGACCTGGAAGATAAAATGGTGGAAATAACTACTGCAGACCAGAATAAAGAAAAAAGAATAAAAAGAACTGAGGACAGTCTCAGAGACCTCTGGGACAACATTAAACGCACCAACATTCGAATTATAGGGATCCCAGAAGAAGAAGAGAAAAAGAAAGGGACTGAGAAAATATTTGAAGAGATTATAGTTGAAAACTTCCCTAATATGGGAAAGGAAATAGTTAATCAAGTCCTGGAAGCACAGAGAGTCCCATACAGGATAAATCCAAGGAGAAACACACCAAGACACATATTAATCAAACTATCAAAAATTAAATATAAAGAAAACATATTAAAAGCAGCAAGGGAAAAACAACAGATAACACACAAGGGCATCCCCATAAGGTTAACAGCTGATCTTTCAGCAGAAACGCTGCAAGCCAGAAGGGAGTGGCAGGATATACTTAAAGTGATGAAGGAGAAAAACCTACAACCAAGATTACTCTACCCAGCAAGGATCTCATTCAGATTTGATGGAGAAATTAAAACCTTTACAGACAAGCAAAAGCTGAGAGAGTTCAGCACCACCAAACCAGCTTTACAACAAATGCTAAAGGAACTTCTCTAGGCAAGAAACACAAGAGAAGGAAAACACCTACAATAACAAACCCAAAACATTTAAGAAAATGGGAATAGGAACATACATATCAATAATTACCTTAAATGTAAATGGATTAAATGCTCCCACCAAAAGACACAGACTGGCTGAATGGATACAAAAACAAGACCCATATATATGCTGTCTACAAGAGACCCACTTCAGACCTAGAGACACATACAGACTGAAAGTGAGGGGATGGAAAAAGATATTCCATGCAAATGGAAATCAAAAGAAAGCTGGAGTAGCAATTCTCATATCAGACAAAATAGACTTTAAAATAAAGACAATTACAAGAGACAAAGACGGACACTATATAATGATCAAGGGATCGATCCAAGAGGAAGGTATAACAATTGTAAATATTTATGCACCCAACATAGGAGCACCTCAATACATAAGGCAAATACTAACAGCCATAAAAGGGGAAATCGACAGTAACACAATCATAGTAGGGGACTTTAACACCCCACTTTCACCAATGGACAGATCATCCAAAATGAAAATAAATAAGGAAACACAAGCTTTAAATGATACATTAAACAAGATGGACTTAATTGATATTTATAGGACATTCCACCCAAAAACAACAGAATACACATTTTTCTCAAGTGCTCATGGAACATTCTCCAGGATAGATCATATCTTGGGTCACAAATCAAGCCTTGGTAAATTTAAAAAAATTGAAATCGTATCAAGTATCTTTTCCGACCACAACGCTATGAGACTAGATATCAATTACAGGAAAAGATCTGTAAAAAATACAAACACATGGAGGCTACACAATACACTACTTAATAACGAAGTGATCACTGAAGAAATCAAAGGGGAAATCAAAAAATACCTAGAAACAAATGACAATGGAGACACGACGATCCAAAACCTATGGGATGCAGCAAAAGCAGTTCTAAGAGGGAAGTTTATAGCAATACAAGCCTACATCAAGAAACAGGAAACATCTCGAATAAACAACCTAACCTTGCACCTAAAGCAATTAGAGAAAGAAGAACAAAAAAACCCCAAAGCTAGCAGAAGGAAAGAAATCATAAAGATCAGATCAGAAATAAATGAAAAAGAAATGAAGGAAACAATAGCAAAAATCAATGAAACTAAAAGCTGGTTCTTTGAGAAGATAAACAAAATTGATAAACCATCAGCCAGACTCATCAAGAGAAAAAAGGAGAAGACTCAAATTAATAGAATTAGAAATGAAAAAGGAGAAGTAACCACTGACACTGCAGAAATACAAACGATCATAAGAGATTACTACAAGCAACTCTATGCTAATAAAATGGACAACCTGGAAGAAATGGACAGATTCTTAGAAATGCACAACCTGCCGAGACTGAACCAGGAAGAAATAGAAAATATGAACAGACCAATCACAAGCACTGAAATTGAAACTGTGATTAAAAATCTTCCAACACACAAAAGCCCAGGACCAGATGGCTTCACAGGCGAATTCTATCAAACATTTAGAGAAGAGCTAACACCTATCCTTCTCAAACTCTTCCAAAATATTGCAGAGGGAGGAACACTCCCCAACTCATTCTACGAGGCCACCATCACCCTGATACCAAAACCAGGCAAAGATGTCACAAAGAAAGAAAACTACAGGCCAATATCACTGATGAACATAGATGTAAAAATCCTCAACAAAATACTAGCAAACAGAATCCAACAGCACATTAAAAGGATCATACACCATGATCAAGTGGGGTTTATTCCAGGAATGCAAGGATTCTTCAATATACGCAAATCAATCAACGTGATACATCATATTAACAAATTGAAGGAGAAAAACCATATGATCATCTCAATAGATGCAGAGAAAGCTTTCGACAAAATTCAACACCCATTTATGATAAAAGTCCTGCAGAAAGTAGGCATAGAGGGAACTTTCCTCAACATAATAAAGGCCGTATATGACAAACCCACAGCCAACATTGTCCTCAATGGTGAAAAACTGAAACCATTTCCACTAAGATCAGGAACAAGACAAGGTTGCCCACTCTCACCACTATTATTCAACATAGTTTTGGAAGTGTTAGCCACAGCAATCAGAGACGAAAAAGAAATAAAAGGAATCCAAATCGGAAAAGAAGAAGTAAAGCTGTCACTGTTTGCAGATGACATGATACTATACATAGAGAATCCAAAAGATGCTACCAGAAAACTACTAGAGCTAATCAATGAATTTGGTAAAGTAGCAGGATACAAAATTAATGCACAGAAATCTCTTGCATTCCTGTATACTAATGATGAAAAATCTGAAAGTGAAATTAAGAAAACACTCCCGTTTACCATTGCAACAAAAAGAATAAAATACCTAGGAATAAACCTACCTAAGGAGACAAAAGACCTGTATGCAGAAAATTATAGGACACTGATGAAAGAAATTAAAGATGATACAAATAGATGGAGAGATATACCATGTTCTTGGATTGGAAGAATCAACATTGTGAAAATGACTCTGCTACCCAAAGCAATCTACAGATTCAATGCAATCCCTATCAAACTACCACTGGCATTTTTCACAGAACTAGAACAAAAAATTTCACAATTTGTATGGAAACACAAAAGACCCCGAATAGCCAAAGCAATCTTGAGAACGAAAAATGGAGCTGGAGGAATCAGGCTCCCTGACTTCAGACTATATTACAAAGCTACAGTAATCAAGACAGTTTGGTACTGGCACAAAAACAGAAATATAGATCAATGGAACAGGATAGAAAGCCCAGAGATAAGCCCACGCACATATGGTCACCTTATCTTTGATAAAGGAGGCAAGCATATACAGTGGAGAAAAGACAGCCTCTTCAATAAGTGGTGCTGGGAAAATTGGACAGGTACATGTAAAAGTATGAAATTAGAACACTCCCTAACACCATACACAAAAATAAACTCAAAATGGATTAAAGACCTAAGTGTAAGGCCAGACACTATCAAACTCTTAGAGGAAAACATAGGCAGAACACTGTATGACATAAGTCACAGCAAGATCCTTTTTGACCCAGGTCCTAGAGAAATGGAAATAAAAACACAAATAAACAAATGGGACCTAATGAAACTTAAAAGCTTTTGCACAGCAAAGGAAACCATAAACAAGACCAAAAGACAACCCTCAGAATGGGAGAAAATATTTGCAAATGAAGCAACGGACAAAGGATTAATCTCCAAGATTTACAAGCAGCTCATGCAGCTCAATAACAAAAAAACAAACAACCCAATCCAAAAATGGGCAGAAGACCTAAATAGACATTTCTCCAAAGAAGAGATACAGATTGCCAACAGACACATGAAAGAATGCTCAACATCATTAATCATCAGAGAAATGCAAATCAAAACTACAATGAGGTATCATCTCACACCGGTCAGAATGGCCATCATCAAAAAATCTAGAAACAATAAATGCTGGAGAGGGTGTGGAGAAAAGGGAACACTCTTGCACTGTTGGTGGGAATGTAAATTGATACAGCCACTATGGAGAACAGTATGGAGGTTCCTTAAAAAACTAAAAATAGAACTACCATACGACCCAGCAATCCCACTACTGGGCATATACCCTGAGAAAACCATAATTCAGAAAGAGTCATGTACCAAAATATTCATTGCAGCTCTGTTTACAATAGCCAGGACATGGAAGCAACCTAGGTGTCCATCATCGGATGAATGGATAAAGAAGATGTGGCACATATATACAATGGAATATTACTCAGCCATAAAAAGAAATGAAATGGAGGTGTTTGTAATGAGGTGGATGGAGTTAGAGTCTGTCATACAGAGTGAAGTAAGTCAGAAAGAGAAAAACAAATACAGTATGCTAACACATATATATGGAATCTAAGGGAAAAAAAAAAAAAAAAGAGGTCATGAAGAACCTAGTGGCAAGATGGGAATAAAGACACAGACCTACTAGAGAATGGACTTGAGGATATGGGGAGGGGGAGGGGTGAGATGTGACAGGGTGAGAGAGTGTCATGGACATATATACACTACCAAATGTAAAATAGATAACTAGTGGGAAGCAGCCGCATAGCACAGGGAGATCAGCTCGGTGCTTTGTGACCACCTAGAGGGGTGGGATAGGGAGGGTGGGAGGGAGGGAGATGCAAGAGGGAAGAGATATGGCAACATATGTGTATGTGTAACTGATTCACTTTGTTGTAAAGCAGAAGCTAGCACACCATTGTAAAGCAATTATACTTCAATAAAGATGTTTAAAAAAAAAAAAAAAAAAAAAAAGTTAAAGGTAAAGAGACAATTCTAACGGCAGCAAGAGCAAAACAAAGAGTATTATACAAGGAAATCCCTGTAAAGCTAACAGCTGATTTTTCTGTGCAAACTTTGCAGGCCAGAAGGGAGTGGCATGATATATTCAAAGCACTGAAATGGAAAAAACAGCAAGCTAGGATAGTCTTCCCAGCAAAACTATCATTCAGAGTTGAAGGACAGATAAAAATCTTCTCAGAAAAAAAAAACTGAAAGAGTTCATCAGTACTAAACTACCCTAAAAGAAACGAAACAGGCACATAAAAAGATGATCAATATCGTTAATCACTAGAGGAAAACAAATCAAAACCACAATGAGATATTACCTTATACCTGTCAGAATGGCTGTCATCAAAATGTCTACAAATAACAAATGCTGGAGAGGATGTGGAGAAAAGGAAACCCTCGTATACTTTTGATGGGAACGTAAATTGCTGAAGGCACTCTAGAAAACAGTATGGAGGTTGCTCAAAAAATTAAAAATAGAACTACCGTATAATCCAGCAATTCCTTTCCTGGTTACTTGTCCAAAAACAAAACAAAACAAAACAAAAAAACACTAATTCAAAACAATACACGCACTGTAATGTCATAGCAGCATTATTTACAAAAGCCAAGTTATGGATGCAAACCAAGTGTCTGTCAACAGATGAATGGATAAAGATGTATACACACACATGCACACACACACACACACACACAATGGAATATTACTCATCCATAAAAAAAGAAAAAATCCTGCCATTTGCAGCAATGCGGATGGACCTAGAGGGTATTATGCTTAATGAAATAAGTCAGCCAGAGAAAGACAAATACTGTATAATACTGTATGTTATCATTTATATGTGGAATCTAAAACATAAAACAATCTACATAAACTAATATATAAAACTGATCTACATAACAAAACAGAAGCAGACTCATAGATATAAAAAACATACTAGTGGTTGCCTGTGGGGAGAGGGAAGCAGGGAGGGACAAGATAGGAGTATGCGCTTAAGAGATTCAAACTACTACATATAAAATAGATAAGCAACAAGCATATATTGAACAGCACAGGGAATTATAGCCATTATTTTGTAGTAATGTTGAATGGAGTATAATCTGTAAAAATACTCAGTCACTATACTGTATACCTGAAACTAATATTCTAAATCAACCATATGCCAATAAAAAACAAATAAATAAAAAATAAAAGGAATAGTTACTAGTAAGTTTCATAGATCAGCGGTCCCCAACCTTTTGGGCATGAGGGACTGGTTTCGTGGAAGACAATTTTTCCACGGACGGGGGCGGGGTGGGGGAGGATGGGGGTTGGTTCAGGTGGTAATGAGAACGATGGGGGGCAGCAGATGAAGCTTCGCTTGCTCGCCTGCCGCTGACCTCCTGCTGTACCGCCTGGTTCCTAACAGGCTGTGGACCGCTACTGGTCCACAGCCCGGGAGTTGGGGACCCCTGTCATAGATGACTTAACTTCTATAATTTACAAATATAAATGCCTGTAAATCAATTAACTGCAAAGAGGAGAAATGTGATGTTATAGTCTGCTTTCATTTCCTAAAATTATAAATAATGTTTAGACATTTTTTCTGAGATTACACTCACATATAAATATATCTTACAGACCCAAGTAAAAGGGATATTAGCTATCATGGTGGACAATTTAAACTACACGTTTATAAAAGATGCAAGAACTCTGTTTAAATGGATTCTTTTTGTGTTTCTAGGAAAGATGGTATTAAATCATATTTCGGTGATTTTTTTTAAACTGCAAAACCAGAATTGGACAGACACATGGACCTTGGTGACTGAGGAATTGCTCTTTTTATGTCAAATTAGTTCACTGTTTTGCCATATGTCTAATGCAACTGCTCTCAGTTCTCTTTCAGACATTTTCCACGACTCTAGGAGAGAGAACATAGATATATAGATAGAGCATGGCTACCATATTATATCGCAGATAAAGAAACTTAAGGCACTGCTATTTTGAAAACATATGGCAAATTAAATGCAGAAACTGAAGAGTATATGGCAAAATTCACACAAGGTCATGGGTTTTGTTTTGTTGCTCTCAAGAGCATCAGAGATTCTGTCACCTTTTTTGGGTCATCTCGTTACCTTTTGTTCTGACAAATTTGCCCTTGAATCTTCACTAAGGAACTCTCCAAGATGAAAGAAATATATGATGATTTAATCGTTTTCAAATGCACGATTACTTCTGTAGCAATTTTATTAAATTCTGTCAGTATCCAAATATGAACAACTTACTAATGTATTATGCAAAACAAATATAAAATAGCAAAAATAACTATTTCAGTTTAATACCTGTCCAAGTGTATAAGCTACTGTTTCTTTCCCACAAATAAACGTTTACTATACGGGCTGCATTTCATTTTTTAAAACTCTAATTATAAGAAAGGTATTTGCCAAATTGAGGCTTAATCTATTGTATTGGTCTCCTTGAGCTGCCAAAACAAAGTACCACAGACTGGGTGGCTTAAACAATAGGTATCGTCTCAGTTCCGAAGGCTGCAAGTACATGATCAAGGTGCTGGCAAATTCAGTTTGTGGTCAGAGCTTTCTTCATGGCTTTTAATCATCTTCTCACTGTGTCCTCACATGGCAGACAGAGAGAGTGCTCTGGTAATAAGGATAATAGTCCTATTGGATTAGGCACCCACCCTTATGACCTTGTTTAACCTTAACTATCTCCCTAAAATTATCTCCCTATCTCAAAATACTATCACGCTGGGGGTTAGGGCTTCGGAATATAAATTTTGGGGGGGTCACAGCTCAGTCCATAACATCTGTCTTCTGTGTTTTCTAAACGTCGTTCCTTGAACCACATAGAATAAGTTAAAATTGTCTTATATACTAACAATATTTTAACAGTATGCATTATGCTGTTCTCTATTCCACCTATGTCACAAGTCTAATCCTTGCTGAAATATCTCCAATTACTTTAACTATGCCTTTTATTAAAAGTTCTGATTAAAATAGATGTGTTTATTGGGAAAAATATTCAGTTTCAGGCAAGCTTTTGCCTAATTAACAATTCAAATACATGTATATTAGGAAAAAATACCTAATAGTAAAATAATTTTATTTAATGTTGTATGTTATGAGTGATTATCTGAGAATTGCATATGGACTAATATCCCCCAAATTTCTGTATATGAATTTTACTTACATAAATAAGACATTTTTAGTTTTCTAAAGTAGTTGGAAAAAACATTTTTTCATATTAAAAATCATAATGAAAGTGTTTGGTTTGTATGATACATTGTGCTATTGTTCACAATATTCACTCCTCCAACCCCTCCCCCAAAAGAAGCTTACTTTCTCTTCTGACATGTATTTGGCTTGGCCTTATGACTTGATTGAGCAACAAAATTTGAGGAGATGTGACACATCCTAGATTTGACCTGAGATAGATCCTTAGAGACAATCACTTGAAATCATAGGATTGGTCTTCACTGGCATTCTCTGTGTTATGAAGGAATGGTTTTTATCTCATTCCTCAATTAAAAAACCCCAGCAAGCACCTATTGCCTTCACAGACCAACTTACTTCACAGGGACAAACAAAAGGAAGCTTTTAATCAATACTTCTTTTCAAAATCACTGTGAAAAGAAATTACTTAGTGACCACCATTTGATCAAATTGATTTTTCTTGTTACATCCTTCAGCATGATTAAGATTAGGGAAGACTTTTTATGGCCAGTAGCTATTCATTGTGTGGATTGTCATTTAGATGCAATTTTGCTGATTCAAGTAGCAATGTCCTGCTTTACAGTACACACACCTGAGCCCATCATAATTAGTCTCACACCCACCACTCATAAAATTGTATTAACTAAATTATCAATCTCTTCTTCTGTAAGAGAGCAAAAAGTTGTTAAGCATGCCTTCCTTTCGAAGTGGCACACACATGGCAAGTGAAGATTTATCCTTTTCTCAGTAAATTTATCCAACTGGAAAGGCAAATTTCTTCAAGCAGGCACACATGGTAGTCATTGTTCTTCCACATTGTTTGCCATTGATATTATGGGCATCTAAAGTTGTCACATGATAAAGAAATTATATATGTGTGTGTGTATTGGATCCTTTTGTCTTACATATTTATGGTATAAATAGATGTTATTGTCTTTGTTATTTCCATTCTGTTGTTTGATTTCCCCAAGTATGTTTTCAGTAGTATACATTCTATGAATGTCATTTGTAATACAGTTTTAATTTATTTATGTTTTCATTTTCTATTCTTGTTAGTTCCCTGATCTTTTTCAGATTGCATTTTGTTATATTATCTTTTACAAAGTACTTTCTTTAAAAGTTTTAATAATTTCTTTAAATTCCTGTCAATTTAAAAGTATGTTTCTATTCTTTTACAGTATCAGTGGTTATAGTGGTTCATTTCTGTTTAGGGCTAGATATTTGTTGAGGAATAGTTTTAAAAGGGGCAGGAAAGTAACCTGAATTAGCTTTGTGTCTTATTAAGCTTACCATCAGTTACTGTCTAATAAAACTAATCATTTTCCTAGAACTTAGAACATATCTCCTGATTAAAGTCCTCCTGGCTAGAGAACTAGTTTAGATGGCGTGTCAGCATGGTTTCCCTTTTAACATCACCTTTCCTACTAATCTATGTTATTGACTTAGGTCTCCATACTGTCCTTTAATCCTATGACCCAGCCACAAATTTTGAAATATGGTTCTAATCAAGGCATCTTCAGAACCACGAGCCTACCTTTTGGGGAAATTTGTTTTCTGCTTTAGGTAATAGAAAATGTGTGTAATTATGAACGAGATTTTGTAGTAGCATCAAGTATACATTTTTTTCTGTATGATTTTTATTTTTCATTGAGTATGGAAGGTTTATACCCTATAGATTTTTCATTCTTTGTAGGTTATTACAGATTTTTGGAGGAAAGTGTGTTAAAATATCTTTACTTCACCTTCTTTAAATTGCAGACTTTCACATACTTTGGGATGCAAAGAGATGGGGAAACTAATTATGCCCTCAAAATATTTTGTATGATACAGTATTTTAAAGTGAAATCTCTATTTTTTTACTCATTTATTTAAATATTTTATGATGAATTATGATATGTCGGGCTTAGTACTAGACAGTAGAAATATACACAAATGAGTAAGACAAGTGAGGAAGTCAGAATGCAGAATGATAAATGTGATTTCAGTAGACATATGTAGAGATACTGTGGAATCTGGTGGAGGGATGACTCATTCCATCTGGGTTGGTAAGAAAAGGTTGATTAATGAGGTGACATTTGAGCTGAATTCTTGAAAGATGAGAAAACTTTCACATGTGGAGAGTGAGGAAGGAGAATTAAAGATAGAGTAAACAGTGTTCAGCCATGGTGCTGTGAAAGACACAATAATTCTGTAGAACTGCCAATATTCAGTGTGGCTGGAGCACAAAGTGCCTGTTAATCAGTGGATCTCTCCCCCTCTCTTCCACTCAAGGACTTCGTTCAAGTAATTGGCATCTCTTCATGCTACTTCAATTTTTCCTCTCTACTAGATCACTTTCATTAATTTACAAACAAAGCAAAATAACCAATCCAAAAATGCTGACCAAAAAAAAAATCCTCAGTATAGACAAACATACCAAACCCTGTCCTTGGCCACATTATTTGCTCCATCTACCACCTATCTCTCTTCTGTTTTTACAGCAAAACTATTTGAAAGGGCTGGATATACTTATTTCCACTAATTACACCTAATTCTTGTTCTTGAAAATTGTGTTTAATGTAAATTGCTTAAAAACCAAAAGAATATATATAAATTAATTTCCTGTATAATATACACATAATAAAAATAAAAGAACACCTACATGGGTTCCAGTTCAAAATGGCAACATAGGAAGATCCTGGACTCACATTCCTTCACCGACATACCAAATCTACAGCTACATATGGAATAACTTCCTCTGAAAAAAAAAGTCAAAAACTAGCTGAGGGACTGCTATACATCAAACAAATGATAAAAAACCCACATCAAAGTAGGTAGAAGAGGCTAAGATACAATTCTGCCATAAACCCCACCCCTGGTGCTGCAACCCACAAGTGAGAAGGAATTAAAAACTCCAAGCTTGGGCTTCCCTGGTGGTGCAGTGGTTGAGAATCCACCTGCCAATGCAGGGGACACGGGTTCGAGCCCTGGTCTGGGAAGATGCCACATGCCGCGGAGCAACTGGGCCCGTGAGCCACAACTACTGAGCCTGCGCGTCTGGAGCCTATGCTCCGCAACAAGAGAGGCCCGCGTACCACGATGAAGAGTGGCCCCCGCTTGCCACAACTAGAGAAAGCCCTCGCACAGAAACGAAGACCCAACACAGCCAAAAATAAATAAATAAATTGGGAAAAAAACAAAAAAAAAAAACTCCAAGCTTCTCCCTGAGGAGCAAAGGGTTTGAACTTCTTAAAAAGCTGGGGCTCCAGGTTTTAAGACCTCCACCTGAGAGATAAGCCCTCAAAACATCTAGTTCTGCAAGCCAGTACAGCTCCTGTCAACAAGCCCCACAAGTCTATAGCAAACTGAGAAACAGTTCTTAAAGGGCTTGTAAGTGTAGACTCATCCACCTCATCCCCAGGGGACCAGAGCGGAGGCAGCTGACTGCAAAGCACTCAGGCTTTCTGTGTGAAAGAGGCTTACTTGCTTATCTTAAAGCACTGACCTGAGGAGCAGGCATCTAATTTAACACACATCTAGGGACCTGCTGAAATACTCTGTGGGGACAGAGACCAGCAGGTGCCATCTTTGTGTTCTTCCTTTGCCTCAGCTTGCTGGTGTCTCCCCAGAAGGAGCTAATAGCCTTGTCTGGCACCCTGATTTTTGCAGTTGCCACCCAGGGTACACATCTTAGTTGCCCGGCTCTGGTGGCCAGTAGGGCTTATACTTGTGGGTCTCACAGGACTCTAACCAAAGGACAAAGTTCTTAATCAGCTGCCACCCACAGGGCACAGCAGAAAGGTTACACACTAAGGCACCCAGTCTTTCCGTGAAAGAGACCTATTTACTCATCTTTATAGCTGTGTCCTAAGGGGGAGGCGTTTAATTAAGTACACATATAAGGGCCAATTGCAATCCTGTCCAGAGACCTTGGAGGACAGGTGCTATCTTTGTGCTCTTCCTCTGCTGAGCTCCAGAGCACTTGAATCTCCCAGAGGGGAGCTTGTTCATATAACCGGTGCCCCAGCTTTTACTTCTGGTGCCTCAGGGGACACCCCTTGATTACCCGGCCTGGTAGCCAGTAGGGCTTGAATTCCTAGGCCCCGTGGGATTGTAACAGAGAGACGGTAATTGGCCAGCTACCATTCCCAGGGCACAGCACAGACAACAGACAGACTAAAACACATCCCCAGTCTTTCTCTTCCAGAGGCTGATTTGCTCTCCTGTAACTTCACCCTGAGGGGCAGGCTTCTGGCTTGGCGCACATCTAAGGGCTTGCTTAGATGCACTCCAGGGACAGAGGCCAGTTGATGTCATCTTTGTACGCTCCCTCTGCCTCACTCCAGATCACTGGTGTCTACCAGAAAGACATTTGTACACTTGTCTGGCACCCCAATTTTCATGGTTGCCAGCCAGGGGATACTTCTAGATCACCTGGTACTGGAAGCCAGTGGAACTTACACCTGTGGTCCTACAGGACTGTATATATTTGCATAGTTTAAAAGCTGCTGCCTGAGGGTCTGACATCCAATCAGCCTGAATCTAGGTACAGACCAAGGTTCTTCCCTTTGGAACACTGACAGGTCTTGGTACAGCCTCAAATACCAGGAACAACTAAAATAAAACGGGCTGCATGGATAATCACAAAGGTTTGAAAGACAACCAAGAACTAGGGTAAGGTTGAACAATAAAGTTTATATCCTCCATGCTGCCTCTTCTTCAAGACTGGGAGAGGTGGATCTTTTATCTAATGCATAGAAACCAACACAGAGACTCCAGGAAAATGAAGAAACAGAGGAATATGTTCCCAACAAAAGAAAAAGATAAAACCTTAGAGAAAGATATTAATGAAATGGAGATAAGGGATTTACCTGATAAAGAGTTCAAAATAACAGTCATAAAAATGCTCACTGGGTTTGGCAAAGTATAAATGACCAAAGTGAGAACTTTAACAAAGAGAGAGAAAATATAAGAAAGTACCAAACAGAAGTCACAGAGCTGAAGAAACAATAACTTAGCTGAGAAATACACTAGAGGGGTTCAACAGTAGACTCTATGAAGTAGAAGTAAGAAGTAAGGATCAATGAACTTGAAGATAGAGCGGAAGAACTCACTCAATTAGAACAGAAAAAAAAAAAGTGAAGCTAGCTTAAGATCATTATAGTACAACTTCAAGCATCCCAACATTTGCATTATAGGAGTAGGAAGAGAACAGTTTTTTTGAGGAAATAATGGCTAAAAACTTCCCTAACCTGGGGAAGGAAACAGACATTCAGATCCAGGAATCCCAGAGAGTTCCAAATAAGAGGAACCCAAAGAGACCCACACCAAGATACATTAAAATTAACGTGCAAAAACTTACACACAAGGAGAGAATCTTAAAACAGTAAGAGAAAAACAACTTGTTAGGTCCAAGGGAACCCCCATAATATTATCAGAATATTTTTCAGCAGAAACTTTGCAGGCCAGAAGAGAGTGGCACTATATACTCGAAGTGCTAAAAGAACTTCCAACCAAGAATACTCTATCTAGCAAAGTTGTCATTCAGAATTGACAGAGAGAGAAAAAGATTTTCAGATAAGTAAAATGTAAAGGATTTCATCACCACTAGATCATACTTACAAGAAATGTTAAAGGGACTTGTTTAAGCTGAAACAAAATGGCACTAATTAGTAACAGGAAAACATGTGGAAGTATAATGTAAATGTAAATATATAGTAAATGTAAATATATAGTAAAATTCAGAGTAATCTAATGTTACAAATTTGATGGGTTAGTTACTTATAAAGCTAGTAAGAAGGTTAAAAGACAAAAGTGTAAAAATAACTATAACTACAATAATTTGTTAGGGAATACACAAGATAAAAAGATGTAAATTGTGACATCAAAAACACGCGATGTGGGTGGGGGGTAAAAATATAGAGCTTTAAAATGCATTCAGACTTAAGTTGTTATCAACTTAAAATAGACTTTTATGTAAATGTAAGTTGTTTTATGTAAGTCTCATGGTAACCACAAATTAAAACAGTAGATACACAAAAAATAAAGAGCAAGGAATCTAAGAATACCACTGCAAAAACTCATCAACTCACAAAGAAAGAGATCAAGAGAAGAAGAAAAAAGCAAAGAAACCACACAACAGCCAGAAAACAATTAACAAAATGGCAATAAGTACATACCTATCAGTAATCACTTTAAATTTAAAAGGACTAAATCTTCCCATCAAAAGACAGAGTGGCTGAATGTATAAAAAGCAAGACCCATCTATATGCTGCCTACAAAGGACTCACTTCCACTTTGGATGTAAGGACACACACAGACTGAAAGTGAATGAATGAAAAAAGATATTCCATGCAAATGAAAAACCAAAGAAAACTGGGGTAGCTACAGCATACCTCAGAGATATTGCAGGTTCAGGTTCAGAAAACAACAATGAAGTGAATATCACAAAAAATCAAGTCACACAAATTTTTTGGTTTCCCACTACATATAAAAATTATGTTTACACTATACTGTAGTCTGTTAAATGTACAATAGCATTATGTGTTAAAAATGTACACATATTAATTAAAAATATTTTATTGCTAAAACATGCTAACCATCATCTGAGTGTTCAGCTAACTGTAATCTTTTTGCTGGTGTTGATGTTGATGGCTGCTGACTGATAAGCGTGGTGGTTGCTGAAGGCTGGGGTAGCTCTGGCAATTTCTTAAAATAAGACAACAATGAAGTTTGCTACATTGACTGACTCTTCCTTTCACAAATAATTTCTCTGTAGTATGCAATACTGTCTGATAATATTTTACCCACAGCAGAACTTCTCTCGAAGCTGGAGTCAGTCCTCTCAAACACTGGCACTGCTTTAAAACTAAGTTTATGCAATATTCTAAATCTTTTTTGTCTTTTCAATAATCTTCACAGCATATACACCAGGAGTAGATTCCATCTCAAGAAATCACTTTCTTTGTTCATCCACAAGAAGAAACTTCTCATTAATTCAAGTTTTATCAAGAGATTGCAACAATTAAGTCATATCTTCAGGTTCTCTTCTAGTACTCTTGCTATTTCCACCACATCTGCAGTGACTTCCTCCACTGAAGTCTTGAACCCCTTGAAGTCATCCATGAGGGTTGGAATCAACTTCTTCCAAACTCCTGTTAATGTTGATATTTTGGTCTCTTCCCATGAATCATAAATGTTCTTAATGGCATCTAGAATGGTGATTCCTTTCCATAAGGTTTTCAATTTACTTTGTCCAGATCCATCAGAGGAATTCCTATCTATGGCAGTTATAGCCTTACAAAAAGTATTGCTTAAATGATAAGACTTGAGAGTCAAAATCACTCCTCGATTCATGGGCTTCAGAATGGATGTTGTTCCAACAGGTATGAAAACAACACTAATCTCACTGTACATCTTTATCAGAGCTCTTGGTTGACAACGTACATTGTCAATGAGCAGTAGTATTTTGAAAGGAATCTTTCTTCTGAGCAATAGGTCTCAACAGTGCGTTTAAAATATCCAGTAAACCATGTTGTATACAGACATGCTCTCATCCAGGCTTTATTTTTCCATTTATAGAGCATAACCAGAGTAGGTTTAGCATAATTCTTAAGGGCCCTAAGATTTTTCAGAATGGTAAAGAAGCATTGGCTGCAACTTCAAGTTACCAGCTGCTTTAGCCCCTAACAAGAGAGTCAGCTTGTCCTTTGAAGATTTAAAGCCAGGCATTGACTTCTCTCTAGCTATGAAAGTCCTACATGGCATCTTCTAATATAAGGCTGTTTTGCCTACAATGAAAATCTGTTGTTTAGTTAACCACCTTCATTGATGGCCTTAGTTAGATCTTCTAGATAACTTGTTGCAGCTTCTACACCAGAACTTGTTTCACCTTGCACTTTTCCGTTATAGGGATGGCTTTTTTCCTCCAATCTCACGAACCAACCTCTGCTAGTTTCAAACTTTTCTTCTGTAGCTTCCTCACCTCTCTCAGTATTCACAGAATTAAATAATTTGCTTTGTCTTGCTTTGGATTGGGCTTTGGCTCCAGGGAAAGTTGTAATTAGTTTGATCTTCTATCAAGACCACTAAAACTTTCTCCATATCAACAATAGGCTGTTTCACTTTCTTATCATTTGTGTGTTTACTGGTGTAGCACTATTCATTTCCTTCAAGAACTTTTTCTTTGCATACACAACTTGGCTAACTTTTTGGCACAAGAGACCTAGCTTTCAGCCTATCTTGGTTTTTGACATGACTTCCTCATTAAGCCTAATCATAACTAACTTTTCACTTGAACACTTACATGTCATTATAAAGTTACTAACTGACCTAATTTCAATAGCATTTTGTCTTAGGGAATAGGAATGCCTGAGGAGAGGGAGAGAGATGGGGAAATGGCCATCAGTAGAGCAGTCAGGACACACACACTTATCAATTAAGTTTGCTATCTCACATGGACACAATTCATGGCACCCCAAAACAATTACAACAGTAACATCAAAGATCACTCACTGATCACAGATCACCATAACAAATATAATAATAATGAAAAAGTTTAAAATATTGTGAGAATTACCAAAATGTTACACAGAAACATGAAGTAAGCAAATGCTGTTGTAAATATGGGACCAAAGACTTTCTCTACGCAGAGGTGCCGCAAACCTTCAATTTGTAAAAGAAATCAGTATGTTTGAAGCACAATAAAGTGAAGCACAATAAAATGAGGCATGCCTGTACTTATATGAGTCAAAATAGATGTTAAAAAAAAGACTGCAATAACAAAGAAGGTCATTACCTAATGATAAAGGGGTCAATCCAACAAGAGGATATAACATTTGTAAATATTATGTACCAATTACAGAAGCATCTAACTATGTAAAAGTAAATATTAATGAAACTAAAGAAAGAAATAACAATATGATAATTGTTGTGGACTTTGATACCCTACTTTCACCAATGGATAGATCACTCAGACAGAAAATCAGTAAGGAAACATTAACCTTAGATAATATGTTAAAGCAGATGGACTTAACAGACATACACAGAATATTCCATCCAAAAGTAACAAAATACACAATCTGCACAGAATATTCCATCCAAAAGTAACAAAATACACAATCTTCTCAAGATCACATGAGACATTCCCCAGAAAAGAACAGATGTTAGACCACAAAACAAGTCTTAATGAGTTTAAGAGGATTAGAATCATATCAAGAATTTTTTCTGACCACAGTGGTATGAAACTAGAAGTCAAATACAAGAAGAAAACTGGAAATTTCACAAATATGTGGAGATTAAACAATCTGCTGCTGAGCAATCAATGGGTCAAAGAAGAAATTAAAAGAGAAATCAAATACCTTGAGACAAATGAAAATGGAAATACAACATACCAAAACTTCTGGTATGAAACAAAAAACATTTCTAAGAGGGAAGTTCATAACAATAAGTGTCTACGTCAAGAAGCAAAAAAGATATCAAACAATCTAACTTCACACTCCAAGGAACAAGAAAAAGAACAAACAAAGTCCAAAGTTAATAGATGGAAGTAAATAACAAAGATCAGAGTGGAAATAAATGAAATAGAGATTACAAACACAATAAAAAGATGAATTAAATTATGAGCTGTTTTTTTGAAAGGACAAACAAAAATTGACAGAACTTTAGCTAGACTCATCAATTTAAAAAACACAGTACTCAAATAAATAAAATCATAAATTAAAGAGATGTTACATCTGATACCACAGAACTACAAAGGATCATAAGAGATTACTATGAACAATTGTACCCTAACAAATTGGACAACACAGAAGAAATTGATATATTCCTAGAAGCTTACAACCTTCCAAGACTAAATCATGAAGAAATAGAAAATCTGAATAGACTAATTACTAGTAAGGAGATTGAATCAATGATCAAAAACTTCCCAACTTCCCAGGATCAGAAGGCTTCACTGGTGAACTCTACCAAGCACTGAAAGAATTAATACCAATCCTCAACCTCTTCCATAAATGCAAGAGGAAAGAACACTTCCAAACTCATTTCATGAGGCCAGATTATCCTAATAACAAAACCAGACAAGGAAACCACAGGAAAAGAAAATTACAGGCCCATATCCCTGATGATCATAGATGCAAAAATGCTCAACAAAATATTAGCAAGCCAAATTCAACAGTACATTAAAACAATCACACACCATGATCTACTGGGATTTATTTCAGGGAGGCAAGGATGATTCAACATCTATGAATCAATCAATGTGCTATACCATGTTAGTAAAATTGAATCATAAAGATCATATAATTTTATTAATAGATGCAGGAAAAGCATCTGACAAAATTCCATATCCATTTATGATAAAAACTCTCAACAAAGTAGGTAGAAAAAGAATGCACCTCAACATAATAAAGGCCATATATGACAAGCCCACAGCTAACATTATACTTAATGGTAAAAAGCTGAAAGTTTTTCTTCTAACCTCATAAACAAGATAATAATGCCCCCTCTTACCACTTTTTTCAACATAGTTACTGCAAATCCTAGGCAGAGCAATTAGGCAAGAAAAGGAAATAAAAAGCTGTTAAATGAAAAAAGAAGAAGTAAACATGTCACTATGTGCAGATGGCATGATATTATATATAGGAAAACCTAAAGACTCCACAAAAAAAACTGTTAGAATAAACTAATTCAGTAAAGTTGCAGGACACAAAGATCAATATACAAAAATCTGCTGCATTTCTATACACTAAAAATGAACTATCAGAAGAGAAATTAAGAAAACAATCTGATTTAGAATTGTATCAAAAAATAAAATACCAGGAATAAATTCACCCAAGAAGTTGAAAGATCTTTACACTGAAAACTATAAGACACTGATAACA
The DNA here is from genome assembly GCF_028564815.1 of Eubalaena glacialis. Taxonomy (NCBI): domain Eukaryota; kingdom Metazoa; phylum Chordata; class Mammalia; order Artiodactyla; family Balaenidae; genus Eubalaena; species Eubalaena glacialis. The sequence continues at coordinate 139,843,238 of NC_083717.1, forward strand.
GAAATTGAAAAAAACACAAAAAAATGGAAAGATAATCCATTTTTGGAATGGACTGGAAGAATTAATATGTGAAAACATCCATGCTATACAAAGCAATCTATGGATTTAATGCAAATTCTATCAAAAGTCCAATAGCATTTTTTCACAGAAATAGAACAATCCTAAAATTTGTATGGAACCAAAAAGGACCCTGAATAGCCAAAACAATCTTGAGACAAATTGCTCACAATTCCTGATTTCAAAGCTATAGTAATCAAGAGTATGGTGTTGGTATAAAATCAGACACATAGGTCAATGGAACAGAATAGAGCCCATAAACAAACCATCTCATATATGGTCAATTTACAACAAAGGATCCAAGAATATACAGTGGGGAAAGGACAGTCTCTTCTATAAATGATGTTGGGAAAACAAGACAGTCACATGAAAAAGAATGAAACTGGACCAATATCTTAGATTATACACGAAAATAAACTCAAAATGAATTAAAGACTTGAAACATAAGACCTGAAAGTATAAAATGCCTAGAATAAAACATAGTAACTATTTCACATCAGTCTTGGTGATTTCTTGGATTTGCCACCTAAAGCAAAGACAAAGGCAAAAATAAGCAAGTGAGACTACATCAAATAAAAAGCTTCTGCACAGCAAAATTAAAAGGCAACCTACTGAATGGGAGAAAATATTTGTAAATCATGTATCTGATAAGGAATTAATCTAAAATACATAAAAGCTCATATAACTTAACAGCAAAAAAACAAAGAATTCAATTAAAAATTGGGAAGAGGATCTGAGTAGACATTTTCCCAAGGAAGACATATAGATGACCAATAGGTACATGAAAGGCACTCAACATCACTTATCATCAGGGAAATGCAAATCAAAATCACAATGAAATATCACCTCACACGTATCAGAATGGCTATTATCAAAAAGATAAATAACAATTGTTGGCGAGGATGTGGAGAAAGGGGAACCCCTGTGCACTCTTGGTAGGAATACAAATTGGTGCAGCCACTATGGAAAACAGGATGAAGGTTCCTCAAAACATTAAAAATAGAACTAACATATGACCTGGCAATTCCACTTCTGGGTATTTATCTGAAGAAAATAAAAACACGAATTCAAAAAGATATCTGTACTCCCATGTTCATTGAAGAATTATTTACAATAATCAAGACATATAGGCAAACTAGGTGTCCATTAATAGGTGAATGAATAGAGAAAAAGTGATACACACACACAGGAATATTACTCAGCCATAAAAAATGGTCATTTGTGACAACGTGCATGGACCTAGAGAGTATTACACTAAGTGAAATAAGCAAGACAGAGAAAGACAAATACTGCATGATCTCACTTATATGTGGAATCTAAAACAAAACAAAACAAGCAAACAAGAAGCACATAAGTACAGAGAAGAGTTTGGTGTTTACCAGAGGCAGGGTGTTTGTGGTAGGAGAAATAGGTGAAAGTGGTCAAAATGTACAAATTTCTAATTATAAAATAAATGAGTCATGGGGATGTAATGTAGATCATGGTTACCATATTTTTAAAAATTTTATAACTACGTTGGTGATGAATGTTTAACTAGATTTATTTTGGTGATCATTTCCCAATATATGCAAATATTGAATCATTATATTGTACACCTGAAACTAATGTTATATGTCAATTATATCTTAATTTTTAAAAATTTACACAAAAACACCTTCATGCATCCATGACAGATAAAAATATGAAATACTAATGTATCATTGAAGTCCTAAATGTTCTTTCCCTATCCCATCTCCTCCCCAGAGATAAATTCTTTCTAGAATTTTTTTATTCATGCCAAGTTTGCTGACCTATTTTTTTTAATTTTTTATTTTATATTGGAATATAGTTGATTAACAATGTTGTGATAGTTTCAGGTGTACAGCAAGGTGATTCAGTTATACATACACATGTATCTATTCTTTTTCAAATTCTTTTCCCATTTAGGTTGTTATATAATGTTGAGCAGAGTTCCCTGTGCTATACAGTAGGTCCTTGTTGGTTATCCATTTAAAATATAGCAGTGTGTACATGTCAATCCCAAACTCCCTAACTATCCCTTCCCCCCAACTCTTTCCCCCTAGTAACCATAAGTTCATTCTCTAAGTCTATGAGTCTGTTTCTGTTTTGTAAGTAAGTTCATTTGTATCATTTCTTTTTAGATTCTGCTTATAAGTGATATTATATAATACTTCTCTTTCTCTGACTTCACTCAGTATGACAATCTCTAGGTCGGTCCATGTTGCTGCAAATGGCATTATTTCATTCTTTTAAATGGCTGAGTAATATTCCATTGTATATATCACATCTTCTTTATCCATTCCTCTGTTGATGGTCATTTAGGTTGCTTCCATGTCTTGGCTATTGTAAACAGTGCTGCAATGAGTATTCAGGTGCATGTATCCTTTAGGACCATGTTTTTCTCCGCGTACACACTCAGGAGTGAGATTGCAGGATCATATGGTAGATCTATTTTCAGTTTTTTAAGGAACCTCCATACTGTTCTCCATAGTGGCTATACCAATTTACATTCCCACAAACAGTGTAGGAGAGTTCCCTTCTCTCCTGTCCAGCATTTATTGTTTGTGGATTTTTTGATGATAGCCATTTTCACTGGTGTGAGGTGATAGAATTTTGAATTTATCACTCCCTTGTTTATTTATAGCTTTACCATAAATGTAGGCATCATCAATATATTACTTACTTTTGCATAGATTGAAATCTCATGTAAATTGGATTATATCCAATTGCGTGTATTGTAACTTTTTTTTTCAACTTTTCATCTTAAGTGATGCTGGTAGCTATAACTCGTATACTTTAACATGTGCATAGCATTCCACTGCATGAAAAACCAGGAAATTACTTAACTGCCCACCTCTCAGAAAAAATTTGGATTGTTTCTAGCTTTTTCTATCCCATGCAGTGCCACTAGGGTTTATTCTTAAACATCTCTTCTTGAGCCTATGTGTTAACTTTTCTAGGGTGCATTCGTATTCGTTCAACTCTATCAAAAATGATAAATTATTTTCAAAAATAGATGTACCAAACTGTACTCTTCTAGTAGTGTGTAAATTACACTGTTGTATTACATTATTCCTAGAATTTAGAATTACCAGAATTTTTAAATAAGCTTGTAGGTTTAAAAAAACTCACTGGAAATTTAATTTCTATATCTACATTTATTACTGAGTTTGAGCATATTTTCATACATTTATTGGTCTTATGTGTTTCTTCTTCTGTGTCAGCTCAAGTTTAATATTTATCTATTGGGTTGGCCAAAAAGTTCATTTGGGCTTTGCCGTAAGATCCGAACGAACTTTTTGGCCAACCCAATATTTGCTAAATTATCTGTGTTTGTGTTAGTTTCATCTAAGTTTTCAAATTCCTCCATTTTTGAAACCCTTTTTTGGAAACACTACCCTGCAGATAACTATGTGGGTCCTGTTGCTCTATCTTAAAGTGGCTTATGTTCTCTCTCTAAAGTAACAGGGCTACACACACTCCCTCCCTACCCCCAACATTTTTTTTTTGTTTCAGAAATTATATTTTATCTCAGTATCATTTTGTAATTTTTCTCAAAGCACCTATTTCCTAACATTACGTAATACACCTATTCGCTCTTTACACATTTTTGATAGAATATAAGCTCTATCAGGGCAAGAATTTTATTTTAATTTTAGTACTGTGTCATCATTGACTAGAAAGAAAACTGGAATATGTTATCCACTAAAGTATCATTCACTGTTGAATAAATAAGTGCATTTGACCAATCATGTCCCTTTGTAGTACCTCTTCCACCTTTTTAAGCAAATAAACAGGAAATAACTTTTAAAATGTGGTATCACTCAAAATAATAGTTTAATGGTGAAAACAGCATGTTTGTGATTTATAATCATAAAATCTGAATTTGCTTCTCCATCATATAATTACTCATCCACTTGTTGAAACTTGTTAGCTAATGATTGTTCTTAAAAGTTTACTATGAATCTTAACGAAGAATGTATATAGCTGAAGATCTATAAACTGGAAAATTCTTTCCTAATGTTGGGTCTAATTAAACACAACTTTCAGCAAAAATATTCTGTTAGAAGATGTTGGAATTACATTAAAAGACGAATTATAATAAATATCTTTAATCTGTTTAAACGATTAAGGAGACTCCAACACAGAGATGAATAAAAGATAACACTGTGCTTTGAATTTGTCTCGCAAATTACTGGTCATAACGTTAGAAAAAGGAGAAATTTGAATCACAGTTAGAAGTCTAAGGCTACACAAAAGTGAAATCAAATAAGCTGGAATTGTGTTTAATCTTGCATCAATTTGGATAGTTGTCTTAATGGAACATCACAGGACCATTAGATTATCTCATTATCAAGGTTTTTTTTCTTTTAATATATCAGAATTATTTGTCAAATCACAGCAAAGATGATTGTTATGAACTCCCTAAAGAAGTATTTACCAGGCTTTTAATGAATGCAAATGGAAGTACCTCAATATTGAAAACATTTTCTGTTAGAGCAATTGTTTCTGTTAGCAGGCCTGTGCTGTTAGCAGTTCTGCTATAAGAAAGTGGTCTAAAGACAAAATATTCAAATAAATTTATGGATTTTTGATAGCCTTATAAAGATTATAAAAATAATGTTCCATTTGAGGCAGGAGATAGATGGGCCCCAGGCTGAACAGCCGGAGTTTGTCCCTTGTGGACAGATTCTCCAAGATGAAGAGGAGGAGGAGCTAAGCCCTGCCCAGATAAGAGATCAAATATTTCTCATTCTCAAGGTCAAGGAGAACTTCCTGACTACACATGCACAGAAAGGCTCCTTGGAGGTCAAAAAGGGAGGGGGTACTACCCTATAGTAAGTGATGTCAATCTACCACAGGCTTCTTTGTTAGACTCCATCTTGGTTAAGAAATGTACGTGCACACATGGGAGGACACTGAGATATACTAAATACAGACTGAGAACCAGGCAAAGCAAGATGACTGGCCAGAGGAAACCCGGAAGAAATGCCTCACATAAGTTATTCAAACTACCACAATGACGTGACTCTCTCTGAGCCTGCCCACGTGTCTTTCCACATGTACCCTTTTTCCTCCTAATAAACACTTGTTTTGCTACTTTCCATCTCTATGTGGAAATTCATTTCTACACAGCTGATGGGCCAGGGCCTTGTCACTGGCCACTGGTCCCTTGTGGTCTAGTGGTTAGGATTCAGCCCTCTCGCTGCCATGGCCTGACTTCAATCTCTGGCCGGGAACTGAAATCCTGCTTCAAGCCGCTGCAGGCCAAGGCCATCCGAGATCACTTTTAACTATGACCAGTTTATGTAAATTGCAATAGCTGGCAAATTCCACAGATTATGTACCAATTACCATAATTCAGTTGCTTATTTTGAAAATTACCAAAAGCATTTCCTTAAAAGTCACTTCTAATAAGCCCAATTAATTAAATCAATTACCTTAACTTTAAGTTTTTATTAAAAAATTTATAAGATACTATTTTCTTATTACAACATTGGTCATTTCTATGAGTGTTTGTTTTTTCAGCACTTTTTCATCTTAATGAGGTGTAGAATTTTTTAGAGGATTTAGAGTTGTTTAAAAGCTTCATAAATCACATGATTTCATATTTTTGTTTTTTTCCTACTTACTATTCAGCAAGTGGTTTTAAAACTTCAGAAATCTGTTTTCTAGATTATATGTCAGAGTGGTAAGCAATCCATTGCTGGTTTATGATCATTAACTCCTATGCTCAGTGCCTTTCACCATCTCATCTCATGTTCTTTTGAGAGCTTGAAATCGCCTATCAATTCTTCACAACATGAGTCTCTGGAAGAGGCAGAGCATTTACCCACCATGACAGCCCAAGAGAGAGATTTTCTTCTCCTTATACCCTGCAAGCCAAAGGAAAGGCAAATAACTTAGGGTAAGCCAATTAGTTGACCCATGGGTGTCAGAAGGCAGAAGATCTTATTGGTATTCAAGGACTGGAATGTAGCAGCAGAGGGGAAACAAATAATTAATCACCTATAGTCACCTGAAAATGAATTAAACAAAATGTTTCGGGAGTCTGGGAGGACCCTGCAACAAGAAAGTATGAATGGTAGGAAGGGCATGTGAATTTCATGGACATGGAATGGAATAACTCCTTCTAATGATGGGTCATATTGACTTTCTAATAGAATTTGTTCCTTCTCCACAGTAGCCAAAACCAAAGTTTGATTCTTCAAGTTGTGAGATTACAACATCTATTGAATCATATCTCCATATTTCTTATGAGAAATTTAGAGCATTCTCCAGAAAGTAGAGAAAACACAAACACTGCAGTGGAGATATACATGAAAATTCAGAGTGCAAGAGTAAGCCAAACTCCCAATGCCCAGTGAACTCCCCTGGTCAGACTAGTAATATTCCCATATCTATGAGGCATAATAACACCAATTCTTTTTTATTTTAGGAAGTTAGTGTTCCTCATGACCTATTTTCGTCTACAGACATATATCTGGAATCACGTTCCAACATACCTATATGTGGCCAACTGCAAAGTCAAAACATGGAAGACAAGGCCACATAAAAGAACTGCAGGACTTTGCTAATCTCCAGCAGCAAAAATCTGGGTATTTTATCTGAGAATAGATTCCAAAGGTATATGGAACATAACTTTAGAATGGGATGAATTTTTAGGGGTACATTTACTCTGCATTAGATATACTCATTTACAAATATAGGAATAATTAAAATTGCTTACTACTTTATGGAAACCTGGACTCAGGAGTAGTGAATACTAAACACAGTTGAGAGTATATGGCATAATATGAAGAATTCAAAAATTTCTGGGGCATTTTAATTTTATAAATGTATGTGTGGAAGAAAAATGTATGTGGATATTGGATAGTAGTCAAAAGGTAGACCTAGTGGACATTTGTCCTGGATCTGAGCCCTTATATTTTGGAGGAATGCTCCATTTTCTAAATCTTGGTGACAGGTAGGATCCAATTTCTCACTCAGTATTGAGGATGAGGGCATAACCTACTGTTAACCATTTTCTGCTTTGTAGGAGTTTGAGTCTGAAGTGAATAATGCAAAGAAAAATGGACAGGGTGATTAGACTCAAGGCAGAGGGCTGAACAGCAGTTGTACCCAGTGGCAGTAGCAACATCTACTGTATCCAGCATAGAGACCTGTGTAAGGCTCCAGGGACAGAGAGAAGTGACAGCAGCATTCTGGTATGTTCTGTCTCCACTGGTTTCTTCCTTCTCCCAAACCTGATTCTTTACATTTTGTTGTTGTTAATCTGTGATATCTCTCAAATCTTTCTAATATATTATCTTTTCTGTTTAAGTTAGCCACGCTCACTTTTGTAACATGTCACCAAAAATTATTAGCTCAAATTTCAAGTACAAATTTTGCATATTCATTGCAGTCTATTTTAGGTGTTAGAAGTGCCATGCGAGAGCTCATTCTTGGAAATATAGCTGGGATATCATTTTCTAAGTGCAGAGCAGTGATGGCAGGGTGTGTTAGAGTTGGGGTCATTCCGGACATTTTTTCTGAAAAAAGGCAGAAGAAGCCAGAAACAAGACCAGAGCCCTCAAAATGGGCTGACATTAACAAGGAAGTTGTCTTGGATAGATTTTTTTTTTTTCTGTTTCCTCACAGTTTACTGATTAGTTTTCTGGATAGGGATAAAGTAACCCTGACTTTGAGAGTTCTAAGCCAAACAAGTCATATAGGGGACCTGACTGTTCCAGAATAGTGAGAAGTTGGAGAATGGCAAGAGACTGTGTGATGTGAAGGTTGATGACTTCAGACTGAGATTTGGAAAAGGTGTTCCTGAAAATTACTGGTCTCAGGAAGAAAGTTCTTGATATGGTAAGCAGTTTCACTCCTTGTTTCTAACCGAGTGATTACAAACAGAAAGTGTATGGGTATTCAATCTGAAAAGCTGGAATGGGGCCTGATATGTGGTAGGCTGAATCTGACATTCATTCTCCTATATAAGCAGTTCAGTTTCTACCCTACTCTCCAGTGGGACAAGAATTTTTATGACTCCTTGAATATTACATATACTTTCCAGATGCTAGCATTTGTTCATTCACTCACTCATTTTTATTAACACTGTTCTTTGTTTAGAAAGCACTCCCTTTGTGGCTTTGTCTACCAAAATCCTGTATATTAATCAAAGCCAAGTTCAATAGTAAATTCTTCCACAAAGTGTTAGCTGACCTGCCCAGCTAGAATCTCTTCCACTACTAAATTCTCTCAGCATTTTGTAGTAGGATGAATACTGTGGCATTGGTTAAGTGGCAGGTTGAAATCTATTGAGTAGCAGAAATCAGTCAAGGCAGGGAAACATCCTGGTGTGTGGATTAACATAAGGACTTGTCTCACCCTCGTAGTAAAAATTCAGAACTAGAAACCTCAGCTCTGGGCCTGTTAGCTGGGTCACTGCACATAGTCTAGGGAAAGGAGGCTAAAGCCAGGTACAGATGAGGCACCCAGGGGCATCCCAAACCATGAGCACAGCTTATTTCTTTCTTTGTCTCACTAGTAAATGGAAATTGTTGCCATTCTCCTAAGCCTGCTTCTCTAGAAGAAAAGTAGGACAGAACTACACACACACACTTATTATTACTTGCATGTGGGTGGAGTAGGGAAGGCAGGGATTGAGTGTATAGCTCACTTATGGTGCATATTTTATCACTACTATTGTGTAAGTTATAAAGGCAAATAAAATTTCTCTTTCTTTTGGGCTTCCCACAAAGCATAATGCTATGTATGTAGGATAAGCTCAGTAAAACTTTTTAAATAAATAAATGGACAATTACCACTATAAAATATCTATCTATTTATCTAGGTATGTGTAACAATGTCTATTCAATTCCTCCATAACTCCTCTTTAACCTCTAATACTGTCATCTATAGAAATTATTTATCATGTCTATTTAGATTTAATACTCAGAAAAATATCACTCCAGTTCATTTTACCCACATTATTTCTATTTCTTGGTCAGTATTTTGATACACTTCTGTGATTAAATTTTAGTAGCAGAGTTAAACTTTTCTTAAGTATACACTCTTTATCACATCAACCCCAACATCAATGGTATTTGAGTGATTTCCATTATATTTCTGTAAATTACTAGGGATTGGTAATTATAATATATTTCACACTTTAATGTAATAGAATCCCAAATAATAAAATCAGATACTATGCAAAATGTACTTAAGTCTTCACAAAGAAAAATTTTAATGTCTTAAATCAAAACTGCATCTTCATTTTTTTATTGCTTGCGTTTGGAGAAAATAAATGGACCAACGAATTGTGTATTCCTGAAGTGCATACCTTTAAAGTATAACGCATAATCATCTGATTGATTTTGCTCTAGGCAGTTAGGTTGAAATGGTCATCATGTTATAAAGAGTGATTAGTTTTCTTTTTTTAATCAAGTCTATATCAGGCATATCAAAAAAACTGAGAGAAAAGATGCAACTGAACTATACTATAAGTCCATGAAAATTAAACATTAAAAAATGAGAATTTTCATTTGACATTATGACTATTTATAGCCCAAATACTAATTTAACTTTAAATTTAATTTTATAGAAAGTATTCTAAAATCATAAGTTTTCAAAAAATGATTAATAATATACCTAGATGGTGACATATACCAGAGTTATTCCATTTCTATTTTGGCAGAAATGGAATAATTGAACTCAAACTTAAATAAATTTGAGTTGTACTTCAGATTCTATTTCAATCTAACTGAAAATCATATCTAAATGCAATTTTCTTATTTACATACTTATTCAACTGTACTTGGATGTATTTAATCGCATTTCAAAAGACTTAAAAGGACATTCTCAGTGTGTTAGGCAGTGTGCTAGGTAATTGAAAAGATCGATGTTCTTTCATTTAATCCTTGCAGTAAGCTTGTATGAAAAACCTCAATTTCAAAGCAGTTGAATATCTTGCCCAAAGTCAAACAACTTGTGACATAACTTGAAATTATGTTTTCTGACTAAAATCATGCAATTTTTGAAGACACTTTTTCATATTTTATTCATGAATTTTTTTTTGATGCTTCAGCATGATCGTGAGATTTTATAGGGAACAGTAATGTTGTCATGCATTAAGTGATATTGATGGTCTTTGTCCTCACTTTAATGGAACCTGGACTATTACGTTTGTTTCTGATATTTTTTAATACTTTATTGATGGTTCATTGGCTGTTTATTTTGGTTGTGAGTGTGCCTGTTTGCTGAGATGCTTCATTTTTGTACGTCCAACTGGTTCCTTGAATTTGCAGTATGCAGAAACATTTCAGCTAGCACTTTAAACTGTATCCGAAGTGTAAATTAATTAGCCCTGTGTGAGGGCCTAAACATCTCTTAAATGAAACTTCTTCAGTTCAAGGTATGCTCTTCAGTGCAAGACCACTTTCATAGTCCATTTACTTACACCTTCAATCATTCATTCGCAGATATTTAATGAGCAATTATGATGTGCCAGAAACAGTCCCAGGGGCTGGGAAATCAGCAGTGAATAAAACAGGAAAAGGTTTAGAGCTTTAAAAGCTCACATTCTATTGGGAGAAAGAGGCAATGAAAAATATTAAAAAATAAAATGTATAACGTTTAACGATGCTAAATAGTATGGAGAAAAATTGCCTAAGAAAGAAGGATAGGGAATGTTTGGCGGGGAGGGGATGCAATTTTAGATGGAAAGTTCAAAGAAGGCCAGACTGAAGAGGGTTATCTGAGAAAATAACTAAACAAAGGTAGGCAAAAAGAGTTGGTCCTCAGATCCACTGCTCCGTCTCCCCCTAATCTGCTTGGTATTTCAGCGATTCTGACCTAGGCTAGTAGTAACTAGCTGGTTCTGGCTAATGGGCAGAAATCAAGAGTAGATGGAAGGAAGAAGACCATGTTTCCCATTTCCCCACTCTCTGCTTTGGGCAGTGCCTCCAGCAGCTGCCTTGCTTCTGTGGCTCTAACTCCCACTGGATAGGCTAACTGTAGTTCAGGATTCTTCTGGTTGACTCCAGGACGTAAGTTCTGATAACACTGCCTCTTTCCTCGCTCTCTCTTGCCCAGGGCTAGATGGTTTCTTCCTGCTGGTAACCCGTGGGTTCTTAGCACTCCCATCACTTGTAAAACCAATTCCATGTGTTAAATCTTCTTCTTAAATACTTTTTAAGAGTTTACAAATAGGGCTTCCCTATTTGTGGTGCAGTGGTTAAGAATCCGCCTGCCGATGCAGGGGACACGGGTTCGAGCCCTGGTCTGGGAAGATCCCACATGCTGCGGAGCAACTAAGCCAGTACACCACAACTACTGAGCCTGCGCTCTAGATCCCGCGTGCCACAACTACTGAAGCCAATGCACCTAGATCCTGTGCGGTGCAACAAGAGAAGCCACCGCAATGAGAAGCCCGCGCACCGCAACGAAGAGTAGCCCCTGCTCACCACAAGAGAAAGCCCCTGCGCAGCAACAAAGACCCAACACAGCCAAAAATAAATCAATAAAATAAATTTATAAAAAAAACCAAAACAGTTTACAAATAATATTTAGACCCTGATACTACAGAGGTGAGAAAGCAAGACTCATGGCCATATAGGTAAAGATCATCCTGGACCATGGGAACAGCAAGTCCAGCTATCTGGGAGAGAGCTGCCAGCAGTGCTCATGACACAGCAAAGAGTACAGTGTGGCTGCCACTGACAGGGAGGAGGTGAGTTCAGAGATGGTAAAAAATGGGTCAGAGAAAAGAAGGGATTGAGGATGAAGCACATCTTCCAGGATCTAGTAGGTCATCTCTCTGATTTTTGACTTTTACTCTAAAAGAGACAGAAAGTTATCAAAGGCTTTTTAACTGCAGAGTGAGATGATTTAATTTTCATCTTAACATATCCATTCTTTCTTGAAAGGAACAACAGCAGAAGTAGGAAGACAGATTTAGAAGGTAGTGAAACATTTTGGCAAAACAAATGGTTGTGGCGGGAAAATAGCAGTGGTGGTGATGAGGGGTGGTCAGGTCATGGGCAGGTTGCGATGGTCAAGCTAACAGGATTTGAGGATGAATCACACATGTTAAACGAGAAAAGAATACACTGAGTTTCAAAATTTATTAAGATATTTAAGTGGAGATATTGGGTATATGAGCATGAGCTATGTAAGTATGAATTCAAGTGGAAAGATCTGACCTATAGACATAAATTTGGGAATCACCATATATACATAGTTTTCTATTCCTTGCTTATTTGTAGTGTTTTGGGATAGCTGAACTTCTCAATAAAAAATGATTACATAATCTATAGATTAATAATATAGAAAATATAGATTGTTTTTAAGCAAAACTATAGAACCTTTTAATTGTTCTTGCTAAAGTATTCACAATGCGGAGTCACACGTTTAGTCCAAGTATTTTTGAACTTGTCTTTTAAACAGTTGTATTATTTAAGTTACAAATCCAGCTCATGCTAAGAAGGGACTTGATAAGATACTTGTGGTGTCTAAGAAAATCTTACGACAGCATTCTAAGGGCTTGAGCACTGAAGGCTCATTTGTGTTTATTGCCTTAGAGTCTGTATGTATGTCCTCTACATTTTCCCCTTTCACTGCAAGCCACCTTTATCCACATGGCAGAAAGTATATTCACCAACAATTCTACATCTTTACACCTAATGGCTTCTATGATTCAGAGAAAAAACAGTTCTCAGAATAACAAGGAAGAGGGAAAGCACCAGAAAAGCTGTATGTTCAGTACAGTTTTCAAAGCCAATTTAACAGTCTCTTAAGAAAACGTATTTTTCATTATTTTCATTCATTTCCTATATATATATACTGAACATGAAGTTATTAGTATTTCTCCTTCAAAAACATGAAAGGGTAAAAATAATAGCAGCATTAGAAACCATTTTCATTTAATACAATTTTTTTTTTATAATTCTATGTACTTTATCCCAGATCTCATAAAGAAAGTTAAAATTGATGTAACAATTTATTTGCAATGTGTTTGATCAGTACACAACAATAAAGGTTAGTATCGGTGATATTTAAAAGATATGATATTCAGTGGAGAATTACGTAAGACAAGATTATGCAGTTTTAAGCCCAAGACTCCATGTCACATTTTAGGATTACTTAGATAACTACAGTAAAAAAAATTTTTTTAAAGACTTTGAAGCTATGAAGCATGCTAAACTTACCAGAGTACGACGTGATAATAAATTATTCAACACTGCATGTGAAAATAGATCTATGAAATAGAAAAGAGTTACATTTCTGCCATTTATTTATTCAACAGACATTTATTCAGTTGCCTCTGCTTTTCAAAGGATAGCAGCATCTGGTTCTACAGAAAAAATAAATAAATAAACTGAAAATATAGGAGATTCATTTAACTGCAATTATTTCAGAAATAAGCACTTTAAGTTCATGAATTAGGAGCCCAATCAGCCTATCAGTCAATATATTCAGACTTGCTTCCACCACTGGTACCACATAGTTTAACCTCTATCATCTTTTCCAATGACCAATGCAGAAAGTAGAAAAAGCCTTGATCCTACTCTTGCTTTACTGACTATCCTCCACACAGAACTCAGAGCCATCCTTATAAAACAGAAATCAGATTGAGCCACTCTCTTCGTGTCAACCCTCTGACTGCTCTTCTACATCTTTAGAATAAAATACCAAGTTCCTCCTGTGGCATACACCATCTGGTCCCTAGCTCACTCTTACAATCATCCTCAATTCTCCTATTTCTCTTCCTCTTACTTGCTGTGATCCATGCCTTGGTCATTTTGCTATTCCTTGACTGTGTCACCATATGCCTACCTAAAGCATGTAGACTTGCTCGTCTCACTGCTGGAACTCCCTTGATCCACGTATCTACTCTGGTCATTCCACACAGCATTCAGGTCTCTATTTAAATGTCACCTCCTCACAGAGCTCATTTCAGACCATCAATTCTCCATCCTCTGGGTTACTTTAATTTTCTTCACAACATTTACCTCTAACTGGCAATAATGTGTATATTTATTTGTCTAATATTTCCACCCCCAAATAAAATATAAATCTCGGGAGAGCAGAGATTTTGCCTCTTTGGTATATCTCAGGACATAGAAGTGCATGGCCCACAGGTGATATACAATAAATTCCTGTTTAACTTATTAATTTGTTGATTATATTGTACTTATACATAATGTCATGTAAATGGATATGAATCCCAGCTGACTACTTTTTAACTCTGAAAGCTTGGGCAAGTAAGCAAACTATTTAGCAAAATGGTTGTAATGACACTTATTTCATGTGCAAAGTGCTTATAATATTGCCTGGTGCATTTAAATGCTCATTGAATGTTACTTATTTTAATTTTATTTTTATTATTATGTTATTGTCTACATTTAAAAAACTGTGTTTCTGCATTCATGTAAGGGAAATGCATGTATGTAAAATGTGTATAAATATAGGGTCCTCATTATCCTAGCAGTATCAGACTCCTGGCTGTAATGAGGTTTCTTGGGGAGGCAAAAGTCCTTATTACACAAAAATATTTACTTATGAAATGACCAAAACTTCCAAAAATGTATTTGATATATTCTTTAAATTACAGTTCATATTCCCATCTAAATTTTATAACAGTTCAAAAAATATTTCCATAATATTGAGTTTCAATTTTCATTTTTCTCTTCAAGTTGGCTTTTTCCAGTAACAATTATTCTCCAGTTACACAAATCTTTTTTGATCTTTTGCTCGTTTTCAAGGACCAGAGAAATAAATGTATATGGATAATGTTTAAGATGAAATAAAGTTAAATGTGTCAATGATCTTTCATTATTTTATTATCAGTGGCAGAATAAACCTTAATGAATAGAATTTACTTTTTTGTGTACTTTGCTTTTGAGTGGAAAAGATAAAAGACATGAGAGTATAATATCAGTGTATGTTTTAAGATCAGTGCATATTCAATCTAATCTCCCACACCTTTTCACATACAGTCCTCTGCAATGATAATATTGTCTAGTGATGGCTCTTTGTACTATGTTAGAAGTTCCTTTGATATGTTACCGTATTATTCCATATGGATCCAACCACAACAAAACCTTATCACTTGAAACTAAGTTTTTGTTCTGCTACAAAAATAATTGAGTTTGAACATTTAATCACATGGTTTTATGCTGACCTAGCAATAATATTCAAAGGATAGATTCATTTTGCTGAGACCAATTTTCCTGGCACTCAGCCAAATATTAAAATGGAGCTCTATAAATAACATTAGTGTACTGTGAAAAGGCAGTAAAAAATTGCATCCATATCATTAGTCTAATGTCAATCAACTTAATTACTGCTATTGCTAATGGGAAGGTATCTTCAAGTACTTAAATTTTTCCAAGTTTGTTAACAAACATAGCTCAAGTCCCTGTATTTCCAGTATACAGATTACCAGACAGTTTTATTGGCATTGGATATGGATTTATTTCAGATGAGTTTAAGCAAGGTGTGGACAAGAATCTTAAAGTTGACACCATCAGGGTAATGATTAATTTTACAGGATGAGAGAAGATGTTTACTATTCACTAAAATATATGCTGGAGATCTACCAAGAACATTCAGGATGTCTCTTTATTCAGTATGTCATTGCCTGTTTAAACAGAAAATACTACTACTAATAAAAACAATTACCTCTATATTTGTTATTTTGCTATGAACCAAGTAAATAATAATTTTTAGTTTGCTGTATAAATTATCTTATTCATCATAACAACAATGTTTAATACCTCTGTTTACAATTGTGGAAACTGAGGTTCACTGAGCTTATTTACTTTGTTCACATGGTGAGTAGGATTTATAGTCACATGTATCTGGCTCCAAGGGTCATTATTTTTATGATTTAAATATATTGTCTATTGAAATAGCCTAGAATTTATATCAATTTCCTTTTTTCTCTTAATGAGAAATATTTTAAATAAAAAATTTCTTCTAAGCATACTTTATCTACCACTGGGGCATAATTTACATCAAAAAGAGTTGATATTTGGAAGAATATAATCAAACTAAGGAATGTTTCTTTCTTTTAATTAAAGAATTAGAGTCTATTTCATAAGAAGTTCAAGTAGATTTGGACAGAGTGACATGAATAGATTGACAACTGTGAAGATGTTATAAACTCAGGTGGATTTGATAGAACAAAAAACATTAAATTCCTCAGAGTAAACTGTCTATTGTTAATAATTAAACTATATAATTGAATAATCAACAGAGGAGTGTGATAAACCATACAAGTAATCAGAAAGTATAAAAACTGAATTAGCCAGTATGACAAAACTCAGCATAAGCCGAGCAGTTATGCTTGTTGTTATTGGAGTACAACAAGTTATACCCTGGGAGGAAAATGTGCTGAACTTGAAGTTGGAGATAAAAATAACCTCTTCCAAATATTGTTCAAATTAAAACTGTTATACAGTACACACACGAGCTTGATGCCATCTCTAGCACAGAGGTTCAATGGTTATTTTAAAGAAGTAAGGAGGTAGTGAGAACATAAATATTACTGGATGATAAATTCCCCCTTATTTTTAACAAAGTTCTCACTGGTTATTATTTTACACAATTAAGAGTACCTTCTTTTTCTTCTCAAATATCTTCTTTAAATAACTATGAGTCGCTGTAGCAAAATATCATAAAAATTATAAAAAATGATGCTAAAAATCTTGTAATGCATTTCCTATACCCCATACATTCCATATAAATGATGCTGTTTTAAGTAAAATATTTTAAAACAAATTCTTTATGTATAATAAAGATGGTTTAATCAAAAACCAACCACACATTATTTCAAGTAAAAACCAAATAATTTTAAATGAAACAGGAACTACACAAGGATATTACTATTACTATGTAATATTTCTTGGAGTATCTAGAAAATGCAAAAAGAATAGATAATGAAAATCTGGCAGAAAAAAAATTTAAAAGAAGAACTAAAATTATCTCCTTTTGCTGGTGATAAGACTGCATATACAGAGACTCAAAGAGGGTCTAATAACATTTTTTTTTAATTATTAAGGGAATTGTTAAAGTGGCCGGTTATAAGTTTTACCTATTCAAGAAAAAAAAATGTAGACTAGGAATTAGAAAAAAATATTGCATTGAAAAAGTTATGACAAAACAATAAAATTCTCATAAATATACATATATCTTAAGGTATAATTTACTCGTGTATAATTCTGCTAGTTTTGACAAATACATGTAATCAACATATAGAATAGAATCTTCACCCTCCAAAATTTCTCCTGTGCCCCTTTCAGTCAACAGCTCCATTACCCTAATCTTTTATAGACACTGTTCTGATTCTTGTCCCTATGATTTTGCCTTTTCCAAAACGTCATATACATTAATATAATACGTAGCCTTTTGAGTCTGACTTTTTTCACTGAGCATAACGCATTTGAGATTCATCGACATTACTGTAGGTATCAGTAGTTCATGTATTTATAGCTGAGGGGTATTCCTTTACATCTATATAGCGTTCCCCAGTTAAAGAAATTTTAAAATGTGACACAATGGATGAAGGTGATTAAAATGTACAAACTTCCAATTAGAAGACAATAAGTACTAGGAATGTAATGTACAACATGATTAATATAATTAACACTACTGTGTATTATACATGAAAGTTGTTAAGAGAGTAATCCTAAGAGTTCTTGTCACAAAGAAAAATTTTTTTTCTTTTTTTTCTTTTTTTATCTATATGAGATGATGGATGCTCACTAAATTTATTGTGGTAATCATCATGATATAGGTCAAATCATTATGCTATATAACTTAAATTTATACAGTGCTGTAAATCAATTATATTTCAATAAAACTGGAAGGAAAAAAGTCTCAGATAATAATAAAAAAAAGACCCAAATTTTCTAAAGAAATAAATTAATTATAATAAATTATATAAAAAGAAACTATAGGAACCATCAGCCATATAATCCAATCTGGCATTTAATCTAAGACATGAGGAGTAAGTAGGAATTAGCTGAACATTTAGGAAGGTCAAAAGACATAAAAGGTCCATAAACTTAGGCAGACCCAATAGAAGAAATGAAACTTTAACCAAAAAATTACATCCAGAAATACAGCCACATAAATAGTCCAGTTAATCTTTGACAAGGGAACAAAGGCCATACAATGGAGAAAAGACAGACTTTTCAATAAATGGTGCTGGGACAACTGGACATCTTCATTCAAAATAAAATGAATCTAGACAGAGACCTGTGCCCTTCATAAAAATTAACTCAAAATGGATTATAGACCTAAACATAACGTGCAAAACTATGAAACTCCTAGAAGATAACAGAGAAAACCTACATGACCTTGAGTATTGTGATGACTTTTTAGATAGAACACAAAGGGTACAGTCTATGAAATAACTTATAAGCTAGACTTCATTAAAAAAATTTTTTTAAATTTTGTTCTAGGAAACACACTGTCAAGATAATGAGAAAACAAACCACAGACCAGGAGAAAATATCTGCAAAACGCATATATGATAAAGGACTATTACCCAATATATACAAAGAACTCTTTTTTTTTTTCTTTTTTCTTTTTTTTGTGGACCCTGGGCCTCGTCTCTCCCTTGCATGACAAACCACCCTGCTGTTAGGACCCTGTATACAATCCAAACAATAACTGTCTTTTCCTGACTTTCTGCTGCTCCAGGTTGGGAATGCTAGGAATATTTTGACAGAGTTCATGCATCAAGAAAAGACAGCAACACCTCATCACAGCCCATGAGCACAAATGCAGTTACAGCCAATATAAATCAGCTCCAGGGAGGGAAGGGAAGTTTGGCGCTGAATAAATGAATAAATGAGTGAATGAATGAATGAATGGAGGGAAGAAGTGAAGTGAATACAAAGAACTCTTAAAAATAAAAAATACAAAGAACATGATTAATAAATGGCCTAAACACCTGAACAGATACCTCACTAAAGTGATAAACAATGGCAAATAAGAACAGGAAAAGATGCTCCACATCTTTATCAACAGGGAAATGCAAATTAAAACAATGAGATACCAAAAAATAAATTTATTAGAATGTCCAAAATTCATAACACTAGTACCACCTAATGCTGGCGAGGATGTGGAGCAACAGGAACTCTCATTTATTGCTGTTGAGAATGTAAAGTGGTACAGCCACTTTGGAAGATCGTTTGGCAATTTATTAAACTAAATGTACTCAACATTTGATCCAGAAATCATGCCTTTGTATTTATACAAATGATTTGTAAACTATGTCCACTCAAAAACCTGCACATGGATGTTTTATAGCAGCTTTATACATAGTTGCAAACAACCAAGATGAACTTGGTTGAAAGGATTAAGAAACTGTGGTACATACAGACAGTGGAATATTATTCAGCATTAAAAAGAGATTAACCATCAAACCATGGAAAAACTTGGAGAAACTTTAAATGCACATTACTAAATGAAAAAGGCCATTCTGAAAAGACTACGTACTATATGATTCCAACTAATGACACTCTGGAAAAGGCAAAATTATGGAAAGTATAAAAAAAAGATCAGTGGTTTCCAGCGGGTGGGGGGAGGGTGGGATGAATGGGTGAAAAACAGGATTTTTAGAACAATAAAATTATTCTATATGACATCATAATGGTGGATACTTGTCACTATACATTTGTCAAAACCTATAGAATGTAAAAACACCAGGAGTGAACCCTAATATAAACTATGGACTCTGAGAGATAATGACGTAGGTTCATCAACTGCAATAAATTTTTTTCATAAAAACCATTTATTTTTAGTAATAAAGATGGGAAGGAATTACACTGAAGTATTTATTTCCATGTTATATAATTATAGGCAGTTTTTCTGCTTCTTTACTAATTTCCCAAATAAAATGTAAAAGTATAAGCTTTTACTGTTTTTATAATCTGATAATTGTTTTCAGAAAAAATCATTGAAAAATTGAAAAGGAATAAAAAAGGCAATAGAAAGATGAACAAATTATATTAATAGGCAATTCATCTCACTATAACTCAGAAAAATATAAATAAAAATAAGAATGAAATACCCATTTATACCCATCAGAAACACAAAACGAGTTAGTAACATCCAACAGAGGCAAGCGTAGAGGAAATGAGTAGTGTCATCAGTTGCTGGTGGGAATATAAATAGCTTCACCTCTAGGGAAAATAATCTGGAAGGCACTATCAAAATTATAAATGTACACAACCTTTAACCAGCAATAGCACCCACCTATTTTCTGTGTTCCTCTCTACTACGTATTTGTCTGCCATGTGGAACTCATAATGTTTTTTAGTTTTTCTGGATCTATTCTTCCAGCATTGCAGACAAGAGGGGAGCAAGTTAACTAAGGAAATGTATTCAATACTGAATTGCATTTAGTGCCCCTAGGATATAGATGTTTTATATTTCATGAATGATGTCACCAGCATGCTCAGCTGGGTGGTTTTCTACAGCCTGGTTTAGTTGCTTAAATATAAACATAGAGAGAAAACAGTTTGCTTAAACATTGTGTTTGGTTTGGTTTGATTTTCCCAAGAAAAATGACAAAAGGAGAAATAGACAAATGCTAATAGTAATGACAAAAATGTAATTAAAAGACAAGTCATAGCATGTTAGGTAGAAACAGAGGAAACGAAAAAAATCATGAATAGGGAAAGAATAATTGGGTCTGTGGGCTAAAAGTCTTCTTGGGGTCAAAGGACAGTCAGAGTGGGAATTGTTGGACTAATAAAATGTAATAAGATCATCAGAGGAAGACATTTCTGTATTAATTATTCTATAACTTCACGTTTTTGATGACAGAACTGTCTGATTCTATCAAGGACCAGCTCTAACCTGTGACATGCTGGCTTTTCTATCTCACCAGAACGGGGTTAGGAGCACAAAGTAATTTTTTTTCACATGTACAGTTTTACAATGCAATTTACATGAAGGGGAAAAAGGAAAAAAAAAAAAAAAAGTCCTGGAGCATGACTGTGGGAGTGGGTGGTTGAGGTAGGCTAGGCAAAATGGTGGTTAGAGAAGAAGAGGTCAAGGAACCAAAATGCCAGATTGTTGGAAGGATTATCAATAAAGACATCAACATCCCTCAGCATGATTGTAGAAATTAGAGTGGGCTATAAGATTGAGAAGCCAAGACCAAAATCATCAAGAAATGCAAGAGACTGTCCAAAATGTCATTAGGTATCAGTAATCAATAGTAGATGTAAACCCATATATCATAAGCCCTAAAAAAATGAGTGTATTTTACAAAGAGATGGAGGAATCTATTATACATATGATAACACCTCAGCATATCAGAGAAAATGAGGTCACAGGTTTTTAAATCATCTTAGAAAAGAAACTGAATGAGCATGGAGATTAAAATGTAATTAGCCTACAAAATTAGATGATGACCTGGTCAGTGTTGGAGTCTCAAATGACTTTCACTCTGGCCAGATAGTCTCATTGAAATGAAAAATTGCTGTCAAAAGAATTAAAAACCAAGGGAAAACTGAAGGTCTTTTTGCTTTCTTTAGAGAAAGTGCAATATTTCTTACAGGATTAGTTCAATTAAAATCTCCAGATTTTAATTCAGGTATGACCAATGGAGAGTTTCCAGAGAAGCTACATAGTGGTTGCAGAGGGCAGTAAGTAGTCACAATAAGCCTCCTTTGGACAAGATGATTATGCTCTTCATTATAAGTACTGCAGTGGTAACACACAAAAAACCATAGCTATCTAATAATGTAATCTCACTGTAAAATAAAAAAAATCCATCAAGCTTTAATAAAACGAAATTTTAAAATAAACTTTGACTCTAGGAAAACTCACGATACAGATATTTTCGCTGACATACTTATAATTTTCATGAGACCAGCAACAGAATTTTCCTTGTTCACCACTATATTCCTGTACTTACCAAAGTGAATGGCACAAGAGTAAATGGGAGTGTTTCCTTAATTTCTCTTTCTGAGCTTTTGTTGTTAGTGTAGAGGAATGCAAGAGATTTCTGTGTATTAATTTTGTACCCTGCAACTCTGCAAAAGTCATTGATTAGCTCGAGTAATTTTCTGGTAGCATCTTTAGGATTTTCTATGTATAGTATCATGTCATCTGCAAACAGTAACAGTTTTACTTCTTTTCCAATTTGGATTCCTTTTACTTCTTTTTCTTCTCTGATTGCCATGGCTAGGACTTCCAAAACTAGGTTGAATAATAGTGGTGAGAGTGGACATCCTTGTCTTGTTCCTGATCTTAGGGGAAATGCTTTCAGTTTTTCACCACTGAGAATAATGTTTGCTGTGGGTTTGTCATACGTGGCTTTTATTATGTTGAGATAGGTTCCCTCTATGCTCACCTTCTGTAGAGTGTTTATCATAAATCGATGTTGAATTTTGTTGAAAGATTTTTCTGCATCTATGGAGATGATCATATGGTTTTTATTCTTCAATTTTTTAATATGGTGTACCACATTGACTGTTTTGCATACATTGAAGAATCCTTGCATCCCTGGAATAAATCCCACTTGATCATGGTGTATGATCATTTTAATGTGTTGTTGGATTCTGTTTGCTAGTATTTTGTTGAGGATTTTTGCATCTATGTTCATCAGTGATATCGGCCTGTAATTTTCTTTTTTTGTGATATCTTTGTCTGGTTTGGGTATCAGGGTGATGGTGGCTTCGTAGAATGAGTTTGGGAGTGTTCCACCCTCTGCAATTTCTTGGAAGAGTCTGAGAATGATAGGTGTTAGTTCTTCTCTAAATGTTTGATAGAATTAACCTGTGAAGCCATCTGGTCCTAGACTTTTGTTTGTTGGAAGATTTTTAATCACAATTTCAATTTCATTACTTGTATTTGGTCTGCTCATATTTTCTCCTTCTTCCTGGTTCAGTCTTGGAAGGTTGTACTTCTCTAAGAATTTGTCCATTTGTTCCATGTTGTCCATTTTATTGGCATATAGTTGCTTGTAGTACTCTCTTACGATCCCTTGTATTTCTGTGGTGTCAGTTGTAATTTCTCCTTTTTCATTTCTGATTTAATTGATTTGAGTCCTCTCCCTTTTTTTACATGATGAGTCTGGATAAAGGTTTATCAATTTTATCTTCTCAAAGAACCAGCTTTTAGTTTTATTGATTTCTTTTCTTTGTTTCTATTTCATTTATTTCTGCCCTGCTCTGCTCTTTATGATTTCTTTCCTTCTACTAACTTTGTTTTGTTTGTTCTTCTTCAGTTGCTTTAGGTGTAAGTTTAGGTAGTTTATTTGGGATTTTTCTTGTTTCTTGAAATATGATTGTAAAGAATAAAATACCTAGGAATAAACCTACCTAAGGAGGCAAAAAACCTGTATGCAGAAAGCTATAAGGTACTGATGAAAGAAATCAAAGTCGACACAAGCAGATGGAGAGATATACTATGTTCTTGGATTGGAAGAATCAACACTGTGAAAATGACTATACTACCCAAAGCAATCTACAGATTCAATGCAATACCTAGCAAACTACCAGTGGCATTTTTCACAGAACTAGAACAAAAAATTTCACAATATGTATGGAAACACAAAAGACCCCGAATAGCCAAAGCAATTTTGAGAAAGAAAAACGGAGCTGGAGGAATCAGGCTCCTTGACTTCAGACTATACTACAAAGCTACAATAATCAAGACAGTAAAGTACTGGCACAAAAATAGAAATATAGATCAAAAGAATGGGATAGAAAGCCAAGAGGACAGAAACCCACACACCTATGGTCACCTAATCTATGACAAAGGAGGCAAAAAAATACAAAGGAGAAAAGACAGCCTCTTCAATAAGTGGTGTTGGGAAAACTGGACAGCTACATGTAAAAGAATGAAATTAGAACACTCCCTAACACCATACACAAAAATAAACTCAAAATGGATTAAAGACCTAAATGTAAGGCTGGACACTATAAAACTCTTAGAGGAAAACATAGGAAGAACACTCTTTGACATAAATCACAGCAAGATCCTTTTTGACCCAGCTCTTAGAGAAATGAAAATAAAAACAAAAATAAACAAATGAGACCTAATGAAACTTAAAAGCTTTTGCACAGCAAACCATAAATGAGACGAAAAGACAACCCTCAGAATGAGAGAAAATATTTGCAAATGAAGCAACTGAAAAAGGATTAAACTCCAAAATACACAAGCAGCTCATGAAGCTCAATATCAAAAAAACAAACAATCCAATCAAAAAATGGGTGGAAGACCTAAATAGACATTTCTCCAAAGAAGACATACAGATTGCCAACAAACACATGAAAAAATGCTCAACATCACTAATTAGTAGAGAAATGCAAATCAAAACTAGAATGAGGTATCACCTCACACCAGTCAGAAGGGCCATCCACAAAAAATTCACAAACAATAAATGCTGGAGAGGGTGTGAAGAAAAGGGAACCCTCTTACACTGTTGGTGGGAATGTAAACTGATACTGCCACTATGGAGAACAGTATGGAGGTTCCTTAAAAAACTAAAAATAGAATTACTATATGACCCAGTAATCCCACTACTGGGCATATACCCAGAGAAAACCGTAATTCAAAAAGACACATTCACCCCAGTGATCATTGCAGCACTATTTACAATAGCCAGGACATGGAAGCAATGTAAATGTCCATCGACAGAGGAATGGATAAAGAAGATGTGGTACATATATACAATGGAATTTTACTCAGCCATAAAAAGGAACAAAATTGGGTCATTTGTAGCGATGTGGATGGACCTAGAGAGTGTCATACAGAGTGAAGTAAGTCAGGAAGAGAAAAACAAATATCATATATTAATGCATATATGTGGAATCTAGAAAAATGGTATAGATGACCTTATTTGCAAAGCAGAAATAGAGACACAGATGTACAGAACAAATGTATGGATTCTAAGGGGGAAAGAGATGGGGTGGGCGGAATTGGGAGATTGGGATTGACACATATACACTATTCATACTATGTATAAAATAGACAACTGATGGGATTATACTGTATAGCACAGGGAACTCTACTTAATGCACTGTGGTGACCTAAATGGGAAGGAAATCCAAGAGGAGAGATATGTATATGTATGGCCAGTTCATTTTGCTGTGCAGTAGAAGCTAACACAACATTGTAAAGCAACTATACTCCAATAAAAATTAATTAAAAAAAAGTGAATGCACATTGTAGGCACTTAGTACATATTAGTTGAATGAATAGATTTCTAAAGATTCTACCTGCTTCACTCAAGTTGGATGCACAATTAACTTCCCATTCTCTACTATTTTGAAAGCATATTTAGACATACTCCTCTTTAACTCCTGACACTTTTCTGGGCACAATGGAGAGTATATTCATTGATCCTTGCAGAGAATCCTCAGGTAGGCAAATATTGCTTTCTACCCTGATTGCTCAGTCTTGCTGATGGAGAAAGGTAGGTAACTTTGCAAATGGGGAGCCAGCCACTTCCATTATCATTTGTATGAAGACTAAATATACTGTCCTCCTCCAGCTTCAAAATATTGCCACAATTTTATGTTGTAATATAAAATTTCATTAACAGTTTAATCACTTAGTGAATGACAACTATAATGTCAATTCCTAAACTTTTTATCTCACAATTTTTTCATGTTTGAGATGTTAATATGCTGTATCCTTTCTTATTTCTTCTGCTTTACCTAAAATAAGCAAATTTATATTCTGTGAACATTTATTTCAGACCTGTTCCCATTTGTGTTTTAACACTTAATGTTGAAAGCTAAAGGTAGGCTGTTCCCAAATACATAATCCCCTTGGGATCTTTTCTTCTTGACTTTGATAAAGTACCACTATGCTATTCTATCTAATTTCTTTCTCCAAAATTTTTCTAAGTGGCTATAATATTAATTTAAAGTTTCTTCAATAGATTTTGTCCTAAGTAAATCACTGAAAACTTCATAAGTTTTTACTACCAACTGACCTCTTCCTAAGAAAAAGAAAGTAGCAGGACTCCATTCTCCATTTCTATTGCAACAGGCTGAGAAAGATTCATGTTTAAAATTTAAAGACTGTGATTGAATTAGAAATACATATGTTTTTAAAAACCCAGCAGTTGGTTCATTGGTTCACTTTTGTGTCTTTTTTGTATTTTTTTCACCATATACTCCTTGGAAAATGTCAAGAAAAATTAATCTCTAAAAAAACATTTTTTATCAAGGCTTTTTACTTCATTTCCTGAAATGTTGAAAGCTCCAAGAAACATCAATAAATGACTACATAAAATTGGACTAACTAAATTTTTTTGCATATGTCTATAATTTTAATAACAAGTTGGGGAAAAGATAGGGTGGGGAATTGAGAGAGTTAGAACTTGATGATTTAAATGAAAGATTAATGGACAGCAATGCTAATAAATAAAGGACTGCATATCGAATTAAATGAATGAATAAATGAACATGAGACCTTTAAGACTATTACTCTTCTTGACCAGTCATTTCTTTATATTCTTCACAAACATTTTTAATGATACAATTCACCATTCAATGAAATACAGTAGAAATGAAATATGAATAAAAACCTATTTGTGTTTGAGTTTCGGTTTCATTCTGTCTATAATGTTTATGCCATTGAAAGCAAAACATACGTGTTTCCTTATTAATAACAATATCCTCTTTAACCTATCAACGTAAACATTCTTCCTCTATTTTCTCCTATAATGCTTCATTTTCAAAGCTGGGGAAAACATACTCAAAACACCAACAACAAGTATGGAAAGGCAGGATTGACTGCTTTAAAAAGGCAGAAATTAAAATGCAGCCAATCAAAAGTTTAACTTCCTCCTTTTATCTCTTCTATGAGTAATATTGCGCTAATAGAATGTAGGAATAAAAGAACTCTCTTGGTGTCTTAATTAATTGAGTATTGTCTAGCAGTTCTTTTCATAAGGCTTGTTAAAAATGTTCCTTCTGGTAAACTTTAAATCCATTTTTATAATTAGCATTTAGTTGTATCCTTGAAATGAAACCAGCTTCTTTTTGTCTGCCAACACCAATTTTCAGCTCAGCAGCTAAAAATTAAGTCCTGTGCATTAAAATCAGCAGGTTTGATGTAAAGTTGTAATAACTTATGGAAATTCTTTCATCATTTTACCCATGGAAAATTAAATTTCTTC
The DNA here is from genome assembly GCF_028564815.1 of Eubalaena glacialis. Classification (NCBI taxonomy): domain Eukaryota; kingdom Metazoa; phylum Chordata; class Mammalia; order Artiodactyla; family Balaenidae; genus Eubalaena; species Eubalaena glacialis. The sequence continues at coordinate 139,870,446 of NC_083717.1, forward strand.
TAAACCTGAAATTTGTTTATTTTCACATTCAAATTCTGTTTGTATACACTTTTGACAAAAATATAGGTCTTATGCTTATACACTGAAGATTATTAATTGGAAACAATTATTTGAAATACATAGGCAATCCTTTCTAAATATTTTTTTCTAGTACACTGAATATCTATGTATAAATTTCCTTCAAAAAATAGGATATATATTAATTGAAATTTATGTTCTGTTCATGGACAAAATCTTCATTTTGAAAGGTTCAAATGCATTTATTTCATCTTGTTTTATTGCTATAATACTATATTAACTGTGATGATCACAATAAGAGTTTTAAAAACCCTTCATTTAATTATTCATCCTTTATAAATTGAATCAAAGTCAGAAAACCTGCTAAATTAAGAATAATTATCTTTAAAATTTTTGAGATGTTCATCCAGTCATCCAAACATAAAATTTTACACTCAGGAGTAAAAAAGAAACTAAAAATTTTCCAGATAAATTTTTCTAGCTTTTGGAGCATTCAAAATGCCTAAGCAACCAAATTACAAGTGTTGTGTTTTTGTATTCACCCCTTTGACAGGTGATAGTGTTTTTAAAAGTAACATGACATGAAAATTGCCCTCAGAGTTTAAAATTTAAAGAAATGAGAAAAATAAAACAAAATATGAATAAATGTCTATATTAATTAGAGCCAAAATGGAGTTTCAAAAAAGATATCAAAGTTACAGAATTGTCATGTATAATTGATTGTTGGGCTAGTATCTGTCTTAGTCTGCTTGGGCTGCCATAACAAAATACCATAGACTGGGTGACTTAACCTACAGAAATTTATTTTCTTACAGTTCTAGAGACTGGGAAGTGCAAGATCAGGTGCTGGAAAAGCAGGTTTTATTCTGAGGCTTGTTCTTTTGGCTTGTAGGTAGCCATCATCTAACTGTGTGCTCACATGGACTCTTCTTTGTGTGCACACAGGTGGGGGGTGGGGTGAAGAGCAAAAAGAGAGAGAGAGAGAGGGAGAGGGTGCAAGCAAGCTCACTGGTGTCTGTTCCTCTTCCTCTAAGGACACCAGTTCCATAAGATTAGAGTCCTATTCTTATGACCTCATTTAGCCTTAGTTACCTCTTTAAAGACCCTAATGCTAAATACAGTCATATTGAAGATTAGGACTTTAACATATGAATCTGAGGAGAACACAATTCAATCTATAACAGTATCTGAAACTTGATTAATGGGTAAAATCTAAATAAGTAAAATAAAGAAAAGAGGCATCAATATTAAGAATTAAAAGTCATGAAAAAGGGGTCATAAGTTAATAAACCACATATTTTCTGGAATTAGATACATAGTCAGATCTAAAGTAGAGGATTGGTAATAAATAGCAGAAAAATACTATTTCCAAGAAGAGAAGACCAAATATTAAAGTGTTTTAAAAATCCAAACCATATTTCATTCCATCTTGCTCTTGTTCTCTCTCTTTCCCTCTCTTTCTCTCTCCCTCTGTCACACACACACACACACACACACGCACACACACACACACACACAAACTTCTTTAAGCTGTATATGTGTTACTATTCACAGAGGTTTTATGATAATATTTTTAGAATATTTAAGTCACATATGGAAATCAGCTACATAAACAAGTTAAACTATTTTAAATACATAAATAACAGTGCTAAGTATTCATTAGTTAAACATAATTTAAAATGATAGAAAGGTAGAACTCTTGCTTCTACACAGGCTACTTTAACATGCCATCTCATTATTTGCTGCTATATTACACCAGACATTTGTATAGAATGCAGTTGTATATGAGAAGCTTAAGTCATACATAAAAGAATGTCTTCAGAAATGGGATCATTTAGACATTATCAGACATTAAAAGTCAGCACATAACCATGTATCTATGTTCATCCTATCTTCCCTTTAAGGACAAACATCAACTTTTTGATTATTATTTCACTTCTAAAAGAAAGAAAGAAAATATGACAACTATGATTTAGACAAGTATAGGGAACTTAACACTTCTTGTTAATTTGTCAATTATGGTTCTTTTACATAATCTAATTATTAGTCTGTGGGGTGTACCATAAAAAAAACACCATAGACTGGATGGCTTAAAAAACAGAAATTTATTTTCTCACAGTTCTTGACACTGGGAAATGGAAGATCAAAGTGCTGTCAAGGTTAGTTTTGGGGGAGGCCTCTTTTCCTGACTTGAAGACAGCCACCTTCTCACTGTATCCTTGCATGGCCTTTCTGGGAGGGCTAGGAAGAGGTCTGGTTTCTGTTCCTCTTTTTATAAGGATATCAGTTCTATCTTATCACCTCGTTTAACCTCAATTACCTCCCTAAAAGCCCTTTCTCTAAATACAGTCACATTGGGGGTTAGAGTTCAACAAGATATCAAATTTGGGGACATAATTCAGTCCATAACAATCTGTATCTGATTTCAAAGAGAAGGCACTTGATTTCTTCATACTTAGAACTATGCCCCAAAACAAGGCAGAGAAATTAACATGGAAACATAGATCCCACCCTTAATGGAAATAGGAAATATCTATAACTCCTACACAAAAAAATAAAGAAGAGCTGCCAAACGCAATGAAGATTAATGGACCAGTTGGATCCTGTCAAGAATGGACAACTTCACTTGCAGGTCCCAGACACAGCCTGTGGAGTATGAAGCTATTCCCAAAGTAGAGTTTGTGCAGAGAGGTGGACAGAGTGCTCTGGCTGCTGTGGGCTAAGTACCTTATTTTAAAAAACAAATCAAGGAGAAATTTGTCAAAGACAACCTACCTCTCCTTCCAAAAAAAAATTCTGCTAAGCACAAAAACATTCACAGGGTAATGTTATAAAATTCCTTTAAGAAGCTGACACATTTAATGCTGTTTCAAAGCACTGGGAAAGAAAAAAGGGAAACTTTCATTAATAATGTTAATACAGGTTTACCTCAGAGACCTTGTGGGTTTGATTTTGGACCACCACAATAAAGTGAATATCACAGTAAACTCACACAATTTTTTGGTTTCCCAGTACATATAAAATTATATTTATACTATATTGTAGTTTATCGTGTGCAATACATTATGTCTAAAAAAACAATGTACATAAATTTAAGCTTACTTTATTGCTAAAAATGCTAACCATCATCTGAGCCTTAAGTGAGTTGTAGTGGTAACAGACATCACTAATCACAAATCACATCACAAATATAATAATAAAGAAAAGTTTTGAAATATTGCAAGAATTACTAAAATGTGATACAGAGACACGAAGTGAAGCAAATGCTGTTAGAAAATGGCACTGATAGACTTGCTGGACACAGAATTGCCACAAACCTTCAACTTGTAAAAAATGCAATATCTGTGAAGCACAGTAAAACGAGATATGCCTGAATATACTACCCAAAAGATAGCCATGGGGAGAAAAAACACAGAAAAATAACATTCATGAATACAGATATGAAAACTCTACCAATATTAGTCTATAGAATACAGCAACCAAATAATAAATACAACCAAAATTAGATTTTTCAGAAGTCTCAGGATGGTTCACTATTTGAAATATTTTAATATATTTCATTATATTCCTAAGACAAAGAATATATATTTCAATATATATATAATTAAAAAAAACTGTAACAGTTAAAAAATGGGAAAGCAGTAAATGTCTATCAGAATGCAGAATTTCTATCAGAAATGTATTAATGTCCACCAGTGGAGCTCTTGTAACTAAATTATGGCACATTCATACAATGCAGTATTGATTAGTTAATACAATTAAAATGCATTCCTTCATGTACTGCTGTAAGGCATTATTATTGAGTGAAAAAAAACACAAAACAGTGTGTGTGTATATATATGCTCAAATACATATTATATTCATTTATATTAAAAATGAGTAAATATACTTGAAATGTATAGACTATTTGTGAAATAATATACAGAAAACTCACAATAATCATTGAGAAACAAAATTTGAGAAAAAATGTAGTTTCTATTGTATAGTCTTTCCTAGCTTTTAATTTTTATAGCGACCGCATGCATTACCTAGTCAAAAATAAATGAATTGATTTTTTAAAAATACACAAGCTTTTGTACAGTGGCAAGAAAAAAGGGTTAGGCAAGTTGATTCACAGGCAAAAGGAGTAATAAAAAGAAAAAATACATAGAGGGACCAGTAACCATGGATATACTGAGATCACCTTATCTTTAAGACACAGCCCAAATATGACTGCTTCCAAGAACCCTGACTTGGGAGCCCCAATGTAGGATAATTTATACTTCTACAAACCATAGCACTTTCTTTACTTGTCCTATACTTTGTACCTTGTTTTATAGTAATTAATTTGCATACTTTAACTCTCATACATTAGTGCCTTTCCCATGTTATTTACATTTTGTTAACCTTCCTTGAGCAGATAAGACAATATCCATCCTTCAAAAAGTATTAGCTCAGCACATTATTCTCTTTACAAAGCCTAGTTAGCCTAAGTTTTTAGTTTTCCAAGAACTCCTTGATTCTTTTATGAATCCCTTTATCCTACCACATGTTATACCCCAAATTACTTTTTGCAAGGTCTTTTTCCCTTCAAGGCCATTAACTTCCAAGTCATATGCTACAAGTTTCAGTTCATTCAACCTTGACTGCAACCCTCTGAGATAGGGACTTTACCAATATTTTGTCAGTAAGATACCTAAGGCCTCAGGTGATTAATTTGTCCAAGTGAAAAGTAATCAAGAATGGAAAAAAAAAAAAAAAAAGCAAAAGTAATCAAGACTGGATTTGACTCAAAGCCATCTGATTGTTTGGTTACACACTTAACATCTATGCTAATGTCCAGAACTTAATATTGATATTAAGTTCTAGAGTTGTGGGCTAAGAAACCACACATTCTGCTATAAAGTAGAAAATCCTTGGACTTATTTGTGAAAGGAATAGAAATATTATTCCTTATCTAAGTTTAATCTCTCATATCAGTTTACCTTTGAAAGGATGATTAGTATTTTTAATCTCAGTCTAAATTGTGAGCACATAAAAAGTTGCTTTGAACTAGTATACGTAGTTTCAAATTATAATATAAAGTAACCAGGAAAATAGCGATATAATGAAACAGTATACCCTAAATGTTCTGCTATAATTTCCTAAAAGGACAGGATTATGATGATACAATAAAGTGTGATGACTCAGTGTCTCCTTGATTATGTCAATTAAACCTGATAGTCTGGGAGGCAGGATCAAGAAGGTGGAATAGGAAGACCCAGAGTTGACCTCCTCCCACAAACACACCAAAACTACAACAACATATAGAACAACTCTCTCTGAGAACGACTGGAAGATGAGAAGAATGGCTCTTCTACAACCAATAATATAAAGGAAACCACACACACACACACACACACACACACACACACACACACAAAGCTTGGAAGGAGAGGAAAAGAAGCTGTCTAGTTTGGACTCGTACCACCAGCAGGTGAAACACAAGAGGGGGACATCATAAACTAGGGGATCCTCCCTAAAGGGTGAGGGTTTGAGGCCCATATTGGGCACCCCAATAGTGAGGTCTGGTACTGGGAGGATGACTCTCTCAGCTGTTTTGAAAACAACTAGGGCTTACTAGAGAGCTGTAGGAAAGCAAGACTCTACCCTTAAAGGGTACATGCAAAGATGTGCTAATTCATAGTCCCATCGCAGAAGCAGCACATTGAAAAGTGCTTAGTGATCTGGCTGGCCTGCCAAGACTGCCCCAACACTCCCCCTAGCATGCACCAGGCTCTGGCTCCAGCCCCTCTAGCTACAGCCCTACCAAGGTGGTCACTGTCACCACACCTTGGGAGAAACTGTAGTTCACACCAGACCCTGGTTCTAGCTTCTCTGGCTCCAGTCCACCCCACCAATGTGGTGGTCCCCAGCGCACCCCAGGAGAAACCCTGGTTTGTCCTAGAGTTGGACTCTAGCAACCTCCAACTCTAGGATACCCCTACCAAGGCAATGACTATGGCATGCTCGGGAACCATAATTGCTTCAGATCCAGTTCTCCCATGAAAGCCAGTGGGCACACACAGACTACACAGAGATGCTCCCATACAAGGACATGCCTTCAAGACAGGGGTAAGTAATTGTTTTGCCTAATTTCATAAAGGCAAAGAGAGAAAGTGTAACAACAAAAAAAACAGGAATATATTCCAAATGATAGAACAAGATAAAATCCCAGGGCAAAAAACACTAATGAAATGGAAGTAAGTAATTTACTTGATAAAGAGTTCAGTGAAATACACGTAAAAATACTCATGCTTACTGAACTTGGGAGAACAGAGGATCACAATGAGAAATTCAACAAATAATTAGAAAATATATAAAGAAACCAATTATTGCTGAAGAATGTAGAAACTGAAATGAAAAATACACTAGAAAGAATTAACAGAAGGTTAGGTGATACAGAAGAACACGTATGCAACCTGGAAGACAGAATAGCAGAAATCACATGATTAGAACAACAACAACAAAAAACAATTTAATGAAGATAGTTTGAGGGCCATCTGAGACAATATCAAGCATACTAACATTTGTGTTATAGGGGTCCTAGAAGGAGACGAGAGAGAGAAAGGGGCAGAAAATGTATTAGATAAAATCATGACTGAAAACTTCCCTAACCTGAGGAAGGAAACAAGTATCCATATCCAGAAATCAGAGAGTCCCAAATAAGATGAACACAAAGAGACACACAGTAAGACACATAATTACAATGGGAAAAGTTAAAGAGAATTTTAAAGGCAGCAAGAGAATAAACAAAGAGTCACACACAGGGAAATGCCCATAACGCTATTAGCTGATTTTTTCAGCAGAAATTTTGCAGGCCCAAAGGGAATGCCATGTTATTTTAAAAGTGCTGAAATGAAAAAAAAAAAATACAACTAAAGATACTCTACCCAACAAGGTAGAATTCAATTCAGAATTGAGAGACTGAAAGAGTTTCCCAGACTAGCAAAAACTAAAAGAGTTCATCACCACTGAATCAGTCTTACAATAAATATTAAAGGATCTTCTTTAAGCAAAAAAGAAAGAGCCGTAAATGAAAAAAAGAAAGAAAATATATGAAGGAAAAAAAGGTAAGTATATAGTAAAGGCAATAGCTCAAACACTTAAAAAAGCCAGTACAAAGGGTAAAAGACAAAAGTCATAAAATCATCTACAATAAACAGTTAAAATATAGACATAAAGATGTAAAATATGACACTAAAAACAAAACTTTGGAGTGGAGCATAAAATGTAGAGCTTTAGAATGTGTTTGAACTTAAATAGCTATCAATTTAAAACAACTCTATAGCTATAGATGTATAGGTCGATGTATATGAACCTCATGGTTACCACAAACCAAAATCCTACAATAGATACCCCCCCAATATAAAGAGAAAGGACCCAAAAATAACACAAAAGAAAATCAAACTGCAAAATAAGAGACTAAAAGAAAAGAGCAGAATAGAACTACATAAACAACCAGAAAGCAAGGAACAAAATGGCAGTAAGTACATATCTATCAATAATCAATTTAAATGTAAATGGACTGTGTGCTCCAATCAAAAGACACAGGGTGGCTGAATGGATTTCACAACAAGACCTATCTATATGCTGCCTACAAGAGACTCACTTCAGAGCTAAAAACACACACAGACTGAAAGTGAGGGGATGAACAAAGATATTGCATGCAAATGGAAATGAAAATAAAGCTGGGTTAACAATACTCATATCAGACAAAATAGACTTTAAAACAAAGTCTACAACAAAAGACAAAGAAGAGCATTATATAACGATAAAGACATCAATCCAAGGAAAGGATGTAACATTTGTAAACATATATGGACCTAACATAGGAGTTCCTAAATATATAAGCAAATATTAATAGACATAATGGGAGAAACAAACAATAATACAATAATAGTAAGGGACTTTAATACCCCACTTACATCAATGTATAGATCATCCAGACAGAAAATCAATAAGGAACAGGTGGCTTAAATGACATATTAGATCAGATGAATACATATATTTATAGAGAGAGAGAACATTCTATACAAAAGCAGCAGAATACACATTCTTTTAAAGTACACATAGAACATTCTCTATGATAGATCATATGCTAGGCTACAAAACAAGTCTCAATAAATTTAAGAAAACTGAACTCATATCAAGCATCTTTTCTGACCAGAATGGTATAAAACTGGAAATCATTTACAGGAAGAAAACTACAAGACATAAAAACACATAGTGAATAAACATCATGCTACTGAAAAAAAAAAGAAAAAAAAAAAAAAAGAGAGTCAACAAAGAAATCAAGGAGGAAATCAAAAAATACCTGGAGATAAATGAAAATAGAAACACAACTTTCCAAAATCTATGGACACAGTAAAAACTGTTCTAAAGAACGAAGTTATAGTGATACAGGCCTACCTCAAAAAAGAAAATTCTCAAATAACCTAAATTTCTTCCTAAAAGAATTAGAAAAAGATCAAAGTCCAAAGTTAATAGAAGAAAGAAAATGATAGAGATCAAAGCAGAAATAAATAAACTACAGATCAAAGAAGTAATAAAAAATATCAATGAAACTAAGAGCTGCTTTTTTAAAAAATGATTTTAAAAATTGATAAACCTTAGCCAGACCCAAAGAAAAAAAAGAGTCCAAATAAATAAAAATAGAAATGAAAGAAGAGACATTACAACCAATTTCACAGTAGTACAAATAATCATAAAAGAATACTATGAACAGTTATACACTAACAAATTGGACAACCCAGAATAAGTAAATTCCTAGAAACATACAATTTTCCAAGACTGATTCAGGAAGAAAAAGAAAGTCTGAACAGACTGGTAACTGGTAATGAAATTGAATCAGTAATCAAAAAACTCCCCAAAATAAAAGCACAGGACCAGATGGCTTCACAGGGCAATTCTACCAAATATTTAGAAGAGTTAATACCTATCCCTCTCAACTTATTCCAAAAAATTGAAGGAGAGAGAACACTTACAACTTATTCTACAAGGCCATCATTGTCCTGATACCAAAATCAGACAAAGACACTATAAAAAGAAGAAAATTACAAGCCAATATCCCTGATGAGCATAGACGCAAAAATCCTCAACAAAATATTAGTAAACCAAGTTCAACAATATGTTAAAAGGATCATACGTTATGGTCAAGTGGGATTTATTCTAGGGATACAAAGATGGTTCAACATCTGCAAATCAAGCAACGTTATACACCACATGAACAAAAATCACATAATCATCTCAATAGATGCAGAAAAAGCATTGACAAAATTGAACATCCATTCATGATTAAAAATTATCAAGAAATTTTGTATAGAGGGAAGCACACCTCCATATAATAAAGGTCTTTATGACAAACCCAAGGGTAACATTATACTCAATGGTGAAAAGCTGAAAGCTTTCCCTCCAAGATCAGGAACAAGACAAAGACGTCTACTCTTATCACTTCTATTTAACATAGTATTGAATGTCCTAGCCATAGCAATCAGACAATAAAAAGAAATAAAAGGAATCTAAATTTGAAGGAAGAAGTAAAACTTCCCCTCTGTATAGATGCCATAGTACTATATACAGAAGACACTAAAGACTCTACAAAAAAAACTATTAGAACTAAGAAATGAATTCAGTAAACTTGCAGGATACAAAATTAATATACAGAAGTTGTTTCATTTCTATATACTAATAATGAACTATGCATTTACAATTGCATCAAAAAGAATAGAATACCTAGGAATAAATCTAAACAAGGAGGCAAAGACCTGTACTCTGAAAACTATAAGATATTGATGAAGGAAATTAAAAGTGATTCGAATAAATGGAAAGATAACCCATGTTTATGGATTCAAATATTAATATTATTAAAATGTCCATACTATACAAATCAACCTACAGATTTCATGCAATTCCTATCAAAACACCCATGACATTTTTCACAGAACAAGAACAAATAATCCTAAAATCTGCATGGAATGACAAAATACCCTGAATAGCCAAAGCAATATTGAAAAAGAATAAAGGTAGAGGTATCGTGCTCCCTGACTTCAGACTATACTACGAGCTATAATAATCAAAACAATATGATACTGGCACAAAAACAGACACATAGATCAGTGGAACAGAGAGCCCAGAAGTAAATCCATGCACATATGTTCAATTAATCTATAACAAAGGAGGCAAGAATATAGAATGGGAAAAAGACAATCTCTTCAAAAAATGGTGCTGAGAAAACTGAACAGCTATATGTAAAAGAATGAAACTAGAACATTTTCTCACACCATATATAAAAATAATCTTAAAATGTATTAAAGACAAATGTTTTTAAGGTATCTAAAACCATAAAACCCCTAGAAGAAAACACAGGCAGTACACTCTTTGACAACAATCTTAGCAATATTTTTTTGGATCCGTCTCCTCAGGCAAGGGCAACAAAAGCAAAAGACAAACAAATAGGATCTAATCAAACTATAAAGCTTTTGCACAGCATAGAAGACCATCATGAAAAGAAAAAGGTAACCTACTGAATGGGAGAAAATACTTGCAAATGATATATTTGATAATGGTTTATTACCCAAAATTTATAAAGAACTCATACAACTCAATATCAAAAAACAATCCAATTAAAAAATGGACAGAGGATCTAAATAGCCATTTTTCCTGAGAAGACATACAGACAGCCAGAGGTATATGAAAACGTGTTCCACATCACTAATTATCATGGAAGTGTACATCAAAACTACAATGAGTTATTACCTCCAACCCTTAGATATACATGTATTCAAAAGTCCACAAAAATATAAATTGCATTACAGTTATCTATGAGAGGGAACTTGTGCTAGCTAAGACATAAATATTTGTGATTTTTCAAAAAATTTTACAATGTGCTTGTATTATTTTCATATAGATATTATTTTTACATTTAAAAATGAAGTCATTCAAAATTGAGTGCAGGAAAGGATTAATTTCACTCAGGACATGGACCAGTGTCAGTAGAAAAAGTAGAAGAAGACTTTGTGATTGACAGGGACAATGACAAAACAATGAAGCAGATACTAAAAAGATTCATATTAACAAGTGCACATGATCGTTTTAGAAAATTTTCCCAGGAAGTATACAATGTGTTACTATTTATCCATGTGGAATCTGGAAATGAAAATTTGTAGTCCTAAATAGGATACAATAAATTTGGTGCTGAGATATATAGATATTTAAAAATAAATTATTTAAAAATATTTATAAATAGATATTTAAAAATAAAGATTTTAAAATTTTAATTAAATTAAATGTTTTTAATCTAAGAGAGGGTATGATTTAAAGAAATCTTGAGATAAGTTTTGAGTTTTCTTAATGTAAATATATCTGGTATTTGGAATATGTTATTTCTATGACTTAAGGCCAGAATTTCCTAAACTGTGCTCTGAATAAATTTAATGTGTTCCATGAAAATAATTAATGCTTATGCTATTTTTTCTACCAAAATTTATACTAGAAAAACACATGTAAATAATCAATTAAACAAACATTCTTTTAATTATGTAATAATCTGCCTTTTAGAATCAACTGAAACAATCCCTGGGAGACATTTGCTCTGTGCTTTGAGGCAGGGGCAACATTTACCAGCTGACTTCTAATCTCATGGTGGCAGACCTTGAAATCGCCTACACAGCATCTGTTCTCCCTGCCTTCCTTACCAGTAGAAACCTGGTTTTGTTCAGGGTGCCCAAAGCCCAGCTACAAGATTTGATTTTTCTCAGCTCCTTCGCAGCTAGCAATGGATAAGTAACAGAGTTTGAATCAGTGAGATGTAAGGGGATGTCTACTAAATGAGCTTCCAAAAAGATGTTTTCCTGGTAAAAAGGAAAGACTCAGCTGTTTTGCCTTTTTTGCCTTTGTCCTCCTTTTCTCCTGCCTGAGACACAGATATGACATCTGTAGCAGCCGACTTGTGACCATGAGGGAAAAGTCACATGCTAAGGATGGTGATCCAAGGAGCCAGACGAAGCTAGGGTCATTGATGATTTCATAACATCACTGCACCAGCTCTGGTCTACTCATCTTCAAATATCTTGTTATAAGAAAAAGAACTACTGAACTATTGTTGTCAGATTTCTGTTACATGCAGCCTATTGCAATCCATCATCTTTTGATTGGTTAACATAAATGTCACATACCTTGCTACATAATTTGAGCACATGTCTATTATATTAAGCAATGTGTATTCAATATTAAACAATTTTACAACACTAAATAAAATATATAGCCATGTCTTGGTCTTATCTGTTTTAATGTGAATGTTAAGTTTAAAGTTAACTCAAAAGAGATCACACAGTCTTCATTTTTATATGTCACTCATTACTCTAAGTGTAATCAGAAGTTATTTTTAAATATTCCAAAATTATTCTTGCTGCTTTTATTTATAATCTTAATAACACATTGTTGAGAACAACCGTTCTGCTTGTCCAAGAGAGTGAAAAAGTGTAATTTTGTTCTGTTTACCTCAAAAGGAATAAACAGATTTTAAACAGAGAGATAATAAATGAACATAGCTTGTTAAATTATTTCCTCTGTAAGTTCAAGAGCTGGATTTAGGAACTATAATCCAAGAACCTAGCTTAGATACTTGTCATCATGTTGTAAAAGAAAAAATATACATCTCCTGGAATTTAGATAAGTCATTTCTCCTAAAGGAAGCGTTTTTATTCTTCTTGTTCACTACTTCAGGATTCAACATTTAGTCTTTTAAGAAAATTCCCAGAGGATTTTACCTCTAGATTTGATCTCAGAAAGTGATGGTAATGGAGAGTTTCTGAATAAAGACATAAGCATTTTTGTCTACCTTGTTTTGATTAAATCAGGAGTAAAAAGGTAAGTGACTTATCAAGATTAATTTTTGTGCCATTTTTACCAATATAATATATAAGCCACCAAATTCCAGTGTGGCCATTTTTATTTAAATCTATACTTATATTAAGGATATATTCTGGTCACAAAATTTTTAATGTGTCACACATCAACAGGAAGTCATTGATGTGCCATGAGGGCAATACTACAAACAAAGATTTTCAATCTGCTCTCATGGCACTTAACATGTGCAGGTAACAAATCTCAAGGCAAGAATGTTGTATTAATGCATATTTCTAAAAGAACAGCTTGTGTAGGGCCTTAAAATGCAGCTCAGAAACAAAGGAATAAGATTAAACTGAGCTTCAGTGGGATTGCTAGCTTCTGTTGATTACCAGCTGTCATGGGACTAAACTTCAGGATTGTATACTGCTTCCTGTCTTTAAAAAGATTCACTAGTTTGAGAAAAAAACATATGTTTTTGTTTTGTTTTATTTTTATTTTGGTACAAAAAGCTTCCTCTAACTGGATTCTCCATTCACTACTCTAGTCCTCAGGGAAATAAAATTTTGAAGTAGAATAAAAGGATTCTGTTATGACCACTTCAGTGAACACTTACCTCGGGCAGCTTGTTTGGGTGATCTATGGGTTATCCTCCCTTAAATTCAACTTAGACCTGCATATTATCTTAAATTCCTTATAATCTTAGGAGTCTAAAACCATGCACTAGGGAAATCAAAAATGAAGTGTGCCCTCCAAATAATTTGTTTGCTTCCAAGCTAGAACATCAACATATTTAAGAACCAACTATTAAGCATATAATATTTTAACATGGTTAGCGTAGAATGTGAATAAATGATGAACACAACTGTTGCATTCTAGTTTATGTAGAAGTACACTGGGCCTTCTTGATGATTCTAATAGCTCAATCCTTATTACCATCACAAATGAGTACTCATCAACATGTAAAACAAAATGCCATCTATGGTTATGCACTGTATATTGCTGAATATAAAAGGGCTTATCAATGATATCTTAAAAGGTATCATTCCAAAGTAAAATATCTCCTACCTCATGTGATAATCTTGCCTCAGAGAAATTTTTAAAATGCCTAGTTATAATCTACTTATATGTATCTACTTATTAGTGTAGTAGAAACAACACCGTTGCCTCTTTTATAGGATACATTTAAATTAACTTTACATTTCTGAGACTTTAGTATTACAACAGAATGCTTGATATCAGATGGAAAGAACTAATATCATGATATTTGATGGGGGAATCAATGATAACATTAGCCCCACAGCATGTCTGAAGCTACCTCCTTCCCCTCCACTTTTCTTTGTCAATATGCCAGTTGTCTTTTACTTGGTTAATATCTATGTTCTGTTAAGATGCTCTCTTACAGCTACCAAATGACCATCTTTCACAGTCAGTAAATTCCCCTCAGCTTGTCTTATTACACACAGAGAATGGAGCTCGTTTGTAACTTTTCAGATCAATATTTTTATTTTATATTTGCTATGTTATTCACACATTTCTATAAAAGCTCCTGCAAAAGTACCTGGGATTCCAGGTACCTGCTTTACCAAGGAAGCGTGATAGATTTTGTTTAATGTTATGTGTCTCTTCTTTTAGTCCATAAAGAAAAACACAGTAAAATTGGAGGAAGCCACAAGTGGTAATAAGATTAGATTGCAAAATTATGTATTATTTTTACATTTATATAAAATACATAATACTTTTATAGAGTATGTGATTTATAAATTACATATGTGTTATTTCCATTGGAAACATTAAATAGATGTAAAAATTCTCATCTTTGTTTATTAAAAAATCCTAATGTGTAAAAGCAGATTTTCATTGGTATTCATATTTCTAAAAACTGAAGTATGAAAATACGTCAATAATGCTCCAGCAGACTCTGTCTTTTATTCATTAGCTTTAAGAAAAATTCTTTTAATAATGAAGATATGTTGCAAATGAAAAAGCTAGAGAAGATATCTTGATCCTTGATCTTACAACTGTTACTGATAGGCTAGAATATAACTCAGATAATAAGTTTACAGCTATTATAAAATTCAATAAACTATGCTACTAAAATAAACCAACTATGAATTTAGGCTACATAAGGGATAGAGGAAAAGGTTTACCTCCTTGAAAACTAATGAAAAGCTTAAAAATTTAATTATATGTCCTAATTCTGAATTTTATTGCTATAATTTGAATGGAACATACATGAACACTAATTAATGTTATATTTATAAGACACTTTAGAGTTTTTAACTGAATATACTGCAGTCATCTTTATACATTAATCCCGAAGAAGTTTTGATTTTTTCCCTTTGTAAAACCACCATGTACGAATTCCACATCTCACACTCTTATAGATCACTGTAATCAAACTGTAACCAGTCCTATAATCAACATTTTGTGAATAAATCACATCTACCAAACCAGGATGATAAATGTTATATATATAAATAAATAAATATAAAGAGAATAAATATTTACACATATATAAATAAATATATATACAAAGAGAATAAATTATTCTTCCCACCACTATAGGCAGCTTAAATTCTAGGGCCCCATAAAGGATTTTGTTTAGCCCTTATTTTAATGGATTAGCTCTCAACTTTCCCTTGCTGCATGCTCTAAACACCCCATTCATGTTAATTATTAACCATTTTTTAAAATGCCTTAGAATGAGTCTCTAGGCCATGTTCAAAAGGATACATAAATAAAATTTATTTTCCTAGTTTAAATGGTGCTAATTAAGAAAATTCCTCTTTAAAAATATTTTGTTTAAACCTAACTCTTCCCTGAATTCAAATCCATATATTTTACTAAATTTCTCTTCCAATAAGCCCAGTTGAGCACAGTTAGAAAATCAGCCTAAAAGATATTTATATATACATATATATAACTTTAATAATTCCTATATACAGTTAAACACATGCAATCAGCTGGTTTCTATAGAGTGATAAATCAACAATCCTAGTAATAGAAATCAAGTCAGATAGCCCCTTTGCATATAATTTTGTCATAGATATTGACTTATGAAATTGAATTTCCAAGTTGGATACAATTACCAGCATTATATATAATAATACCAGGAATATTTAATAATTTCTTATTCATGCTTAATAGTATACTAAGCACCAACAATAAGGCCCAAAATAATTTCAAGCCCATACTGTTTAGCTTTAATAAAGGAAAAATAATGAACTGGGATTCCAGAATTCAGGTTGTGTTTTAACTTTGTCACTAAGTAGCCTTGTGCTATATAACTTAACTCTGATTCCATATTAGTTAAGTGCATTATAATACCTGCCTTGGGAATTTTAAAGGGTATCTTAGAATTTCCAAAAAGATGAATTCTGAAATAGACTTTTTGTACCCAACTCTCATTAATATAAAGACCATTTACCTTCTTTAACTTTCTTAAAAGGAAAGGATTGCCCCTACTGAACTTCTGTAGAATCTACTGAGCATGGTACTAAGCTTGTACTTATTATATGGAGCCTTGTATTGCTTTTTAACCTTATGTTTATTTCTCATTTCACCAATTAAATTTCAATAATGGGAGGGTCAATGTTTATGAAATCTGTTACTCTGCCAATCATCCGTTCCTCTTCTTTGCTGAACAGCTCTCATAGTATTTCCAATAAAAGTTATTTCTGCATGGGCCTGCTTTCTGTAGACTGAGTTTATGGAGGATTGTAATGACTTTCAACCAAATATCCCAACATGTAGACGATCAGAAGTGCTAGTTAGCACTCAACAAGTAATAAAGACATAAATGTTCAAGAATATTTTTAATATTGTTGAATATTTTATATATTTTATAATTTTATAAAATTATAATTATAAAATTAAAATTATAATTATATATATAATTTTATAATTGAATTTTATAATTGAATTAGCTAATTAGCTATATTTTATATATTATAATATGTATATCATATATATTTAATATTTAATACTAATACAAGATTTATATATATTTATATTATATATTATATTTATATATTATAATATATTTATATTTTATAATTGAATTAGCTAAGCATTTCCTTAACTTTTTAAAATAGAAAACAATTTTTCCAACAGATAAGTTAAAATAGGATTAAAATTAGGGATATAAGAGATGAAAAATATGTTTGTTTTCATTAATTTTGGAGGATTCTGTTGAATTTTTGTTGTGAGAGAAGGATGAATCAGTAAGCATAACTTATTTAGAGAAAAAAGTTTAAAATACACACTTAAATAAAAATGTTGCATTGAGGATATTTGTAGATAACTGATATATTTAAATAATTTGTTCAAAATGTGTTTTGGAGTTGGAGAATAATGATTTTGTGATCAATTATGACCACTCTTCAAGATCATATAGTATTTTTCTCATTTCATACTTGAAGGAGGATAAAAATCCAATTTAAGGAGAAATGACTATGTGGTTTTTATTATCCTCCCCCCAGATAGCATAGTACCATAGAAAGTACTCAAAAAAGTTAGAAAGAGAGGGAAGAAGTTGGGGGGAGGTAAGACTGGAAAGCAGGGTTTGGGGGTAGGGAACCGGAAGGAAGCCTATCAAAGATTTTATTTGGCCAGAACAGCCAGAGGATTAGTTTGTGTTTCCTTGTCCTTCATCTTCAGACACAGATAGAGCAAGAACATTTTCTAAAACAAGAAAAAAAAAAAAAAAAGAAAAAATATGACCCCATTATTTGGATTTAGCAGTATATGGCTGTATTTAACAGTCATCTTGTGCAATAAAGATATTTTCATTAATCTTAAAAAAAAATTACTGTCACTATGTGTCTAAAATTTTCATTTTAAAAGTCCTAAAATATTTGCAAATCTGCTACTTAGATATCGTGACCCTTAAA
Organism: Eubalaena glacialis; assembly: GCF_028564815.1. Lineage (NCBI taxonomy): Eukaryota > Metazoa > Chordata > Mammalia > Artiodactyla > Balaenidae > Eubalaena > Eubalaena glacialis. The sequence goes on from NC_083717.1 coordinate 139,888,226, forward strand.
TTCACTTTGTCTCTTTAGTAGCCTTTAGCCCAAACATGGATGAAAATGTTGACAATAGTATGTTCTCTATAGCTAACAGATGGAAGTCTATTTGAATTATTCTAAGGCGGTCATAAAAGTGAGACGTTTTCCATTTGAAAAAATCAGAATACGTTTTACTTAATGCTTATTTTAAAATAGATACGTGTATTACCTATTATTTATATTTAAAAATAGATGTACTAAAGGGCAGTAATCCTGCCTATTTGTGAAGAAGCCCCTACATGAAAGATAACTAGACACATATAAAATATTCATTTATTAAGGGTATTTTAAATTCAACTTTTGACATTAGAATGATAAAAATGAGGGACTTCCCTGGTGGTCCAATGGTTAAGATGCTGCGCTTTCAATGCAGGGGGCACGGGTTCAAGCCCTGATTGGGGAACTAAGATGATGCCACATGCTGCTCGGTGTGGTCAAAAAACAAATGATAAAAATGAAGTGATTCATCAAAATTATTTAAGATTCTAATGGGAAAAATTGTTCTTACATGGACATGCTTAGCTATATAAAAAATGAAGACCAATGAAAACTTCTGCTTGATTTATGTCAAGAAAGCTATATGGCTGCCTGGAGGTGGTAAGAAGTGCCGGTGGGTAAAATGTAGGGTATGAGAGATTGACAGGAGTCGTGGATAACTTTCTTGTTTAATAATTTTTGCTTACTTCTTCTCTGTATCTACAAAAAATCTACAGCAAACATTTTAATTGGAGACATAAAATGTATTCCCTTGAGTTTGGGTAAAAAAGAAAAATACCTGCTATGTCCAATTTTGTTTATCATTGAATTGGAGGTTTTGGCTAAGGCAGTAAGACAAGATAGAGTGATAAAGTTTTAAGAATTGAAAAAAGAAATTAAAATGTTATTATATTACTGTGATTGGATATACCTAGAATGCAAAAGGATCAAGAGATGAATTATTAAATACTTAGGAATATAGCTCCCAAGAGATATGCAAGACTCTACAAAGAAAGCTATAAAATTTTAATGAAAGAAACATCTAAAGAAATGCAGGGGTAGGGAGAGACATAAATCATGGTCACGAATTGGAAAGCTCAATATTATAAAAGTTGTCAGTTCTTCCCAATTTATAGATATAATGTAATCCCACACAAAATCTGAATACTTAAAAAAATTTTTTTGGTGGAACTTGATAAGCTGATTCTAAAATTTATATGAAAATACAACGGTCAGAAAATAGCAAAGAAACTTTACAAGAGTCAAGGTGAGAGAACCTGCTCCACTGAAAGTCAAGATTTAGCCTAAAACTATGGAAATGAAAGTGTGGGTCTGTCTCAGACAGAAAAACCAAGTGCCCCAGAATAAAAACAGACCTAGGTATCTATGAACACCTGATTTATGACAGAGGTGACACTGAAGAGCAGGGAGAGTAAGGTGGTCTTTTCAAGAAACGATGCTAGAACATCCATACTGGGGGAACAATTTAAAAAAGAGAGACATACCTCTACCTCATTTCACGTACAAAGAAAAAAAAATCAATTCATGCTGATAGTAATATTATGTAGAATATCTTTATGTTCTCTAGGTAGAAAACATTTTTTAAAACAAGACTCAGAAAGCATTTATCAGTATTACAAAAATGGATAAGTTTCGAGTGCACTGATTTTTTGAAATCATTGAAAGACAGACTAAAGAGAGGGAAAAGGAAAGCCATATTGTGAGAATACATTTTTGACTCATCATCAAAAGCTTGTACCCCAAATGTGTACATGCTTTCAAAACCAACAAGAAAAAGAATCTAATAAAAAAATGGCACAAGATGTGAGCAGGTACTTCACAAAAGAGAATGTCAACAGAGCCAATAGATTTGTAAAAATGTTCCTAACCTCATTAATGATAGGGAAATACAGATTAAAACCACAATGATATCAGTATGAGTCCACAAGATTGGCAAAAATTAAAATGTTTGACAATAGAAAATGTTGGTGGGAAGTGAATTCTTATACACAGCAGATGGGAATAGAGGTTTTTAAACTACTCTGAACAAAATTTGGCAGTGTTGACTAAAGCTGAAGATACACATATACCCTTTTCTATTCCTGAATCTATAGCCTCGGAAATGTATGCTTATAATGCTCCAGGTACATGCAAAAGAATATAGAAAGTGAAGTGTTCAAAATAGGTCCAAACAGGAAACAATCAAATGTCCATCAATAATAGAATAGATAAACACAGTGTGGTATATTCAAATTATGAGACATTATACAGCATTGGAAATGAACTACAGAGACACACAACCACATGTATGAATCTTAAAGACAATGTTGAGTAAAAGAAGCCAGGTACAGTGAAATAAATAGTGCATTGTACCACATGTATAAACCTCAAAAAGAGGGTAAAAATAAACTATATTAGAGATACTTAGGGAAAAAAAAGAAAGCTATATGGCAGATAATAATAATACTAGCAGCTCACATTTAATGAGCATTTACTAAGTTTTTCAAGGATCTTAAAACCCTTGCTTTAATGCCTTTAAAAAGTGTGATAGTTTGATACTGTCATATTAAAATACTGACCTTATGCTTTTTGGCAATGACCTTTTCCCTTGTCCTTTTCCAAATTCACTCTGATCCACCTCCATTTACTGTTTAATGTCATTTCCCTTGGCCATTTCATGCTATTTTATGGGATAACCTGCATATTTACATGGTTTCAAAGTACGCATTTGCATTTTCTTCAGCATTGCTCTTTGTTCATGTCTATTTTTTCATCTCTATCTTAGATGAGTAGCTCTTAGTTTAGAATAGTAGAGGGTGGGATAGAGGGAAAAGAAAGGGAGGGGAGGGGACAGCTAAATTGAGCTTGAATCAAAAGAGCCGCCAAACTGACACTTCCACTACTGCACAAATTGCACATATTCATCTTTTGTTGGATTCAAGCTCTTCACAGTGGAGTGAAACTTCCATTCCAGGCACTTACAGTTCTGTGAAGCCAGCATGGCAAGAGCAACCAAAATGATCAGGGATTTGGGTGTTGATATATTCATATCCATCTATAAAACGAATATTAAATTCCTCAACTATTTTATTTATGTTTCCTTCCTACTTTCTTGAGTAATGACTAGTGATACAACCACCACATACTAACACAGAACTTCTTCCTACCTGGTATGATCCCCACATACTCATGTATCTAGCTGTCTTGTATATATAAAAACACAATCAAGAACTACATGCTCAAGTCTGTTTTAATATTATATTAAATCACTTCCCTCAAGATAATTACAGTCATCAGTTATTGGTCCACACTCAGTATGGTTCATAGATTTTTTGCCTTCGAGGTTCACTAGCTCACTTTTATAATTTTTACTAAACTCTAACTTTATATACAGAGGACATTAACAATATCCTTCCTTCAAACTCTCTATGACAAAGGCACCTGTGGAATAAAATGTAAGCAAGCTCTTTGCACGCTATTAACAATACTATTTATGTCTAATAGAATCTGGTGATTTTTTTTTTTTTACATGTGGACTTTTGTAAAGTTATAGAGATTTGACACTTTAATATTATATTAACTTTTTCCTCATGAGTTTGCCATTTCCTGTAGATATTTTATAATTTTTTTCTTTTGGCATACAACACATAAATCCCATTTCTCTCTTATTATGGAAGAATGAGTTGCCTGTATTTTCCAGTTATGATAGTGAAAGGAATAAATACTATATAACAGTAAATATTATTTAGAAATACTAATTTATTTCTTAAATATGGCATTTCCCTCATGATTCTGGTAGATAAGAAGTTAATTAAAAAAAGCTTTAAAAAGATAACATTCACTGTTGAGTTTTCAGAACTAATGTGTTCTAATAACAAGAAACAAGCCAAGGCAGATAAACATATCAACATTTGCTTTGAGGTCAGGCACAGCACAATTATAGGAACAATGATTTCATATACACGCATATACATATCATTATTTGAGTTGCAGCCCAGAGAACTGACCACATAGAAATGCAGCTAATACAAAAGAACAGTGTTTAGATATCTGATATCTAAAACAGACCATTTACCTTATTAAGATGTAGATTTAGAGCACAGATGTCCTTGTGCTGAAATTAAAGCAGCACAGCCTTCCTCTACACCTCCAGGAAATGGTGTTAGCCCTGCAGCCAGAGGCGATAAGATGTATACATGCTATTTCTGTTGCTAATGGAATGAAGACAGACATACCAACTGGAAATCATTTTTCTATTTTCTCTCATCATTCTAGTTTGCTTCCCTCTCGTCATCTCTTTCCATTTACATTCTCTTCTTTCTCTCTCCCTCCCAACATCCTTCCTCCCCACATGCCTCACATATTGCAAAGCTTTATATGCTTCATTTTTCTAGAAAAGTTGCTATAGTTTACTGTATTTGGGCAAGAAACACTCCAGGAATAGAGTGGTCTCTTACATAATATTATGGTTTTCTGTTCCTGTTGGACATGTGATATGAAAGAACAAAATTAAAAAAAAAAAAAAACACTCAGAGATTTGGATAAATTCCTCAAGGATGTAGTGAAACATAACAAAGTTGAAAAATAACTGCTATCAGCAAAACTTATATATAGTAGTATACTGTTTTAGGATAGTGTGGTCTTGATTCAGCAGAAATAATATGCAACCTAGAGGGCAAAATGACCATGCTAAAAATAACAGAATGTCCAGAGAAAGTAAACCAATGTCAAGAAACCCAAGGTTTGCAAAAATCATCTACTGTTTGTCTGTCCTTAACTACACTGGAGTATAGCATTGAATAATGTCGTGATTCCTACTTCTCTCTTTGAGCTTTTACACATACTAAGCTATCCCCCCAAAGTCATTATTAATTTTTGAAATCACCTGTTTGTCAAAATAATATAGGCTCATTGACAAAAAATGGAAAAATAGAAAAAAGTATTAAAAAAAATATGTTCCACAGAATAACTAAAACAACAAAATATACTGTTAATACTTTGCCATATTTTACATTTTCTTTTTAATTTTACTGGTTTTTAAAGAAGCTATATTCCTACTGCATTTAAAACATATTTTATCAATGAATAATTTATTTTTATATTCACTTTTTGGAAAGTTTTAGTTTATTACTGTACCATTCAAACCATCATTAAATAAGCATCACCTTTTAACATTTGTTGGTTTGATAAATGGTCGATACCTTTTAATGATAATTAGAAAAGTATATTAAAGTCCTGAACATCACCAGGATATATTGGGTTATTGGCGAGTGGTAGATGCTAGGCTGTGCTGCCTATACCCCCATGATACAGATTAAAGCACTCATTCCCTCAGTTGCTAGGAGTGTCACCTGCTGCCAGTTCACAACTGAATCCCTTCCCTAGAACTGCCATCAGCCTAAGGGAGCTGCTTCAGCCTACCCTGAAACCCCTCCCTGGTTCCTGATGTACGCATGTATACAAAACCCCAGCCCTCTTGTTTCCATTCACAATTCTGAGGGCCACATAGCTGCACAACTCCACACGGCACTGCAATTCCTGTACCAGATCCTGCTTCCTTCATTTCCTCCCTCACAGGTTGTTCAGTCTGGCTGCTATAACAAAATAACAAACTATGTGGCTAGTGAACAACAGAAATTTATTTCTCATAGTTCTAGAGGCTGGGAATTCCAAGATCAAGGTGCTGGTAGATCTGGTGTCAGGTGAGGGCCCACTTCCTAGTTCACAGAGGGCCCTCTTCTGGCTGGAATGTCACATGACAGAGAGGGGAGAGGGAGCTCTCTGGGGTCTCTCCTATAAGGGCACTAATCCCAATCATTACAGCTCTACCCTTATGCCACAATCAACTCCAAAAACCCCTCCCTCCTAATACCACCACCTTGGGGGTTAGGATTTCAGCATATGAATTTGGGGGGGGCACAAACTTTCAACCTATATCACAGGTTTTAATACTGAGAGGACCCCCCAGTAAACTCCCTGCAAGCAAATCTCCATTTCAGAGTCTATACTTAGAGAACTAAAGAAAGTTTATTGCAATTTTTGCAAAGACCAAACAATCTGTAGGAAATAGAAACTATATTGTTATTCAGTTGGAATTTATAATTAATTAATTAATGACCTGTGATTCAATTAATGATTATCTTATATTCAAATTTTCTTGGATTGACACACACATTTCTTATTAGTTTACAACAATGTACAGTATGTATTTCTCCATTCATGATAGTGTTGTATCACATGATCTTGATGTTTACCTATTAAATGTTCTTTACTGGTTGATATCTGACACACATTACTGTTTTCTGCATGTGTTATACAGTCATTTCGTAATCATTGTGAAAAGCACTATATATCTGTCGTTTTTTAAAATTTTCTTAATTGCATCTTAACTTATATTTAAATTATTCAAAAGTGGACAAAGGAAAATCCTCTTTTAAAACAAGTTTACAGGAAAATAAAAAGAAATTCCTTAAAAATGTTGTGATGCAGAAGATCTTGTCTTTCTGTTTGAGAGAATGTGTCTAAAGAAATTAGCAGAACAAGCAGGATGTACATAGCAACATCAGTAACCTAATCACACGGATAATCAAAACCTGATGTAAGCAAGGGGATGACACCAGAAATACAATACTGTGTATCATCATTACAATTTTGACACAGGATGTGAAATAAAGGAAATTAAAAAGAAACCCAGGTGTCTGAGAAGTTTTTGTTCTGACCATGAAGGAAATATAATCCGCAGAGGAAATTTATATTGAATTAACACCATTAATAAGTCAAATCTGATATCTTATACATATGAACAAAGGGTAAAAAATCACTAGAAAAGCTTTGGAACACAGTATTTTATATCCTCTGATGCTTGTGATCCTAAAAAGTCATGATTATGTAAAATGTACTTGATAACAAATACTCATAATTACAGTTGTAGAAAAATTAGGAGTTCCTAGAGTTCAAATTTCATTATCCCAATGATCACCAGATTTTCATGTGATTTCTTGCTTAGAAGGGTGTCAAAAATGTCTGAGAGGCCACACTTTAGGTTCAATATCTGTAATAAATGTTTCTAACTGCCCTCTTAATTCTTGCCATCACCTAAAAAATATATTTACAGCTCACATGGACGGCTGGCCAAGTGAGAAAAAATAGCTTAAAGTCTTCTTAGCAGTCTTAAATGAACCACTCAAAAATCCACATCTTACAGAATCCATGCCATGAATGATGTTCATAGACAAAGCTTAGCCCAGTATATCAGCCTCCAAATTTAACAAAATTTTGCTATTCCAAATCAATAGCACTGGAAATCAAAGGAAGTTAGAATTGGAAGACAAGAGAGCAGAGGTAAATGCTGCACTGGGTCTCTAAAATACAGGGTTTTGATTGTTATTCAACTGATACTTTGAACTGACAAAAATTGTCAAATCAAATCAGTTTTTAACTGAATTGATTTTTCTCATCGTATAATGGTTTTCAAAACATTTAGAAATGCAAAAACTATTTTTCTTCTCTTTAAAATAAATCCTTTTTCTTTATTCTGTTGTGGAAATATGCAAAAACACTGGTAGAAAATTTTTGATGTATACACGCAATTTTGATAAGCTAGATAAAATGGATGAATTCCTTGAAAGGCACAATCCACCAAAACTCAAACAAGAAGAAATGGACAATCTGAATAGGTCTATATATATTAAACACATTGAATAAACAATTAGTAATCTTCTGAAGCAGAAATCACGAGGACCAGATGAGTTCACTGGTAATTAGTTCACTACCAAACATTTAAGAAAGAAATTATACCAATTGTCTATAATCTCTTCCAGAATATAGAAGCAAAAGGAATACTTCCTAACTCATTCTATGAGGCCATCATTACTCTAATACCAAAGCCAGACAAATATAAGAAAACTACAGATCATTAACTCTGATGAACATAGATGCAAATTTCTCAACAGAATTGTTAGCAAATCAAATCCAAAAACATATAAAAAGAATTATACGCCATGACCAATTGGGATCTAAATGAATCTAGACACAGGTCTTATACTCTTCACAAAAATTAATTCAAAATGAATTACAGACCTAAATGTAACATGCAAAACTGTTAGAAGATAACATGGGAGAAAACCTAGATGACCTTGGATATGATATGCCTTTTCAGATACAACACCAAAGGTATGATCCATGAAAGAAATAATTGATAAGCTGTGCTTTATTAAAATTAAAAACTTCTGTTCTGCAAAAGACAGTATCAAGTGAATGAAAAAACAGCCACAGATTAGGAGAAAATATTTGAAAAATACACATTGAATAAAGGACTGTTATCCAAAACATACAAAGAACTCTTAAAAGTCAACAATAAGACAAACAGCTGAATCATATTTATTTCAGCATTATTCGCAACAGCCAAGATATGAACAATCTAAGTGTCTGTTGATGGACGAATGAATAAAGAAATTGTGATTACACACACACACACAAATTATTTAGCCTTAAAAAAGGAGATCTTACCATTTACAACAACATGAACGATATTATGCTAAGTGAAATAAGCCAGACATATTAAGAAAAATACTGCATGAGCTCACCTATACGCAGAATCTAATGAAGTTGAATTCATAGGAAAGTGGAATAGAACAGTAGTTACTAGGGATGGGGAGGTGGGGGAAATTGGGAGATGTTGACCAAAGGGTACAAAGTTGCCATTATGTAAGATGAATAAATTCTAGAGATCTGGTGCACAGCATGGTGACTATAGTTAATACTGTATTGTATATTGGAAATTTGCTACAAGAGTAGATTTCGGGTACTCTCACCACACACACACACAAATGGTAACTATGTGAAGAGATGGATATGTTAATTAGCTTGACTGTAGAAATCATTTCACTATGTATATGAACTATATCAAAACGTTACATTGCACACCTGAAATATATACATTTTTTATCAAAAAAAAACAAACAACTCCACTAAAAAATGGGCCAAAGACCTTAATAGAACAGACACCTCATCAAAGAAGATATATAGATGGCAAATATGTACATGAAAAGGTGCTGTACATCATGTCATCTAGGTAATGCAAACTGAAACAATAATAAGATACCACTACACACCTATTAGAATGGCCAAAACCTAGAACACTGACAACACCAAATGCCAGCAAGGATGTGGGACAACAGGAACTCTCATACACTGCTGATGGAAATGCAAAATGAAACCATGTTGGAAGACACTTTGGCTGTTTCTTACAAAACTAAACATATTCTTACCATATGATCCTGCAACCATGTTCCTTGTATTTACCAAAAAGAGTTGAAAACTTATGTCCGTACAAAAACCTGCACATAGATGTTTAGAGCAGCCTTACTCATAATTGCCAAAATCTGGATGCAACCAAAATGCCCTTCAGCAAGTGTAAGGACAAACTTTGGTAGATCTAGATAATGAAATATTATTCATCACTAAAAAAGAAATGAGTTATCAAGCTCATTTGAAAGCTCATTGAAAGACATGGAGGAAATTTAAAGGCATGTTACTAATTGAAAGAAGCCAATCAGAAAAAACTATGTACTGTATGATTCCAAATATATGACATTCTGGAAAAGGCGAAACTATAGATACAGTAAAAAGATCAGTGGTTGCCAGATGCTACGAGGGAGGGAAGGATAAATCAGTCAAGCACGGAGTCTTTTTAGGACAGTGAAACTACTCTGTATGATACTATAATTGGGAATACATGTCATTATATATTTGTCCAAACCCATGCACTGTACAACACCAAGAGTGAATCCTAATGTGAACTACAGACTGTGTGATAATGATGTAGGTTCACTGATTTTTAACAAACATATTACTCTGATGTGGAATGTTAAAAAATGGAGTAGGCTATGCATAATCAGGGGTAGGGATTAATGAGAAATCTCTGTACCTTCCACTCAATTTTGCTTTGAACCTAAAACTTCTCTAAAAAGTTGTCTATTAAAAATGAAGTTTAATATCCTTATCCATTCTAATATTATATAACCTTTGGGAGAGTGCAATTGTTCTTTACTTTTTGGATTGAAGGAAAAAAATACCTGAATGATGTTTTCTAGCAACACCATGTGGCTGTCAGTTTGTTAGTAAGTGATAGGCAGAGGGAGGAGGACATAATGGCAGTGGCAACAGGTTCGGAAATTGAGAACAAAATTAAAACAAATTTGTTTTCTGTCAGTCAAAAACAACAAAAAAATGATTTGCAAGATTTTTTTTCCTCTTTGGTTTTTATGTTTGTTTATATGACCTCATATCGATTAGGAAAATCTTTCCTGATCTCAAAGGATAGCCCTTTGAGATCTGGATTATGAGTTTTTCTGCTTCTTTTATCTTGACCATTGCTGAGACTGAAGAGCTATAAAGGCATTTACCTTTTATTGAGTGTGAAATATTTTCCTATCTCTGCAAGATATTAATAAATAAGATTATAAAATCTCAAACATCAACAGCTCTGTTCTGATTGGTTTGAAGAGATTAACACATGTTTACATAAGCATTATATCCTCTCCAGTTGTCCAGAATAAGTTTTTTTAAATGAAACTTTTAGTACTGTAAATATAGTAGCTTTTTAAAAAATCCCTCTTATAGAAACTGCTACTTCAGCAGAATTGTAGTATAAGAATTCAAATTCAGTCAATCAAGATGAATCCTTAGACCAACCAGAGGGTTTGAAAATATGATTTAAAAAAAGAACTAAATACACTTTCTCTGATTTTATCATCTTGGAATACGTAATACAAGTACTCAATTTTTTTCATAGAGAACTAGGTATTCTGAACTTCCTAAACTGCTTATGCTGGCTATCAGATGAACTAACATTACTCTTACATCATGTCTAGGATTAAAAAAAAGGAAAAAAAAGAAACATAGTTATACTTTCTACTAAATTAAACCATATTTCCAAAAAACATTTTAATGATAATTTTGCTCAGTAGTATGTTAGCTTAAACATCCTTTAAGATACTTAATTTTAAAAACTTAGATAATATTAAATTGAGTTCAAATATAAATCTTTGCATATCTAATATTGCCTAAGTAAGATAGACTACTGAAACATTGTTCACAAAGTATAGTTTAGAAGCTAGAAAGTTCTGTTTCTTAGTTTGTTGTTACAGAGTGCTTATACTTTTGGTGAGAAAATAATGTGGGTGTTTATAGGTGGTCATTAGATATGTTAGTGAGCTTTGCTGCTTTGCTGAAATGCCTGTGTATAACAGACAATTTTCAATTACCTAATTCCTAGTTTTCTTTGTGAAACAGTAGCTAATTTGGCTAAAAGTTATAATTAAGATGGGTGATGTGGTTAGTTTAAATTTGGGTAAATGTATAATTAATATGGGTGATTGAGTATATACTGGAAATAATAATGGCAAAGAAATACAACTGTGTACGCAAAGTAACAGTGTATCTTTTTGTTTTTCAAGGAAAAGAGTAATTTTGTTCTACTGAAAAGTGACTTTGGTAACAATTACTTTTATTCAGTCTCCTTATTTTCCATAATATTGTTACTCATATAAGTACAATAAGACTTAATCTTCCTCTATATTAGCATATAATTGAACAAACTAAGTACGCAATAATCAACATCATACCTGGAGTGTCATGTTTGGTAATAAATCAATTTAATAATAACAAGCCCACCATTAATGACAAAGAACAGCACTTTATATGTGGAGCCAACACCTTCCAATCTTTCTAAGGAAACAGGCTTGGCACCCAGATTCCAGGGCCCCAGCCTCCCAGCTGGTGAAGGAGTGACTCCATGACAGGCCCAGAACTTTAGAAAATCTGGTGGACCTCAAGGTGAGAGGAAGTCACCCCAATCTACAGATAATGCTGGTAGAGAGAACTTCTTTCACTTGATTTTCTATCATCGGTACAGAACAGTAAACTGTTGCGGCTTTTAAAAGCACATGAGATTTTAAATAAAAATTTCTTGAAAAGAACTTAATTATCTAGACTCATAAGTTACTGGACATTGTGTGCATAAAGAGGCTTATATAGGCAACTCTTGCTAAACCTATATAAAATAAGCAGACCTTACCTACACATAAAAAGAACAACCTTTTCATCATCAAGACTATTGTTTAGAAATTATTTCTCAAAATATGGTACTGTTAATAAGTTATTTATTTAAATATCATTTAATTATCTAAGGCAGAGGTAGGCAAACTTTTTCTTAAAGTATTTTAGGTTTTTCAAGTCATACACTCTATGTAACAAATACTCAGATTAGCCACTAACAATGCATAAATTAATGGGTATGGCTGTGTTACATTAAAACTTTACAAAAAACCAGGAGATTGGTCAGCAGGCTTAGTTTGTTAGCCTCTGATCTAGAGAAATGTGCTTATGTTTATCTTTGCTACTTCCTATTAAGTAAGGGCATTGATTCTGTGAATGTTAAGTTGCACATTTCTGCTTAGCATAAAAGATAAAACACAAAGGTTATGGTTATACTGCCTTGTAGGGCAGTCACCATATGTGTATCTAAACCAGCAATCTCAATTTTTAAATGCCTTTTTTGAAAGACTATATAATCCTTATTCCTCTAATTCTCATTTGGACCAGATTTACCATTTTACTGGTTTCTTCAATAATGAGGTGAGTAATTTTGAAACAATTTCCTTTATCTTTAAGAAAATCATGTTTTAAATTTTTAAAAATTATACATGGACAATAAAAAATTAATATATGGATGCCTTTTGAATTGTAATTCTATCATCGGAGATATTTTAGGTTCTAAAATGTCAATTTTTCTCCTAGATTTTGGTCATTTTTAGTAGTAGAATCTGAGGATTTCTAAATACGACAGCCTCTCATCTATAGTGGAGATGAAAATTTGATTATTTAAATGTACCAAGATCAAAATGTTCGAGGCACAAAGACTAAGGGACCAATTATTATTTCACAGTATCTTTATCCCCTATTAAATATAATGCTAAACATGTATATTTTACCTATTTTTTGTGTTCCAATAAAAATTATTTTACCTGCTTTTAGTCTTCTGCCTTAAGATGAGATTTTTTTAACTATATAAATAACTCTAAATCCTACATTGCTGGTGTTTTTCAGGCCACTTAGGGCACTAAACAGAGATCTAAGTCTGTACTTAGAGAAGAGCCTTTGTAGGCCTAGAAGACCATGGTTATAAAGAGTGATAATCTAACTTCTTTAACTACTTTCCCTCATGACAGAATTTGAACCTGTGATGTATCCAGTAAAAACTCTTAAGACATTAAGGACACAGTGAGGTAAGGTTCACTCAGAGTTAAATTGCATATAACTCCAAGCACAAGCATACCTCTTGGTCTTTACTAGGCAAAGTTCTTTATGGTTCAGAAACTTAGGGTTAGCCAATAAATTTTAAACCAACTCAACACATGCAATATATATCGGGAAATCAAAACTTCATAGACTAATAACCAAAACCAGAGAGTTGGTCCAGTCACAAATCTAGACCATTGAGTGGGAATTCCTTCCCTTTTACAAGAGGCTTTGGTGCTCTGCCATTCCCCCAGTACTGGGTATAATGGATTCCATCTCAACCACTATTCTGCAGCAATGGAATTAATAGAGTCCTTTCTTCAAGGTTGTTTCCCAGTGGACTATACTCTGCAGTGGGAACAATTTTTACACTTGTCAATCAGAAATTGAAAAACTTAGCTACATGGGGAGAACAGTGGTTTCTCCAGGGTTTTTAAAGTATTATCTTCATTTTGCTTCTTACCTCCTTAGCTGCTTTTTCTACCATGAACTCTAGCTTAGGGCAGGGTATTAAGATTTACAGTCCTGTCAAACTGAGGATTATCAGATTCTCAGCCACCTCATGTCACTGGCTGCAGGCACAAAGAGCATCTCTTCACCAGTTTGTATTTATTTCTTCTATTTTTGAATAGGCTATTTAGAAGAAACTCATCTCTCTCTCTCAGAAGAACTTATTGAAACCCACAAAAAATTGTCAACACATTCCAAAATACTGCCATTTCTCTACAGAATTTCCAAAAGCCCTAGCCTCAGAGAACTGAAAATCTGAGAGCCAAGTGAATTCTGCATGAACTTGGCAGGAAGTATAAGCAATTTTCTCCATTGTATAACTGGTATCAATATCTTCTCAACCAAGGTTAGGGGGAATCCTCATCTTGTATTCTTCAGCAAATAAACGTAATCCACACTTTAAGTTTTTCAGTTCTAATACTCCACTTCCAGGGAGTAATTTCAGAACTAGAACTCTTTTTAGTTTCAACTAACTCAGAGTGGCATGAATAATGAATAGCGTTTTTGCTTAACTGAAAATTCCAAATAATCAAATCGTGTTGCTAGAATTCTGTCTCCATCTCTCAGCTTAGAAGTTCTGTGTCTTGACTATAGTCTCAGTAAAGTTTCCCCTCATGATATAAAATTGCCACCAAAAATTACAAACTCATATTCCTCCAGTTGGTAGTGCCAGAGGAAGTGCTTTCCTTTTTCTATATGGTTGCAGAAAAGTCCCAGTTTTCTCCTTATTGTCTGATGATACAGTCCACTTGCCTGAGAGATGGAATTCTCTGAATGGCAAAACCTAGACAAGGCCATACCAACACCATGAACACAGAGTAGAGTGGGAATAGCTCCACAAAAGAAAACCAGGGTTGGGCTTCCCTGGTGGTGCAGTGGTTGAGAATCTGCCTGCTAATGCAGGTGACACGGGTTCGAGCCCTGGTCTGGGAGGATCCCACATGCCGCGGAGCAACTAGGCCCGTGAGCCGCAACTACTGAGCCTGCGCGTCTGGAGCCTGTGCTCCGCAACAAGAGAGGCCACGATAGTGAGAGGCCTGCGCACCGCGATGAAGAGTGGCCCCCACTTGCTGCAACTAGAGAAAGCCCTAGCACAGAAACGAAGACCCAACATAGCAATCAATCAATCAATCAATCAATTAAAAAAAAAAAAAAAAAAGGCTCCTCATTTAAAAAAAAAGAAAACCAGGGTTGGACTTCCCTGATGGTCCAGTGGTTAAGACTCTGCACTTCCACTGCAGGGGGCGTGGGTTCCATCCCTGATCAGGGAACTAAGATCCCACATGCCATGCGGTGCAGCCAAACAAGTTAAAAATTAAAAAAAAAAAAAAAGAAAACCAGTGCTCTTTTACAAGAAAAGAAATGGAAACAATGTAGAAAGAACAGCTATAACCTGTTGAAGCATGTTGAAAAATATAATAAATTTGATTTCTGGTGAACTTTTGTTGGTAGACCTATAGTGACTTAAGCAAGCATCATTTTCTTTTGCAAACATTTATAAACCATCTATTTAATAATTGCTCAGTTTTATTAGGTTTACCGTTTATACCTTATAGAATATTATTTCTGAAATAAGATTTAAAAAACCTGATTTCTTCCTCTGTAGTTTTTAACAATGAGTTGCTGTGCAAGCATATCTTTACGTTCTTTCAATAATTGGAAAAAATACTGAACTCATTTAAATCACCTGTGTGGTTCTCATATCCCGGGCGTCATTCCTTCTTAAGTCTACTTTTTTTGTAAACATTTTTAGACTAGACGTTAAGTTTCTGTTTAATGGTATTATTTTATTTATTATTTTGTTAATATTAAATCTTCTTCAAGTGATAGCATTCTCTGCCTCTGTCTTCTTACTCTTAACATAGTTAAAAGACATACGTGATCCTTTATAAAAATCATTTGCACAGGCTTTTAGCACAGTCTGTCATTTAGTATTCCTGACACTATAAATGTCACTTTTACATCTATATTCTAACTAAGCCATTTTGTCCAACATTCATACAATCCTTTCAGATCTGTGCTCATTTACTATCTCCATATGTTGGATTTCTTCAGTTGATCAGGAGATACTTCTTTATTTGGATAATTTGTAATAAAAAAACAGAAGTTTTTCCAATTTTTAGAAATCTTCATTCTCAAAAAAGAATCTGTTTTCAGAAGTCTAAAACTATGCCATCTTAAATGATGTTTCTTAGTCCTAAATTTTGGAGATTATGTCTGCCTATATCTAACAGCCGCTTGTAAACTTAAGGATTACATGAACCCATATTCTCATGGTGCTTGTCAGCTCTCAACAGTACTCTGGGGAGGCATTATAACACAACATAAACACTACAGGTTTAAGGCCTTTCTGCTCTTCTTACAGAAATGGTTAATAACTTGAATATTAACTTCTTTAAGGCTTAATGTTTTTATCTTATTGCTATATACATTTTGGAGGTGTTGTGAAGATTAAATGTGATAAACTGAACAGAATACTAGTATAATACCTGATATGTGGCAGTGCTTAATAGGTGGTTGTCTTACCATTATTGTTACTGTTATAATTTGTTAGATTTTTTCCTTTAATGCCTCCATCATGGATAGTTTTGACAGTTAAGGGCCATTTTTCCAATATCGGTCCATTCCTGAGTTTATTTCACCCTATGGATATCTTCCCACGCATAGAGAACTACCCACTCATACATCTGTCTTCCTCCTAGATCCCTTGCATCTGCTCATGCCTTTAAATGTTTTTGTTATTTTGTAGGATAAAACATACCATAATTTTTAAAACAGATAGGAGTCCCTTCTATTGCCTCCCTCTTTGAAAACCAGTATGGTTGATATAAGAATCCTACAATTACACTTTTATTCTTTTACCTTTTTTTCCCCTTGTTTTTCTATTTATTGATTTCTGGATTCTAGTTTACATCTTGCTCTGTTTTCTCATATATTTTTTTTTTGTTTTCAACCCAAACGTGGAGTCATTTCCATACAGTAAAGGAACATACCATCCTTAGAGTATTTCAGAAGCAAAAAGACATTCTGTGAAGGTTTTGAATTGGGTGGCAATGCTAGGGATTGGAGCCTATCATTTTGAGTTTAGTTACTCCTTATCACTAGCCTGGATCACTACAACTGTCCCCTCCTATCTCTCTGTATCTTGACTTGTTTTATTCTTCACATATCCAGAAGTATTCTTTCTAAAGGTCTAGTATGATTATGAAACTCCAAAGTTTTAAAAAATTAGAGGCTCTTAATTTCTACAGATCAAAGATCAATGTCAGTTGCATGACAAAGAAGACCCTCCATAACCCTACATTTTCTACTGTAAGTACCAAATGCATGTATTACTGCCATACTAAACCAATTGTTATCCCATATTATTACCCAATAGACTTAGTCAGTGAATGTCTGTTTATAGATGTTGACAATAGAATGGGTCATACTTCACTCTTCTGGTTATATCTGAATGGACCAGAGACAATGTGTACTCTGGTATGAAAAGGTGAGTTGGGGCAATCAGATTTCGCTACTGACAACTTGAAATTTGTACACTGAGGAATAAACGTAGTAATCCATGGAGAACTCAGCTAGGAAGTCATCCAGGTTCTGGGGCTAGAAAGCCATCGGCTATCGGCTATATGTCTACAGAGAAAATAACAGGAGGAAGTCATTCAAAAGAGATGCAGGCTTAGAACAAGAAGTTTAGTCACTGAGGACAATCAGAGACAGAGGCAGGTGGACAGAGAAATATGAACAGACTACCTTAATTCATGACACTTTCTGAATGTAATCTTCACTGAGATTTTTGTGCCTTTTTAAAATAAGCCTTCCTCTATTTGAGCTAGCTTTAGTAGGCTGTTGCTCTTTTCCACCAAAATGTCTTGAACAGAACAGATAAGCTATTCTTGGTCATCTTGTATTTTTCCCCCTCCGACAAATTTTTTCTTCCCTTGTAAAATTTCTACTTTTATGTCAAAGCTGAGGTCAAACATTGCCTACTCTATGAATTCATTTTCTACCTTCTTAGGCCAAAATGATTTCTGTCCTCAGCATGATTAAATACTCTTTATTTACTTATATTATTTGTATAATACCACATTTTTTCAGTTTCTTATCTCTTCAACTCAACTGCCCATGCTTCAGTTTTCACATCTGTAAAAAGTGAATACTAATGGTACTTCCTCTTAGAGAGCTGTAGTTGGGATTAGATTATTTGACACATGAACACTTACAGATTAGCTATTTAGTAGTAGTGATTTTCCTGTCTAGACAATACTAATTCTGGTAAAACCTAGTCTCCAGTATATTTTTTCTTGATTAATAAGTAGTTTAAGTTAAATATTTTAATTATTGTTATTAAAAGTTAATACTTACAAATCTATTACCATTCTAGTAGTACAGGTGAATAGATAAGTACGAAACGAGCTATATCTATGAACAACTGTAAATTTTCAACAAAAATTGATTTGGTTGAAAAATAATGATTTTCTATAAGATTTGCCACCAGTTAATTTTTATCCTAAAATGATGAACAAGAACTGTGTTGGTTAAAACCTTGTTTTACAAATCACATAGCTTATTTTCCATTTAGCAGAGCCAAGAACAATGGAGGGTGGGACATCTATCTTTTGATGTGTAAATGTAGTAGCACTTTAGAGATATTTAATACGGAACAGTGCTTCAGTCATTTATTTGAAAATTCAGTTGAAAATTCAGTACTTTTTAAAGTACTGAGCCAGTTTGTCATAAACCCATACCCAGAATGACACTTTATGATAAATAGGAGAAAAACCAGAGTGTTATTCCTTGACAACTAAGAGCATTCTCACTGCATTTTAGCATTTTGTTTATATTATTAGTGAACCCTGCTATTTCTTTTGTTGAAAATTTGGAAATAAACATTAACATTTTAATAAAAAAGAAGTTTAAAGAAAACAGATCAAACTGATTAACCTGCTTCTCTGACCTCGATCAGTTGAGTTACTTGTATTCTATTTGAAATGTCCCTGGAGTAGCAAAATGCACCAGGCTCCCCAAATCTTCTGTAGCTTGTAGAAACTGGCTAGAAATTGTTTTATTTAAAGTTCAAATGACATTATTGTCAACAATTGTAGACACCAAAGCCAGAGAAGTACTGTATTTTACATGACACAAACCTGTACCTGTGCAATGGATTAATTGCCATGTTCATTAGGAATAGCTTGACTCTTTTTTGTTTTTTTTTAGCTTGACTCTTAAAGGAGGCTAGAAACTGATTAAAAGAAACATCTCACTGAAAGTGGATTTTTATTAAAAGGGCTTTTACCTAAATATTCCTTAGGAAAATAAAAAATCTGCTGGTAGGCATAAAAAGAGTAAGAAAATGGCCCAGAAGAAAAACAGACCAATATTAAAAATAAGAATAGTTTATTGGAGACCTATGCCAGATAAAGTGATATTTATTCTTTAGTGAAAACTTGTATTTCTTTAAAACTTAGAACAATTTTGTTGTGTAAATTAAAAGGCTCTAACAACATACTACAAATTGAGTGCCTTAAACAACAGAAATTTATTCTCTCAAGTTTTGGAGGTTAGAAGTCCAAAATCAAAATGTCAACAGGGTTTGTTCCTTCTGAAGCCTGTGAGGAAAGAATCTCTTCCTGGTCTCTCTCTTGGCTTGTAGACGGCTGTCTTTTCCTTGCCTATTTATGTCTTCTTCTCTGTATGCATGTCTACCTCTGTGTCCAGATCTCCCCTTTTTTAACAAGAACACCACTCATATTGGATGAGGGGCCCTCCTTACTCCGGTATGAGCTATACTGAACTATTTACATCTGCAAGGACCCTATTTCCAAATAAGGTCAAGTTCTGAGAAACTGGGGCTTAAGACTTCAACACCTGAATTTTGGTGGGACACAATTCAGCCCATAACATCTCACGTCTTAATTTTGCTACAAACTTTTTATTTCTTCAGCAAATGCCTTTCTCAATGTGGCTATGTGGGCCCTTCACACCTAAGAGATTCAAACATATTCTTTAAGTTTCCATTTTCAAGAACATGAATGGCTTAGAATAAAGGTAAAGAAACTTGCCACCCTGTTGGCTATCTCTAAATAACATAACTAAAATGGCAAGGAGCTTGCCTTTATACTTTGGGTATCATATTTCTTCAATGCTTTTCCAGTGCCAATTGCAAAGAGAAACCCGCAAATCACCATTAACCGGCCCCTTAACAAATAAGTTCTTTGATCATGGTCTCACCAACAAGTCATGCAAATCCATGTTTTACTTCCTACCCATATCAAACCAACCTTTAGGTATTTTAGCTTCACTTTTAAGCCCTTACTCATGTTCATATTCCTAGTTTGTCTCTTTTCAAATATTTTCAAATCCTGTCCTTTGAGGGAACGCAAACTGCCAACTTATTCTTTTGCAGCTCTTTTCTATCTTATCTCTATTCTCTTTTGGAAATTTTTCATGATCTCAGTTTCTTCCTTAATTCAGTAGTCTCTAAGGTTCTCCAAAAGTGTCATGGTTTTTCACATCTAAAATAAGGTGATATTGCATAGGCAGAGCCACTGAAGGAAAATTAGGGCCTTTATATGGCTTCCACTGGTAATTCAAGTACCCCTCTCTAGAAAGTACAGAAAAAGATGTTGTATATGTAATTTATAGAAATCAGCCATTTGATTATCTCTCAAAGAATGCACAATGAATCTTTTTTTTTTTCTCCTATGACAGACAGTTCATGGGTATGACACACATTCACTACTTAGCTCCTGATCATTGATCTTTAATTAGAACTTTCCTAGTTATTTTTCAACTGGATGACCCAAAGAACAAGGACAATAGTACTCACCTGGCCTTCCAACCCTAATCCAGTCTCTAGACTATTATTGAGTTACTCTTTATAAAGTTCTGATCAAGAAAACCTACATTCATTCATTCATTCAACAAGTGTTTATAGAACAATCACTCTATGCCAGGCACTATTCCAGGTGCAGAAAATACAGTAGTGAAATAAAATCTCTGTGCTCATGACATTTAGGATCTTATGAGGGAAACATAATACATATAATAAGTAAATTAACTGTATATTAATTATACATTAGAAAGTGATAACTGCTATGGAGAAAAATGAGAAATGGAGTGTTACAAGTCATCTGAACAATAATGCAGTTACCAAAAGCCATTTTAAAAAAAGATTAAGAAATTCAACTACAAGGGAAATGACAACTTCTAAATGAGGGGAAAACCACTACAAACCATGTCAGAACACAACAAACTAGGTGAAAAATATTTGCAGTATATAAAAATATATGACCTCATGTATACAAAGTAAAATTTCAATCAAAGCTACATCAAAAAGCCTTTTATTAAACCTAACAGATTGGAAAATTCTGTTAAAAATTGAATTTCAAAAAGTTAAAAAGGTCTACAACAAACTCATTTGTCAGGGATGTGTAGACAGGGTGGCCTCATGGATTACTGATGGCATTATAAAATGATACATGCCCCCTTATTATACCTGGCAGTTACATTACCAGAAATTTACCTTTATCTATATATCCATAGGTATATCACTTATGTAAGGTGACATTTATACAAGGTTGTTTCTTGCATAATTGTTTGTCTTAGAAAAATATAGAAAACCATAAACAATTATCTATAAGGAACTTATTAATGATACATGTACATCTCCAAGAAGAAAAAAAATGGTGTATAAACAGTGAAAAATAAGAATCTATATCTGTATTTCCATAGAAATGCAAGAAGATACTAGTAATAGTAATAATGGTAATAAGTAAAAGTAAATAATAAATCACTTATGGTGTAGACAATTATATCCTAGTTGGATATAGGAGAAGGTACAAGGGAGAATTTACTTTTTACTTCATAATGCACCTTTATTTGTGAAATATGTGAATATAAGAACTATTCAAAAATACTTTTCTTGGAAAGAAACAGCATTTATTATTTAATCTGATGGATGACTTTTCACAAAATAATATAGCACAGGGGAAAATATTTCCTTCTCAAAAATAGTTATGTCCCTTGTAAATCAACCTTGTACTCTTAAAATGCATTTCTCAAAATCCTATATTAAATCCTAGAGTAATATGGAATACCCCTAAGTATACCCCATAAGAGTAAAGAAAAATTTGAGAAGGAGTGAATAAATTGTAATGAGATTTATTGAATAAGATAATTGGTTATCACCCTGATTTTCATGTGCTAGCTTCAATAACTGGTCAGTTGATTTTATTCCATAAGACAATAATATCATGGAAACATTAATCAGTCCAAGTCATACAGTGTGATTGAAATTTGCCCTGGTGCAAAGGATTTCTATGTTATTCTCTTCACTCTAATTTTCCTTCTTTTCCCATGTATGATTAAACTACCCTAAACTCCAATTCCACTACTGAGGGATATGCTTGATCTTTTTCCTTAAGTAGAAATGGGCACATTGGGAAACGCTAACATAATGAATAGTTGGTATCTTTTGTTCTAGCTTTATTTGGGAATAACTGGCTATACCCCTAAAAACTGTTTCTTTCTAAAAGTGTTAGACAAATGTCATAGAAGTATGAGATTTAAGGATGAATATCTGAAAAGAATAAAAGCAAAAATACAGGTAATGCAATAAACTCCTTTTTTTAACTTTCCTAAATTATGTTTGATGTTCAAAGAGAAAAGTGTAACATTGTCTGATGTGGACTTTAATATATGTGTGTACACAGAATATGTATGTAGTAGAAATATTTGACAATTACAATACTAAAAGAAGTGGATAACAGGATTAAAGTAAGGCCTCTACACTTAGTTGAAAAACATAGACACCAGTTGATCTTTGCAGTGATAGAATAGTTCTGTATAGTGATGGCGGTGGTGGTAACAGGAATCTATGTATGTGATAAAATGGCATAGAATTATACACACGCATTGCACTAGTGTCAGTTTCCTAGTTTTGATACTGTATTATAGTTACACAAGATATAACCATTGTGGAAACTGGATGAAGAAAACATGGCACCTTTCAACTTTGTAATTTCCTGTAAATCATTAATTGAAAATAAATTTCAATTATAATACAAGTTTGCTTAAGAAGCTGACCCTCTTTTCATTCTAACATCCACAAAATTTGCACAGCGTTTGATATGTTTTTCTTCAAATTGTGTATTTAGTGCACTATGCCCAAATAGCA
Organism: Eubalaena glacialis; assembly: GCF_028564815.1. NCBI lineage: Eukaryota > Metazoa > Chordata > Mammalia > Artiodactyla > Balaenidae > Eubalaena > Eubalaena glacialis. The sequence continues at coordinate 139,911,213 of NC_083717.1, forward strand.
ATCCACCTCCTTTTTTGTACTATGTAGAATTGAAATAGGTGAGCTTAGATTGCAAATGGTAGATTAGTATGTGATTAATGTTAAAAATTTGGCTTTCAATCCTTGTCAATACTTAACAACTGTCATTTTTCAATTTAAAATATTAATATATAACATTTAACACTTTGTTCAAGAGAATGTCATATCTGATTTACTATCTACTTAGAAAAAGGACTTCTGAAGGAACTTCTGTATTAACCTAAAATACATAGAAAATACATGCTAGCTTGTGTTAGAAATTTAGCAGCTTCTTACCTTCAGAGATTTCTATGCCAACACTCCCATTTCCAAGTCAACCAATATTTTTGCGTGATTTTTCAAATCACAATCATGTGAAATCACTGAGACCAAAATAATACATATTAATAAAATTACAATGTTAATTGTGAAGAAATTTATTTTGGCCAAAAACTCATCATTTTATTGCCTCTATATCTCTTTATGTGTCAGTTGATTTACATGGAAAATTAGTTGATAAAGAGCACTGCAGCTAAGATATCCCATAAAATTGTTATCTGATTGCCTCATTGAATTACAATTTTTCCTTCTACTTAGTCATGAGTAATACCTTTGGTCTAATTATCATATTTGTTTCAATAATAGACATAGTACTTCTCTTAATTTACTTAATATATTTCTATATTAAGCATAGAAACTTAATCAAATACAGAACTAGAGAGAAATATATAAAGTCAATATACTTTTTCATTTTATTAATTGATTTTCCATTGATATTAGGCTGCCAAATTGAAATAGCTTAATATTTTTAAATTTCCAAAGATGAAACACACACACACAGTAGTGAAAAAATTAGAAAGGTTTTGTGAAGTCCATCTCAGTGTATTCAGTTGTTATAGCAATTCCTGATCAAGTAACTACAATCCTGTGCCATCTTTATTGCAAATATCTAAGAAAATAAGTGAATTAATACAAGAATGTCAATGACGTTTCATACACAAATTATGAAAGTAATAAAATTTTAATTACTTTAATGATATGAAATTAGTAAGTTATTTAGTTTTAGATCTTAATGCTAAGCATGGAACAAAGAGAGCTGTTTCAGTCTCCCTGTGATATATCTATATGCAGTAGGGGGCAAGCCTCTATCAAAAGGAAATTGCCTATTATGCTAGAAAGTTCCTCATTCAATTGCATTCTTCAATGCATCCTGGTGAGCTTATTAATATTTCAGGGAAACACAGAATCGAGTACAAGAAAGAAATGAAATCTGTCAATTAGATATCAGATATCGACTTTAAGATGATGCTAAGAATTCTCCCATCAACTACAATTTAACTATCTTTAATGAATCTTATAATTTGATTAGAGTAATCCTTTGAAAAATAATGTTACCATCCAAGAACATATATTTCGAGAGAGAGATTTATTATGGTGTTAGAATTCAGATTTCCTGAAATAATATCAATTAACAGATATAGATATAATAAAAAAGAGAAAGACTAAAAAAGTAACACTAGACAGCTAACAATGTGTATGCATCTTGACAAAAGGAATGTAAGTGCTAAAATATAATTTTCATATTATTGAGTACCTAAAAAGAAATGGTCTGTAATTTGCCAAGCAAGTCATAAAATACCCACTGACATAATAGTAATTGCCAAAGTTGATAAATCCCTATTTGTAGCAGAAAGTTCTATGTCTCAACAACAAAGATACTGAATATTTTAAGTTACATTCATAAAAGAATAGAATTTATAATGATCAGAGAAGTTCAGGATCTTTGCATTAGATCCAAGGATCATCTATCTTGAAAGATAATCTTGCAAACTCTATGTCATGAGGGAAACGGAAACCATTAGATTTTTGGAAATTAAGTTTCATAACTGAAGTTTCAATAATGTTACCATAGTTGAATAGGCCCCACATGTCATATTGGAGAGTCAGCATAAATGACTAATTCATTGTGGTAAGAAAGCTGATGGGCTTCTTATACCAAGCTATCTAAAGAGAGGGGAACCAGTCAGCTATTGAGGATTGTTTCATTGTACAGCTAGAGAAGTAGAACATCTAAAGGTCTGACCACACAGAAACAATTCTGAAGAAATAATATTTTCAGAGAAATTCAGCAATGACCCATTAACATCAGTGTCAACTGGGCAGATTCTTTGAATGAAACAACATTTGCAATTAGAAAGGTCCTTAGATATAACGGGCAATACCAATAACGTCAGATTGGGTAAATTAAATTTAAACTCACTGTCATGTCCATTTGAATCTCTACAGTGACTTGTCTTCTCATGACAGCCTCCTACCATTTTCTTGGAAATAAGCAACACAAGGAAACCTTGTGATAGGCGAAGGAAAAGAAATACAGAGTTTTACTCTTGGTGACTATAGATAATCCCTGGTTGACTCATGTTGTTTCTACTTTTATAGATAGTCATGATGAAACAGATATAGCAACTTCTATATTTAGAAATAAAACTATCACCATAACCAGCACCACCACCATCAACAATACAGGAAAAGCACCTCTTTGGGTGGGGAGTCTCTTTCTACAGCTTTCATTAGAAAAGGGTGTTGAGGAAACCTAGCACACGTAAGAGAAGAAACCTAAAGTTGTACCTTGATGAAAGACAAATGTTTGATACTTGTTCCAGGGCAGGTGAAAGGGCTTCCAATGTCATGTTTACTGATTTTCCACTTTACTTCTTTTGCAGAAAACCTGAGTGGCAAGTAAAGAACTGTTTGATTAATTGCTGAGTTAAACCTGAGGGAGCATACTCCGGCATCCCTCTCTGGCAGGCTCTTCTAACCCGTCTTTCTCCTATTATGCTTGCACACATTGGCTAATGTCAATTAATCACATAAATTGGAGACAATGTATTTTGGATAATTTCCCCCCTTTCTCATAAAGAGAATAAATTGTTCAGACAGAGGGAGACAACATGCACAAATAATTCAGCTGAATTGTAACCCAGGGTGCTGTCAAGGGGAAAGTTTGGGTTGTTGGTTCTTCTGAGCTGCCCAGCTCAGTGGTTTTTCTGTTCACAATGTCAGCCTTTTCTTGCAGGCTTAGTGTTGTAATAGAGACTTCAGCTATAGAAGGAATATGGGGATCTATTTCATAGACTCTCTTTTGGGAAAAAATGTTCAATCTCCCCAACTTTCAGCATTAACTTTCTGTATAATTCTTCTCTTATGCCAGAATTTCTAGTTTGCCATTTGTAAAGCTGAAATTAAATGAGGGTGTATAATATTAGCAAAATAATCAGTTAAAATATTCAAAGAAAAGTATATGAACCTGCTTTTAAAAACCCACTAGCTACTTATAGAAGAATAAGTCCAATGATCAACTACCAAAGAAAAGCAATCAGGGCCTTGGAGGTCAGCTGGTTGCAAATGGCCACAAGGAAGTATTTGTGATAAAATAAATATGGATATAAAGCCAAAGGCAGACAATCCTGGGCTTCTAGGAAACATAATCCTCCAGTCAGTTAATAACAATACAGGAAGAACATGGTCTAGTCAGATTTATCCATAACAACTTCAAAGCATACAAAGTCGAAAGCCTTAGCAAGCAGCCTCAGTAGGAAATTCTAAGTACCCACTCCATTTCAGGAAGTGATTGAAAACCAACTCTTCAAATGTAAGAACTAAACTACTTCTAAATTTATTGCCAGAATTTTTTAATTGGACATTTTCAACAAAAGAGCAATTTAGTTTGTTTTTATTTCAAATAGGTATTTTTTTATTGAAGTACAGTTGACTTACAATATTATTAGTTTCAGTTGTACAGCACCATTTAATGTTTGTATAGATTATACTCCATTTAAAGTTACTCCAAGATAATGGCTATATTCCCTGTGCTGTACAATATATCCTTGTAACTTATTTATTTTGTATATAGTAGTTTGTACCTCTTAATCCCCAACCCCTATATCTTGCCTCTCCCCACTTCCCTCTCCCCACTGATAACCACTAGTTTGTTCTCTATATCTGTGAGTCTGTTTTTTTATATTCATTTATTTTTTTTAATTTCACATATGAGTGATAACATACAGCATTTGTCTTGGTGTCTGACATATTTCACTAATCATGATACCCTCCATGGTGTTGCAAATGGCAAATTTTAAATATTTTTATGACTAATAGTTCATTATATATATTCCACATCATTATCCATTTGTCTGTTGATGGACACTTAGGTTGCTTCCATATCTTTGCTATTATAAATAATATTGCAACCCCTTAATTTATTGCATAATCTCATTTTTAATATTAGAGAGTTTTTTGTTTTATCCTTTTTTTTAATTTGGCCAATGAGTTTTTAAATTTCAATCAGAATTATTATCAAGAGACAACAATCTACATTTACATTTCTGCCCCAGAGCCATGTCAACTCTCCCACCCTCTGTCATAATGTTTGAAGAGATCTGGATGGTACAAACATCCTGCAGAACATCAAATTGATATTTTGCTTATCAAGGCAGATGAACAAGAAATGACTAGCTTGCTGGAAAACTTTGTAAGACACATAAGCCTCAGAAAGTGGAAGATAAACCCTAAAAATATTCTGAAGAATTCTATCGGTTTAGACAAATGTCTAATGACATATCCACAAATTCATCTCCAATCCCAACACCTACCCTGTGGCAACCACTGATCTTTTTATTGTCTCCACAGTTTTGCCTTTTCTGGAATGTTACATAGCTGGAATCATGCAGTGTGTATCGTTTGCAGATTAGCTTCTTTCCTTTAGCCATATGCGTTTAAGGTTCTACCATGTCTTTTCATGGCTTGAAAGCTCATTTCTTCTCAGTTGCTGAATGGTATACAATTGTATGGATGTACCAAAGTTTATCCATTCACCTACTGGAGAACATTTTCGTTGATTCTAAGTTTTGGCAATTATGAATAAAATTGCTATAAACGTCTGTGTGCATAATTTTATGTGGACATATCTTTTCAACTCCTTTAAGTACCAAGGAGTATAATTGCTGGATTATATGGTAAAAGTATGTTTAGTTTTGTAACTGTGATTTTGGCAGTTTTCGTCTATCAAAGGAGTGGACCAATTTATCTAGGCTATAAGATTTGTGGGCATAGAGTTGTTCATAGTATTCCTTTATTATTGTTTTTATGTCCATGGGATTTGTAATGATGCCCCCTCTTTTATTTCTGATATTAATATTTTTTGCCTTCTCTTTTTTCGTAGCCTGGCTAGAGGCTTATTGATATTACTTATCTTTTTAAAGAACTAGCTTTTGGTTTCACTGACTTTCTCTATTGATTTCCTATTTTCAATTTCATGGATTTCTGTTCTAATTCTTATTTTTCAGCTCTCCTATTAGTTCCTAAATATTTCCAACACCTTTACCTTCGAAGTTTTTAAAATTAGATCTATAAGAAACTCACTTTAAATATAAAAATATGGATAGATTAAAAGTAAATGAAGAAAGAGACACCACACTAACACTAATTAAAAGAAAGCAGGAGTAGCTATATTAATTTCCAACAGAGCAGACTTCAAAGCAAGTTATCAGGGCTAAAGAAGGACATTACATAATGATAAAGGGGTCAATTCTTCCAGAAGACAAAACAATTCCTAACATGTATGCACCTATCAACAGTACAAAACTTTGTGGAGCAAAAACTGATAGAACTCCAAAGGAGAAATAGATGAATCCACTGTCATAGTTGGAGACTTTAACACTCCTCTCTCAGAAATGGACAGATTCAGCAGGCAGAAAATCAGTAAGGACAGAGCTGAACTTAACACTTTCAATCAACTAGATATAATGTATTTGTAGATGACTTCAGCAGAATGCACATTTTTCTCAAGCTCACATGAAACATTCGCCCAAATAAACCACACTCTGGACCACATAACACACTTTAACAAATTTAAAAGAATAGAATACTACAATGGATTTAAACTAGAAATCAATTACAGAAAGATGAAATTCCCCAAATATATGGAGATTAAACAATGCACTTCTAAATAGCACATGAGTCAAAGAAGAAATCTCAAGATAAATTTTAAAATATTTTAGAAAAAATTATATCATTAGTATATTAGAAAAGAAGAAAGATATAAAACTCATCATGCAAATTTCCACCTTAGGAACTTAGAGAAAGATGAACAACTTAAGCCTAAAGTAAGTAGAGAGTTTTTTTTAATATTTCATTTTTGTGAAAATTTATAAGATTAGGAATTACTAAAATTTTACCTCTGTATTTTTTACTTAAAGAAAAATTAGAATAAGAACATTTAAATAGTACATGTGAAAGTCCATTTTTAAAAAGAAATATAACTCTAAATATTATCTTCATAACCAACTAGTTCCATATATAAAAATCTACATCTGAAATGTTTAATATTAATGATTGTTTCTGTGCAATAAAATCTGGAGTGGTTTTCTTTAAGTTTATGTAGGTTTTTTTTTAACATCTTAAATATATCATAAACAGATTATTACCTTGAAAAATACCAAAAATAAGAATTTGCTTAAGTATCTAGTTTCTGGTAACAGGGGTAAAGAACCCAAATTAGTCTGACTCATTTGAGTAACCTGATTTCAAAAGTATCAAAGAAATGTGTGTATGTGGATAGTTCCCTAAATTGAGGACTTCCACATCTTTTTTTCCATTCTTATTCAGCTTTGTGGCTATTTAAATTTTCAAAACACAGTGTTGAAAGTAAATGTCAATTCTAAAACGTTTCATTTGGGAAAGCTGTGAAATAAACAGAAATGTTTTGACTGGCATGACATAAAGGATGAAATATGGTCTAGAAATTAAACCCCTTGTTTGCTCTTCTATGATTCTTTCTCAAAAATTAGCAAGTACCTTTGAAAAGCCCACAATGATGCCTAGTGCTTTATATTTGTTAATTTGCTGTTATGTGTTTCAGGGTCAGAAACTATAGGAGCTTCTAAAGGGAAATATTCACCACTATCATCCCTGTTTTCACTATGTCTAATAGGTTAAAATTTATAATTTTAATATAATTAAAAATCATTCAGAATAGTGTATGTTTCACTCATTTGATCTAAAGAAAATGAAACCACCCACAAATTTATGGCTACTTTGTGCCTCAGAATGCAGTTAACATCTAAATGAGTAAATTCATGTAATTATTTTCTAAATTTCAACATTTCTCAGTTCTAAATAAGCTTGATTATTTCATTTATAGAATTAGTTCCTACTGAATATGCTACATGTTAGATGTGCCAGCCTAAAGGGTTAGAACAGTAATATTCTGAGCCCAGGGCCAAGTTTCTGCCCTGTTGCATAATCTTTCATTTGCTATGGGAGGTAGTATATTTTGCATAAAGAGTATAGGCTGATGAAGGAAACAATAGCAAAAATCAATGAAACTAAAAGCTGGTTCTTTGAGAAGATAAACAAAATTGATAAACCATTAGCCAGACTCATCAAGAGAAAAAGGGAGAAGACGCTAATCAATAGAATTAGAAATGAAAAAGGAGAAGTAACCACTGACACTGCAGAAATACAAACGATCGTGAGAGATTACTACAAGCAACTCTATGCCAATAAAATGGACAACCTGGAAGAAATGGACAGATTCTTAGAAATGCACAACCTGCCGAGACTGAACCAGGAAGAAATAGAAAATATGAACAGACCAATCACAAGCACTGAAATTGAAACTGTGATTAAAAATCTTCCAACACACAAAAGCCCAGGACCAGATGGCTTCACAGGCGAATTCTATCAAACATTTAGAGAAGAGCTAACACCTATCCTTCTCAAACTCTTCCAAAATATTGCAGAGGGAGGAACACTCCCCAACTCATTCTACGAGACCACCATCACCCTGATACCAAAACCAGACAAAGATGTCACAAAGAAAGAAAACTACAGGCCAATATCACTGATGAACATAGATGCAAAAATCCTCAACAAAATACTAGCAAACAGAATCCAACAGCACATTAAAAGGATTATACACCATGATCAAGTGGGGTTTATCCCAGGAATGCAAGGATTCTTCAATATACGCAAATCAATCAACGTGATACATCATATTAACAAATTGAAGGAGAAAAACCATATGATCCTCTCAATAGATGCAGAGAAAGCTTTTGACAAAATTCAACACCCATTTATGATAAAAGCCCTGCAGAAAGTAGGCATAGAGGGAACTTTCCTCAACATAACAAAGGCCATATATGACAAACCCACAGCCAACATTGTCCTCAATGGTGAAAAACTGAAACCATTTCCACTAAGATCAGGAACAAGACAAGGTTGTCCACTCTCACCACTATTATTCAACATAGTTTTGGAAGTGTTAGCCACAGCAATCAGAGAAGAAAAATAAAAGGAATCCAAATCGGAAAAGAAGAAGTAAAGCTGTCACTGTTTGCAGATGACATGATACTATACATAGAGAATCCTAAAGATTCTACCAGAAAACTACTAGAGTTAATCAATGAATTTGGTAAAGGAGCAGGATACAAAATTAATGCACAGAAATCTCTTGCATTCCTATATACTAATGATGAAAAATCTGAAAGTGAAATTAAGAAAACACTCCCGTTTACCATTGCAACAAAAAGAATAAAATATCTAGGAATAAACCTACCTAAGGAGACAAAAGACCTGTATGCAGAAAATTATAGGACACTGATGAAAGAAATTAAAGATGATACAAATAGATGGAGAGATATACCATGTTCTTGGATTGGAAGAATCAACATTGTGAAAATGACTCTACTACCCAAAGCAATCTACAGATTCAATGCAATCCCTATCAAACTACCACTGGCATTTTTCACAGAACTAGAACAAAAAATTTCACAATTTGTATGGAAACACAAAAGACCCCAAATAGCCAAAGCAATCTTGAGAACGAAAAATGGAGCTGGAGGAATCAGGCTCCCTGACTTCAGACTATATTACAAAGCTACAGTAATCAAGACAGTTTGGTAGTGGCACAAAAACAGAAATATAGATCAATGGAACAGGATAGAAAGCCCAGAGATAAGCCCACGCACATATGGTCACCTTATCTTTGATAAAGGAGGCAAGCATATACAGTGGAGAAAAGACAGCCTCTTCAATAAGTGGTGCTGGGAAAATTGGACAGGTACATGTAAAAGTATGAAATTAGAACACTCCCTGACACCATACACAAAAATAAACTCAAAATGGATTAAAGACCTAAGTGTAAGGCCAGACACTATCAAACTCTTAGAGGAAAACATAGGCAGAACACTCTATGACATAAATCACAGCAAGATCCTTTTTGACCCAGCTCCTAGAGAAATGGAAATAAAAACACAAGTAAACAAATGGGACCTAATGAAACTTAAAAGCTTTTGCACAGCAAAGGAAACCATAAACAAGACCAAAAGACAACCCTCAGAATGGGAGAAAATATTTGCAAATGAAGCAACTGACAAAGGATTAATGTCCAAGATTTACAAGCAGCTCATGCAGCTCAATAACAAAAAAACAAACAACCCAATCCAAAAATGGGCAGAAGACCTAAATAGACATTTCTCCAAACAAGACATACAGATTGCCAACAAACACATGAAAAGCTGCTCAACATCACTAATCATCAGAGAAATGCAAAGAGGTATCATGTCACACCGGTCAAAATGGCCATCATCAAAAAATCTAGAAACAATAAATGCTGGAGAGGGTGTGGAGAAAAGGGAACACTCTTGCACTGTTGGTGGGAATGTAAATTGATACGGCCACTATGGAGAACAGTATGGAGGTTCTTTAAAAAACTAAAAATAGAACTACCATACGACCCAGCAATCCCACTACTGGGCATATACCCTGAGAAAACCATAGTTCAAAAAGAGTCATGTACCAAAATGTTCATTGCAGCTCTATTTACAATAGCCAGGACATGGAAGCAACCTAAGTGTCCATCATCGGATGAATGGATAAAGAAGATGTAGCACATATATACAATGGAATATTACTCAGCCATAAAAAGAAATGAAATGGAGGTATTTGTAATGAGGTGGATGGAGTTAGAGTCTGTCATACAGAGTGAAGTAAGTCAGAAAGAGAAAAACAAATACAGTATACTAACACATATATATGGAATCTAAGGAAAGAAAAAAAAAAAGGTCATGAAGAACCTAGGGGCAAGACGGGAATAAAGACACAGACCTACTAGAGAATGGACTTGAGGATATGGGGAGGGGGAGGGGTGAGATGTGACAGGGTGAGAGAGTGTCATGGACATATATACACTACCAAATGTACAATAGATAGCTAGTGGGAAGCAGCCGCATAGCACAGGGAGATTAGCTCGGTGCTTTGTGACCACCTAGAAGGGTAGGATAGGGAGGGTGGGAGGGAGGGAGATGCAAGAGGGAAGAGATATGGGAACATATGTATATGTATAACTGATTCACTTTGTTAAAAAGCAGAAACTAACACACCACTGTAAAGCAATTATACTTCAATAAAGATGTTTAAAAAAAAAAGAGTATAGGCTGTTAAGTCTGACAGAGCGGCTTTAAATTTCAGCTCTGCCTCTTATTAACACTATGAATTTGGGCAAATTAATACCACTGAACTTCAGTTTCCTCCTTTATAAATAGGAATAATGGTAATATTTCAATTCATGTTTGATGCAAGAGTTAAGTGATACAAAGATGTATTTTTATCACATCAATTGCAAAATGCCCTCATTCCACTATACCAGAGTACATGTGGCAAATTAAGCTATGACACAATACTTTCTGATCACTTATTTCATACTTAGAGTTCTTTTTAAAAGTAATTTAATCATAAATATTTACTGTATATTTCTATGTATACATAGTGATAAAGAGCTAAGCAAATTGATTATTCTTAAATCATCTTCATACTCAGTGTTCAACTCTCCTGAGTTATTTTTTTAACTTGTCATTGTCAATGTGCATTTTCCTAGACATTTTCTGTCATAAAACACACTGAGCAGCTTTTCTCAACCTGTTCTTCTATTGTCTCCAAGATTTCCTTCCAAGATGATGACCTCCATTTGCATAATTTCTTTATTTTAAAGCAATTTTATACTTAGAAACGAGTTTCAAAGTAGCACTGAGCATTTCCATGTAATTTCACCTGGCTCTTCCCAAAGTTATGGCATATAACCATAGTATAATTCTCAAAACTTAGAAATTAATATTGGTAGAATACTATCAACCAAACTGCAAACTTTGTTGAATTTCACCAGTTTTCCCATGAATGTCTCTTTCTGTTTCAGATCAAATCAGGGGACTCCCATTGCATCGAGTTGCCACTGTTACTGTAATAATCCTCTTCAGTGTGTTATAGTTCCTCAGTCCTTCCTAGTATTTCATGCCCTTGATACCTTTGAGAGTCAAGGTCGGATATTTTGTGTTTGTCTGATCTTTTCTCATGATAGAGGTTATGAATAACTGGGTAGGATACCATATTCATTTTCTATTTCTGCTATGAAATATTACCACAAACCAATTGACCTAAAACAAAAGTTTATCATCTCACTCCTCTATAGAAAATCAACCAAGGGACTTCCTTGATGGTGCAGTGGTTGAGAGTCTGCCTGCCAATGCAGGGGACACGGGTTCGATCCCTGGTCTGGGAGGATTCCACATACCGTGGAGCAACTGAGCCCATGTGCCAGAACTACTGAGCCTGTTCTCTAGTGCCCATGACCCACAACTACTGAGCCCGTGTGCCACAATTACTGAAGCCTGTGTGCCCTAGAGCCCACACGTCGCAAGTACTGAGCCCACATGCCGCAACTACTGAAGCCCGCACGCCTAGAGCCCCGTGCTCCTCAACAAGAGAAGACACGGCAATGAGAAGCCTGTGCACCTCAACAAAGAGTAGCCCTCACTCACTGCAAATAGAGGAAAGCCCATGCACAGCAACAAAGACCCAACACAGCCAAAAATAAATAAAATTTACGAAAAAAAAGAAAATCAGCCAAGCCAATCTTGGAGACAATAGAGGAGCAGAAATCCAAGTTGGCTCCGCTGATTTTTTCTGCTCCAGATTTCACAGGTTGAAATCAAGATGTTGGCAGAGCTGCTTTCCTTACTGGAGGTTTTGAGAAAGTCTACTTCTAACCTTATTTAGGTGGTTTTCTGAATTCAGGTCCCATTTCCTTCCTGGCTGTCAGCCAGAGTTGATTTTGGCTTGTAGAGGCAGTTTATATTCCTTCTGTTGCCCTCCTTTCTCCACTCTTAAACCAGCAACTGGGGAATCGAGTCCTTCTTATTCTTTAAATCTCTCTGAAGAGATAGTTAATAGCTGAACTAACTTTCAGAAACAGTATTTTAGCTATAAAGCGAAAGACAAAATGAGGGTATAGCAACGATGAATTTAGTTGGTAAATTTGTTTCTCGCAGGGTATGGGTTAACAATTCTTCGACCCTAGGGTTGAACAAACAATAAATATATTGTAGATAATGAGAGCCAGATACCTCACTGTTGGGTAAAGATAATGGCACACCATTAGCAATAGGCAATACCTTGGACCAGACCTTAGTTTCTAAATACCATTTTCAAGTCTATATACTTTAATAATTTTTAATATCACTATAATTTATCAATGGAAGGTTTTCAGGCAACAACTGTACTCATTTCTTTCTCAAATTATCTTTAAATTATTTGACATTTAAATGTCAATTTCAACATTTACAGTAGCACAATGCATATACTCAATTGTTTTGGAAACAAACATCTGTGACCAAGTCCCCACAAGCACAGTAAAAGCAATTACACTGCAACTGCTTTCTGGTCAATAATTGTAAAATACTGTCAACTGTATGATGCATCCTCATTTCAGAGGTGAAAAATGTGAACTAAAAATGTGACTTAGAATGAATGAAATACTGTAAATACAAAATGCATGTGACATACTAGTCAATTAAGTCTGGATGGATCACTAACTTAAACTTGGTTCCCTCTTTTTGCTCAAAGACTAAAAAATCTTACCTAATTTCACATTGAAATTACATCCCCATTGCAACCCCTTTACCTCACTACACATCACTGACAAAAAACCATTATAATATAACTGTCAACCAGCATAAATGTGTATCCAAAGAAATCCGTTTTTCCCAACAATTGAAACATTGATAAACATATGAAGAAATATTTCAATGTAGACTAAAATAAAATTGTATGAATTGGTAATTCACTATGCTGAGATTACATATGCACATATATTCACACATGCACATGCACACCCACAAATAATTTGTATACATGACAGTTAAATCAGCTTTAATATTGGTAGATGTCATAAGAGATACTCAAAATTTAAGCCCTTTAAACCAATTTAACCTAGATTCTAAATTGTGCCCATTCATTTAAAATATGTCTCCTTAAATCACTATCATTAAATTACTTCTCTGTAAAATTGGTTTTAAAATCTAATATATTTTTATTCATGTTATAAATCTTTCAGCATGGGCTCTTTTGGGGTTCAATTTATTGATTTTAGTACATAATGTTCTCCCACTGGATGAGGAGTTAATTAATAGTTTGTGCCACATTTCTGTCACAAATAAATTCTAAGAATGATGTATTTGATTGAATGGCAATTCATAACCTTGTACAAAAGCACACAATAACTTCAACTAGAATTAAGCCTCACCACATATGGTTCCTTTCCATTATCAGCAAATGACTACAGGATGAACAAATGATTACTTGGCAGTCATTCTGACTCTAGGAAAAAAGAATCGTTTGAAAACATTTTAAAAACTATAGAATTAATGCAAAAAATTATAGCTTATGGTTATGTAGACACTTGATTTTTCACAATTTACTGATCTTCTCATAACACGGTTTCTCTTTCATAGCTAAGTTACTCGCTCAAAATCATTTGGAATGCTATTATTATTGCCCTAGAAGAAGGTATTTCTAAAAGTCAAATAGTCTGTCTTTAGGTAGCAAATAAGCTTTGGAACTGTTTGTACCTGAGAAAATATTGCTATCATCTTTTTAATTTTATAAAATAAGTTTATTATCAGGGTAGAAAAACAAGACAATTCTAATTCATTTAGAGGCAGTAGTACAGAAGAACAAACACATACTTTGGTATCAGAAGCCCCCAGTTATATTTCCATATGTGACTTTCTAGCCATACAGTCTTCAACATGTTATTTAACTTTTTCCTTAGTTTCCTGATCTATAAAATAGGAAAAATAGTAGCACACCATAGCACTGCTGTGATCATTATGTTCACGTATATAAAGTTCCTGATATAACAATGCTCAATGAGTAGTATTTCATGGATTCAAATGATTTATAATCCATACATATAAAAGGATTTCTTTTCACATTTGTCTATTAAGCATTTCAATGAAAGATTAAAACAGACTTATTTGTAAATTATTTATACATACACTAGGCAGTTTCCACTGAATTCTATTTTATTCTAATATTTAACTTTTCGTATATAATCTACTGCTCCAATGAATGTAAGAGCACCTTAACGGCAGAGACATTCTTTAATATTCTTGCCCACTCTGGCACCAGTCTTTTTGATAAAAGTCCTGAAGAGCTTAAAAATAGACTCTAATAAAAACCAAAATCAAATCAACAAAAAATACTTGAAGTGTTACAACCAGTAGAGATTTTCAAGACTAGCATACAAAATCTTTCCATAATACAATTTACTTTTGTTTTTGCAATTAGGTCTTTCCCGTAGACAATGAGGAAGATCTTTTCCTGCCAAACTAGATTGCGGTGGCTCCACTGCACTGCAAACATCGTGTTCTTTCACTAGAAACCTAACAGATGGTCACAACAGGTATGTGGATGTAGAGAGCTCTCAAACCTCAGAAACATGTATGCAACTTGTGACAAATTACAGTGTATCTGAAGTAGGTTTTTTTTATAAGTCTAAACTATAGACAATTTCTGATGAAGAAGCCAGTAATTCTCTACAGTGAAAAATAAGAGCCATGGCACATAGAAACAATTATTTTGCTGCCAAATACAGGAATAGAAGAGATCAGTGAACAAAGTAGAATTTTGACAATAAGTGAAAAAGGAAAATACACTAAAACAAGTCCCTTAATTACCCCAGCAAAGAATTTCATCCATATTTACTAAGAAAAGATGGAAAATTAAAATAGCATTTGCAGTTTCTTTTATGTACAAATAATAATTGTGCATTTCACTCCTGAGTTAAGTCATTCTCAAGTTCATCTGTTGCTTTATTTATAAAGTTTTGGGTTCAATTTCATTGAATGCAATTTTTAAATCCACTTCCTAAATCCTATGCAAAGTGTACCCCATATGATAGAGTCAGGATCTAGGTTTTTTGGAATGACAGATCAGGTAAGCAGCATTCAATGTAGAATTTTCTTTCTCTTGTTTGGCTACATAATATACTACACAAATATGTGACATTGCTTATAGAAAGTGATTTTTATCAGATTTAATAGATATGCACATAAACCCAACCAGTCACATAAAAACCTTCCCTTTTTCTTTCATTTTACACCATCCTAGTCTGTTTATATTTTCTAAGTATGTGCATAGACTATTCCCTTTTTTCTGAGAGGTCAACAGAGAATCATCTGGTCAGTGGAATTATGGACCATATTTCTACACACTTGTCTCTAAATCCTATTAAATGATATTTTGAAAATAAAACACCAGCAGTTAAAAATGACACTTAGAAAACAAATAGTTTAAAGGAATTTATACCAGTATATAAATACATGTATTAGTTACCATGTATATAAGAAATTTATGTAATATGCTTCAAAATAGATGCCAAATTTAAGCCTACCTGTTCAACTGTTTTGAATTGCTGAAAAGACAAATTTCATTCAAGAAACAGGTCAAGCAAAAATCTGTTTCAGTCAGCAGAAAGTCAGTTTGGTGAACTGTCAGTAAATCCCTAACAGCACAGAAGGAAAAAGCTATTTCAGTGCTGTATGTGAAAGAGCCTAAGCAGCTAAACTTCAGAGCTAGGAGCAAAGCCTAAAAGGCTTGCATTTGGAAACAAAAAACAAAAAACAAACAAAACAAAACAAAAAACCTACGTATTTTGCTATACAGCAAAATGATGCCAAAACCTTTTTGCTTTAGAAACACTCCCGAGAACTAAGAAGATACACAACCAACAAATCCTCCCATTTTAGTCTGAGATTTCATTTGATACTTTAAATCAGTAAATGTTAGAGCTGGAACAACCTTAGAGAGTATGTTATCTAACTTCCTCATTTTACAATAAAAAGTTCACTGGATTTGGAGTCCAAACACCCGAGTTAATTTCCTAAGCAATATTTAATGGTCGAGTTTCCTTAAGCATGCCATTTAAACTCTGAGCCTCATTCCCTATCCACAAAACAGACAAAATGATACCTACATTACAGGTTTGTAACGATAATTGTATTCATTTTCTATTGCTGCTGTAACCAATTACCACAAACTTGGTGGCTTAAAACAAGCTTATTATCATAATTCTGGAGACCAGAAGTCTGAAAAGGGGTCACAGGAGGCTAAAATCAAGCTATTGGCAGGCCTGAGCTCCTTTTGGTGGCTCTAGGGGAGCATCTGTTACCTTACCTTTCCCAGCTTCTAGAGGCTGCCCGAATTTCTTGGCTCCTTGCACCCTTCTTCCCTCTCTGCTACTGACTCACCTCGCTCTCTCTCTCTCCCTTATAAGGAACTTTGTGTACATTGGACCCACCTGGATAAACCAGGATACTCTCCCCATCTCAGGGTCAGCTGATTAGCAACATGAATTCTGTCATTAACCTTAATTCCCCTTTTCCACTTAACAACATACACACAGGTTCTGGGGATTAGGACATGGGCATCTTTGGAGGGGGGGAATTATTTTGCCTACCATTAAAACTACTCAAATAATACATCACAAAGTACTTTATGTATGTAAACAATTTCTGTTAGGAGAAGTAAGGAAACAATGTTCAGGTCTGCTGTTAATCAGCAGCAGAATTCACCTTGGCCCCAGGTCTCCTAAGTACCAGATCAGAATGTTATACACCACCACTTGAGGGATCTTGCAGGAAGCACGTATAGGCAAGACCATAAAGGTGGCTTAGATTCAGTAACAAACACAGGATACACATCTGCCTCCAATACTGGAGAGACAGGCAGTTGATTACAGGGAATCATGGCTTTCTGGAGCAGAAACTCATTAACTGCCATGGGAACAATTGCTGGGGTGGAAAAACCTAAACTCTAATTGACACATTGCTGGAGGCTGAGTGCAGACAACTCTGATAGTTAAAAATTCCAAGGGGACCCAGTCTTGGGGGTCCCACAATATTGTGAGATTCACCTAGAGAGCTCAACCAGATTCCTACAGTAAATATCAGAGAAAAATTCCTTTTTGCTTCCTGACGGGAGAGGGAAAAAGAAACCCTTTTGAACTATGCCAGAGAACTCTGTTCTTCTTAACAAGGACTACCCTCAGCAGAAACTAATTAAGCAGAGCCTAACCTGCTGGGGTATTATCAGAGCCTACCTGACCTGAGAAAAGGAAACACCAAACTCCAGTTGGTTCTAGCATTCCACAGGGAAGACGGGAAATACTCAAATCCACCCACACTAGCCATCCTGTTCCACCTAAGTGAGGAGGAGAAACTGAGAAACACTTTTGAAGTTCTCAGTCCAGAGGCATAGGCTTCCTGAAAGACTGAGACCTAATCTTAGAAATATAGGATAAGTCCCCTGCACTCACACCTCACCACCACATAATTAAGGCCTATTTACAGCAGTGTCTTTTATTTAGTCTATCATGTCCAGCTATCAAGAAAAAAGTATAAGGTATACCAAAAGACAAAAACACAATTTGAAGAGACAGAGCAAGCATCAGAACCATATACGGCAGAGATGTTGGAATTATCAGACCAGGAATTTAAAACATCTGTGATTAATATGCTAGGGGCTCTAATGGATAAAGGAGAAAAAATAAGAGAACAGATGGATAATGTAAGCTAAAAGATGGAAATTCTATGAAAGAACCAAAACCAAATGCTAGATAAAAAACACTGTAACAGAGAAGAAGAATATATTTGATGGGCTTATTAATAGACTGGTTAGGCTGAGGATATATCAATAGAATCCTCAAAAACTAAAAAGCAAAGAGAACAAAGATGAAAGACACAGAACAGAATATCCAAGGACTACGGGACAACTACAAAAGGTGTAACATATGCATAATGGGAATAGCAGAAGGAGAAAAAAAGAGCAAAAGGAATGAAAGAACTATTTGAAACAATAATGACTGAGAATTTTCCCAAATTAATGCCAGGCACTAAACCATAGATCCAGAAAGCTGAGAGAATATCAAGCATGATAAATCCCAATAAAGTAAATCTAGGCATGTCATTTTCACACTACAGAAAATCAAAGACAAAGAAAAAAGTCCTGAAAAATGTTAGAGGAAAAAAAAAAAAACCTTACTTATAGAGGAACAAATATAAAAATTTTCAACAAATATGAAAAATTGTCTGTCAAAAGTGAAGAAATTAACACTTTCTCAGACAAACAAAAATCATTGCCAGTCAACCTGCCTTGAAAGAAATGGTAAAAGGAGTTCTTTAGAGACAAGGAAAATTATACAGATCAGAAACTCAGATCTACATAGAGAAAGGAAGAACATCAAAGATGGAATAAGTGAAAGTAAAATAAAAATTTTTATTTTTCTTATTCTTAACTGATCTAAGAGATAATAGTTTGTTCAAAAGAATGGAAACAATGTATTTGACTTTATATTATAAATGTATATATACACATATATAAGTGAAATGAATGACAGCAATGATATAAGGGATGGAAGGAGGAATTAAAATTATTTTGTCATTATAATGTACTCACACTACCTGTGAAATCGTATAGTATAATTTAAAAGTGGACTTGGATTAGTTGTAAATGGATATTGAAAACTCTAGGGCAACCACTTAAAGGGGGGGGAAGAACTGATATGCTAAGTGTTATGAATCTGTGAAACTAACACTTGTCAAGTGGTGCACGGGGTGCCGGATGGTGAGCCATGGTTCAACAATAGACTGCAAGAGAAAGTGAAATAGAGAAATTAATTACTCACGGGTCTTGGAGGAAGTACCTGGCAAATCTCGAGGGACCACAGGGAGAGGTCAAGAAAGAGTGCAGACAGAGGGAGAGACAGACCTGGGGCACATGCCTTTATTAGGGTGTGTGAGTAGAGCAGTTTGGGGTTCCCACACTAAGGCTTGTATTAGTCAATTCAAACCAAAAGAGTGGTATTTTGGTAAGCCCTGTGGAGGTCTTATATAAGAGGTATATAAGGGAAGGTATTGGGAGGCAGAGGAGACTGTTGATCACAAGGGCTATTGGGGAAATCATATCAGGAACTTAACATTTACTTGTGACTCTGCAGCTGTTATTTAGAGCATGTACAATACTTGCATGAAGGGCTAGTGTCAGTTTAAGGTCACTGCAGGCTGCTTGACCAAACAGAATGGATGCCAAGGAAGCAATGCCATGGAGAAGCTTAACTAAACTCTCAACACTAAGAAAGAATAGAAAATGGAATAATATAAAATGCTTACTTGAAGTCACAAAAGGCAGAAAAAGAGGAGAAGACAAAATTAGGAACAAAGAACAAGGGCCACAAATAGAACATGCTAACGAATATGGTAGATATTAATCCAACAATATCAAGAATCAGTTTAAATGTCAACGGTCTAAATGTACCAATTAAATGACGAAGATTGTCAGGGTGGATTAAAAACATAACTCAACTATATTTTCTCTACAAGAAAACCATTTTAAATATAAAGACACATATAGATTATAAGTAACTGGAAGGAGGATAACATACTATGATAACACTAATCAAAAGAAAGCAGGAATAGCTATTTTAACTTCAGACACAGAAGACTTCAGAGTAAGGAAAGTTTTCAGAAATAATGAAAAACATTACATAATGATAAAGGAGTCAGTTCTCCAAGAAGACATAACAATTCTTAATGTGTATGTGACTAACAGAGCATCACACTATGTGAGGCAAAAAATTGATAGACCTGAAAAGAGAAATAGATGAATCTGCTATCATAGTTGGAGACTTCAACAATCCTCTCTCAGAAATGGACAGATGCAGCAGGTAGAAAATCAATAAGAATGTGGTTGAACTCAACAACACCATCAATAAACTAGATATAATTGACACCTATAGACCACTTCATCCAACAACAACAGAATATGCATTTTTTGCAAAATCTCATGGTATATTCGCCAAGATAGACCACATTCTGGGTCATAAACATACCTTAACAAATTTAAAAGAATAGAAATCATACAATGTCTGCTCTCAGACTGTAGTGGAATGAAATAGAAATCAATAACAGAAAGATAACTATATAAATCCAAAATAAATATATATTAAATATGATACTTCTAAATACATATGAATCAAAGAAGAAATCTCAAGAGAAATTTAAAAATATTTGAACTAAATGAAAATAAAAACACAATTTATCAAAATTTGTGGGATGCAGAGAAAGCAGTACTTCAAAGAAAATTTATAGTGTTTAATGTACATATTAGAAAAGAAGAAAGAACTAAAATCAATAATCTAAGTTTCCACCTTAAGAAGCTAGAAAAAGGAGAGAAAATTTTATCCAAAGTAAGTAGGACAAAAGAAATAATCAGAATTAGAGCAGAAATCCATGAAATCGAAAGAGGAAATCAATAAAACCAAAAGCTGGTTCTTTGAAAAGATCAATAAAATCTATAAGCCTCTAGCCAGGCTAGTTAAGAAAAAAAGAGATGATATAGATGATATTTAGGTAAGACTTTGGACTTTAGATTTTAGAATTGATGCTGGAATGAATTTAGACTTTAGGAGATATTTGGATGGAATGAATGTATTTGGCATGGTAGAAGGACATGAATTTTGCATATCCAGAGGTGGAATATTGTGGACTGCATGTTTGCCCCTCTCCATTCACATGTTGAAACCCTAATTCCCAGTGTGATGGTATTTGGAAATGGGGTCTTTGGGAGATAATTAGGTCATGAGGGTGGAGCCGTTATGATAGAATTAGTGCTCTTATAATAAGGACAGGAAAGAGCTTCCTCTCTCTCTCTGGATGCCTCATCTGTTCCTTACTCTTTCCCTGCACTACCTCTCCCCTCTGCCAAGTAAAGACACAGTAAGTAGGCAGCTCTCTACAAGCCAGGAGCCAAACCTCACCAGACACCAGACTTTCCAGTGCCTTGATCCTGGACTTCCCACCCATCAGATCTGTGAGAAATAAATGTTTGTTTTCTAAGCCACCTAGTCTATGGTATTTTTATTATAGAAGCCAGAAATGACTAAGACAGAAAGTAATACCACTTCCTTTCCAATTCTGAGTAGTTCTATATAGTCAAAGATTTGAATTGTTGTAGGTAATATAAGTTGGATCACTCAACACAGATTTCAGTTCCTTTATTTTTATCTTTTTCTTACCTGCTCCAGTGACTGGAAAACTAAAATACATTTGCCTATGTTGCTAGATGGGGCAGAACATCAGCATTTTTCCAATAAGCCATAAGTAGAAGTACACAAGTACCATATTTTCTTTTTTCTTCCTTCCAACTTCCTGGAATATATGTTATATCTGTAGCATAGCAGTTGTCACTAAGGATGATGGAGCAGAAAGAGAGAAAGCTCTTGGTTCCTTCATGGAAGTTTTCAGTTGCTATACTCCTTCTGGACTACCTACTTCCAGACTACTCTCACACAAGAAAAAAATTAAGCCTCTTATTTACCTAAGTTCCTATAGTAGAGGTTACTGTAACCCACAGAAGAATTCTATCCTAATTGATGTACAGATCAGGGAAAAA
Source organism: Eubalaena glacialis (assembly GCF_028564815.1). Taxonomy (NCBI): domain Eukaryota; kingdom Metazoa; phylum Chordata; class Mammalia; order Artiodactyla; family Balaenidae; genus Eubalaena; species Eubalaena glacialis. The sequence continues at coordinate 139,933,053 of NC_083717.1, forward strand.
TTATACTTCTACTCCAGAGGCCTTTATGGATGTCTTTCTCCAAAGGCTTTTATGGATTCCTCTGTATGTGATTAAAGAATCGCTACCATTCTTCCTTTGTATTTTGTAACTTTGGAATAATGCTAGTATCAGTTGGCTTTATGTTTCATTTACCCAAAAAGATCCTCACAAAGCTGTGTGCCTTTGAAGAGTAAAGAGAGTGCAATATTTACATTCTCTATTATGCTTAGGACAGTATTTTTCTTTAAGTAAATGCACAAATATATTTTATTTGAATTGAAGAATAAAGTAGAAAACCATAGTAAAAGAATAGATATGAAAAAGAATGTAAAAATATATATATATTTATATATATGTATAACTGAATCACTTTACTGTACACCCGAAACTAACACAACATTGTAAATCAACTGTATTTCAATAAAAATGTTTTAAAAATAAAAAAATACTTTATGAAAATAAGTTTATTTTTCCTTAATGATAAAAAAAACTTCATTTTAGGCAATTAAAATAAGACAAGGAATAAAAAATACTTGAACCATATTATTTCTTTTTCATTTTATCTCAGAAATGCAATTATGATTTAAAAGTCTGTGTACTTACCAAGAGAATATGGTTGTTGGTTTAGCCTAAAGCATCAGCACTCTCTAGCATCTATTAATTTTCTGAAAGTGTCTTATGTCTCAATCATTATTGCTTAATTAAAATAGTTAACTTTAAAAGATGACAGAAGTACCAAAATTCTTTTGAGCTTGAAATATTTTTCTATTGTTTTAATACAGAAAATGTTGAATTGGGACAAAAAGTGGCAATAGGTAAAACTAACTTTGTAACTGACAGCTGAATTGAGTGCAAGAAATATAAAGGAGGCCAGCACAATGATGTAACATTTAAAATTAATCCTCCTCTTTCATTTAGTTTTCGGTCTAAAATGTGGGTCATGGAGAATTTTGCAACAATTTGGGCCAGAGTCAAGCAACCCTCTCAGCAACATTCATTAACTTTTTATATCATTACCATCATTTATTAAAGAATTGTTTCCAAAATTCAGCAGGAAAGTTAATTGCATTCTTGACCTCCAATTTCTACCTGCTTTCCATTGGTTATCAGTGTGAGTGAGGAAAATTGAGAGGCGATTCATAGGAATTTATAAGTAATGTGAATATTTACTGTTACCTTCCCTTTCACTCACCAAGATTTAGACTGACATAATAACCTTTGTCTCCAGAGTAAAAAGGACCCCAAAACATTTGCAGAGTCATCTCCTATGAAGTTTCCTTTATAGATGCAAGGGGCTTGAATATTCCGTTCTCAGTTGAAAAGAATAAAAGAAATATTGTGTTAGACATAGAAATAACTCTCAAGGAATAGCAGAGAGTTGTAGTATATTCAGTACTTCATCCCTTCAACTAATGATGTTAATTTTAAATTAGCTGACCATTTACCTTGGTAGACACACGTATGATTCAGGCAGAGAATCCTCTAGAGGCAATATAGTTTGAATTCTTTTTTTTTTTTTTTTTTGAAGGTGAGGAAATTATATGGAGAAATCATTTTTTGTCTGAATGATTTTAATTCATTCAGAGACTACAGTTTGTAGAATTACATTGATACCAAGTTACTGAATTTCCATGACAATAAAATGTTTAAATTCCACAGTTATGGTTCTCATGTTAATTATATTTTGAGATCAAAGAGGATCTGAAGAGAACTACTGAGTACCTTCACTTTATGAAAATTCTAGCCATTTTATAATACTTAAAGATACTATGAACTCTCTGGTTACATATTGTCAACATTACATATATTGGATAACAAATGGATATATCTTAGTCCTATGAAAGCCAAATTGGAACACAGGGTTCAAACGTTTTGGAACAATGTCCTTGCTCTCTGCTTAGGGCTGGAACTTGGTCCCCTGACCTTTCATGACCTAAAGGAATTGGCTTATGATTATTTGATTATGGAGGCTAAAAAGTCCCAAGATCTGCAGCAAGCTGAATGTCCCAGAGAGCTGATGGCATGATTTCAGCTAGAGTCTGAAAACCTAAGAACTAGAAATTTGATGATGTAAGTTCCAGCCTGAGGGCCATCAGGTTTGAGACCCAAGAGAACGAATGTTTCAGGTTGAGGCCAAAGGCAGGAAAAGACTAGAGTCCCAATTCAAGTAGTCAGGCAGGAGGAGTTTCCTCTTATTCAACATTTTCGTTCTATTCAAGTCTTCAGTTGGTCGGATGAAGCCCACCCATATCTGGGAGGGCAATCTGCTTTATTCAGTCTACCAATTAAAATTAATTAATCTCATCCAGAAACATTCTCACAGATGGACATTCCCAGAATAATGTTTAACCAAGTGTCTGGGCACCCCATGGCTTAGTCAAGTAGACACATAAAATTAACCATCACAGGGATCTACTGCCTACACCAAGAAAAGAAAAGAAAATCTGAAGAGTGAGTTAAGAAAATCTGAAGACTGATGAACCATGGTTTCATCAACTGATTTTTTTTTTTAATGTTAGTTGTTAGGATGACTAATACAGATAAACTTGTTATATTTAAATTCTATACTGTCAAAGAGAAATTGTACTGAACACCTGTTAAAAATGGTAGGGAAGACTTTATTCAAGAATATTATAATATGTGTCAAGATTATTGCCATAGGGGAGAAAGACTGAACTCAACTCAAGGCAAAGAGTTTTTAAGTACTGATGTGAGCTAGTGGAAAAGTCCTAGAGGACAGGAGAAGGGAGGTTGTTCAATGTGAGTAGGCCATCTCTGCTAATTGGTACTTAAAGAAATTAGGTTCATACCTTCCTATAGAGACTGGGAGACAGGGACCCTATCCTTCTTTGTAATTATATTTCAAAGGGATAGCTCCCAAATTCGTGAGAAAGACATTCCTAGGATGCAAAATTTGCAAGAGGCTGGGAGAAAATTTACACCTCAAAAAGGCAGAAAAGGAATTTACAATTGCAAGTTTTCCAAAGTACGTGCTCTAAGAAAAGGGAGGTCAGGGGCCTATAATCTGACCAGCAGAGGCTCATCTTTGCAGGCAAACAGCTGGAAGATGGCTGCACTCTTTCTGATTACAACATCCAGAAAGAGTCTAGCCTGCACCTGGTCCTCCATCTGAGGGGTGGTATACAGATCTTCGTGAAGACCCTGACCGGCAAGACCATCACCCTGGAGGTGGAGTCCAGTGACACCATCGAGAATGTGAAGGCCAAGATCCAGGATAAGGAAGGCATCCCCCCGGACCAGCAGAGGCTTATCTTTGCAGGCAAACAGCTGGAAGATGGCTGCACTCTTTCTGATTACAACATCCAGAAAGGGTCAACACTGCACCTGGTCCTCCGTCTGAGGGGTGGCTGTTAATTATTCAGCCTTGCATTCATAATGCCCAATGATGGCATCACTCTGCACTCTAGCCATTTGCCCCAATTTAAGATTAGAAATTATCAGTTTCAGTAATAGCTGAACCTGTTCAAAATGTTAATAAAGAAAAAAAGATGTTAATAAAGGTTTTGTTGCATGGTAAAAAAAAAAAAAAAAAAAAAAAAGGAAGAAACCTGTATAAAGTTTAGTCAACCTGAGGGGAACATTAAGGATGCCTTGGTCAATGCCAAAACTTAAAACTCTCTAGCTTATCATTAAAAGAAAAAAATGGGGGTAAAGGGATATGGTATATGATTGCTAAATGCATACATTGCAGGATTATTTGTAAAAACTAAGAATTTTTATACTTAATTCACTCATTTTTTTGCCACCAAATATTTAAAATTTGCCTGTTATGGGTCAACCAATGGTAGTATATACACTGCAGTGTGCTTTGAATATATATGAGATGTTACTAATTAGCTGAAGCAAGTGATACCAGATTACTAGGTAATAACACTAAGTTTACTAGCATCCAGGAAACTGTTACAGCCACAAGCAGATGGAATAGTTTTTAATCCACATTGAATAAAATTGACAGATAAAATGTTTACCTATTCTCTCTTGCTCTTGCTTCTTCTTCACTATGGCACTTGCTTTCCAAAAAATTTTCTCCAGAAGATCTACATACTTGATGTTAATATTTCCGTTTATATTCTTAAAGTTAGGAATAGCAGGTAAATTAAATGCATTTTGCTCTAAACAGAAGACAATATAATGCATGCTCTAGTGTGTTTTTTTTAAACTTTAATATAGGTGATGATTCTGAGAAACAAATCTAGGGACTAAATATTTTGTATTCAACAGTATATTCTATATTATACAATATCCATGCAATAGTATAATTATATATACTAACATATTAAATTTAAGTTTCTTAAAATGTTAAATAATTGTGTAAATTGTATGCTATATTTCATCTCTTTTGTATTGTCCAGAAATATCCTAGCTTATTTCTCCAACTAGCAATACTTTAGCTCATATCTTTTGACCAGCTCTAATTGTACTTCTATTCCATTTCTTTCACTGAATCATTTATTCATTTATTCAACAAATATATATTAAACACCAAGTACATATCAGGCATTGTGATAATTACTGAAAATACATAGAGAAATTAAGTACACTCAATGAGTTCTCATTATAACTTTCAAATAATTATTGTATAATATAACAATTGCTCTAAGAGATTTTTTTTTTAATGTAATATAATCACAGAAAGCAAAGTGACTAGGCCTGAGGGAGATGGAAGTTTTCACAGAGAAAGGGATATTTGATTTAATTACTTAAGACAGAGTGGAAGCTTCTTTGTTATCTTCTGGTATCCAGTGGGGGTAAAATGCATTATAAATGCACAGTGGTAAAGGATAAGGCTTTTCCAGTTTGTGAGAGATGCTTATTCAGGAGAATAAATAAGTAAGGGCTAGAAAAGATAAACTGTAAGCACAAATGTAGGCTTATATTACTAAATGTCTTATTATGGAAAAATTATTTTTTCTGATGATACAACAAAGGAATATTCAAAAAAATGTATAAGATATTTTGATAAAGTAATAAATGCTCAACCTGCATATAATTCTTAAAAATACTTACTTAGGATCTCTTCTACATCAAAAATCATGGCATATTTTAATGACACTCAAGGGTAACAAAGTCCAGATAAGTTTTAAAATATTTGGTTAAATAAATTCCAGAAATAAGCTATCACTGCTTATATCATGATTATTTTCATGTGATTACAAGATACTCATGTAAACATTGAGTGAGAAATTATCCAGCTATCCAGCTAAACCTTGTATGTGTATAAATTATGCATTTTGAACATACCTTATATACAACACATATAATATGAGCATTAACTTAATTAATCAAAAAAATTAAGAAATTTTAAAATATCTCAATGTGTAAAAACTAAAAATCCCTAGGAAAACAATGTCAATGAATCATTAAAGAGAATAATAAATAAGAGTCTCAAATCTAAATGAAAATTGCTGACTATAAATGGAAACATAAAACAATAAATAGAAAAGCAATGAGAAATGAGAAGGGAATAAACAAATAGAAACATCAGATCAAAAAATCATCAAGCATTAATCAAAGTGGAAAAGCATGCTACAAAATATGCATTCCAACTGCTATCTCTACAAAGCAAAGTATTGACAACAATAAACACTTTGAATATATACAATACTAAATCATTCATAACTATTAAAATCTGTTAGAATATATGATACACTGGCTACATGTAGTTATTCTATTATATAATGGAAGAATTGTGAAAGTTGTAGTATTTCTGTTTTCATTTAAACAGAACTTTGGCAAAACTATGTGAATTCATAGAGTTGTTAATACCAGTGAAATGGAATATGTCTCTGAAACTTCAGGAAAAAAAAAATCCCAGTAAACAGTCCTAACTTCAAACATCTGAGTTTTGCAGTGTAAAGGAAAAATTTCATTCAAACATTAAATCATAATTTAGAAGTGTACAAGACTATTCATACATTTATCATATTTCAATAAGATAATGCATTCACATAGGAATGGGGTAATCTACTCCCTCAGTTAAATAGTGCCTGCTTTAAAAATTATCAAATTTAAAATTTTATTTTATGGGTCAATAAAAGTTCATACACTAGATAAGGTATAATTAAGAAAATAAGACATAAATGGCATACTAATAGCCATCATTTAGTTTATAAAATCCTTTTGACAGTTGTCAAGATGTTAGTTAAAGTTAAAAATTATTCATCAGCTTAACTTATCATGACTTTATCAATTTAGTTTTCCAGGCTATTAAAGGTGCATTTCTCTTGTACTAAATTTTTCTGCAATAAGACTACTGGCTACTAATTTAAAGAGCACTGAGATAATCATTGCTTAGATTTTAATTAGATAATACGTTAGACTGGTTATTGCAGTGAGTATTCAGCCAACAGCACATATAATAAAACAGTTGTGGGAGTGGTAAATATATACAACCCTATATAATTATGCATATATAATATATAGGTATATGTGTACTATATAATAGTATAATAACATATATTAATATTATATAACATAATATTTGTGGTATATGCACACATATATATTACCATTACTAATTACAATAATGATAATGATCTCATAAATAATAGCTTAATACATACCTTATTATAGTATTATTTTGTATTGTATTATTTTATATTAACATATAAAATAATTTTAATACTAATACTAATAATAACAGTAATGAACAAACATGTTATCAGGGATGAAGACAAAGTCTACTCTTAATAACAGAAACTCTGAAATCACTCCAATGTGAGCTAAATCTCCAATTTTGGGGCCTTGGTGCAGAGGAGATTTTTTTAAGTGTCTCTAATTTTCCAACAAGAAACCACAAAGAAAGGTAAAGTAGCTTCTATATTGTGAATCATAAAATATTATTATGGTTTCCTCTTTTGGAAATCAAACAACTCTCCAAGAGTGAGTATATTTTCATTTTAAATGCTCTCAAAATTATCAATAGCTTTGCACTCACAAATATGATCTGACAGAAAAGTTTTGATTTCCAATATTATTAAATTGTTCCCCCTAAGTAATGAAAATGAACAGAACCAATAAAAAGAGTCACATTCTTTTAAATGAGGCACGAGTAGAGAATAAACCAGGAAGAAACAATCCACCACCACTTGTGGAACAGCCATAAAAGAGCAGGACCACTTGCAAAGAGCCAACATCTCATGGATGGGAAGTGAGGAGAACGGCATAACAGGGATGATGTGCCGTCAGGGCTGGGACTTCTGGAGGACACACTGTCCTTTAGATGATGCTCTGAGACCCTTAAGAATACCTATAGGAGCTGGTTAAGTGGCCCAAAATAGAAGCCCTAAAGCAACCAATTGATGACCATCATATCCTATCAGCACCTTTCTAAGGAAGATGCCCAGATTGTAAGAAATACTTTCCCAGGACCAAGGATAGAAGCAAAGGAGTATGAGCAATTGGTATCACTTTTCTCTTTTTCATTTTTATCCATAATGCCCAAATTAGTAGGCCTCTTTTTTCTCTGTAGGGTTTGGTGTATGAAGAGTGTACAATTTATTGAAAACATCTTGGGAGACTGGATAAATATATAATTGGTTCTCTTAAATCAATTAAAATTATATTGAATCTATTCTACAGTAGCTTGTACAAGCTAATTAACATTTCCAATCTCAATTTCTTCAGGTGTGACACAGGCATATAAATTATATTTACTCCATGGGGTCATTATGAGGATTCAATGCTATAAAGCTGAAGTCAGCAAACTTTTTTTCATGAAAAGCCAGATAGTAAATATTTTCTACTGTGTGGGCTGTATAGATCCAATCTCAGCTCCTCGATGCTGCTGTTGTAGCATGAAAGTAGCTACAGACAATATGTAAAAGAATGAGGGTGGCTGTGTTTCAATAATACTTTATTTATAAAAGCAGGCAGCAGCTTAGATGTGGATTATAGAGCATAGTTTGCTGACTGCTGCTATAATGCTTGAAAAATATTTACCACAGATCTTGTAACATGACACAACACTGTCATCAAAAGTTATTATTATTATTGGATCCTAATTTAATATATCTATTTAATTTCAAGAATATTAGTTAATGGTAATTGAAAGCTCACTCTTTATTTATTCAACAAATATTTAAAGAATGTCTCTCATAAGTAAGTCACTGTGTCAGGTTATTTACATACTATCTAGTCTATTGGGTGTAGTCCATAAAGGCAGGCATCCCAGAGCAGAGAGAAGTTAAGAAGTGTAGGGAATGGATCAGAGGGACAAAAGGACATTAGCAGATATATATTATATTAATTAATCATCATTAAAACACTTAACTTGAATACTAGACTTCTCCTTTTCTGAAGCAGAAACTGAGGCCAAAAGAAGTATTGTGCAGAAAGCCACCTAACTACTAAGTAACTATTATTTGAACTCAGAGTCTTCAGAAAATAGAGCCCATGTTCTTATTCTTCTGCCTCTATGCTCTGCTGCCTGCTTTGAAATATGGATAAGATCTCAGAAATGCTGAACTCAAGAATCTCAGTATCTCATGTAACTCTATGAAGGTTAAACTAGGCATATCGTTGAGCATTATCTGGGGACCCTTGAGGAGGCAGAAAAAATAGAGCCAATTAACTGATTGGCTCAGAGTGGCTGACTGAATTCATATGTCTATTTCCTAATGTGTCCTCAACTTTTTTGAACTGCTAGAATATTTATTTTTAAAAAAGAATTAATTTCTATTTCCAACAACTTGGTAAAATATGTAATAAAAAACATTCTCAGTTTAAAAAAATACAAATGAGGTGTTAAAATTTAAAATACCATCTCAAAACATGAATAAGGAAAACAACTAGAGGACAGAGGAGATAAAGGAGCAAGATTACAAAGAGAAAAGAAAATAGACACCCAAGCAGCTATTTTCCCTGAGGGGATCTTCTAAGCCTAGTTTAGAGTCTGGGTTTTAATTGACCTCAAGAGCATGGAAAGTAGGAGATAAAGCTTGGGGCTACTACAATCACAAAAAGTATATAAATATAGTTTATAACTTCAAAATTAGTAAAGGTAAAAAATGGATTGAAGCAAAGCAAAACACAGTTAAAAATCAAAAGAAATCAAGAAAGTATTAAATTGAAAAAGAAGTAAAAAGTATTATAGACCAAACAGGAAAAAAAACCCAAAAATTAAGACAATGGTATATAAGCTATTCATGTACTGATGGAAAATTTATGAAAACTAGCTATGATCAGGGCATTAAAAATAGAACCAAAGAATTTAGAAGTTAATAATAAAAATGTGACTAAAATATGCAATGGATTTAGAAATATGTATATTTTATAAAACACCTCAATTTTGAGTAATCTATGGATTAAGCAAGACATTGTAATGAAAATTATAAAATCTATAGAACAAAATCATAATGAAAATACTACCTAATAAAACCTGATATATAGCTGAAGTGAAGTTTTAGAAGTAAATGTATATAAAGTTTAAAAACAGGCATGGATAGTGGTTTTATTTTGCGTCTGGGATTGGAAATCCTGAGGTGTTAGTAGTGTTCTATTTCTTTGTCTGGGTACTGTTTACATTGGTGTTTTTACTTTGTGTACAGCTGTGCGTTTAGGATTTCCGCACATTTCCGTATGTGAACAAGCAAAAAGCTTAAAAAAGAAGAAGAAAATCTCAAGGATAGCCAAGTTAGCCCTGAAAATAAATCAGGCAGAGGATTTGTTCTACAAGATACTAAGATAATATGAATATACAAATAATAACAGTGTGATATTTGCATATTGGCATAGAGACAAATAGATGCAATAGAAGAGAGAACACAACTCCATACGTATTGAAACCTGAAATTTGATAAATTGACTTGCATTATACATTATACAAAAGCATCAGTTCTGGATGAATTAAGGTCTTAAGTATAGAAGCCAACACTAAAAGCTTTAAAGAAAATGTAGAATAGTTTCAGTCATTTTAGGGTACAAAGAGAAACTTAAGTAGGATTCCAAAAATCATAAACAATTAAGGAAAATAAATTAGCAAAGTCAACTGCATTAAACTTAAGAACATCTGTTTATTAAAAGATACCATTCCATGAGTAAAAAGATAAGCCACATGCTGAAAAAAGACTTTGTAGCACATATAACTGATAAAACACTAGTAACTGGAATATATAAAGAACTCCTATGAATCAATTAACAATAAACTCAAAAGACTACAACAAACATTTGATACAAGAGGAAAAAACAACAGGTTAATAAATGTATGAAAATATCCACAACCTAATCACAATTTAGAGAAATGCACATTAAAACTACAATGAGATTCAATCTCACACCATTCCAATTGTCAAAAATTAAATATATGTAATACATTTTATATACTTACATTAATATTATTGAATATTTTATATAAATATTACATGTGTATGTAAATCTCCCTAATAAGTAGTGGTGAAATGTGGATCAATAGGAACACTCACGTAGTGCTGGTTGAAGTATAAATTTGTCTAACCAGTTGAGAAAACAATCTGAGATTACTTACTGAAGTTTGAATATGACAATCTTCTATGATCCTGAAATTCTTCTCCTAGGCCTAGCAATACACATTTACATGCACATTAAAGGATGGAGATATACAGATGTAGATATAGATGTAGATGTAGCTATAGATATAGATATAAACTCATATATAAGACCAGAATTTGGACAGTAAGAAGAGGTGTGTGTGTGTGTTTGTGTGTGTATCCGGACAGGGGGTGGGGTGAAAATACCAAACTCAAAGCATGGAGTTAAATGGAACTCAAGATACAGAGGGAAGAAATTCCTACCTGCCTTTCTCTCTTAGCCCTCCTAAAAAACTCGTAGTAAGGCAGTCAGCTTTATACTTCACAAATAGCAGTACAGAGCATCCTTCTTTGGGGGAAAAAAAAAAGAAGAAAAGAACTAAAAATACTGACAGACTGAATATATATGTTTATATAAATACAATTAAAATTTATTATTTAAAATTAATGAAGTTTGACTACTCATTGTTAAAAACACAAAAACAAAGAGGGTTAATTTACACCACCTCAAACCTGAGTCTTTAGAGCTCTTCTCTATCAATTCTTCTGTTGATCACACCTATTTCCTCTAAGGACTCTCATGCAATCACCGTCTCCACTGGACCAGACCATATACCCTAGCTACTTGCTTATAACTCTAAACTTGATAAATCCATTCAAACTTAACAAGTCAACAGAACTCTCGATTCTACAAATCTCTAATCACAACTTGTTCTTCCTTCTGGGGTCCCTAACTTTGTATATGACACTATCATTCTCCCTTTGCTCAGGTCCCCAAACCTGTAGCCCTCTTTGATTCCTGTCTTTCTTTCACACAACATGTCAGCAAATTCTTTGTACATCAAAAGATAATTCATAGTGTCTTCTCCCAGGCTCCTGACCTAGTCCAAGCTATCATCCTCTTTGATCTTGACTATGCACTTCCAAACTTGCAGCCAAGCATTACCTCTTGCATCCCGTACATCAATTATCCATACAACAGCCAAAATGCACTTTTAAAATATATATTTAACTAAGCCACTGCTCTGCCAAAAACCCTTTAATGGTTTCTCACTTCACCCGGAGTAAAACCCAAAGGTTCTACAAAAGTCTTCAAGGGCTCATTACACCTGGGCCCTGGCAACCTCTCCTATGACACCTTCTGCCATTTCTGTCTTTGCTCCTTTTGCCTCCTTACTGTTTCTTTAACACACACTAAGGCTTTAGCTTAGAGACTGGAGGTTTTGCTATTCCTGCTGCCTAAGCACACTTATCCACATTGTACCCATACAGCTCTCTTCTTCACTTTATTGTCCTCTGTTCACGTGTTATCTCATCCGAGAAGCCTTCCCTACCTGAAGTTTATTATTAGCATCCATTTTCCCCCACTATCCCTTTCACTCATTCATTTATTCCTTATTCATTTAAAAAATTCAAATAAAATTTGAACATCTATGGTAAATCAGTCCCACTTTTAGGCATCAAGAACATAATACAACCAATCAGATATAAATTTGGAAGGATATGTGCCCGATGTCATTTCTGGAATTCAATATCAACAACAGGAAAATTCCTTTGATATGTTTAATTTAATTTTGGAAAAGCAAAATAGAAAAACACATGCGCACAAAGATAAAGGGCATGAAAATATGTAAAGAAGCCAAGTTGCCACAATGCCTCTGCTGTGGCCTCATTATGCCTGCAATACTTCACCAGTCAGTGATTTAGGGAAGTCCATCCTCACTCTCACATCTCCTAAAACATGTTTCATTAGGTGGCTATCTCTATTGTTTTAATTCTAAACCTGACAAGTAAGATCCCATTCTACTTTTCACAATTGTGAAATTGCTCTCCCCAGATATATTCTGCACTATTAAATTAAGCAGCCTTCCATTAGTAAAACTGATTCTCAAGCATAATTACTCAAGAGGTAAGAGAGTAGGAAATAAGAAGAGACTTAACATCACTTTCATTTCCTGAGGCAAGTGATCAGAAATCAATATGACTGAGCTTTTTTTCCTACAAACACTCACCAAAGTAAAAATAAGGCAAGACAAATTAAGTTTAAAAGTAAGTGTTTCCCTTTCTGTCTCTTAGAAACATATTGTGCACCTGCAAAGGAAAATGCCTCATAAACAATACAATTTGACTGATATATGTTTATTTTGTGGAGTAAAATATATATGATCTACCAATAACAAATCTCTAATGTAGTCAAAGGTGAAAATTGGAGAAATGGAAGAATTTATTCATTATAAATAAAGTAAAAACAACACAAATGTCCACTATCATTGAAAAGAAATATGAAAGGATTAATAATCATTCTTATAATCAGTCTTGTATTTATATTTATTTACTCACCTAATCTTTACTGAGCCTGTATAATGCAACTAGTGACATGTAGATATAATTATTAAATAGTTTTAAAATTGATTCTTAAAATTTCAAGTTTTATTCCTCAAGTTATGCATTCATTTTCAGGATTTCTTAAAAAATGAGTAAAACAACTTATTTTGATTATTTCCTAACAGAGTCAGGGAAACTATAACACCATAAAAGAACAACATGAGGCAGATATATGAGAAATTTAAACAAAACAAACAAAAAATCTTGACATCTAGATAACTGAAGCAAAAGTGGTTCCTTTTTAATTTTATGTAACTTATTTAGACTTGATTATCTTAATTCCCTTTTTTTTTAGCAAAATACTTGCCATGTACAAAAATTGAGTTATGTAATCATTTTGTTCATTTGATAAATGGAGACAAACAACTTAGTCTAAAAAGAGTACATTCACTTGTCTCTGAGGCAGGTCCTCTCTATTGTGCGAGCCAGACAAATCTCTACTTCACTCTGTTTTAGAATATGTTTTTCAGAACGATCGTTCCTCCTTCCAGCCCTGTGCAAGGAGCCTGCTACATAAAACAATACTATAGGGAGGTGTCATCAAGAGCTGGATCTACCTAGCATTTCTACATGGACAAAAACACTACACACTCCAAGGAGCTGTTGACAATTTTTTAAGGAAGAGTAGGCAATAAGACAGAACTATAGAATATAGGCAGTAAAACTTCATCCGAGTCTTCTACAGTTTATGATATGTGAAAAGATCTAGCACAGTTTACCGGCTTCCTAGATCCAACTTCTCTTACCAGTCCATTTAGAGATAAAGACATGGGTGTCATAATGATGGAGCATGGAGTAGAGCAAAAACCAAAGATGTTAATTGCCTAACTAGATTTTTGTTATTCTTTCTGCTCAAGCAAGAACACTTCATTTCATTACACTCAGGCTAAGTGCAATGATTTAAGCTTTTGCTTTTCATTAAGTGACAGATATTAGAAAAGAGTGTGCATTTAATTGTATCATTATATTCTCCCTGTTGTATATCTAAGATGTAATCATGGAAAATTTGAAACTAATAACATACTCAAAGTCTTAAAATAACTTGTAATGACAGATGATACTTCCTACTCCTAATGAGTATAAATGAGGAATACATGAATACATGATGTGCTTTATAATCTCATGCTGTTTCCCTAATCTATTGTAACGCTAGTAGCCTTAAGTAAGAGTAAGTCATGATGCTTTTTATGTTGACATAAAAAGCTTCTCACTCAAATGAAGCATGCCTACCTCAGATTTAACTAGCAGACTAGGGTGCTATAACTCCTAAATGATGAAAACTGTTAGTGTTTACAACAGTTAAGTGCCAAAATCAATAGATGCATATTAAATTGCAACAAGTGGCTAGGGTAAATTACAATTGTGGCCATATGCTGTGGAACTTTTCTCATGGTTCAGAGTAAGCAGTTAATTGAATCAATAAGAAAAGCCAAGGGATTACAGTTAAATTTAGCAGGTATTTACTTATCACCTCACTTTAATACTATATAGCTAAGTAAATAAATACATTTTAAACTATATTATTTAAAACTTTTAGTAAGCAAATAAAAATTTTTGGAGAAACATTTCCATTTCAAATTGTTGATAAGAGTTTTTAAATGTCCATGGCAGAATCAGGAATTAGCATGCTCTATTCCTGACCAGGTGATCAAGTTCTAGTCTACACATGAAAGCATAATCTGAAAGTAGGAAGAAAGTCATCTGTGTACAATTCTAGGATCTCTTAGCAAGGCAACTTACAAATCATTTAGCAGTAAAAGGTATAGTGTTCTATAGTAAATGATTTTATTTCTTTCACTAAAATTAGACCTTAGACTACATAAAGCCATATGTTACTATTTAACTTCTCAGTCTATAACACTTCTATGCCAATAAATATTACTGTTTTGATACCTTATGGTTATATAAACCAAAGAATTGAAGAGAAAGGAGAAAAAAATCCCTCAATATTTGACCCGCTCTCCTGTTTCTGTTAACAGGCTGTTGTCCCAAAATCATACCCCGGCCCCTCCTCAGAATGGAAAATATCTGTTCTTATCTGAAGGAGGAAGCTGCAAAAGAAAACGAGAACTGGTTAGAATGCTAGGCCCAAGATGGCGAAAGACCTGACCTCCAGTGGACCTTGAGCCTCATTATATGCTCATTGTAATACATTAGCATACTAAGTGACACACCCACCAGCATCAGGACATTTGACAGTTGCCATGGCAACAGCAAGAGGAACCCAAACAAGGACTGAAAAAGAGTGTTGCCTCAGTTCTGGGTCCAAACCACACCCGTTCTCGGATAAGTCGTGGATATTCCTCCCTCTCTTCACTCAATTTCCTCCCTTTTACCTCCACCTTCCTACATATATGGTGTTTCAGCCCTAATCAGGTTGAGACATTGATATTTGAACTAAGTTCCAGCTTCTCCACTCTTTGGCCATTGAATAAAGCTTGTGCTGTTCCAGTCTCAGCATTGGTTTTGTTATTTTTTGGCTGTGCTTATCTGAATTGGTCTCCTGGACCTCAGTGCAGGTCCAGGAGACCAATTCGGTCACAATTCTAGAGCCAGAGGTATTTTCTAGCTTTCATCATTCACTACAATGAGATTTATTAACATAATACCATTATCTATGAGCGATTTTCAACATATATTGACCATATATGTGTTATATTATGCTAAACACTGAATAAGTATTCTTATTTGTCACATTAATCTTTTAAGACATCTACTACTATTATTCTCATTTTCCAAATGAGGAAGGTGAAAATTAAAAAAATAAAGTACAGGCATACCTTGGAGATATTGTGGATTTGGTTCCAGACCACTGCAATAAAATGGATATCACAATAAAGTGAGTCACACAACTTTTTTGGTTTCCCAGTGCATCTAAAAGTTATGTTTACACTGTGCATCTAAAAGTTATGTTTACACTATACTGTAGTCTATTAAGTGTGCAATGGCATTATGTCTAAAAAAATGTACATACCTTAATTTAAAAATCCTTTATTGCTAAGAAAATGCTAACTATCATCTGAACCTTCAGCAAGTCATAATTTTTTGCAATAGTAACATCTAAGATCACAGATCACAGATGATCATAGCAACATAATAATAATGAAGAAGTTTGAAATATTTCAAGAATTACCAAAATGTGTCACAGAGAGCATTTCCAAATGTTGTTGGAAAAATTGTGCTGATAGACTTGCTCGATGCAGGGTTGCACAAACCTTCATTTTGTAAAAAACACTGTATCTCCAATGTGCAATTAAGTAAAGTGCAATGAAACAAGGTATTCCTGGTAACTCACCCAAGGTAAAACAGCTAATAAATAGTACTGCAGGACCTAAGCCTGTCTGATTCAAAGGTGTGTCCTTAACTACTAAGCAAGAGTGATCATATCACACTGGATTCCCAGTGTTCCACTTTAGAAACTTCAAATCAGGTATTTCCAAAATTAGCTTATATTAATGCATCTCATGTTATTCCCATAGTCATTCACGTGTATTTATGGTTTATGTCTGTCTTCCTCTACCAGACTAAAAACCTTTCCAAGGTGGGAAGTACATGTTACTTGTATTTTTACTAACCTCCTTCTTCTATTCTCCCTTGGGCTTAGTATTATTATTATTGGAGGAAGACATTTTCTTCTACCCTTCGAAGTTCTTTGGCTGGTCTAAGAATTAAATTGACATGAGACAGATTAACAAGAGAAAATTAAACAAAAGTTTAATACCATGTATACATGGGAGAGACCCAAGAAAACTGAGTAACTTACCAAAATGGCCAAAGTCCTCACTTTAAATACCATCTTCAGTTAAAGACAAAAGAGGATATTGGGGGTAGTGGTTTGAGTCTTCAAACAGGAGGAAGGCAATTCACAGGGAGATGGGAAAGCAAATGTTTGATATACCAAGGTTTGCTAGGCCTTGCAAAGACAGTGGGACCCAGAGAGTTTTCCCCACCTCAGCTATATTACCAGATAATTTCTAGTGATAGATCTATCCTGAATCAGGACCTTTATCTAAATTCTTTTAGGCAGTTAAGGGAGAGGTAACAAGAAAAACTTCTTGAGTCTTCTGTTTCTTAAAATAATCAGTTTAAATTAATCCTCATGCCAAATAGACACATTTGGAGGTGGCAAACTTTGCTCCCCTATACTCTAACAGTGGACAAGTCATTATACATTTTCCCAAACCCATAGAATGTATAAGACCAACAGTGAATCCTAATGTAAATTACAGACTTTGGGTGATTATCATGTGACAATGTAGGTTCATTGACTGTATCAAATGTACCACTCTGGTGTGGGTTGTTGACAGTAGGGGAGACTGTGCATACAGTCAAGGGGCAAGGAAAAATGGGAAATTTCTATACCTTCTGCTCAATTTTGCTATGAATCTAAAACTGCTTTAAAAATAAAAACCAGTAAAAAAAAATTGTACTATTTTTTTGTCTTTCTTTGCTTCTTTCCTTTTCTTACAGTAGTCTTTTTTGTTGTTTAATTTTTTTTTTCATTTCCATTCATGCCTCTGCCACAGGAGTTCTCACTCTCTAATCTTATCATGTCATATCTCTGGCCCCAAGATTGATGACTACTTTTAGGTTAAAACCTTTTTCCTGATTAATATTACTTTGAAATCTATGGTTACTTGGCAAACTAGTAACAATTGTAAGTCAGAACGCTTAAAAATATAAAAGTATCTAGGTTATAAAATTGCATTTCAAGCTTAAAAACTTAGCTTGTGTACAAAATAGTAAAGATGAAAGCAGTATGGATTTCTTCTTAATAGAGATGTCATTGGTAAGGCGAACTATGAACTTCCTCCACCCATTTTCTTAGCAAGTCATATTTTAGAGCCATTAACCCTCTCAAAAATATCGTAGAAGCTCTTGCCCTTTCTCCTGTGCCTACTGCCAGAGAAAGCAGGTGGGTTTCCCTGGCGGGTGAGATGGAGACAGGCTGCTGTCAGTCACTGTTGTTCTTCTGAACAAGTACTGACCAAGCTCACTTGGTCTCCCTTGTGTTCTCTCCCCCTTCCCAGTGGTGTGTGAGGGAAACCTGGGCCCTCCATGCCTCTCACCAAGTATGGGTCCCAAGGTTCACTGGGTGGGGGGAGAAAGAGAATTCTGATCCAAGCCGCATTTTAATGTTTAGCGGTCATGAAACCTTTATTTTTATTCTAGTTTTCTGTGTCAGTTCTCAGTTGGTTCATAGCTTAGAGAGAAGAGAAATGCCTAGTTAGCATGCCCTAAATCTCTTACAACATTAAGGACATGTTTTTGCTTTCTTTTAAAGTTAACATAGAGTTATAGAAACATATTTCTATATGTGCCACTGATAACAAAAGGTTGCAGGTCATCTCTAAGGGAAAAGAGAAGGAAAAAAGTCTCATTTCCAAATTTATATATTATATATAGGTCTTTGCATATATTTTAACTCTCACTGTTTTCTTCAACCTTCCTGCCCTGTTTCCTCCAAAAGAGGCTCTTACCTCCAAAGCCATTACTCGTACTCTAAAATTTTATCACATATTTAATGGGAAGGAAGAGCTAGTGAACGTGATGCAAGCTTGGCCAGAAGTAGATAAGTTTTACTGAAGAGAATTTGGAGAGGAAGCACAAAAATAAATAAATGAACAAAATAATAAAAAGAGGAGGATTCTGAAGAAGCTGCTTGCTGCATATGCAATAACTTTTCTTTCTCTGAATTTCTTCCTAAAACTAGTGAGCAGTACAAAATGTAGAAATGTTATAAAGGTAACATCTTTATTGTCATATTGTCATCTTTAAATAAATGAGAGTAAAACAGCAGTTGGATCTGTATCATATTGGAAAGTAAATATATATATACTATATACATATTTGACAAAATTTTTCATAGCCCCTTACATAAGCATGGGGTTTATGAATGAAACTATCACAAGTACTCTCTGAAATAAGGTATGCTCATGACAAGTGGTAATTTAACTTGAGGAATAAAGTGTCTGGTCCTCCTGGATACTTAACTGAACCAAAATAATTTGTGGAGGGTGGCTTATTATTATAGCAAATGAGATGGAGGGAAGCGAGTGAAGCAGAGTTCAAGACAGCAGGAAATAAAAGGCATAAAGAACTATTGAGCCAGAAAGGGGAATTGAAACAGACCTGATGTAGCACTAATCATTAGTGAGTGAAGTAATGAACTAGGAAAGAGTTGGGGTTTTAGTTATGGCCCACCAAATGGAAATGAGGAATTTCCAGATGTTCCATATGTTCTGTAACTCAAATGTTTTATGCCTTCAGGTCAGAATTTTCAAACAGATAACAGATGTAGAACAGACTCAAAATTTCACGCACACGCCATGATGATTAGCTTTCAAAATCTCAGGGTTTGCATCCAAACTCCTCGTATAAGAAGTAGGGTTTAAAATAAAGCCTGTCAGACTTCAGGCAGAATTCCAGTTGAGAAAAAGAGTTCCAGGTTAATAGTAGCTTTCTTTTTACATATCAATTCAAATGGTACAAAACAGCATTAGGGATTTTAACATGACAGCACTAATTCAAGAGCTATGGAGTTCAAAAGAACATTTCTTGCCAAATGGCCTTTTTGCTTAAAAAAAGAAAAGATAATTTAAATTGAAGATGTTGATATGGAGAGATTAATTCTGTATACAACTGAACATAAAGTCCAATACATCAAAATATCAGTGTTATCTTAAGGTAAAGGAAACAGAAAATTTCTCTACAATGACAAATTCTCACTATTTTTAAACTGCCAAAACAAAAGGAATTATTAAATTTTCAAAAGCAAAATTGAAGTCACCACATGAACACTTGTAAGATCCTGTGTGGTACCTCAGTATAATTTAGACAAAAACCCCTCCCCACTGGGCTTAAAATCAAGTAAAGGAGATAACATTTGCACCCAAATAAATGATCAAAAATCTTAGAGTGGCTAGAGACCCACAGAGGTACTAAGTAAATATGAAGATGTTGAGAGTAGAATATTTATCAGATAGGAGGGATAAAGGAAGATGATATTCTGATTGAGCCATAGAAGAATATGTGACAGAATGCCATGCAGTATTTCAGAGCACAAGTTTGAGTCCCAGCTCTCTCTCAGCTCACCATGTGACATGGACCAAGTCACTCAAACTCTCTAAGCCTCAAGTCCTGAATTTATAAAATTGGAATATAAATGTCCCCTGTCATAGGTTTCTTGCAGGTATAAAAAGGGATAATACATTTAAAATGCTTTCCTAGTACAGAGTACACAGCACAGGGGAAACTCTTCTTTCCCTTTCTACAAGTTACTGCTTTGAATAAAATATAGGAACATTTAGTGCTATTTCTGCCCTCTCAGAGAAGGATTAGGAGAAAGGCTTTTACTCAGTTCTCCACTTATCAATACTCTTCTCTATGAGATTAGCATTGATAGATAATCTTGAAATAAATATAATCCATCCTGTGTGACCCAGATTTCTCACTCTCTCCTTCTTTCCTTCTCTCTTGCTTTCAGCTAATGGCCAGCAAGAAAAGCAGATTCTGCTTTCCCACACCTGCTTTTGGTATGTCCAGGTCCTTACAGGCCCAGTCTATTACTTTGTGGTGTGTAAGGCAGAGTGTGGTCCTGCCCACTGGCTTCCTGGCTAAGTGTCAGCTTTGCAGATCCAGGTTCCTAGATTTGGTGTGGGAGAAGCATTAGGAAGGCACCTTTTGACTTTCGGCTGGAATATTATTATCTAAACCAGCTTTATCCTGTATTTTCCATATGTTTTTTGTTTAGTTTTCTATTGGTCTAGAAGCTAATGAAGAAGAGGGTTATGATTAATTGCATACTCAATAATCCAAATTATGAGGTGATACCTTGGGGAAAGTGTGACTAGTCACATCGGCATAAGCTCACAAAATATAGAATCTAAAATGTGAAGAGCAAGACATCTACATACATGTCAAAGAATGGTTCTTCGTAGTGGAACATGGAGGAAACTCTAGGTTTAGGTGCCTGGCTCTTTTTTCCTTGGAAGGACAAAATATGATGATTTCCATCCCACTTCAGTTTGTTTAAAACATGTAAAATTAAAATGTCCAAGCTCCTTTTTTGTATAATTCGCTAAATTTTTTGAAATATCTATTTATTTACATATATATTATGAGAAGGTTTATCTTTGTACAGACAGCTTTGAAGAATGCAAAATAACCAAGGAAGAGTTACCACAACCCTTGCTACAAAGAGAGACTTTCCTACACATTGCTAGGTGCTCATTTCAGTTAATTGCACTGTTAAAAAATAGTGTGGAAGCTACCTCCACTACCTGTACAAAGAGCACTAAAATACATCCCTATGCTGTGCCCCCCAAGCTCACTTATGGAATGTTCTGCTCCTCCACTGAAGTACTGAGTGCTTGTATCTGAGGCAAAAGAGCCCCATATCTCTACTTCTGCATATCATACTCTTTTGTCTTCACTTGTCCACAGCTGAGAGGGAATGCCTCCTGAAATTTTGTGCCTTAGGTGCCTCACTTTCCTCACCCCCTTCCTGGCCCTGCTTAGTCAGTTTGCCAAAAAAACTGTTAGGCATAAAATAAACCACTTGTTTTAGTTTTATTGATATTTTCATTGCCCTTGGCTCTCTGGGGTGAAACCTTTCCAAATCAAACTTAATCTTCAGGTAGAACCTGCGTATTAACACCTTATCAAGGTCAGGGTCAGCAGAAATATTCTAGACAAAGAGAACTATCAAATACGGATAGATTTTGTTACCCACTACTTTTAATTCGCTCCTTAATGATTTGAAACTATAGACTGTATATATATACCCCAGGTACTGAGAGTAAAAAAGTAAATGTTCTTAAAGCTACATGATATGTGGATTGGGGCATTAGGAATGGCCTTGACAGTTGAATCTGGCTTAAGGTCAAATACTCTAAAATCCTATCAATTTTTAATAAATTTTCTCTAACATACAATCAACTCTCTCTGATTTAATGATTCTGTCAGAAAATATTCATTAATCTAGATATACATTTTTTAATGTGCTTTCTTGTAGAGTTCACTCTCCTTTTATTAAAATTAGACAATCAAGTAGCATTTGAAACATTTCTGTGTTCACGATGGACATTAATGGAACCTATGTGGATAGAATCATTTCCAGATAAAAGAGTTATATCCATGATCTTTGGCAAAGAATTCTGACATAGAATTGCCCATTTTTCCATGTGTTGTGATGAATGCAAACTAACTTTATGAAAAAGACTCTAGAAATGCACTTGAGTCATTCTTTGTTCTTGTTCCTTGTACCCGTTGTGATTAAGTTCCATAATTTTCCTCAACTATTTAACTACAATCTGCTAAAGTTAATATCAAAGCATATGTGACTGATTTAATCAGCAACAAATAATATTGGGACTTTAGGATCATGACAGATGAAATAATCTTTTTTATCAAAAAACCCACCTTTATTAAAAGTGCAGCTATGAAAAAAATACTATTTGTGGAGAATTTTCTATAGAAATAAATATAAATTTCCCTTGCTGTTCTGAATTTTACTTTTAGATCAAATAAAAAATTTTCTTAGAAATCTAATGTATTCTGTATCCTCAAAAAATTTACATTTGCTGAAAATTACTCTTTGGTATTACCCATCAGTTTGAAGACTGCCATAAGAAACCATGGTATCAAAGTCTTTTTGTATTTATTATAGGAATATTATCAAGGATGTACCAACTATTATACCTGTTTTTCTTTGTATAAAGACTGTGGGAAAATCCTCACCTCCCACAAACATTCATATAACAGGTCTCAGTGTCAGAGATATCTGTTTCTTTTCATTTTGGGATGCTGACGTAAAGTAAACTTGTTTCTTTATCTTGTCTGAGAAAAATCTTGGTGAGCAAATTCATATTTTACTGCTATGAGTTTAAATTGTATAAACAACCAACATATCTACTGGTCAAATTTTGGCCAATTAGAAATCTCAACATTTTTTCTAATTAATTTTACTAACAGAATTAATTCATTTAATGTGATTGGATTTTTAAACTATGGAAGCAAACACTATTAGCACTGTGGAGATCATAATTCAAGTCCAATCTTATAACTGAGGAAACTGAAAAACAAAGAATTTTTAAACTTTTCCAAGGTTAGAGAATTGGTTAGAAGAACTTAGAATAGATCCTAATGTTTACTTTTAGACCAGCATTTTCTTCACTACCCTACACTATTTCTAAGTAGAACGTATTTTCCACTTATACTCTCAGAAAGGACTTAGAATTTGAATTTCACAAGTTTCAAATCTTTAAAGAAGTGTCATTATCACATTTAAACTTTTGAAAATACTTAAATACTTACCAATTTCTGGAGGAATATTAAGCTAGGAGACATTAAAAATTTACCCCAAAGGATACTGTATATAATTTATTAGAAAAATCTATTTTAGAATATTCTGAATATGACATTTTTTATCTTATCCTCCAATTTCTTTCGGTTTTCTTCTTAAAATTTAAACTTTGTATCAAATGCACTTTTCAAAGCAACAACAAAAAAAAGATGTCAATCATGTTTACAGTTGATATAACACAGACAAAGAAAAAAGGGGTCTGAGACAAATCTTGACTTAAAATCCACAGGAAAAAGATCTTGCATAATCCTCCCCACATCTTGCCACCATCGTATAGAAAATATTTTCCTCCTACATCAATTTGTTAAATTGGTAGAAAGCAATGGCAAATTTTTCATTCTGCCAGTTAAATTTGCATAGTTAAATTCACTATTAATTTCATTTACTCTCAACTACCCACCTTCTAAAAATTATCTGCTGTTTCACCTAGTCGTGTTCTTTCTGCCACAGCCACATGGGTCTAATACTTATAGTTCTGAAAAAAAGCAAGAGACTTTTTCTCTAGTTATGAATCTGTCACCAACTTACTGTATGACTTTGGCTGAGTTTCTTAACAACCCCAGGTCTTTGTGTCTTCATTTATAAAATGAGGGAAGTAAATTAAATGATCTATGATCCATTTTTGCTTCAATAATCTATGAAAAAACTGCAATTTCTCAACTTTCAGAATAAAGTGTTTTATCCTACCATTTCTACCTACACATTCTTCAAAGCTTCATTTCCTCTAAGAAACTTGGATGCTAACTTTTTCTTGATCTTTCCAGAAGTTGAAGTAGTGTGTCAATCATGTCATCACTTCCACATGGCTGATGGTGACTGTAAAATGCCACATATTTTATTTTATTTTTCTTAATTTTTTATTTTATATTGGATTACAGTTGATTAACAATGTTGTGTTAGTTTCAGGTGTACAACAAAGTGATTCAGTTATACATATACATGTATCTATTCTTTTTCAAATTCTTTTCCCGACTAGGTTGTTACATTGCTGTATTTAAAATGGATAACAAACAAGGACCTACTGTACAGCACAGGGAACTCTGCTCAATATTCTGTAAATGCCACATTTTAATTCCAATTTCAGAGCACTTAAATTAGGGTGGAGGTGGGGGAAATGTGACTTACTTAGAATCAAAGAAATAGGATATCACTTCCTACTGACAAAATAAACCACTTCTCCGTTCTCCCGTGGTATATGTTTATTACTTCATTATATCATCCATTTCAGGTAATCTCTCAAATAAAATTCTGTTTTTTCAACTCTTAGTGAGCTTTTAATGAGCTTCCAAAAAATGGATTATGTCCTTTTCATATTTTTTTTTCAATTTACCAAATAACTTAATGATCCTTCTCCTATGTGGTTCCTTAAAATAAATTTACGAGATTAAATTAAACCTTTTTAATGTATTTTCATCTTATCTATTCATCTATAATTATACACTTAAACTTCAGGGCTAAAGAAAATTATTTAAAATGTCTATAAACAACATCTGATCCTCTTCATTACACAAAGCTAGAGTTGATACAGCAGGAGAGTTGTGAAAACCAATATATGGCACTGTTAAAAATTGTCAATAATATGAAAGGACTGACAAAATAAGGACAAGGTTGATATTACCATTTTTTCTTTTCTTTTTGATAGCACCTAAAAGTATAATTTATATTTCCAAGTTATTAACTATTATAATAAAATATATTTTAATAATTTCACAGTAGATGAATCTGTGAATGGATCAACATTTATTTAACAAGTTTCCTGTTATTGAGCATAAAGACAATTCCCAATATGACACTGTTGAAATGACAGAATAATGAATAGTCTTATAAAGTTTTGTCTATATTTATGATAGTTTCATTAAGATCAATTTCTCGAATGAAATTTCTGAGTCAAATTTCATAAATACTTCTATAAATATTGACCCAAATGGTCAAATAGTCCTTTAGAAATGTTACACCTATGAGTAACAATAAACCTACAAGAGGGACTGTTTCTCAAAACCATACTAACATTATACATTTTTAAAACTTTAATGTGGGGAAAGCTCATTATTAGTTTTATTGTTCTTTGGTTGAACATGTTTTCATATTTTTCTTGAATATTTCTCATTTTCTTTTGTCAGGCTTTGTTAATCTGCTTATTTTTCTACTGAAGTATTTTTTTTCTTTATAAAATAACACTAATTTTTACATATGATAATTCTACATGTGATTAACAGTCATATGCTATAAATATTTTCATATGTTTATCTTACTTTTACTACTTTATTTTGCTTATAGAAATATTTATAGATATTATACACACATATATGCGTATACAATCCAATCTATTTTTGCTGTATCTTTTCTGATTTTTACAATGTGTTTAGTAGAGTAATTCACTACAAAATTACATAAACATTTACTTGCAATATCTTCCCATTTTAAGTCGTTCTTTCTTATTCTTTAGTATTTAATCTTCAGGGATTTGATTTCCTTTTAAATTTTTTGGTAGGGAGTATAACTTTTTAAGGTGATCAGTCAGCTATCTTCACATGATTTGTTAACTGACTAATGATTTTATTGTCGTTTTTTTATTTGAATAGTATATATCAATTTTCTACATTTTACTCCTTCCTATCATTTTAGTTTTACCTGTTTTGCTAGCCTCTACTTTGAACTTATATTCAACCTAATCTCAAAGCCTGTTTCTTAATAAGTGCACTTCATCCATTTATATTTATTGTCATAACTGATGTGGATTCTCTTATTTTTCACATCAATTTACATTATTTACTTTTTATTTTTGTTTCTATTGTTTTATTTTTGGTCTTTGATTTATGGACTTTTTCTAAACTAATTTTTGTTTACTATAAGTAGATCCTTTTAAGTTTTAAGAAATAATTGTGCTTAAACCTATATTTTTCTTGTTATCAACATTAAAATTTATGTTATCTATTGGTTCCTTCTTTTTAAGGTGACAGTGTTGGTATATTTTTAATTTCCTCCTTTTTTCCACTTTTAATATCCCCTTTATTGTATAAAAGTGAGGATTATAAAATCAGCCCCTTGTAATTTAGTTTGTTGCCAATATTCTGCATAAATATTAATAATTTGTACATTTCATTTTTTTTTTTTTTTACAATCTTTCACTCCAAGTACCTGATGTGGTTGTCCTCCAAGTGTTACTTCCAGTGCCACAGCAAAGAGCCCTTCCTCACAGTGGCAGCTCTCCATTGAGCAGTCACCACTAAGGATTAAAGCAAACTACAGGGAGAAGTAAGCATCTCTATCATCTGGGTCTGTTTATATTTGTACTATCAGCTCTAATCATTATGTTGCTGGAGCAAATGTCACCAGTTTTCTTTATAATAGTTATGACATGTGAATATGGATCCCTAAGAATTCAAATGCAAGTGAAGGGGACTGATTATGGGTATCACATGGGGCTGAGTGTGTGGAAGAGAGTCATCGGAAAGAAATACTGAGCTGCTTTGAACACATCCAGCTCTTTGGCCTAAAGCAAGAATGTTGAGGCCATCTAAAATCAGGTGAAGCACAACAAGGAGGACAATGAGAACAATCAGAGGCGCAGAAGGTTTTTAAAATAAGCCAAGGTGCCTTACGGTTTGATTACTGCTGAGTTCTCTCTTGCTAATGTTGCTGCCAGAGCCTATGCTGCCTGCAACGTGTTTGCATTTATCCATGGGGGCTGGGAGTGGCTCGCAAAAAAAAAAAAAAATTGTTTTTAATTTGATCAACTATAAATTTCAGAAGCCTCATTTTTCACTAGTAGAATGAAGACTTAGACATACTCTTCACATATTGATGTCTATAATTAGGACATTGTGTGTTATTAAAGTAGCAGTTGACTATTTCACACAAATGAATTACAAATAGAAATAAAATTCCTGAAAATAATAACATATGAGAAAAACATTTGAGTAAAACAAAACAATCATAAATTTAGGAAATCTAGCTCAAGTTAGAAGTTGGGTTGGCAAAGAAGCAGCTACAGCACTCCCAGGACCACCACCTACCCCTTTGAAGATCAGTCTGAAGACAGCTATCCTACCTAAGTAGATAATTTTTCAAGGTTCTCTGTGAGGTGGATATTGTTTCACATTGCTATTCACATGCACGTCCAATACAGAGTCCATAATTAGCTGAAAATGTCATCAGAGAGGCACAGTACTCGAGAACCAATGCATTGGAGGCCAACGTATGCTACAAATGTTCAGCTGTTCTCAATTATGACCTTTCTCTTTAATTTCAAGACTCACAGAATAATTCCACACTCAGAAGAGCAAAATGGTATTACAGTGGGAAGGGAACTTGCCTTGGATCGAGAGGAAAATAAAGGTGTATGTCATTGGAGAGTACATGCAGGCGTTTACTGTTTCCCAATGTTATCCATGAAGTAGATTAAACTCTAAACTCTATCAAGACATTGTTCAAGTCGTCAGAATTCCACTCATACAGGATGTTCAATGTAAGGACCAGTTTCCTAAACAATAAAAATATAAATTTGGACAAGTTTCCTATGCCAATCCTATTTTGGGGGTAGGCATGGGGAGTAATTAGCAAACAAAACTGTTTTCCACTATATTCTCTTCCCTAGGCTATTTTGCTGTTTTGTGAAAATCATTGTGGTTAGATTTTATAAGGATGGATTAAAACTGGAAAAATATTAAAAAACAGCTGATGTAAGGTCAATATGAGAGGATATTACATGCTTTTAACAAAGAGAAGAGTAATACTATCACTTCAATTTGAACTTATTTGTATTTTTTGTTAAATTTGTTGTGAAGAAAGGTGATATATTAAATTAGATGCTACAGTTTCACACACACATGCACACACACATCTCTCTCTCTCTCTCTCCCATATATATATATATATATATATATATATATATATATATATATATATATATATATATATATATATATATATATATATATGGTGGGGGGAGATAATGTTCTCTGACTATAATAAGAAAAAT
This sequence comes from Eubalaena glacialis, assembly GCF_028564815.1. Taxonomy (NCBI): domain Eukaryota; kingdom Metazoa; phylum Chordata; class Mammalia; order Artiodactyla; family Balaenidae; genus Eubalaena; species Eubalaena glacialis. The sequence goes on from NC_083717.1 coordinate 139,961,311, forward strand.
AAATGTGAATTTTCCAATTGTTCATATCATTTTTTACTTGATTTGACTATACATAGTAGATTTGTGTGCTAGATATTACATAAATATTAACATCAGTGATCAAAAATTAAAAGTGCCTATATTTCCTAGCAAGGTACCATAGCCTTTGGGTATTTGAAATTTTTCAATGACAAAGACAAAAACTTTACATGGATTTTATAAGAAACCCTCTGAGAATGTCATTATGTTTCTCATTGTGCAGGTGATGTTATCTGGTTATAAAATGTTAAGAAAATTCTGACATGGCTGCTGGCAGATGGGTACTGTGTATACACCCCCAATGGATCACATACATGGTAAAAGAGAGGAGGAGTGCTACTTGTTTCACTCTCTTCCATCTCTAGAAACGCTTTGTACTCTTTTTTCTTCTCTTCCCCTTTATTGATTAGATCCAGTGCCTAAACTCCAGGTGGAACTTCACTCCATTATTTTTATTCCTCCCACTTCAATACTTACATTTGAGATAGTCTTTGGTGATATACACTCTAAAGTTCTGGATTTTATTTTTTTAATTGCATATTTTTAAAAAGTTAATTTTACTGGACTTAGGTCATTTCTATACAGAGGTTTATATAGTGTGATTTAATTTACCTAATAGTATCAAAAATTCAGAGAATAGTTTGGGAATAAGACAAGCAAAATTTAAGACTAAAAGATAAGGTAGTATCTGCAAAACACCTTCAGAAAGTGCAAATATCATGGGAATTCAATGGAAGAAATTACCATTTCTTCTTGATATGTTAAAGATTCTTCAGCGAAAGGTATATTAGAGATAGGTCTAGAAGCTGACAGAAGGATATAGGGAAGATTTCTTTTAGACAGATATTGGCATGAGTAAAAATTTATGTTGGAAAGTTGGGGTTGTTATGGTGGAGAGTTAAATTTAGATATAATGTTTTGCAGAATATTGGAAAATCTGGCATAAGCTTTGAAATGTAATTTTCAACCATTTTATCTTGGACTTTAAATGTCATGGTAGGAAATGTCCACTATTTGTAGGCAGCATTAGTAAGCAGTGAGTATTCACTAAAAGTATGCTATGAGCTGAGTGATACCATACAAGCAGCATTGTAGGAAAATGACTCAGGCAACTGTTTATCAAGCAGGACTGAAGGGAGGAATAAATGGAAGAAAGTTCAGTTAAGAAACTTTTTCAAGTTTTTTAACCTCTAAAATTCAGATGGCCTTTCTGTGGAAAATAACAGTCTTAGAGCATTGTTGTAAGAATTAAAAAATATGAGGAAAGTAAAAGTGAAAAGTGGCCATAGAATAAATAGTAGCTCTTGCTATTATTATAAATTATATTTAAGAAAGTTGTATAGAATTGGAAGAGATAGTTTCTTTAATAAATCTGGAATAATAATATTATCTGAGGGTTTTTAAAGGGTGCAATGAAATAACATTTGTTAAAGAGCTTTGTAAGCAATGGAGTTCTACAAAAGTATAACATGATATTATAATTATTTAATTTATAATCTTCAAGAAGGGGTGAAAGGAAGAAAAGTGTTGCTATAGGAAAAACATTTTTACTGGATGGGAGCAGCAGGGAAAGGGGAAGAATTTGGAGTGGGAAACAGAGCTTGAAATGATGTTGTTTTATTACTGCTGAAATATCTAGCAAATAGATAAAAAGAAATTCTGGAGCCAGAAAGATCAGGATGATTAGGAAATGAGAACAGAGCATCATTTGAAGCTTTGGCGATGGCCAGGTGTGACTGAGGATGGAGTACATGGAATAAAAACTAAAAGCCAAAACTTTAAAGATTTTCTGTACTTGGGGATGGAATTATGAAGAGGAGTCAGAGAAGTGCTTAGAGAGATGGAAGGAACGTTAAAATTAAGTAATCCCTTCACACATCTGTTCAATTAATATTATGTACATACAAGCACCATCTCCATATACTCATTGCACACTATACCTCAGGGACACAGCAAACACAGAGTTCACCATCAAGTGGAAGAGACAAGCATGCAAACAATTACTCCCTTCTGATTAATGCACCATAATGGAGGAACGCAAGCAACGAAATGCTCAGATCTGCACGATTTACCAGCAGATCAATGGGCAGGGCACTTAGGGCTGGGGGAGCACGTAGAGATAGGGAGAGACTTGTGTGAGCTGAGGCAAGAGAAAGAGAGAGAGTGTGCACCATTTGGAGCAGCAATAATTTGGAAAGTCTGCATGACATCAAAAAGGCAAGGGAAAGATTTTCAAAAAGGAGTAAGCAATGATAGTATCAGTTGAGAAAGTCCACCAGAATTGTTGTTCAGCAACAATAATAAAAATACCTCTTTAGAAAATGATTACTCTGTCAGGTATATTACTGCCACAGAATTATTGCATTCAATCCTTACAAAAATTTTGTGATATCACTAACATCCCCACTTAAAAATAAAAACACTGAGGCACAAAGAATTTAAATAAGCAGTCCAGCCTTAAGTATTGCTCACAATTAAGTGTCATAATTCAGATTCAAAACCAGTTCTATCTACCTCTGGAGGGCTTGAACTTTCCCTACCTCACTCTAGGAAAGAACAGTGCCAAAACAGGAGTAAACAAAGAAACTGTATTTAAAGAGTGAATGGATAGTGAGGAAGGATGCTTTAAAAAACATCTTTTAAATCGAATCTTTTCTAGCTAAAACCATCTGAACGAAATAAAGTCAAAAATTGCAAAAGTGAACTGTCATAGAAAAATAGAAGTGAGAATGAAAAAATAAATAAATAAGTGTATGTATCCCTTAATATGTAAAAGGCACAGAGGGGTCTGTAATCTCCCAACACCGTGGCCAATAGTCCTACAAAAGAACTGTGAGAATCTTTGGAAAGCTCTGGGCTTCCGCCAGACCCCACAACATTTCTTAGTTACTAATAAACTCTGTGATAGAAGTTTCAGAGAAAACATATCCAAGGAGGATTACTCTCATTATTTTTTTCTGAAAACACCAGTGTCCAGGGAACTGGAAAGGATTCTCTGCAGCAATGTGTTCCCATGGGCTGCTGTGACCCTAGCAATAGTTGGCTTCCTGTGCTATGAAGCATATGTTGTTCCTTTTTGTTTTACATCACTAGTGCTTGGTTTATTTAAATCAGATACCAGTATCCTATTATTTCTACTACATATGCAACATACTGAGAAGTAGTGTGGTATGATTCTCAACCTCATTTTAAAATTTTTACAGGAAATATTCCTTCAAATTACCATCCCACATGAAGCAGCCTTACAAATGTAAATGTGTGAGACATATTACATATGTCTGATTTCAAAAGAGCTAATATTTCTTATGTTCACGGGCTTTTCCATCAATACAAAGCTAAACAATGAAAATCAGAGTGACCATAAGCATGGCACCTACCCTGATTTCTATGTAATTAAAAAGATGCTGCCAACAGCAGCACTAACTCTTCAGGGAGTGTTTATAGAAACCAACAAAAGCATGTCAACACTGAAAACAACAGAATGTAACATATGAATTGCTTTGGAGTATGTGGCTGAAAATTTAATCTCCCCCCTCAAAAAAAAGGTGGAGAAATGTGTCAGAGCTAGCAATTAACCTGCCACTGAAGCTGGCATTGAATTGAATCCCCCCAACATATTCCTTTCCTTTAGACCCTTATCTAAAGGAATCTGTCTGTGAAGAATGCTCATTTTCTGCTGGGTAAGATACTGTGCCAGTGGAGAATTTCACAGTTTAACAGAAGGATTATATCACTTTCCTTCTTTGGAAGAAGTCCAGACTTCATCAGGGAGGTGCATCACATCGTTACACTGCAGAAAGCAACATACGGCATGATGCCTCTAAACAGCTAAAAATGGACTTTCTGCTAAAAAACTTAGTTGTGAAATAAACAGTACATGTTCAAGATGTGCAAAGTTTATCAGTTCAGAGTATAAGAAATCTACAGACTGTGAACAAATAAAACAATATATAAGTATACATTTCTTACAAACATGTATAATAGAAATGCAATATGCAATTTATCATGTGATAGAAGCCATCACATTCTTTCATTGGTAAAGGGTATTAGAGTTAAGATGATTTATAAGTGATCAATAAGATTGCCAAAGTTCAGGAGTTAAGTAATCAGATACTAGTTTTTAAGGGGTTTGTTGAAACCATAAACCAAACTCCATTTTAAAAAGATAAAATAAAACCAAACCCAACACACAAATTTTCACTGAGACAACAAATGCATCATTAACTGAAATAGTTATTCATACAACATTATCTTCATGAACTGTATTAACTTCTCTGGACAGATATTATTAAAATCTGGCAATCAGTTAGAGACAGCAACATATACACTCATAAGATTGATGAATTCAATAAAAAGGGCACGTTTCTTTTCTTGTCTTTTGCTCAGATCTCTGCTGCGGGAAATGCTGTCTATTGTTCCACAGTGTACCTAGAGCCAGAGTGATTTGGTGGCCAAATGGCCAATGCTGTTGTTCTAAATCAGATGCAGAAATAATATGTTCTAGAGTAGCATGAAATAGATAGCAGTAGTTTGCCACATAACCATGGAATTTCTACCTTTCTCTTTAAAGATATTCAGGATGATAAAGTCTGAATTGTGTGGCATTTCCAAACATTAAGGAAAGAAATTCATGCATATGTCCCTTTTCTTCATGATGGAAAATACTTAACAATATATTTCATAAGGTTAGGTGATGTTTCCACCTAAGGGCTATGGTGAAATACACTAATTTCTCACTGGACAGCCTCATGTAAATCAAAGAAGTTAGAACACTCCCTCATATGATATACAAAATAAATTCAAAATAGTTTAAAGACCTAAATATAAGACATGACACCATAAAACTCCTAGAAGAGAACATAGGCAAAACATTCTCTGACATAAATCGTAGCAATATTTTATTAGATCATTCTCCTTAGACAAAGGAAATAAAAGCAAAACTAAGCAAATGGGACCTAATCAAACTTAAAAGCTTTCATACAGAAAAGCAAACCATAAAGAAAATGAAAAGACCACATACAGAATGGGAGAAAATATTTGCAAATGATGTGACCGACAAGGGGTTAATTTCCAAAATATACACACAGCTCATACAACTCAATATCAAAAAAAACAGCCCAATCAAAAAATGGGCAGAAGACCTAAATAGATGTTTCTCCAAAGAAGGCATACAGATGGCCAACAGGCATATGAAAAGATGCTCAATATCGCTAATTATTAGAGAAATGCAAATCAAAACTATGATGAGGTATCACCTTACACAGGTCAGAATGGTCATCATCAAAAAGTCTACAAATAATGAATGCTAGAGAGGGTGTGGAGAGAAGGGAACCCTCCTACATTTTTGGTGGGAATGTAAATTGGTGCAGCTACCATGGAGAGCAGTACGGAGGTTCCTTAAAAAATTAAAAATACAGTTACCATAATCCAGAAATCTCACTTCTAGGCATACAGAAAAGATGAAAACTCTAATTTGAAAAGATACATGCACCCCAATGTTCATAACAGCACTATTTACAATAGTCAAGGTATGGAAGCAATGCAAGTATCCATCAACAGATGATTGGATTAAGATGATGTGATATATGTATAGGATGGAATATTACTCAGCCATATAAAACAATGAAATATTGCCACTTGCAGCAACATGGATGGACCTAGAGATTATTATACTGAGTGAAGTAAGTCATACAGAGAAAGACAGATATTATTATATCTCTTATACATGGAATCTAAAAAAATAATATAAATTAACTTATTTACAAAACAGAAATAGACTCACAGACATAGAAAACAAACTTATGGTTACCAAAGGGTAAAGGGGGAGGGATAAATTAGGAGTTTGGGATTAACACATACATAATACTATTTATAAAATAGATAACAAACAAAGATTTACTTTATAGTACAGGGAAGTATATTCAATATCTTGTAATAACCTATAATGGAAAAGAATCTGAAATGTATGTGTGTGTGTCTATATATATACACACACAACTGAATCACATTGTTGTACACTTGAAACTAACACAATATTGTAAATCAACAATACTTCAATAAAACAAATAAATAAATCCTCTCACAAATGATAAAAAAAGAAATATACTAATTTCCCAAGAAACAAAACCAAGTTAGTAATGTCCTATATTGGTACCTTCACTTCATTTCATGTGATCTTCTGTAGTATAATGCAATGATTGTTTTGGGTACAAATACTTCCACTTCCTTACCTTTCTTCCTGTTTGTTACAGTTAAAAATATGAGCATTAATTTTCTGTAGATATGACTGATGACACAATCTCTAAATCTGAATGGAAATACTTAGTAGAATAATCTGAATACACTTGGATTTCCTTGGACTTTGCATCTCATAGCCTATCACATCATATACATTGCTAAACTTAATGCCAAACAGATAGCTAAATAATCCACTGAAAATAAGTGATGATGCAAATATAAGCAGTACATTCTTATTTTGTAGGAAATTCCATAATATCTGAATTATTCTGATTAATAATTTTAGTAGCATTTTACTTTTGGACCCCCTTCAGAAAAGTCTTCATTTTCCATATACAGAGGAACCTGTGAGGCATCTCTTGTAAATCTGAAAGCCTGTCTCTCAGACTAGTTTCTAGAAATTCCTCATGTCACTGGTAAGAAAAGAGATATATAAAAAAATTAAAATAGCATCCCATGATATTTCCTCACACTAGGTACAAAATTCCTTACAAAAATACACACACACACACACAAATTCTATGTATGTACCCAGAGTACTTACCCAAGTACACTATGCATCTAATCTTGAGTTGTAACAGCTTTGTTTTTCTCCTGTATAATATGGAAAAACTTCTAGATAGCACAGTATAATAGCATAGATATTCAAATTCTACTAGAAATCTACATTTACTCCATGATGGCATTTTAATGAACCAGAAAAAATTAAACCAAAGAAAATTTGCTTTTGTCCACATTCAGACTAGTGACTTTTCTGTATATTGTTTTAAAATCATACAAGTGTGTGTTATCCTGTGATAATATTTCCAATATAGGGTAGCATAATCACACACACACACACACAAAGAGTTTATTAGCCTAATAGTGGACTTTAGTTTAATTTATAATTATGCAATTTGTCAAAGATTAACACTCCTAGCAGCTTTTCTTCACCTTTTTTGTTTTAATGCTCTTTGATTGTATTTATGAATGTGACCTTATATCCTGTACTAGCAGTAGAAAGTAAGATAAGTTAGATGCTAAAACACACACACAATAGCAGATAGTACTGTTTAAAGATTAATAAGTGATCTCACTATAGCAGTCCACTGCCTACAGCCTAAAAATATCTTTCCTGTGGTACTTTCCAGGCAGTCCCTGAGGGACCAATAAAACAAGAGCACTAGACAGATCTGAACTTATCTATCACAGCTCTGATTGTGTTTTGTGCACTATATGTTTCTTCTTAAAAGCATCTAATTCACTGCCTGTTCACAGCATTCACTACTTGAAGTGAAGGACACTAGGAGAAGTAAATGCCACTTTTACAAGACATATTATAGAGCAAATTCATTCCATTCTCCCTTTTTATCTATCAAAACCCCAAACCATGTACTGACCCAGATATTCAGTTTTCACACGTCTTAATTTTTTGCCAGACATAGAAACTGCACATTTCTAACTGTGTTCCTCCTCCTAGCTCTCTGTCAGTCCACACTGTACCAGGACACTCAGGGACCTCATCTCAAGGCTTCCAAGGCATCAGTACCAGAGGGACTTCAGTTTGGTTCCTGAGGGCACATACCCTCTTTGCAGCAGGAATCTCAGAAAGGAAGGAGTCAGTGTAAAGAATTTAGAATTCTGCCTGTAGCCTACATGCTTCCCCCTCCATACTAGAAATTGCATAATTAGAAACACTTCCACGATGTTTGACCCTCCCCTCCAACCTCTAATCTCCAGATACTTTCTTGAATATCATCAGAGAAGCTTCTTGTGACAGAAAATGGCTACAGAATCTGTCCTGTTATTACCTAACATTAGCATGAATAATTCATATTATGCAGCTTAGTATTTTACAATTGCTTGACTAGCTAAAATTTATAATAATAGTACTGACTTGAATAGACTTCCATTTGCAAAACTAAGTATCAGATACATAATAATAAACACTACAAACATGAGAAAGCATCTCTAGGTACTTATTTCTTTATTCATGCAGAGATGTTGAGAAACACAGTCAGGGCTCATTATCTGAAGAAAAGGCATGTGAAAAGACCAGATGAATAGAGACAGCTAAAAACTAGAGATGAACCAGATAATTCAAACTGAACAATTTTCTTTGGAGGCTAAATGTTCTAATTTGTCTCTATGGAGGCATTATCATGTAGTTTCACATCACTCCTTTTGTGTGAGTGCTGACCATCTACAGAAGTACCAAGAAGAAAATGGCAATGTTCTCTTGTAAACCTCAACTACACTGAATTTCTAATTAACATGGTTATTTTCAATTAATTATTTACAGTTTCTTCAGCAATACAGCTAGCGAAATAATTCTTTATTTAATATTCTTTAAAATAATTGTGTTTGTTCTATTTTATGCAGAGCGATTTTGAGATTTCCAACACTGTTTTGTTTAGATCAAACAGGATCTTCTATCAAATAATTTTCATTTTACTGTTTCCAAGATAAGATAAAATCAGAGTCTAACTTAGTCTCCTAATAAATAACTACTGTTATAAAGATTATAATTTACCTTTAGAAATGCCTATTTGCAGCAATTACTAGTGACACACAGTCAAGATGTTAAATGATTGCATTACCTATCAATCAAAATCAGCCATGTTATGAATAAGACACTCTATGAATAGACTGATGCAGAAATGATGAGTTTTGCCCTAACAAATATTTTTAAATCTATTTTTGTCACTTTGGAGCTATTGAAAAGAAAAAGTCATCCAATTTTCACTTTAAGTTTTTGGCCCCATTGTAGGGATAAAAATAAAAAGAGAAAAAAATAATTTTTAATTTGATAGAACTGGAATGAACTTTTGGAATTGGCATTTTCATCCCTCTGAAAACATTGAGCCTTCTGAAGTACCATCTACACACAGTATTGCACTAATGAAGATATATAAGCTGTTGTGAGCAGCAGGAATCCTATTATTACTACTCCTATGAGAAGGAATGACATCTTAGTAGCTGATAACTCCCTACTGAGTCTTTCAAAGATGACCAAGCCTATTTCTTGACATGGCTTATCCTGGGGAATTGCAGCATCCTTGTAACCTCTGTTGTGAGACGTATCAGACACCCTGCCAGGATTTATTAAATGAATGGTCCACTGTCTATTTTTTCTAATTCACATGGAAATGAGAGACACATTCCAATTTTTTTCCCTGAGTATATCGGAGGTTATGAAAGTTCTAGATACAAATGCCATAGGAATAATGATAATACCCTTGCTGAAGGCATGTTATTGAGGACATTGTTCATTAAAACACTGAGAGTTACATGTGTGGAATCTAAAAAAATGATACAAATGAACTTATTTACAAGACAAAAATAGACTCACAGACATAGAAAACAAACTTATGGTTACCGAAGGGGATAACCAGGGTGGAGGAAGGGAGATAAATTAGGAGTTTGTGATTAATATATACACATTACTATGTATAAAATAGATAACCAACAAGGACTTACATAGCACAGGGAACTATATTTAATATCTTGCAATAATCTATAGTGGAAAAGAATCTGAAAATTTTTATTTATATATATATATAACTGAATCACCTTGCTGTACACTTGAAACTAACACAACATTGTAAATTAACTATACTTCAATTTTAAAAATGGTTTAAAAAACAAAAAACACTGAGAGTTTTTTAATGAATTACCACATCCTTTCAGAATTTATGTCGGTGAAAAACCTTTGATTACACTGAGAACTTAATGTAAGGGACCATATCATCTGCTTTCACTTTGATTACTAGAAAGTACAGAACCCAAATAGAAGATAAACCATAGAAACCAACATGGCATATAGATTTTCTATATTATGTCCTTCCCATTGTTGTACTGCTTTTATGATCATGTATTTTTCCTGGTTGTGATTCTCTCTGTTTATTTTTATCATTATGTAATCAAATACATTATTTTCACAAGCTGATTTTTAGAACTTAATTTGGAGAATAGAAGATATAAGGAGATATGATAACAGACTAAAATATCTGAAAGATTGTCAAGTAAAAGAAAAAGCTAAAGATACCGTGCTGTACAACAGGGGCCAAGAGATTGAATTTTAAAAGGCGCATCTGTTAGATAAACATGAGTGAGAATTTTCGAATCATTCTCCTAGTCCCAAATGTAAGGGGTTTCCCTTAAAAGCTGCGGAAACCTCTACACCACACATGTTTAAGCAGTGGCTAAATAACCATCCATCTGGCATGTTGACAAAAGTTCCTGAATTGGAAGAAAGGTTAAACCAGAAGCTCTCAAAACTCTCTTCCACTCCATGATTCCGTAATTAAATATGCTGTACTTAATGAGCCATTTGTTATCTCCACGGGGTGAATAACTTACGGCATGTGTCTCCATGCTATCTCCCTGCCAGGTCTAGAAACTAAATTAAATTTAATCTATCACCACCTGAAATTAGGAATGGGGGAAAGATATGTCACAACAACTTAAAAGAGTCTGGAGCCTTTGAATACTCACTGAAGAACTTCAGTTTTACTAATGGCAAAATTTCAGTCTATATCAAATCATTATCCTAAATATGAAGAATAAAAGCAAGAGATATATTGATATTTTACAAATCAAAATCTGAAAGAAGAAAGTTAATATACATTTTAATATTTTGAATATTAAAAAGTAGATTATATAATTGGTCATATCACAGATACATTTTAAAAGTACTCCTACGATGTAAAACATTTTAAAGATTTCTATGAAAGGGTACAAATTTGTTTTGGGGGGGTTGAAAGTCCACTGTAAGCCAGTAAATTAAATTGAAATGGCATATTTAATACCTTCTCATATCTATCATTATATTTGTGCAATATAGGAAAAGTAAACAAATCCTGAAGTCACTAAATTATTCACTGAGGTGAATCATCTGGAATGAACTGTCACATTGCATATAAATACTTTAAGTGGACAAACAACTTTATAAGTAGATAGAATTTTTTTTGCTTCCTCTCGTATTTGATAGTCCCAGAAGGGTATTATTGCTTTGACATTTTTGTTAGGAATAAGTTGAAAGAGTAAAATTTTTTGCAGGTACATAACAACAAATTAACATAATCAGAGTATGTTTGCATATATGCCATTGCCTCATATTCAAGCCATTAAAAATTCTAAAATTATACAGGTATGAAAGTTTTAAAGTCTAACATGAACTTGACTCTAATCAAACTTGAAGCACAAATAAATCAAGAATGATTGTGAAAAAGTTTCTGAAAAGACATCTGTGCTAAAGATCAAATTGAAACGTGCAAACTGAAATATGTGACTGTGCCGTTATAGGACAGGAATGGCAGACACTTTTTTTTTTTAATTTTACAAATAATGGTATCTGTTTCCTGGGGAAGCAGTTATGCCCAAACCCTAGAGGGATCTAAAGGACCCTGATCGCTATCAGGGTCTTTAACTGGTATGAACTCCAGGATCCCTGATCTTTTAAGATCAAGAGAGTCCTGCCTTGATCACTTAATCAAGAAGAAAAAGTATATGTAATGGAAATACAAAAATACAAAGAGCATAGCCCTGGTCCTGCCTTTAAAAATGCTCATGTTACCTAAACTCATGGCAAACAATGTCCAGTCAATACAAATTATAGGCCCCTCTTCAATTTGTTGTCTAAGCATAAAAGAGACTAGGTCTAAGTATAAATTGGGGGTCTCAGACCATGGCTAAAGTGCCCTACAGTTCAGAGAAGTAGATTGGGACCAGATAATAATGACATTTCTAAACAGCAAAACAATAGAGGTTTATAAGTAGATAACATAAAACTCAATTTTCATTAGAGATTTTCCTTCTAATTACAAAATATTTCTGAGGAAAAGGTAAATAAAAAGTAGCAGAAACTCATACCTATCAACCAGATTTAGTAAATGTTACCATCTTGCCATGTTTGCTTCAGATTTCCATTCTTTTTAAGAGTAAAATTTAAAAGATAAATACAAAAGCCACCACCCATCTCATTTTTACTACCATTTTACCATAAGGCAACCTCTTCCTGAAATTGTTGTCTTTCATTCAAATCTATATACATATGTATGTATCCATTAACAAAAGATAGTATGCTTATTTTAATTGTAACTTTATTATATTATGCAATGTGTATAATTCTATAACTTCCTTTTTCATTAAGCATTATTTAAGTTTTCTATGAAATTTAAACATCTTATTTATTTTAACTTATTCATAGTATTCAATTATATGACTGAACCACAACTTATTTCCCCATTGCCCTTTTACCTACATGTTGTTTGTATCTTTTATTATAATAAAAGTGCTATAAAAAATATTCTTTATAAGCCTCCTTGTGAACATGAACCAGAATTCATATGTGATTGTGTTTGGGGGGGTCTGTCAAGAGAGAATGGGAGAGAGAAATGGAGAGACATAGACACAAAGAGAGTGAGACAGACAGAGAGAGACTGTATATGGAGAAAAAGATTCTTGAAGTGAAATCACTGAGATGTATGTTTTTGCAAATATAGTTGCCAAATTGCTATCCAAAATAGTTATTCCAATTTAAACTCCTACCAACTCCATAAGAGAGTGTCCTATTTCCCATCTTAGCAACACTTAGTATTATGAAATTTAAAAATTTACCAACTTAATAGGTATAAAATGGTATTTCATTTTTATTTTAATTTATAAGTGATTAGTAGTGATATTAGCTATCCTTTCATAATATAGCATGAGCCTTCCACGCTTATTTTTCTTCTGTGGCTTGCAGGCTTGGTCATTGTCCAGTCATGAGGGTTCTTACAGTTTTCCTTTGTGATTTAATCTTTACAAATATTTTTCCTAGTCTGTGGTTTGTCTTTTAACTTTACTCTTTAAGTCTTTAGTAAAAGAATTTTAATGTTAATGAACTCAATTACTCAATGAAATCTTTCCTATTTTATTTTGTGTTTTTATGTCTTACTTACAAAATTCTCTCCCTTACCTTGAAGGAAACAGATATATTAAGATTAGTCTTTGATAATTTCCACTAAAAATGTTAAAGTTTAGTTTTTCAAACTTGACTTTAAATATTTAGTATAAAGTAGAAATCTAATTTTATCCTTTTCCATACAGTCCCCATCCCTTCTCCATTTTCTGAATAGTCTGTTAATTTCCCAGTTATGGGTACTTTTGTTATACCAAGTTCTATATATTATGTTTGTTATTCTGTTCCATTATCTTACTCAGCTATCCTGCACTATAAAATTCTTGATGTTTATTAAGGCTAGTGTCACCAAAAAAAAGAAAAAAGTAGAGAGTGGAAGCATAGATAAGTGGAAAAGGATACAGTGAATAAAACTAATAGTAGTCACAAAGATTAAAAACAAAAATTAAGATATAGTAATTTATTCAAGAAACTGATTTTAAAAAATTGATTTCCAGGGAGGGAAAAAAGAATTATTCAGTATCTCTTTCATAGATTTTTGAATAGGTAACAATCAGAAAGAAAATAGGTCACTGACTTTGATCAACTGTATATTCAGCTTAGAAACTATAGATGATATATAGGGAGTTTGGGATTGACATGTACACATTTAATATGGATAACCAACAAGGATCTACTGTATAGTAGAGGGAACTCTGCTCAATATTATGTAACAACCTAAATGGGAAATGAATTTGAAAAAGAATAGATACATGTATATGTATAACTGAATTACTTTGCTTTACACCTGAAACTAACACAACATGTTAACCAACTATGCTCCAATATAAAATAAAAAGTTAAAAAAAAAAAAAAGACACCAAAACCACACCCCTCTTTGAGGAAATATTTGTGTAAAGTTGTATTTATCAGAGGCTTTGAGAACTCTTTAAATGATTTCTTTCTTTTTATAATAATTGATCATTTTGTTCACCCAACAAAAATCATAAAGAAGAGTTTGACCTTCTTTATTGTTGCAGACATCTCATTGTGGTTTTGTCTAAGATCTGGCTGCAACATATCACACTACTGGTCATTCAGTTTGGTTTGGTTTACATGACTGTCTCCACAGGGTCATCTTATTCCATCCCATATAAACCCCTTCCAGCAGAGTACAAGGTTACAGTGTAAACATACACATGAAAGACAAACAGTGACTGTGGCAGTTGGATTTTAAAGGATAATGAGAGTTAAAATTAAGTTTAATTTTAGCTATTATTTTGTGTGACTAGACCCTACTGAAAATCACTGGAAATCAAGTTAAGTTTGGGATCGGTTCAATAGATATTTATTGAGCACACACCATGTGCCAGTCAGTGTTCCAAGTAAAACAGTGGACAACACTGAGAAATTCTGTCTGTCTTGTTCAGTCCATATTTTAATGAGGTATGACAGACAAAAACAGAATGAATGAGTGAATGAATGGTATCTCAGGAAGTCAAAAGCGCTACAGTGAGACTTCACCAGAGTAAGGAGATAAGAGTAATAGTAAATCAGGTGTTGTTTTACATAAAGAAGTAAGGAAAGTTCTTTCTAATAAAGAGATATTTGAGTAAAGACCTGAAGGAAGTTAGGAGCTGAGCCATACGGATGTTCCCCTTATTTTCAGAGAAAGAAGAGATGGAGAGCATGACAAGTATAAGGAACAAGAATGTAGGTCAAGAAAAGCGGAAGATGGAAAATTAGTATTGTAGTAATTTAGATTACAGATGATGATGTCCTGGACAGGGTACAAGGATTGGAGACAGGATAACATAGTTAGGATTTTCATCTGTATCAAGGATAAAAACAACACTTTACACTGGCTTATGAGAGAAAAAGAATAGTTATGGCTTGCTCTAGGGTTTTGGCCTGAGCAATTGGAAGAATGGAGCTTCTATTTTTGGATTGAGAATGACAGAGGATTTCATAGTAAAAATCAAGAATTGTTTTAAAGATTGGTTCAAGATGGTGGAGTAAAAGGACATGCTCTCACTCCCTTTTGTGAGAGCACTGGAATCACAACTAACTGCTGAACAATCATCAACAGGAAGACACTGGAACTCACCAAAAAAGATACCCGGCAAGATGGCGGAAGAGTAAGACGCGGAGATCACCTTCCTCCCCACAGATACATGAGAAATACATCTACACGTGGAACTGCTCCTACAGAACACCCACTGAACGCTGGCAGAAGACGTCAGACCTCCCAAAAGGCAAGAAAATCCCCACGTACTTGGGTAGGGCAAAAGACAAATAACAGAGACAAAAGAATAGGGACGGGACCTGCACCAGTGGGAGGGAGCTGTGAAGGAGGAAAGGTTTCCACACACTAGGAAGCCCCTTCGCGGGCAGAGACTGCGGGTAGCAGAGGGGGGAAGCTTCAGAGCCACGGAGGAGAGCACAGCCACAGTGGTGCAGAGGGCAAAGCGGAGAGATTCCCGCACAGAGGATCGGCGCCGAGCAGCACTCACCAGCCTGAGAGGCTTGTCTGCTCAGCCGCCGGGGCGGGCGGGGGCTGGGAGCTGGGGCTCGGGCTTCTGTGCTAGCTGGGAGGGAGTCCGGGAAAAAGACTGCAGCTGCCGAAGAGGCAAGAGACTTTTTCTTGCCTCTTTGTTTCGCGGCGCGCAAGGAGAGGAGATTCAGAGCACCGCCTAAATGAGCTCCAGAGACAGGCGCGAGCCGCAGCTATCAGCGCGGATCCCACAGCAACAGGGACGCAGAGGGAAAAACGGAGAGATTCCCGCACAGAGGCTCGGCGCCGAGCAGCACTCACCAGCCCGAGAGGCTTGTCTGCTCACCCGCCGGGGCGGGCGGGGGCTGGGAGCTGAGGCGCGGGCTTCGGTCGGATCCCAGGGAGAGGACTGGGGTTGGCTGCGTGAACACAGCCTGAAGGGGCTAGCGCACCACAACTAGCCGGGAGGGAGCCCGAGAAAAAGTATGCAGCTGCCGCAGAGGCAAGAGACTTTTTCTTGCCTTTGTTTCGCGGTGCACAAGGAGCGGGGATTCAGAGCGCCACTTAAACGAACTCCAGAGGCGGGCACGAGCCGCGGCTATCAGCGCGGACCCCAGAGACAGGCATGAGACGCTAAGGCTGCTGCTGCCGCCACCAAAAAGCCTGTGGGCGAGCACAGGTCATTCTCCACACCGCCCCTCCCGGGAGCCTCTGCAGCCTGCCGCGGCCAGGCTCCCGTAATCTGGGGACAACTTCCCCGGGAGAGCGCACGGCGCGCCTCAGGCTGCTGCAACGTCACGCCGGCTTCTGCCGCCGCAGGCTCGCCCCGCCTCCTCCGTACCGCTCCCTCCCCCCGGCCTGACTGAGCCAGAGCCTCCAAATCAGCTGCTCCTTTAACCCCGTCCTGTCTAGGCGGGGAACAGACGCCCTCAGGCGACCTACATGCAGAGGCGGGTCCAAATCCAAAGCTGAACCCCGGGAGCTGTACGAACAAAGAAGAGAAAGGGAAATCTCTCCCAGCAGCCTCAGAAGCAGTGGATTAAAGCTCCACAAACAACTTGATGTGCCTGCATCTGTTGAATACCTGAATAGACAATGAATCATCCCAAATTTAGGAGGTGGACTTTGGGAGCAGGATATATTAACTTTTCCCCTTTTCCTTTTTTTGTGAGTGTATATGTGTATGCTTCTGGGTGAGATTTTGTCTCTATAGCTTTGCTCTCACCGTTAGTCCTAGGGTTAGGTCCGTCCATTTTTTTTCTGTTTTTTTTTTTACTTAAAAAAAAATTTTTTTTCCCTAATAAATGTTTTCTTAATAATTTTTTCCTTATTTTTTATTTTTAAAAAATTAAAAAAAAAATTTTTATAAGTTTTTTCATATTTTTTATTTTTAAAAAATTAAAAAATTTTTTTCTTAATAACTTTTTTCTTAATAATTTTTTCTTATTTTTAGCATAAAAAATTAATAAATCTATTTTTAAAAAATTAAAAGAAAATTTTTTTAAATAAATTTATTCTTAATAATTTTTTTCTTTAATTTTTTTTCTTATTTTTTATTATAATTGCTTTATTTTATTTTATTTTATCCTCTTTCTTTCTTTCTTTCCATTTTTTCTCCCTTTTATTCTGAGCCGTGTGGATGAAAGGCTCTTGGTGCTCCAGCCAGGCATCAGGGCTGTGCCTCTGAGGTGGGAGAGCCAACTTCAGGACACTGGTCCACAAGAGACCTCCCAGCTCCACGTAATACCAAACGGCGAAAATCTCTCACAGATCTCCATCTCAACATCAAGACCCAGCTTCACTCAACGACCAGCAAGCTACAGTGCTGGATACCCTATGCCAAACAACTAGCAAGACAGGAACACAGCCCCATCCATTAACAGAGAGGCTGCCTAAAATCATAATAAGGCCACAGACACCACAAAACACACCACCAGACGTGGACGAGCCCACCAGAAAGACAAGATCCAGCCTCATCCACCAGAACACAGGCACTAGTTCTCTCCACCAGGAAACCTACACAACCCACTGAACCAACCTTAGCCACTGGGGACAGATACCAAAAACAACGGGAACTACGAACCTGCAGCCTGTGAAAAGGAGACCCCAAACACAGTAAGATAAGCAAAATGAGAAGACAGAAAAACACACAGCAGATGAAGGAGCAGGGTCAAAACACACCAGACCTAACAAATGAAGAGGAAATAGGCAGTCTACCTGAAAAAGAATTCAGAATAATGATAGTAAGGATGATCCAAAATCTTGGAAATAGAATAGACAAAATGCAAGAAACATTTAACAAGGACGTAGAAGAACTAAAGAGGAACCAAGCAACGATGAAAAGCACAATAAATGAAATTAAAAATACTCTAGATGGAATCAATAGCAGAATAACTGAGGCAGAAGAACGGATAAGTGACCTGGAAGATAAAATGGTGGAAATAACTACTGCAGAGCAGAATAAAGAAAAAAGAATGAAAAGAACTGAGGACAGTCTCAGAGACCTCTGGGACAACATTAAACGCACCAACATTCGAATTATAGGGGTCCCAGAAGAAGAAGAGAAAAAGAAAGGGACTGAGAAAATATTTGAAGAGATTATAGTTGAAAACTTCCCTAATATGGGAAAGGAAATAGTTAATCAAGTCCTGGAAGCACAGAGAGTCCCATACAGGATAAATCCAAGGAGAAACACACCAAGACACATATTAATCAAACTATCAAAAATTAAATATAAAGAAAACATATTAAAAGCAGCAAGGGAAAAACAACAAATAACACACAAGGGAATCCCCATAAGGTTAACAGCTGATCTTTCAGCAGAAACTCTGCAAGCCAGAAGGGAGTGGCAGGATATACTTAAAGTGATGAAGGAGAAAAACCTACAACCAAGATTACTCTACCCAGCAAGGATCTCATTCAGATTTGATGGAGAAATTAAAACCTTTACAGACAAGCAAAAGCTGAGAGAGTTCAGCACCACCAAACCAGCTTTACAACAAATGCTAAAGGAACTTCTCTAGGCAAGAAACACAAGAGAAGGAAAACACCTACAATAAGAAACCCAAAACATTTAAGAAAATGGGAATAGGACCATACATATCGATAATTACCTTAAATGTAAATGGATTAAATGCTCCCACCAAAAGACACTGACTGGCTGAATGGATACAAAAACAAGACCATATATATGCTGTCTGCAAGAGACCCACTTCAGACCTAGAGACACATACAGACTGAAAGTGAGGGGATGGAAAAAGATATTCCATGCAAATGGAAATCAAAAGAAAGCTGGAGTAGCAATTCTCATATCAGACAAAATAGACTTTAAAATAAAGACTATTACAAGAGACAAAGAAGGACACTATATAATGATCAAGGGATCGATCCAAGAGGAAGGTATAACAATTGTAAATATATATGCACCCAACATAGGAGCACCTCAATACATAAGGCAAATACTAACAGCCATAAAAGGGGAAATCGACAGTAACACAATCATAGTAGGGGACTTTAACACCCCACTTTCACCAATGGACAGATCATCCAAAATGAAAATAAATAAGGAAACACAAGCTTTAAATGATACATTAAACAAGATGGACTTAATTGATATTTATAGGACATTCCACCCAAAAACAACAGAATACACATTTTTCTCAAGTGCTCATGGAACATTCTCCAGGATAGATCATATCTTGGGTCACAAATCAAGCCTTGGTAAATTTAAGAAAATTGAAATCATATCAAGTATCTTTTCCGACCACAACGCTATGAGACTAGATATCAATTACAGGAAAAGATCTGTAAAAAATACAAACACATGGAGGCTACACAATACACTACTTAATAACGAAGTGATCACTGAAGAAATCAAAGGGGAAATCAAAAAATACGTAGAAACAAATGACAATGGAGACACGACGATCCAAAACCTATGGGATGCAGCAAAAGCAGTTCTAAGAGGGAAGTTTATAGCAATACAAGCCTACATCAAGAAACAGGAAACATCTCGAATAAACAACCTAACCTTGCACCTAAAGCAATTAGAGAAAGAAGAACAAAAAAACCCCAAAGCTAGCAGAAGGAAAGAAATCATAAAGATCAGATCAGAAATAAATGAAAAAGAAATGAAGGAAACAATAGCAAAAATCAATGAAACTAAAAGCTGGTTCTTTGAGAAGATAAACAAAATTGATAAACCATTAGCCAGACTCATCAAGAGAAAAAGGGAGAAGACTCAAATTAATAGAATTAGAAATGAAAAAGGAGAAGTAACCACTGACACTGCAGAAATACAAACGATCATGAGAGATTACTACAAGCAACTCTATGCCAATAAATTGGACAACCTGGAAGAAATGGACAGATTCTTAGAAATGCACAACCTGCCGAGACTGAACCAGGAAGAAATAGAAAATATGAACAGACCAATCACAAGCACTGAAATTGAAACTGTGATTAAAAATCTTCCAACACACAAAAGCCCAGGACCAGATGGCTTCACAGGCGAATTCTATCAAACATTTAGAGAAGAGCTATCCTTCTCAAACTCTTCCAAAATATTGCAGAGGGAGGAACACTCCCCAACTCATTCTACGAGGCCACCATCACCCTGATACCAAAACCAGACAAAGATGTCACAAAGAAAGAAAACTACAGGCCAATATCACTGATGAACATAGATGCAAAAATCCTCAACAAAATACTAGCAAACAGAATCCAACAGCACATTAAAAGGATTATACACCATGATCAAATGGGGTTTATTCCAGGAATGCAAGGATTCTTCAATATACGCAAATCAATCAACGTGATACATCATATTAACAAATTGAAGGAGAAAAACCATATGATCATCTCAATAGATGCAGAGAAAGCTTTCGACAAAATTCAACACCCGTTTATGATAAAAGTCCTGCAGAAAGTAGGCATAGAGGGAACTTTCCTCAACATAATAAAGGCTGTATATGACAAACCCACAGCCAACATTGTCCTCAATGGTGAAAAACTGAAACCATTTCCACTAAGGTCAGGAACAAGACAAGGTTGCCCACTCTCACCACTATTATTCAACATAGTTTTGGAAGTGTTAGCCACAGCAATCAGAGAAGAAAAAGAAATAAAAGGAA